>NC_140590.1:1196656042-1197856042 GCF_964204655.1 Triturus cristatus | reverse complement strand
ATTACAACGGTATTTTTACAACGCAAGTGGATTTACAACGCATGCTGTTACAACGCCAGCTTTTACAACGCAAGTACCATTACAACGCAAGTACCTTTACAACGCAAGTATTTTTTTAAAATGTAACTTTATGTAATGTTTTTAAAAAAAATGATTATATATTATTAAATTTTATTTCTGATTTATTATATTTATTTAATAAAAAATATTTAAAATTAGTGAAGTTGTTTTATTAATATTTAAAAGTAGTAAATGGTAAAAATACTCAAGTATAGAGAAATAATACTTTAGTATTTATATATTATAAAATATTATTAAATAGAATTTTTAGAAATTAATACTCTAGTATTTTTATATTACAATCCAAAATAAAAAAAGGAGTGTAAAGGTAATGATTTAATACTTAATTAAAAAAATATAATAATCATTATTCATACTCTAGTTTTTACAAATTACAATATTGGGGTATTTAATTTTAAATAGGGAATAATTATTAATTATAATTTAATTGAAAAAATGAGTGAAAAGGTAATAATTGAATACTTAGGTATTAAAAATAATATTTATTAAAAAAAATTTAATACTTTAGAATTGTTTTTTTAAATGTATTAAAAAACAAATGTTAAATATATATATATTTTTTAAATAATTATTAGTTAAACATTATTATTTAACTATTATTAAAAAAAAAGTTCACACGCTTTTGCATTGTTTTCTATGGGAACAATTGTCCTTCATTTATTTCCATATATCAAGCTGTATCTCCCGCGGAACTGAAAAGGAAGGTGTTAAAAAAGAAGAAAGGGGATCTTTTGCAAGGAAATGGAGTAAGCATCCAGGTAAGGATAAAATTACGTTATTTTACAAGTATTAACAAACAATTAAGATAAATATGTAAAATAAATACATTAATAAAAAATTATTACACAGTTTCGAAAAGTATATTTTTTTATTCAAAAATAAGGAAAAAAAGTATCTTTTTTTATAAAATATTTTCACATATTTACATATTTTTTTGCAAGTAATATATTATTAAATTAAATAGTAACAGTTATAAAATAAATAAATAGTCCGTTAACAATCTTTGCAGCTTCAGATGACGTAAGGAAGTAAACGTGAACGTAAGCGGCCATTTTGAAGAGCATCGATGGAGGAAGCAGCAGGAAGCTGATCTACGTCCAGGTAGGAAACAATTTAAACTTTATTTATATATGTTAAGTTAAAAAAGGATACATATATTGTAAAGAAAGGGTAAGGAGAGTTTGCGGATAAATAAAGTAATGTAAAAAAGATAAAAAAGCATGTTGCCGATCGTGTAATTAGAGTATGCCTATGTCGGGTCAGAAAAAGTTGTCGACAAAAGTTATTTCTGTTTACAATTGGTTTCAAAAAATATATTTTTAAATATAACATAAATGTTAAATATAACTTATTTTTTTAGGAAAAGCAGGATTGAAAAAAAAAAATTGGCGTCGTTTTTAAAATGTATTATGGCTGATAGTGACAGTAGGGTTTGGTAGGAGTTAGTAATTGTTCAATTTGGAATTGGATGGTCAGAAGAAAAACGATTTTATTTCTTGTGGAAAAAAGAAAATAGCACAGGTTGACATAGGGAGAACTTTTTTTTTGAAGGAGGTATCTTTGGATCTATTGTTAAGTTATAGAAGTACATTTCTGTATTAATTTGGAAAGAAAAAAAATGGTCATTTAAAACAGGTAACAAAAGGAAGGTTGACCCGACTAATTTTTGTGAAAAATGTTTTGGAAAAATGTTATTGCCAATTGTAATTACTGTTTCAAATAATTTAGGGCAAAGCAGGAAAGTAAGGTGCTAAAGTTATTTAGAAGTTTAGAATGTTGGCAACATTTTCAAGGTAGTCTAAAGCCACACACAACGAAAATTGTTGCATAATACCCAAAAGTCTCTCAGACATTTCCTTTGTTTTTTGTGTAACTCGTGGGTTTAGACTACCAGTTAATGTTTGTGAAAGTCTCATTTCTTGAAAACTTTGCTCCTTCTTCAAAGTTTCCAAAAAAGAGTAGAAATTAGGGTGTGGTTTGCCAATTGTGTGGTTGAAGGAGTTATGCCATCCCTCAATGGCATTATTTGTTTTTGCTTCTCCCTCTAAACAGCTTGTGTAACAGTTCCACCACTCCACATGGAAACGTGCTTTCCTCCTGCGACCCGATCTGCTTAGGTGCCCAATCCATGCGTCTTCAAAATAATTTAGGATGGGTGCCAATTTTTCCTCATTTGTATTGTAATAGTCTGATTCTGTAATGGCAGTGTAGTATTCGTCTACACTTACGGGAGGAACAAAACAAAGAGCAGTTAATTTTTTTTAACTCAAATTGAAGTTTGCTATCTGTTGAGTACTCTGCAACCAGGGATGTTTTCTGTAACTTACGCCAGAATGCCTGGGAAAAATGGAAGAAACAGCCCTGAATTTGTGTATCCGTGTACGTTTTACTGATCACATTGATCATGCTCAATTCAAAATCTACAATTATTTTCCTAGGACTTTTGGATGTTTTCTTTTTAATAACTGATAAAAGTTCAGTGTAGGTTGCAGTAGTCTTATCAGGAAGCAAACTATATACTAAGGGGATCACATTATGGTTAATTTTAGCGTGTATAGTGTAAATTTGGGTGAAAGGATGGGGTGTACTTTTAAACGTACCATCCATCAGTCAAATTTCACTATTTTCTAACTTAACAAGGTTGCGGGGTGTACTAAAAATTAAGATACGTTTTTGAGGGTTTTGGTTGTCAAGGAGAAGGAAAGGTTCATCAGCAAAAGAAATTGTAAGTTCATGTGGAATGATAATGTCAGAAAAGGTATGAGGTGCTGTGGTTTGTGTGTTACTTGCCTGCTTTTGTCTTTGTATAATTCGTCTCAAATTAGGAATTATAGGCATATTACTAGCAACATTACTGGGGAGATGCTGTGCAACCTCTCTTAAAATGGATCCAGTAGAATCATTGGAGGTGCTTGCAAGTTGTTTCATTTCATTTAGGGTTTCCCTTACATCAATCTCCATTGCAGAGGCAGAGTGGTTATGATCTGTTGTCTTAATAATGATATCATTAAGGGTAACGCTCTACCACTGCAATGGGATGAGTAGTATTGCACACACCTCCAATGATTTCTAGGGAAACTTATCCTTTCTTTACAATATATGTATCCAGCATGCTTTAATAATTTGGTTCCTTTTCTTGATTTTATGTAGGAAGCTGTTTCCTGAGTAGACATTATCTGTGAAGAAAATATGTTTTATTTAATATGTGGAATAAGAAGACAAATAACAAAGAACAATATCCTAAATTATCCATAATGTGGCACTTTCTCGGAGTTAGAATAGTAAATTCTGCTTTTACACTATCCTCCACTTTCCCTAATGTTCAACCTCCTTGGAGCTAGAATACTAAATTCTGCCACTACACCATCCTACACTTTCCCTACTGCTGCACCTTCTTGGAGTTAGAATAGTAATTGTTACCCCTACAGTATCCCAAACATTCACTACTGCTGCACCTTACTGGACTTAGAATAGTAATTGTTACCCCTACACTATCCCACACTTTTCCCTACTGCTGCACCTTCCTGAAGTTAGAATAGTAATTGTTACCCCTACACCATCCTACACTTTCCCAACTGTTGCACCTTACTGGAGTTAGAATATTAATTTTTACCACTACACCATCCCACACTTTCCCTACTGGTGCACCTTCATGGAGTTAGAATAGTAATTGTTACCCCTACACTATGCCACACATTTCCTACTGCTGCACCTTACTGGAGGTAGAATAGTCATTGGTTCCTTGTACATTATCCAAAACTTTCCCTGCTGATGCACAAATATGTGGTTAGACTAGTAATTGATACCTCCATTCCATCCTACACATTTTCGAGTGCTGCAGCAATCTGGAGTTAGAAGAGTTATTGTTATCTCCAGAAGATGCTACACTTTCTGTATTGTTGCAGCTTTATTGCATATGTTTTAAAACCTTTTGCAAATTGAATGATTTTCTACTTTGGAGTGTTAGTTTCAATTACCTTTTGATTTAGGTGTTTTCTTTTTGGTCTGGTTTCAGTCTGCTTTTTGGAAGTTAGCTGGTCTTTTTTGTTGTCTGGTTTTGTGGGATTCAAATTGTGCTTTGGTTTTCAGAAGATTTATGTGAGTATCTGAAAAAATGAGAAAGTAATGCAATTGTTGTATTTTATTGCAGTGCTTGTGATATAGTACAAAATGAAAAAAATTCATGTGCATAACTGACATTTTACTTTATTTAACTTTATTACTATGCAATACTTTTGCTACTACTGCTGCAGCAACTTGGAGTTAGAATAGTAATTGTTACCCCTACACCATCCCACACTTTCCCTACTGTTGCACCTTCCAGGAGTTAGAATAGTAATTTTTACCACTACACCATCCCACACTATCCCTACTGGTGGGCCTTCATGGAGTTAGAATAGTAATTGTTACCCCTACACTATCCCACAAATTCTCCACTGCTGTACCTTACTGGAGGTAGAATAGTCATTGGTTCCCTGTACACCATCCAAAACTTTCCCTGCTGCTGCACATATATGGAGTTACAATAGTAATTGATACCTCTATACTATGCTACACATTTTCTAGTGCTGCAGCAACCTGGAGTTAGAATAGTAATTTTTTCCTCCACACCATCCCACACTTTCCATACTGCTGAAATTTCCTGGAGTTAGAATACTAATTATTACCCCTACAGTATCCTACACATTCACTACTGCTGTACCTTACTGGAGTGACAATATGAATTGTTAACTATACACCATCCTACACTTTCCCTAATTTTGCACGTTTTTGGAGTTAAAATCTTAATTGATAGCTCTACAACATCCCACATTTTATGTGCTGCTGCACCTTTATGACATTATGTGAATTATTTTAACCGCAACATTTTTTACACTTTCACATTTATTTTTGCATTTACGAAGATAGCAAAAAAAAACAGTTATTTAATGTTTTACATATTTACCTTCTTTCTACAACGACCTTTGAATTTTTAAAGATGACAATCTATTTATTTTTCTTTATTGAATTTGTGTGAAAAAAAGATTAAATATGTGTGGATTAGAAAAAGTATTTTCGTGTTACTAATTTAGAATACTGTTTACAAAAATTTAGTAAAATACCTTCGATTTATTCTTGATGAGTAGTGTGGCTCATTTGGAAAAACGCTTTTTTTTTAAGTAGTCGTTTTCGTCACAGTTTATAGAAGTTGTCTTTTAGAAAGAATTTTTTTTCTTGTGATGTTTGCAAAATAATATATATTATAATTTAATTCACCATCATTTTCTAAAATTAACAATTTAGGTGCCGATTACGATCCTGTAAAAAAATTCCCCGTACGACTCGTATCCGGTCTTTTTACCGTACGAATCGTACAAGTGCCGTACAAACTGCCAACTACGATTCGCATGGGAAAAAGTCCATACGAATCGCATTGGGAATAATTCCCCACACGTCCTCGGGTCGGAAAATGTGCCCGACACGTCTCCGGACGAATTACCGTACAAATGTGAAAAGTGAAGTCCGACCGCGGAAGTACGATCCATCCCGTGCGTCCGATGTTACAACCGGATGGGAAAAGCACCGTGCGCACCGAACTCCCATAGCAACCATGGAGACATGTGCCCGCATACGCGCCCAACACTCCCTCCAGCCCCCGTATGTACGTGCCCAACCACCCCCCAGCCCTCCTATGTACGAGTCGAACCCCCACCCGTGTATGTACACCCGTGTACATACGAGTCGAACCCCCACCCGTGTATGTACACCCGTGTACGTACGAGTCGAACCCCCACCCGTGTATGTACACCCGTGTATGTACGAGATGTACCCCCACCCATGAATGTACACCCGTGTATGTACGAGACGTACCCCCACCCATGAATGTACACCCATGTATGTACGAGACATACCCCCACCCGTGAATGTACACCCGTGAATGTACACCCGTGTATGTACACCCATGTATGTACGAAACGTACCCCCACCCGTGTATGTACACCCCCATACGTACGGCCCGTACCCCCACCTGCGTATGTATGGAGCGTACCCCCACCCCAACCGTGTATGTACGGCCCGTACCCTCACCCGCGTATGTATGGAGCGTACCCCCACCCCAACCGTGTATGTACGGCCCGTACCCTCACCCCCGAATGTATGGAGCGTACCCCCACCCCAACCGTGTATGTACGGCCCGTACCCTCACCAGCGTATGTATGGAGCGTACCCCCACCCCAACCGTGTATGTACGGCCCGTACCCTCACCTGCGTATGTATGGAGCGTACCCCCACCCCAACCATGCATGTACGTCCCGTACCCCCACCCGCATATGTATGGAGCGTACCCCCAACCCAACCGTGTATGTACGGCCCGTACCCTCACCCGCATATGTATGGAGCGTACCCCCACCCCAACAGTGTACGTATGGACCGTAACACCACCCCCGTATGCATGGAGCATACCCCCACCCCAACCGTGTATGTACGGCCCGTACCCTCACCAGCGTATGTATGGAGCGTACCCCCACCCCAACCGTGTATGTACGGCCCGTACCCTCACCTGCGTATGTATGGAGCGTACCCCCACCCCAACCATGCATGTACGTCCCGTACCCCCACCCGCATATGTATGGAGCGTACCCCCAACCCAACCGTGTATGTACGGCCCGTACCCTCACCCGCATATGTATGGAGCGTACCCCCACCCTAACAGTGTACGTATGGACCGTAACACCACCCCCGTATGCATGGAGCATACCCCCACCCCAACCGTGTATGTACGGCCCGTACCCTCACCCGCGTATGTATGGAGCGTACCCCCACCCCAACAGTGTATGTACGGCCCGTACCCCCACCCGCGAATGTATGGAGCGTACCCCCACCCCAACCGTGTATGTACGTCCCGTACCCCCACCCGCATATGTATGGAGCGTACCCCCACCCCAACCGTGTATGTACGTCCCGTACCCCCACCCGCGTATGTATGGAGCGTACCCCCACCCCAACCGTGCATGTACGGCTCGTACCCTCACCCGCGTATGTATGGAGCGTACCCCTACCCCAACCGTGTATGTACGGCCCGTACCCCCACCCGCGTATGTATTGAGCGTACCCCGACCCCAACAGTCTAAGTACGGAGCGCACCCCAGGCCCCAACACCAGCACCTTCACCCAACATTGTGCATGTACGAGTCGTACCAAGCCAGAGACAAGGACAGCACTGTACAACAAAATGGCCGATGTACACACCGTACACACGCGAAAAACACACGTACACAACCAGGACAAAGCAAAACAACACAAGAATACTCTATTCGAATCGCACAAAGCCACAAAACATGTCCAACAAGCACAAATACAACACATTCACTGACCTGCAACTGCCAAACTCCCAAACAGCGGCCCAAAACACAACCACTCCTTATAACACACCCACCCAAAGTTCAAACACAGCCACACCCACCAATGGACCAATAAAAAGGGCCCACAGACACAAACCATGAGCCTTTGCAACAGACTCACTGCTGCCAGACCCCACAGACAACCCACAGCACCATACTTGAACCTTTACTACACCTTACACGTGCTCACCTTCACACAACCACCTTCACAAACACCCCCTCATCACATTCACACACCTGCACAACCACACCCACAACCATCCACACCCACACCCCCCACAACCATCCACACCCACACCCCCCACAACCATCCACACCCACACCCCTCACCATGCCCACTAACAAGAATCCAAAGTTCACTAGCCAAGAGTTGGAGGTCCTTGTCGACGAAGTCGAGCCACACCTCTTTGGAACATTGGTCAGACAGACCAGCATTTCCGAAAAAACAGCCATGTGGCAGACGATTGTCGATGCTGTGAATGCTGTTGCGTCCACCAGAAGGACCAGGCATGAATGCCAAGCCAGGTGGTACGATCTGCGGAGGAGGGTCCGAGCCAAAATGACCGACGACCACAACCAGGCCAACATCACTGGAGGAGGGCCGCCCCGCAGACGCGTACAATACCATCCCTGGGAGGAGAGGGTGATGGCCATACTGCCGGTGGTGGCAGTGGACGGAGTAGAAGACACCGAGAGCCGGGTGAGTACACAAACAACTCGCCTCACATGGGGGGGAACGTCATCCACAACCAAACTCACAATCATGCACGCAACCACCCCAAGCTATCGCATGACTCAACCACACTCCATAAACACGCACATGCCACCAGCGCCACCATGCCCCATGCACCCAGCTGGACAATGCCAAGTCACAGGCCACAGAAAACACCAACACAAGACACGGTAACCCGGATGGCGGGAGTGTGGGCCCCAAAAATCACATAGTGCAACTCAGAAGCAGACAACAATGCCCTCTGCCCATATGGCCTAGGTCACAGCCAGACAAACAGTGTGTCCCCACACAGGAAAGACTTGCCAGCAAATGGCGGACGCCTTGCATTAAGACATGGGGGTGAAGGCACGTTTTTGCACATGACAGCAGCTAATGAACAGCCAACACTGTGAAAGAGTGGCAGCACACACCACCACAGCAGCAGCGCAGACACAGACACTACACCCAATGGGTGCCTAGAGATCAGAAACAAACTCACATCAACAAGCCAAGGGCCATTCAAAGATCTGCAGAAAGTGTGTGCCTAGGAAGCTGGGCTGAGGTGACAGAGGGTGACACACAGAGGGAGTGAGAGGGGGAGAGAGAGGGAGGGAGACGGACAGAGGGAGGAGGCTGACACAGGGAGGGAGGGAGAGGGGGACAGAGAGGGAGTGAGAAAGGGAGACACAGGGAGACCAATTCAGCCTTGGGTGGTGTGGGAATGTCTGCTAGTCAGCAGGTGGACTGCGTGCATGTAGACAAGGGTGGCCAGAGCCTGAATCCCCCTCTCTTCTCCATGGCAAAACACTGGGCAATGTATCAACCTGTGCATAAGCACAATGCCAGCTACCTGCATTATATAAGTGTGTGGAACAACTCCATGTGCCCACGTACAGTGCAACACGGAAGGCGCCAATGCATGGCTCGCCACACCTGCTCACTCCACTGCTGACTGCAGTCACAATTGACGCAGCAAGTACGACTGTGTCACACATAGGTAAAGTCTCAAAAGCTGTGTCCAAGGGACATACCCATGCACAAGTGCACTGTGAGTGGAATGCAAGACATATCCAAATACCCAGAGGAAATGTGCCAACTTAGAAACGAATGAAACATGGATGTTGCATGGAACAAAAATAACATTGTCTCTCTCGCACACAGGTCAACGTCGTGGATCACCCCCCCCCAACACTGGGGGGGAAGACTCACAGGACCCGGCTCTACGGGATGACGATCCCACCGGCAGCGACGACTCTCACCACTCTGTGGACGACCCCGACCAACCTGGCCCCTCTGGTGTCCAACCACCTGCAGCACCTGCGTCAGGTACAACTGGGCCAACCACCACCCCCACTCCTGCCACATCCCAGGAGACACCCAGGATCCCTGCCCCACCACCACAATGCAGCCAGGCTGACCAGGAGGGACACGGTGTACCGGGCACCCAGGAGGAGGCAGGCGACAACGCTAATGCCACCCCTCAGGGGTCCCGGAGACCCGATGTGCCCACAAGGGCAGGCCAGGTGCAAGTGGGCAGGGGTGGTGGGAGTGGAGGACGGCGGAGGCGCGAGCCTGACCAGTTGGCTGCGGAACCGGTATATTCCCATGTCAGAAAGATCCTGGACACATACCGGCAGGACACCACGGGCATGGGCCAGGTTGTGTCCACCCTCAACAAGATGAAGGGGACCCTCGAGGAGATCAAGACCCAGCAGGCCCAGAAACATGCCTGTCTACTGCGACACCAAGGGCGGATGGAGGACAGACAGGCTGAGCTCGTGACGGTGTTCACGGGAATTCACCGTACACTCCGTCGGATGGCCGACAACATGGGCAACCCTCCCTGTGCCACCAGGCCAAGAACATCACCACCCACAGGGAGGGATCAGGAGGAGGAGGAGACATCCGACGGAGCATCCCAAACATCGTCACAGCCTGCTTCTGAGGGTTCCCGCAGGAGGGCGGGTCGTCCACGGAAAAGACCGTGAGGGTCGGCGCAACAGCACCATCTCCCAGGACACCTGGCCTGGCACCTGGCCCACTAGACCAACAGCAGCACATCAGCAAAAGACATTCTCTGCCACATGGACTTGCTGGTCACTGTCTGACCAATGTTGACAAAGACTGTGGCATGGACTCTGAGGATTTCCAATGGCAAGGACACCAACTCCCCCAGTGAACTTTGGATTCCACACACCCGGAAAGCCCCTCGTCATACCCCCCCCCCCAACACGTACCCCAACACAAATAAAAAGTTACACGATAAAGAGATGACGCCTACATTTTGCATTATTACCTTACATGTGTCTTGTAAAGTCTAACCATGCCTGAGTTCTCATAGGACTTCAACCATCCATACCCTGGGGCCTGAGTCTGGCACAGGACACACATGGGTCACAATGTATTAGGCAAGACAGACATGGAGCACCATACACACCCGTGATGGGCCCAACCAGCTGAGGGGGTGGCCGCACAACCGTGCCGACAGACATATTGAGTACAGCAACAGTCATGCGCAGAGGTCAGGGATCATGTGGAGTGTCCTGGGGGGCACCCAGGTATGTGTAGACAGGTGGCAGAACCATGTCCTGCAAGCTTGAGTCAGGTGGATGCAGAGAATGGTGGCCTGGCCAACGTTGGATGCATGGGGATGGCACATGTCACAATACCCACACAGTCATGGACATCATGCACAATACAGAGTCTAATCCCACACAAACAGCTTGCATCTTGCTACTCTACACATAGACACATAGCCACTATCACGGAAAACCATGCCAGACATGCCGTATGCACCGTGGCAACACACCGGCATTGACTGAGAAGAGGCACCTTGGAGGCATAGGGACACCTCTATTAGTCATGTATTCGGGAATGCAGAGGCAACTCGGAGTACACATACGCAGGTCATGTGGAGTAACATGTGGGTCCAACACTGGCACCCCCCTTCTGCAGCACAAATGCGTGATAGCCATGGAACTGGCACACAAGTGTCGGCTAACAGCTAAACACCCCCAGCTGCTCACGGAGAGCCTGCCATACACCATTGATCCGCTGATGTGGAAGTCCCACACCATGTCAAGCCAATGCAAACCGTATGTGTCCGAGGGCAGTGTAACACACATTGATGCCATCATCACATTCCACAATCCCATCACTGATGACTGTCAACAAGTCTGACCATCTATTCAGGCGTACCCAGCTGCATGTCATGTGTACCATGGTGATGCGACATGTCTGCAGAGGAACCAAACATCGACAGGGGCAGTGCGCATACATCGTAAACAACTGCCACACCCAATACACCCCTGATGCATCCCTTACCCTAAGGAGACTTCCAAACTTGTCCGTGCGTGTAACGCTGAGTCAGCACACGATGACGTGTCCATGAGGAATAGCAGTGCCACAACAATGCAACCAGAAGACGGCATGCGCAAGTACCTGGGGATGAGAGACACACAAGAAGTCAGCCACAAAATGCACAGCCACTTGCATGTGCATGTACTCGACACATGTAAGGATGACAACATGCTAGGTCACAATTATGACTGGGGAAATACACTCATCACTGACACCATCACTCCAGTGACACATCCACACACACCTCTGACTCACGTGGCATACATGCAGATGGACACACACATCGCAACACATGCCACACGGGGACCAATGCGTGCACACTCAGACACTGGTATTCACCACTAAGCAAAGAAGTCGCGTATGAGCCGACTCCGAATGTCCTCTTGTGGAACCACATCCTCCACATCACTAGCCCCATTGCCAAGCCCTTCGTCATCCACGGGTGGATGGTCCTGATCATCTTGATCCAGGATGAGTGGCACAGCTTTCTCAACTGCCATGTTGTGCAGCATGCAGCAGACCGTGAAGATTTTGCAGACCTTCGCCGGGGCATATGGGAGGGCGCCGCCGGTCTTGTGGAGGCATCTGAATCGGATCTTCAGGAGGCCAAATGTCCTCTCTATCACTCGCCTTGTCCGGCCATGGGCGGTGTTGTAGCGGAGCTGGGCCGGCGTGCTGGGGTTGCGGAGAGGTGTGATCAGCCATGGCATGTTGGGATAGCTAGCGTCCCCTACATGGAAACCACATGGACATAAGTAGGACAGGAGAAGCGGTCGTGCTGGAAGTCTACGCAAAATACAGGACAGACAGAGTGTACCCACCAACAACACATGCTCGTTCGTTGCGCAGCTGCGTCATCATTTCAGGCACCCTGCTACGCCTCATGATGTAGGCATCGTGTGCTGATCCTGGAAAACGAGCACAGACATGTGAAATCACCATGTTGGACAGACACACCACAAGGGCATTGATGGAGTGGTAGTGTTTGCGATTCCTGTACGCTACCTCCTGTGCCTGTGGTGGAACCAAAGCCACATGTGTCCCATCTATGGACCCAATGACATGGGGCATCCCTCCCAGGGCATAGAATCCACGCTTGACACCAGTCAACATTTCAGGGGTTGGGAAATGGATGAACTCATCCAGGTGAAGCAACATGGCCTCGAAGAAATCATGCAGCACACGGCTGAACATGCTCTGGGACATGCCACCAACATGATCTATGGTATATTGAAAGGTACCCGTGGCAAGAAAATGTAGGGCTGCCATTACCTTCAGCTTGGGTGTCAGTGCCGTAGGATACCTGTGCAGCGGTTGCAGGTGTGGTGCCAGCCTTGCCGTCAACTCCTCAATCAACGGTTGGGGGAAGCGGTAGCAGCGTATAGTCATTCTCCCGCATGTCAGCCAAGTCCGGATTTGGTCGGGGAAGAGGCGACGCTCTGCAGTAATTTGGAAGTGACAAGGAAGAGTGAGTGCACTACAACAACAATTTATATGTACTGAGCACATGTTAATCTGTCAATACACATATGCTACATGCCCTGGACACGTATGGCTGCCAGATGACACTCCTACCAAGACCCAGCTACACACGGAGATTGTGAACCTCCACATGCCATGGCATGGGACTAGCTGTGTCCCAGTGTAAGTGAACAGCCAGACGCAACACAGGAGTGACATACATCAACACATCAGCAGAAGTAGGATGTCGATTGCAGAGACAGGTAGCGGAACACTAGAGCCACAGGTCACATGACATTACACTAGGACAGCCCACACACCTTGCCATTAAGGTGTACATGTCATGACTCACAACACATACATTGAGAGGATGCAGACAGGTCCTTGTTACACTACTCCGTGTCCCATGTATACATACACACCTCACATCCGATACCACATGTGGCCTGGTGTGCGTAACAGTGTGCCATGGCCATCTACACACAGACACATGTTGGTTGCTGCAACAGCAGATGCTTTTGAGGGAACACCAACAGGGGACACTTGCGTGTGTTGTTGACTGTGCCATGCCAGTGACGCTCATCCCAAGTGTGCAGTACGACATGCACACATGTCAAAGGAGTTAAGGGCATGCCTGGCACATATTGCACCGTCACACATAACATCTGTACACATCTCATCATACCTCTATTGCCTTCTCAACTCAGGAGTAATGTGCCACATCACAGCCTTTCACACCTGTGCCCCACACATGTAGTACTGCCCAGACAATGCCTTGATGTCCATCCATGGACAAGTATGTCAGCTCTATTCCTTCCTGTGTGCTGCCTATCACCACTGTGATGTGTGAAAGGCACCGTACATTCGCTCTGAGGGCCTGTGTACGTTCCCTATCACTATGGGAGTGCTGCCGTAGGCCTACCCATAGTGATAGTGAGCGTACGCACGCGTGTACGGTCCGTATCACTATGGGTACGCATACGCGAGCACACCCATAGTGATAGTGAGCGTACGCGCGCGCGTGTACGGTCCCTATCACTGTGGGTACGCATACGTGAGCACACCCATAGTGATAGTGAGCGTACGCGCGCATGTACGGTCCGTATCACTATGGGTACGCATACGCGAGCACACCCATAGTGAGCGTACGCGCGCGTGTACGGTCTGTATCACTATGGGTACGCATACGCGAGCACACCCATAGTGATAGTGAGCGTACGCGCGCATGTACGGTCCGTATCACTATGGGTACGCATACGCGAGCACACCCATAGTGATACAGACCACACACACGCGCGTACGCTCAATATCACTATGGGTATGCTCGCTTATGCGTACCCATAGTGATACGGACCGTACACACGCCTGTACGGGCTGTTGCAATGCATTTGGGGTGCCCTAGGGCCCCGGAACGCATCGTACCTGTGTGTGAATCTCCAAATTACATAGGGGACACATGAGGGACAAATATAAAGGCCTACATGCATGCTGGTTGTCATGGAGACCAAGTTTAAAGTATGAATTTTTTTCTGCAGGTGCACAGCAAAAGTCAGTTTGAATGAATCTACTTTGTTGCAATGTGGTTGTGGAGTTGACATCATGCTCAAGAAAAAAGAAAATAAAAACCCACTGACTGTGCTAGGTTTGAAGGGATTTGAGGAAACATAGGATGTAAATGTGAATGACCAATCACTCTGTACTCCTGTGCATGAAACAGGCCAGCAAGGCAGATATAAGGCAGCCAGGTCCCATGAGAGAGCACTTGCCTGCACATCTTTGGATTCTACGACCCAGCTGCTGCTCGCGATTCCCTGGAACCATGTCAAGGTCTGTGGAGAGGGCCCAGCCTTTCACCCTGGAGGAGAACCTGGCATTGCTGGATGTGATCCTCCCACAGTACCCCCTGCTGTATGGGCGACCAGGGTATCAGGTGAGTGCAGAGTCCACTAGCACAGACTGTGTCCCTTTTTTGTGACTGTGACTTCTGGCATTGTGTCCAGGTGTGACATGCCTGATGTCTCCCAGCCAGAGCATGCTGTGGTGCATGTCTGCCGTCCTCACTTGCATTGTGTTTACTGTGACAATCACTGCATGGTGCATGCCACATTCTGCCGGTCTTATCCTCCTGGGAATGTAGCCTCTACAGTCCTCATGTGATTATGTGGTCAGCCCAGTGTGACAGGTGACTGTACCCACAGATGTGTGTTAGTTCTGTGTACCTGTGCTGAGTGTCCACATGATGTGTTCATACCCTGGACATTGGTGTGTGTGTAAGTCCCCTGTCATGTGGGTGGGTGCATATGTGGAGTGTAGCACCCAAGCTGCATGAGGGATGGATATACCCTGCCCATCTGATGTGAGCAGGGAGCAGTGCTGTGTGTCTGACGTGCAGAGCCAGCCCCACACCTGTGAGCCCCCCCCGTCTAGTGGCACATGTGCAGAGTGAGGTTTGTAGCTGCATTTGGCAATGGCAGGTGAATGTCCTGTCCCTGTGTGTGTCTGTGTACTCTGCTGAGGTAGCGTCAGTGGCCTGTGACTGCTTTGAGGTGCTGCACATAATCCTGGTGTAGCTTGTGATGCACAGTGTGAGCCTGGATCATTGTGTCGTTGCCCTCATTCCACCTGTGTACTTTCAATGGCACGTACTGCTTTTGCCCTTCCCCAGAGGATAATGTCCCTATGACAAAGGTGCAATGCGTTGGATGCATACTATGCCTTGTTGTAAACAGCAAATTTGTTCTAATATGTGTCTCTGTGACATGTGGCAGGTGTATTGATGTAGTGTCACTTGTTCATCCTCACAGGTAGGCGCCTCTGCCAAGAAGCAGATCTGGATGAACGCCGTCAGTGCCGTGAGGAGGACGGCCGGTCGCAAGCGGCGCCTGGCCCAGGTGAGAAAACGCTGGCAGGATATCCGGTGCTGGACGTGGAGGATCGCACGGGTCCTGCTGGGGGACTCACCTGAGACCCATAAGAACCGCGGGCGCCGCCGTCTGACCCACATCCACAAGCGTGTGCTGGCGGTGGTCTTTCCAGACTTGGACAGGCGCTTACAGGAGAAGCAGCAGCAGGAAGGGGGTAGGTACATGTGTGTTTGTTGTGTGTCACCAGCATTTGTAAGTGCGCAGTTGCATGGATACACTGCCAGTGTTTAAATGTGCGGTGCAGGTCCTGTCACCCACAGTATAGCGGTGCTGTCCTTCCTCCCTTCCCCTCCTTGCCATGTGTTCCCTGGTCTGTGTGTAGTCACTCTTTCACAAGGTCATCTGGGCTGGCAGTTTATCCACGTGACCAATGCTTGCAGCATCATGTGTGGGGGTGGTGTGTAACAGGTTTTGGGACCTTGCCTGTGCCCTGTCCAGTTCAGTACTTGTGGGTTCCATGTCAGTTGGCACTGATGCTGAGTCCAGACATGGGAGTTAGTCTCTCAAGTGTCATGCCTTACAGCACGCATGTCCTATGTTGTGGCCTGTTACATGATGTGCATGAGTGTGCGATACGCATAGTGCAGGGATGGTGGCGTGTGTTGCAGTCATTCCCATTCTGGACCATGGAGTTGTGTGGCCACTACTGTCCCCTGGGCCATATTTTCCTAGGTGTCATGTGTGTCATCACAAAATGTGGACACTCAGTGTCTACAGCATAGGTTGTGCTCTGTGCCAGTCCCCTGGCACCATGTATATTGACGTAAAATGTAGTACAAGTGTCCACTGTACAGCCTGACCTGATTTTCCTTGTTCATACTCACGGTGGCCAGTGCCTGTGTGTCTTGTTACAATCATCTGATGATGACCATTTGTACATGATTATTTGGACAGGCGCACCTTGGGTATTTTGTGTCCAATCTTGCATTTATCCAGCCCATGTGTATTTCACCCAGACTAAGAGATGTAAATGCTTCCTGTGTCTCAACAAATTGTCGCATGTAGGGGGTGCGGGCGAAGCCTACATGTCAAAACCTGATAGCTCCTTGCTAGGTCTGGCCAGTGTGTGATGTTTGTCTGGACATACACTCAAGGTGCAGTGAGCCAGTCATGGTGGGCATGTTTTCAGTATTACCTATGCAGCATGTGCCTAAAGTTCATGGATATGGTCCCTGCTCATCCCTATTTTCGGCAACGCTGTGTGGTGCAGATGCAGTGCTGGATTGTCCCCAGAGCCTGGCTCCTGTCAAAATCCATTTGATGTCATTTGCTATTCTGTCATGCTCTCCATAGTTTTTCAGTGACATGGTGGGTCAACCAACTGTGTGTTGCAGGGCCTACATATGTACCTTGTTTTGTAGATGTTACTCATCTTTCTTTTCAGGCTATGCACTGTAACCTATGTAGATTGGACTCATGTAACATATGTATACAGGTGTATGATGAATTCCTGTCTCTTCACCTTGCCCGCAGCATCGTCGGGGGACACGGAGGGGGACATCAGCACAGACCGAGCGGAGGGACCGAGCACCAGTGCAAGCGGTGACATCTTGGCTGGCACATCGAGTGGAACTGAGGCAGAGGGGAGTGAGGCGGAGGACCTGTCCACTGCCACCACAGAATATGAAGCTGACGGGTCCGAGGCTGAGCTCTCCGAGTGGGCGGAGGGTGCACCACCAGCTGACAGTGGCACAACATCTCTCCCCGCCCCCTTCATTGCCATCAGCCACCTCCCACTTGCTCGTGTCCCTTCCCAGCGTGCCCGGTCACCACATGTCTCCTTCCTGCCAGGCACCGCACCCCCGGTCTCCACTGCTGCCGCCAATGTCGAGTCTGTGGACATCCAGCGGCAGTTGCAGGTTGGTCAGGCTGCGATGCTTAATGTCCTCCATGGCCACAGCCAAGTGCTGAACAACATGGAGGCATACTTGGAGGGCATTTTCTCATCGCAGGCTGACCAACGCAACTTGCTGAGGTCCATTGACTCCAACCCCCTACCCCTGCCCCATCCACACTTCCCCCCTCCCATGCCTGTCCCACATACACCCAGACGTCAGCATGCACCCACCACAACAGACACAGGCACCACACCAGCAGGGAAGGTCAAACGCACACCTCCTGGCACGCACACACAGGGTGAAGTAGGCACACCCACTGGGTCGGGGGGCAAACGTAAGACACGCAGCTAGAGTGGGAGTCCGCATTCCACAAAATCCACTCCCTCCAAATCCCCTCCCCTCAGCTCTCCTGGCCAAAAGTCGGATCCAGGGTCAGTCCTGCCCAGTCTGTCCATCAGCCCCAGTGTGGCACCACCCCGCAAGCGGTGGAGGCAGGACACCGGCAGGGGAGTGGAGTCCCCCCCCCCTGTCCACACCCTCCCCCAGTGGCGCTGCGACCCATCCCTCCGACCCCCCCCCCTCCTTGGGGCCTGTGGTTCCTTCGGGTGCAGGGGAGTCGCTGGAGGACCTTGCTAAGGTGTGCAGCGCCATCCTGACCTCCGCCTTTGGCGCTGCCCCACCCCCTGTGGTGGAGTCCTCCGTCCCTGCACCCACAACGCCTACCCTTCGCCCTCATGTCCCTGCGGTGCCTGGTCCTTCCCTTCCCCCCCCCTCCCCTCTGGAAGACAAAGGAGTCTGACTGTGCAGGCAAGCTAGGGGGCACGCGTCCCACTGTGTCCCCCACCTGGATTTGAACTTTGGATTGCCCTATGGGCATTGTACATTTTGAACTTTCAAGGGACAAACAGATTTTTGGATGCTGAATAAAGCAATTTCTTTTTCCTTAGTACACTACTGTCTATCTGGTATTGCTGTTGGTGGACCTGCTCCATTATTTTGGGTGGTGATAATGTGTTGGATGTGTGGGAATTGTCGTCTTGTGCTGGTCATAGGGTGGACCCTGGTATCTGTGTGCCATCACAAGCTGTTGGCTACATAACTTTGTTCATGTAAGCAGTTACTGCATGGTGACATAGTCCCAAGGTGTGTTCCTTCCTCTATGTAACCTGACATCTCCCCTGCAGGGTCATTCCAATATGTGGTGCTGAGCTGTGTCTACATTGGCTGGGTGTGTGACGGACTCGTTAGACTTTGGCCATGTATGCTGAGCGATGTCTCCACCTGCATCATTCGTGGCGTCTTTGGTGGTCACTGTACTTGTGTATGTAGACTGTTGACATGACTTCATGTGGACATGTTTTCTCTTCGGCGCTATGCATGTGTATACTCCCAGCCTCGCACACATGTGGTACATGTACTGCAGGATCTTTGTGCACCTGACTGACATTTGTGGTCATTGGATCTGTGGGTACTCCACCCTTTTCTTTGCAGGGGCACTGCTGGGAGTGTTAGGCACCCACCACTCCTGTGTCTGGACACTGCTGGGAGTGTTAGGCACCCACTCCTCCTGTGTCTGGGCACTGCTGGGAGTGTTAGGCACCCACCCCTCTTATGTCTGGGCACTGCTGTGAGTGTTAGGCACCCACCCCTCCTGTGTCTGGGTACTGCTGGGAGTGTTAGGCACCCACCCCTCCTGTGTCTGGGCACTGCTGGGAGTGTTAGGCACCCACCCCTCTTATGTCTGGCCACTGCTGGGAGTGTTAGGCACCCACCCCTCCTGTGTCCGGGCACTGCTGGGAGTGTTAGGCACCCACCCCTCCTGTGTCTGGGCACTGCTGGGAGTGTTAGGCACCCACCCCTCTTATGTCTGGGCACTGCTGTGAGTGTTAGGCACCCACCCCTCCTGTGTCTGGGCACTGCTGGGAATGTTAGGCACCCACCCCTCCTGTGTCTGGGCACTGCTGGGAGTGTTAGGCACCCACCCCTCTTATGTCTGGGCACTGCTGTGAGTGTTAGGCACCCACCCCTCCTGTGTCTGGGCACTGCTGGGAGTGTTAGGCACCCACCCGTCTTATGTCTGGGCACTGCTGGGAGTGTTAGGCACCCACCCCTCCTGTGTCTGGGCACTGCTGGGAGTGTTAGGCACCCACCCCTCCTGTGTCTGGGCACTGCTGCGAGGACTCTGCACACACCCCTCTTATGTCTGGGCACTGCTGGGAGTGTTAGGCACCCACCCCTCCTGTGTCTGGGCACTGCTGGGAGGACTCTGCACCCAACCCTCCTATATCAGGATATGTACGCTTAGAACATACACGGGTGTGGGTTCGCTCCATGCATACGCGGGAGGGGGTATGGTCCGTATGTACACTGTTGGGGGGGGTACGCTCCATGCATACGGGGGTGGGGGTACGGTCCGTACATATCCATACCCACGCTGTGGAATGCTTGTGCGGGCCGTACCCAGGCCTTTGCCACGTGGGTACAAGCCATCCCGCCATTGTTGGGGTGACGTAGGTGTGGGCGTGGTACGACTCGTACCCACGCTCTTAAGGCGTGGGTACGGGACGTACCTGTATTGTTGTGTTACCGGTTCGCGTCGTCAACCACTTCCGTTGTGGCGGACGCTGGCTTTGCTGGACACGCCCCCACCCCCTCGTAGTGACCAGGGCCTGGGGGTCAGGTATGTCCAGAGCATGTGTGCTGTGTGACTTGGGTGGGGGTTTTGTGGCCTGCCCCTGCTCCCCCCCCCCCTTTGTTGTTCTGACCTTCTGCGGCGTCTGCGTCGGAACCTGTAGAGGAGGTCGACTGCTATAAGGGTCGGGATGACACGTAGGTTCGGGTCCATGTCTGTCCGTCGCGTGCAGGTACTCCTTGTTCGCGTCGCCCTGATTTCCCAGCAGTTTTTGGCTGCCGGAAAATATTCTCCGTGCGGGATGACGCCGGTGCGAATCGTACTTTCTGGTTCGTGAAAGGCAGGCTGCGTGCGTCCCGACGTCACGTCGGCGCTTTCCCGGATCACATTTGTGTGTATATTTTCGTCGGTCGGTGTTTTGTACGAATCGTACGGAAATAGTATTTCCGTGCGAATCGTACTTCCATGTTTGTATATTGTTCCGACCGGGTACGCGTCAGACGGAGAATATGCTCCGTCCGACGGTTCGTACCTGGTTTTTCCAGAATCGTAATCGGCACCTTAGTTTATATGATAGTAATGTTAAAATAAATTATAGTAATGGGTTGTTTTTTTTTTTCTTTTTATTTAAAGATGCAAACTCAAACTTATTAGGTACAGCGTTTTAAATGATTCAACTAAACATTTCTGCTATTAGTTTTAGAAACTTACTTGTATTTCGGCAAATATTACTTCGTAAATGGAGTCGGGTCTTATCTCGGTGAAGATGTCAGAGGTTCAGCTTTTGGCGTCTGGTCACTCTGGGAGTTGATAATCAACTGGTTTTAAAATGGTGTGTTGGTTGTATTTATAGGTTTTAGCAACTGTCAGTTAATTTTATAAAATACAGCGTTGGTTATATTTTTTAATAACCTTTTATTTACTGTGGAAACATAATTAAAAATAGCATGTTAAGATGTGTTGTTTTCACTATTTTGATTCGTTTTGGCATCCATTTTGAAAGTAGTGTTGTGGTATTAATTTCATGGAAAGTGTTGTAGGACAATTTGGGAACTACAATGTTTAAAATGGCGACTATGTGTATGTTATACTTTTTTTTTCACGAACACTTATTTAATGAATTAGTTATATTTTGTAAGTATATTATATTTAATAAATGGTTGCGTATGTTAAATTTTTAAAATAGGAAATAAGTGAGTATTTTTTTAATGCTCGAGTATTAATTTTAATACTCGAGTATTAGTTTAAAAAAATGCTTTGCATTTCATTACATTAACGTTCCGTTTTTCTCTACGTTTTAAAACACTTCCCCACCCAAAAACCCCTAATTTCCCTGTATCCCGTGCCAGGTTTTATTTTACAAAAAGGAAAAAAAAAAAAAGACTATATTGATGCGTTGTAAAGGTATGCGTTATATTTGAATTCGTTGTAATAGCACTTTACAATTAATAAAACTATATCGCGTTGTAACAGTATTCGTTGTAAAGGTATTTGCGTTGTAAAAATTGCGTTGTAAAGGCATGCGTTGTAATAGTATGCGTTGTAACGTCGTACATCCTTTTTCGGACCTTAAATGGTATGCAACTATCTAGGCCCTTGTTAATTGGTCAAACGAATTATGCTTAATTTGTGCAACGTATGTTATGATGCTACATCCTCTGTGATTTGGACCTATAAAAACTGTCAAGCACGTCACCTCTTTGGGCACTCAGTGACTTTGCTGATGCCTCCGTGCTGCACGTTATTCCGTTGTTGGTTTTTCCACTAAACGCTCTTATCTTACCCTTGACAGAGAACTGGTTGCGTGGATTCATTTCTTGTTTTTATTTCAGATTCCACACTCGGCACCGGTGAGACCCAGCCAACTTAAAGCCCTGCCCCTAGCATCGGCAGACTCCGGAGGTCTTGCCTATTGGCCACCTCGGACGGCCCACGAGCAGGCCCTCCCACATCAGGAGAGGTGAGCCTCGGCTCTAGGAGGCAGAAGCAGCAGTGCTCGGAGCCGAGCAGCTGTTAGTAAAGCACACAGGTCACGAAATTGAGCACGAGCTGGGCTTTTGCATGAAGACAGTACTTTTGCAAGCGTTATGTACTGAAGTGTAACTAGTTTTGAATCACCCACAAAGGGAAAGCTAAATAAAGGTATGGAGTAATGAATTAGCATCCACACCCCAACAGAGCCTGAAAATACTTTAAATGAACGATTCAATAGTATAGTGGTGAGTCACTCTGGGTCAGTGGACACGCTGCCATTCCACACGTCGCACCAGTAGGTAAAACTCTTCACGCGTTACAGCTTGTGCTGTGACTTTCCCTTTTGTGTGTTTCCTTCTTCCTCAGGTACGTTTCATGGAGAATTGTACAAAGCTGCCTGGTGCGAGTGCGTGGGAGTGAAGGAGGCTTTCATTGGTTGGAGGATGGATCCTGCTGAAGCTGTACAATTTCACCGGCTGTCGAGGGTCTAGGTTCTGGGGGAGCGGATACTCTTGCTGTGCTGATACACTGCTGTGACTGAAGGGGCTGTCGAGCGACACCCGCTTTACCTGGCGTTAAATACGGATACCCTACTGTGAAGAGCTTGAGAGGGTGCACTTTTCATGTTGAACCGACACATTGGTGTATATGAAAGGGTTTGAGCTGGGGTTGAGAGAACACCCTGTTTTTGTTGAACGATAAACACTTCTAAGAAGAGTTTGATGTTGGGGTTGAGAAGGAATAGTCCTCCTGCTATGCTGACACATAGGTGTAAGTGAAGAGGTTGAGCTTGGGGGTTGAGAGAACATGTTCCTTATGCCGTGCAAGATACCCTGCTGTGAAGAAGTTGGCCATGACTAGTTTCTAGACCAAGAAACTACTGAAGATCCCATAAGAACCTCAACCATGCCATGAGGAGCCTGTGTAAGAGTTTCCTGATCCTTAGAACATGTGCGCACTCTATTGCCAAGATAGTTGATGCAGTGGGGCTGCTCTGTTGTGCACCCTTGAAACACAGTGACAAGGAATCCAACAGTACGTAAACTCTCTGACTCACCCTACTGCCTTCTTGCTCATAGACAATACATGGTCTCCACATCTACCGTGGCTTGTATTGGCCCTCTATGTTCATCCTACACCTCATTGGTCCATGTTCACGTTTTGTTCTCGCCACCTGTGCCAAGATGCTGCTGCAGACCTTCACTGCTCCTTTTGTTAAATTATTTTAGTACAGCATGCCTAAGCTTGCTCCTCAATGCTCAAATTCTTGGCATCTCTCAGTTCTGCATTTATTTGCCTGTTAATATGGTGTTCAGAGTTGAATATAATATTTTAGGTAAGTGCTTCAGAACTGGATACTATACATGTGATGAGACACTGGAAATGTTCACAATACCACAGATGAGGCCTGCAAAAAAGCACACTAGGCTCCCAATGAGATTTCTAGATCAGGAGACAGTGATCTAGAAGTAATTTCGAGAAATTAACATAATACAATGAGATCTCTAGAAAAACACCACTCGACCTCCAGAAAGGGGGACAATGCTTAAGATGTGGTCTCTGTGACTGGACACTTTAATGTTAGGATGTTATTGTTAAAGTGTAAATTAAGATAATGATTTGTATCTTTTCCTTTCTTTTTAAGTACTTTTAATGTCTCAAAGGATTCTTCTTTTAAAATTATGAGTTTTAATCAACTGTACAATAAGTTACTTACTTACTGTTACTGGGGACAGTGCTCACGATGAGGCCAGGGGCTTAGCTTCAGAGGGTGCTGGGTGTTTGGGGTGTTACATTCCCCTACTAAATGTATTTTCTGGTAAATAGTTGGGTACAGGTGCTTTCAGTCAGGTATTGTGAGATGTCAGTCGAATTTCACCAGGGATGTTTACATACACAGACAATAACACATGCACACACTTTCTCCCTCTCTGTTTTGAAAGTCCTCAAAATATTGGATTATTTTGACAAAATATTGTGTTTTCTCATTCAGTACTCCTACTAATCCCATTCTTCTCCCTTACCACTGCTACCTTGGCCCCTCTCATGCACCCTGCTTGTCGTAAAATGTATTGAATCATTATATGCCAGCCCGATTGTCGGAAAATCTGAAGCTCACAGCCCCCCAAACATAGTGACCAAGCTACGCCACTGGATGAGGCTACCAAAACCATGTACACAACTACAAATGGATCTTCAGAAATGGACACACTAGTCAAGGAGCGGCTTCTAGAACTTGACACAGCTTTTGCCATATGAGATCTCCGGAACCAGACACAAAGTTCCAGAAGTGGTCTCTAAAACAGAACACAATGCTTGATGTGTGACACAGTACTTGAGTTGGGGCCTTATTGAAAGTGACCCCCTAATGTTACACACTGGGTCGTACTTGGGAAACAAGGTTTGAGTCTGGCAGTCCAGTTCTCAATAAAGAACTCGGCTGTTTCGTTTCTGTTTTCGGCTGTGACCTCTGATTATTTGAACGGACAGCCTCAAGATATTAACTAATGCTATAGTGAAACAAAAAGATTACTTTAGGGAAATGGAATGAAAAGAACACGAGTTAAACAGAATTAAAAGGTAGAGCAGAGCATCACAGTAACGGAAAAAGCAAGGAAATAATGAAAAAGAGCGAGAGAGAATGCATGAGAGGAAAATTGAGAAAGAAAACATTTTGGCTGTTTAATTAAAAAAACATATATTCAAACCTTAGAGATACTACATGGATAGTAGCAGAAAACGCCTTCCTTATTTGCATGTGGACATGTGCCTGGTTGTGCTATCTCATGTGACACCTCTGACTCCTTATTCGACCCAGAGGTGATTATACAACAAATTAACACTGAAAGCCGAGCCAAGGGTCTGCCTTCGCTCTTAGAGCCTGTGCACAAGCTGGACCTTGAAAATGTTTGTATTAACATTTGGAACATTTGCAATTGATAGGTCTCATGATAACGCTGCACTGAGTAGTACTTATCAAAAGTGATAGTTTTTAAAACATGGATTTAGAACCATTTCTGCCACCACAACTACACTGGTGACCATGCCATTAGTAAAATAAGAGGCAAGACAGTTGTTATGTGAACCCTGGCTGCATCCCAGAACATTTTCAAGCAACATTATGGTCTATTTAATCAAACATGGTAAGTTTTTGTGCCGCTGGTATTCTGAAATCATATATTTGAAAGTGCTTGTGAAATCAAATATATGCCTAAAATCACCAAATTAAACAGGGGAGCCGCGATTTATCCTGGCTTTCTAATTTCACTTTGTAAAAATCAGTCACTAAATGGGTATGGTTTTGTCTCATTATTTTAAGGTTTTGTTTTTACCTCTTTATGAATTTTTCTGCAATTTTCATTTTAACACAAACTCAACCGTAAGACATTGGAGTGCTTCATATCAGCAATATTTACATTGTTAATTACATTAAACAAGGTCACATTTTGCTTTGGCATGGGGAGTTTAAGTGATTTGCCCAGAACCGTGGATTGTTAATATGATGTTGAGACTTTAACAGCTCTCGCCGTAAATGTCAGAACAAGCGATAGAGCAGAAGGGTAGAGCATTTGGTGCCTGCTGCCAGTGTCCTGGGTCACACATAGCTGCTAATGTTCCAGATTGATTATGTGTGATATTTTCAGAGTTACAGTGTAATTATGAGTAACATTTAACAACTATGAGCGACACTTTCTCGGGAGCAAAGAACAAGTTACTTACCTTCGGTAACGATGTATCTGTAAGAAACATTAGTTAGTTAGATTCCTCACCTTAGAATATCCCCAGGCCTCAGACTGGATCCGGAAGATTTTTCGTCAGCAATACCCCTTGCGCGTCGCTAGGCGTCATCTGCGGCTCCGCATCCGTCGTCGGCGTCGTGCGCCGGAATGACGTCGGAGTACTTAGACGCCGCCCTCGCGCGCCGACGTCAGTTCTTGTACATAGCTTTCCGCGCCAGGAACGCAGAGCCATGCAAAGACCGACACTGGTGCCAAAAATAAAATCTAGGGGCCTGAAAAGGATAACCTTAACCCTAGATGTCAGTTCGCAGAACGGGGAGGATGGGTGGGTCGGTGAGGAATCTAACTAACTAATGTTTCTTACAGATACATCGTTACCGAAGGTAAGTAACTTGTTCATCTGAAAGAAACACGTTAGTTAGATTCCTCACCTTAGAATAGATACCCAAGCAATACCATCCCCGGTGGTGGGTCTGCGAACCAAGATCACACCAGAAAGTCCTGGAGGACAGAACGGCCAAAGAAGCCATCCCTCCGGACTTGGCTGTCAAGGCAATAATGCCTGGCAAACGTGTGTAGCGAAGCCCACGTCGCCGCCTGACAGATGTCCTGCAAAGGGACACCCCGTCCCAAAGCAGTAGTAGCCGCTGTGGCCCGAGTAGAATGGGCGCGCAGCCCAACAGGAGGGTCCTTTTTTGCCAAAGAGTAACAAATTTTGATGCACAAAACGACCCACCGGGAGATGGTCCGTTTGTGCACAGCTTTCCCCTTCTTAGCACCCACGTATCCAACGAAAAGTTGGTCGTCCACCCGGAACTGCTTTGTGCGGTCCAAATAAAAGGAGAGCGCACGTTTTGGGTCCAGACGGTGGAGCCTCTCTTCCGCTTTGGAAGGATGCGGAGGCGGAAAGAAGATGGGCAAGGTGACAGACTGCCCAAGATGAAATGGAGTCACCACTTTCGGAAGAAAGGAGGGACGAGGCCGAAGGACAACCTTGTCCGGATGAACAGAGAGAAAAGGAGGCTTTGAAGATAAAGCCTGGAGCTCACTCACCCGTCTAGCCGAGGTGATGGCTACCAGAAAAGCAGTCTTAAGCGTCAGCAGACGAAGAGGACAATTATGAAGAGGCTCAAAGGGAGCGCACATTAGAAATGTGAGAACAAGATTCAAGTCCCACTGAGGCATTACAAAAGGGACAGGAGGGAACGTGTGAGTAATGCCCTTTAGAAAGCGTGTAACTACAGGGGACTTGAAAAGAGAAGGCTGATCAGGAAGCCGCAAGAAGGCAGAGATGGCAGCAAGATAACCTTTCAGGGTGCCCAGGGCAGAGCCCTGCCGGGCCAAAGAAAGAAGAAACAGCAGAACCTCAGAAAGAGGGGCGGAAAGGGGATCCACAGCCTTTGCTGTGCACCATGCCACAAATTTGTTCCACCGGCAGGCGTATACCGTCTTTGTGGAGGGACGCCTGGCTGCCAGAATGATATCACAGACTTCAGGAGGCAAGTCAAATGGCATCAACTGCCGCTGCTCAATCTCCACGCATGGAGGTGGAGTCTGGACAGGTTCGGGTGGAGGACCGTCCCCTGCTGCTGCGACAGAAGATCCTCCCAGTCCGGAGCCACCAAGATGACTTGGGCCCGGTGGCGCTTGATCTTCTTCACCACTCTGGGCAGAAGTGGTATAGGCGGAAAGGCGTACAACAGACCGCAACTCCACTCGCGACGAAAAGCGTCGCCGAGCGAGTGCCGCCTTGGAAATTCCAACGCGCAGAACTGCTGACATTGCGCGTTCTCTTCGGTGGCGAATAGATCTAACCAAGGCTCTCCCCACTGCTGAAAGAGACCTTGCGCCACTTCGGAGTGCAGACGCCATTCGTGATCCATCATGCACCGGCGGCTGAGTTCGTCTGCTCTGGCGTTCAGAGAGCCCGCCAGATGTTGAACCACTAGGGTGCCGCCCTGGTGTTCCAGCCACGTCCAGAGGCGCAGAGCCTCCTGACAAAGGGTCCACGACCCCACCCCGCCCTGTTTGTTGCAATACCACATGGCGGTGGTGTTGTCCGTGAACACCTGCACGACACTTCCCCTGACAGAGGGAAGGAAGGCTTTCAGTGCAAGTCGGATCGCTCTCAACTCCAACAGGTTGATGTGGAGACGAGACTCTGCCGGAGACCAGAGGCCTCTGATCTCCGCCTCTCCCATATGGCCACCCCATCCCAGGAGGGACGCATCCGTCACTACGACATGCTCCGGTTGGGGAAGGGAGAGGCTCTTGCCCTTGACCCAATCGCGGTCCGTGAGCCACCACTGCAACTGCTGTGCAGTGCCCTCCGAGATCAAGACATGGTCGGACAGGTTGCCGTGATGCTGGGCCCACTGAAACTTCAGGTCCCACTGCAGAGCCCGCATGCGCCGCCTGGCGTGATGCACTAGTAGGATGCAGGAGGCCATCAGCCCCAGAAGCCGCAACACTAGCCTGACCGAAACCCAGGATAGAGGCTGAAAGATGGGAATCAGGGCCTGTATATCCCGGACCCGCTGTTCCGGTGGATGGACCCGGAACTGCACCGAATCGAGAACCGCTCCGATGAAGAGGAGCTTCTGAGAGGGACTCAAGTGTGACTTCGGCACGTTGATGGAAAATCCCAGCAAATGCAGGAGATCCGCCGTAGTCTGGAGGTGGGAGACGACTGTCTGGGGCGAGCCCGCCTTCAACAACCAGTCGTCGAGATAGGGGAAGACTGGGACCCCTGATCTGCGCAGATGAGCTGCGACCACCGCCATCACTTTCGTGAACACCCGAGGGGCACTGGTGAGGCCGAAGGGGAGCACGGTAAACTGAAAGTGCTCTTGGCCCACCGTGAACCGCAGGTAACGCCGGTGGGCCGGCAGGACGGGGATGTGGAAATATGCGTCCTGCAAGTCCAACGCTACCATCCAGTCTCCGGGGTCTAGGGCAGCTAGAACCTGAGCCAAAGTTAACATCTTGAACTTTTCCTTCCGGAGGAAGGCATTGACGTTCCGAAGGTCCAAGATAGGGCGCAGGCCCCCTTTGCCCTTCTTGGGAACCAGAAAGTAGTGGGAATAACAACCACGACCTACTTCTGGGCTCGGAACGCGCTCGACGGCCCCCTTGGCCAAGAGGGCCGAAACTTCCTCGTGGAGAAGATTCAAATGATCCCCCGAGATACGGTGGTGCTGCGGTGGCATGGCTGGAGGGGTCGTCTCGAAGGGGAGGGAGTAGCCCCTTCGGACGATTTGCAGCACCCACCTGTCCGATGTGATGGACCGCCAGTGGAGCAGGTGATGGCGAACTCTGCCGCCCACTGGCGTGGAATGGGCCTGAAAGCTCGGACTAGTAAGGCTTTGAGGCGGATGCTGCCGGGGTGGATGTGGGCTGACCTAGTCGTCCTCCAGAACCGCCTCGGCGGAAACCACGTCCGCGACCGCGCGCAGGTTGGTTCTGCGGCTGGTGGCTAGGCACACGTGAGGAGGCACCCCTTCCTTGGCCACGAAAGGGGCGAAAGGCGGAAGTTTGCGACCGCAGGGCCGAGAGGCCCAAGGACTTGGCCGTAGCCCGGGAGTCCTTAAAGCGATTCAGCGCACTGTCCGCTTTCTCGCCAAAAAGGCGAGTGCCATCAAAGGGCATGTCCATGAGAGTGCTCTGGACATCGCCCGAAAATGACGTGGACCGCAGCCAGGCGTGACGTCTAAGCGCCACTGTGGTAGAAATGGCCCTACCCAGCGAGTCCGTGGTTTCAAGCCCACATCGTATAGCATGTCGCGCTGCATCCCTCCCATCGGCCAGAGCCTGGGTAAGTCGTGTCCGGACCTCCTCCGGACATAGGGGCAGCGCGTCCTCCACCGCATCCCACAGACAGTGGGAATAACGGTCCAAGAGACAAGCGGTGTTCAAAGACCGCAGGCCCAAACTAAGGGAGGAGAACAGCTTCTTGCCAAACTGTTCCAGTCTCTTGGAATCCCGGTCCGGCGGGGCGGTCGGGAAAGAGGATTGGGAGGTAGAGGCCTGGATAACCAGGCTCTCAGGGGTAGGGTGTTGGGACAGAAAACTGGGGTCGCCCGGAGCAGGGCGGTGGCGCCTGGCGACGTTCCTGTCCACAGGAGAAACTGGAGGGCTTGGACCAGGTGCCCTGCAGAACGTCAATGAGGGCCTCATTGAATTGCAGCAGAGGCTCAGTGGAGCTTGCTGCAGACTGAAGCACCTCAGTAAGGACGTTAGTCCTCACAGCCACGGCAGGCAGCTCGAGCCCAAGGGCTGCGGCCGCCTTGCGCAGCACCACAGAGAAAGCAGCGCCCTCCTCCGAAGCCACAGTCGGAGGAGAGACGAATCCAGTGTCTGGAGAGGTATCCAGGCCACTGGCCTCCCCCAGTTCATCTGCCCAGTCCTGTGACAGCTGAGCCTGAACGGCTATAGGATCCTCGTATCCCTCCCAGTTGTCCCCATCATCCGATTCCTGGTATACAGGAGAAAGTAACGGAGCCGGGCAATAGACATAATGTGTCTCTAGCGGCGCCGAACGCGGCGTCCATCGACGCCGTACCGGCGCCGGGCCCGGAGTGGGACTGAACCGGGGCTCGACGTCGAGCGGAGTCGACGTCGGCGGTGGTGGTACCGGTGTCGACGCCGGCGGAGGCGTGACGAGGTCGACCGGCGTCGGCGGGGACTCGGGAACAGGTCCCTCGGGCGCTTGCAGCGTCGAAGCCGGAGCCGTCAACGGCGCCGGGGCCGGAGCCACCGGCAGGCAAGGCAGCCCAGTCGGGTCCGCGGGGCCCGAAGGTGCGCCAGCGGGCGCCGACGTCAGAGCCAGGTTCCTCATGGCCGAGAGGAAGGCACTGACTACCGCCGGCGTCGCGTCAGTCCCAGGGACCGGAGGGTATGGGGACGTGCGCGGCACCTGCAGCTCCGCCGGAGCCGCGGGGGTGGAACCACCCTGACCCTCGGCAGAGTCGCGCGACCGGCGAGGGGAGTCCGAAGAGCGGTGTCGCCTCTTGGACTTCTTGGAATGCTTCGACTTACCCGAAGACTTGGATCCCGACGACCGATGGTGAGCCGAGTGGCGAATCTCGAGACGCTTACGGGACCGCTCCCGTCTAGCCTTCGAGGTCAGGGCCTTGCAGTCCGAGCACGACTCCGCGTCGTGGTCGAGGCCAAGCAGTAAAGGCACCGGCGGTGATGGTCCGTAACCGACATCAAGCGGCTACAGTCAGCACAGGCTTTAAAACCAGGCATCCTACCGGCACCGGAGTCGAGACAAGATCAAAAAGTGACTAAAGGGGTAGCTCTTCCGGATCTGCGCTTACTGGCGCGGAAAAAAGAAGAACTGACATCAGCGCACGAGTGCGGCGTCTAAGTACTCCGACGACGTCATTCCGGGGCACGACGCCGACGACGGACGCGGAGCCGCAGACGAAGCCTAGCGACGCGCAAGGGGTATTGCTGACGAAAAATCTTCCGGACCCAGTCTGACGCCTGGGGATATTCTAAGGTGAGGAATCTAACTAACGTGTTTCTTTCAGATATTAAGCAATAAAGATGAGGAAAACATAAATGTCAGAAATTACACCGATTTGAGCAACGAGAAACTCTAAGAAGATTTTAAAACTGCTGGAAAGTATCAGAAATGGAAAGGCCCTAGTGCCCTTGCAAATTGACTGTAGTTTAAAAAATGTGTAGCCATGATATCAACAGAGTACAGGATTGGTAATGTGAGCAAAATCTACTTAAAAATTCAAATATGATCTGCAGCATAAAGTACAAACAAAACCTGCATTGCTGAATTCGATTACCTAGATGGTTTCAATTACGGGTTCGGGAGCCGGGTGCACACATGTGACAGTCAGGGAGTGTGACCTGAGCTGATGGCTGTGGAGCAACATTAAGTCGTACCAAGACAGGTGAACTGCTTTCCAAAAGTAGACTTATAATGTGTGACATTTTCTGCCATTTATGAAATTTATTATCTAATCCAAAGTTGCATTCGGGGACATGTAGTGTAACTTTTCTGTGCACTTTTGACTAAAAAGCCAGACCTTACTGAAGATGTTTGATACAACAGATTGAGCAATGATAAATAAAAATTGCTTTAAAGACAAAAAGACATGGAATGTATTCTGTTATTGAAACATGATGCTTCACACTTTGTGTGCTCGTCAGACAGAGCCGATTTGTACATGTTGCCGATACCATGCATTCTAGCTAAATCTTTGATTCCTTAAAGCATGTGAATTCCTTGTTCTGAGAAAGAATTCACTCAGCATGTTGTTTTTGCTCGTGCATGAACCCTTATTACTAACGTATCTCCCGCTAGGTCATCATGTTATTAATTGGAGTACACTATTCTCCCTCCTGCACATATAACATCAGACATGTCATGTGGGTGCTACTGCTTGCAACCCTTGCTAAATCTGTGGCGTCTCTCACCTTTCTAGGGCATGCACAGGGATCCGGGTGCTGGGGGCCTACAGGTACTCATGGACTGGCCCGAGTTCTTCTGACAGCTCCAATCGGGGGAGCCAGGCCGTGGGGGATCCAGTCCTTCACAGTGGCAGTTTTTGCCTCTCGGAGGTGAGCAATGGTTCCTCTAGACCACGAATGGCACCAGACTAGGTTACAGGATCATGCACTCTACCCTTGCAGCACTTACTCTGACGGAATGAAAAATGCCACATTACACCGGAGATTCGGAAGCAGAGGCTGCATGCACTGCAGCCCCTCCCAAGGATCTCCTGTCACCTACTCCTTCTTCTATTTAACTCACCCGTGAGGCCTCCTCAGTTTATTGTGACACCACAGTGATCAAAATCACATCAGAGAGCCTTGCCCAAAAGAATAGGTAGCTTTATTAAAGACACGCAACCTCATTCCGATATCAGAGAAAGATGTGAATTACAAAAGGAATTGCATTACAAAAAGCTGCCAGGTTCTGTTGCTGTGAAAATCACTTATCTGGGGGCCAGGCTGCAGTGCTATGGCACCAGGCCACCACTCCGGTGGCCCCGCAAGTCAGCTGGGAGTCGGTTCGGTTGATCATTACGCCCCTGGGTCCCTTCTGGCCTAAGAGGCATAATGCTGTGGGAGTTGCAGCACTGGTGATAGTCTCCCAGCTGTGAGGCAGGCTTCCAAAGTTAAACTATAGCGCGCCTGCGCCAGCGGCCTATAGGTATGCTTCTCACACAGTGTTCCCTGCAAGGCTGTCTCGGCAGCAGTGATTGGGCAACCACGCTTTTGACATACTGAGTTAATCAGCGGTGCTGCGCCAGAGTGTCGGGTGAATATCATGTTATATTTTGTAGGCAGCTGAGAAAGTTGACTGATGCGTAGTACTTGGATGGGCTGGTCACATGACTGCGATTAGCTTAGCTGTTGGGCTTTGTGTATACCTCCCAGTAAGACAAAAATGGGATTAGGTGTTCGCACACTTGGCCAGCCTGCTACGATAGCTGGGGGCAGAGCTTTTACCTGTCCACCTACAGTTCAAAGGGCTGCCTCCAGCACACACGCTAGGGAATCTGGCACTGGCCTTTTCTCACACCAGACTTCTTGGAGCCTTGGTAGGTTAAGGGAAGAACTTTCCAGAACCAGATGTGAGGGTAGCATGGGAAATTCCCCGCTTCAAAGGCTGGCTCATGGTATAAATATTGCACCCCCAGAGCACCTCTTCAGTACATTTCTGAACTTGTTGAAGACTTCAGAATATCTTCCTGGACCCCTAGAGGACCGCCCTGCTGGTTGAGGCCTGCCTTTTAAAAAGATAAATGTTACGTTTTATATAGCGCAAACTAGACCCAAAGGTATCAGATCGCGTTACATGAGCATCAGTTGCCTTACAGAAGAACGCATTCATTTTTGTTAGGCACAGGGAGATTAAGTGATTTGCACAGAATCACAGGATATTGAGCATCTTTGCCAAGACGCAAACCCAGTTCCCCAGCTCCGAGGTCAACCGCTCTAGCCGTTAGGCCACATCCTCTCTCCGGTTCCCAGAGGACTGCCCTGCTGCTTGAGGAATGCCTTGCTCACGAAAGGATTTCCCTGCTTTTAGAGAGCTGCCTTGATGCTTCAAGGAGAACCAGACCATCTTCATGAACAGAGGACCATCAGACATGAGTCCAAGGGATAGTTTGCTGGCCTTCTGTGTGAACTACAGGGGCATAACAAGCTCCAGAGACCTTGAACTAAGCACCTCTTCTTTGCAGGAGTGAGTTTTAATCCCCCACCAAGTGGTGCTTCCCAGGTCCTGCACTCTTGGAAGTGATGTTAGCGATCCTGCTCCTACCTAGCCCAAAAATGTGGGACTTTGAAAAAGTTTCACAGACACTACCAGAAGAACTGACAGACGACAAGGAGCTACCTGACAGTCGATCCACCCAAGGTGCATTGCCAGTTAGTCTGACATTGCAGTAGCTTCTGCTACGTTATTTTACGCAGCAGCAAATTATGTTCACCACTATCTGTGACAGTGTCTGGCTTCATGGAGCCCTCTTCTGCTACAGCTTGGAGCTCTGTCCCACGGATGGTTTTTGGCTTCCAAAAAGTTGTCTTAAGTCAGAAGGTAAAAAACTTTACTAGGCTTGATGGTGACCAGCTCCCCAGTGATGACAACCCCTCTGCCAGGAAATCCTGCTTCTTCTGCTCAGAGCTTTTCCCTGCTGTTGTCAATGGCTTTGCCGAGACTTCATCCAGTGCTCCCCGGTGATGACGACTCTTCTTTGGATGCAGCCTGCTGCCTTGCCCTGCTGCACTCAACCTTCTCCTGGACTTTTTCTTCAAAAATTAATCTCAGTCCAAAATTCAGCCAAGACCAGGCTCAATCCACCTTGTGTGTCTGACTTGTGCTTCATTGTGGTCAACCTTAACTTTTAACTTTGTCCCGGTCATACGCACCAGATACATGCAGTTGGTATTTTAGTCTTTTAGGTGCTAGATTTCACTAAACACTTAAAAATAATCTGGGTGTAGTGATAGGAGTTAATTTGTTATGGTGTTATTATATTTATTCAAATATATCTTATTTTTTTTAATTGGGTTGTGATTTTTCTTATTATGTGTTTTCATTTTATTACTGTTTGTGATATGTCGGTTCCTGGAGGCAGTACAAGGTCGTTGAGGCGTTGGCTCCCGGGGACATTGCGTTGCGAAAAGGAGGTGATGCGTTGGTTGGATGTGCGAGGCTTTGGTTTCCGATGGCGGCGCAGCATCAGTGATATGTCAAGAGCGCGGTGTGTCGATTTCATGGTGTTGTAGTTGAACCGCTGGGCTAAAGGCAATGGGTCTGTCGAAAACCATGCAGGGCATGGAATGGGTCTGGACGATACACCGCTGATGTGGTGTCTGAGACTCATGCAGCAGTGGTTCTTTGGAGGTGCTGCAGCAAAGCCGGGACTTAGTTGAAAGTGGAGGTCGTTACGTCATGCACTTGGTGAATGGTGTCCATGACTTAGGTGCAGGCAGTGGCAATGCGTCAGTTTTGCAGTGATGCACAGGTTTCAAAATGACACTGTGGATCCACACATCGGTTTCCTGGTTGCGGCACAAAAACTCACTTCCAAGGTCCCAGTACTGGATTTGGCACCCCTTGGCAGAGCAAGGCCCACAGCAGAGGGGCCCAGGCAGGGCCGTAGCCATGGGAGGTGGAGGGCTGAGCGTGGCCTGGCCAGGCCATAATGTGCTCTGGCACCCCGACTGAAAGCCCGGATGTTTCAGTTAATAAATATATGGATAAGCCTGATATTTGAGACAGTGAACAGGATCTGCAGCCTCAACCCTGCCTGCATTACCAATACTGAAACTGAAAGAACCCTATCTGTCTCCAGAGTTAGAGACTGAGGCAGAGGGACAGACAGAAGCAAGGAAGGGCTGGGCTGATGTTGTTGTGCACTCCCGGGTGCACTGAATTATACTAATATGACTTATACACAATACTTTTATTTGATTTGTTAAAATCGTAAAAGGGTGGAAGTTACCAGCATGTGATAAACATCAACGAATTGAATCAGCGTAAAACAGCATAAAACATGCCCCCGTGTCCTGGGCGACTTTGCACAGATAATACACAAGTAAAAACAGGGAGAACGTATTTAAATGTACAAAGGTAAAAGAAACAGGGGTAGCACATACAAGGCAATGACCCTACTAATATGACTTATGAATCATCAGAACTGGCTCTCCTGGCGCTTCACTACAATCAATGAGGGCCCTGCATGCAGGCAGCAGGATGAAATGCAACATGAACACACTGCTTCTGGGCCTCTTATCTGTCCAGCAAAGACCATGATGGTAGAGTAGTCAATGAAGCATAGTCAAAATGGGCCATTGCCAAGGGCCCACACAGGGAGGGCACCTGATATGTGCTTGGGACAGTCCCATGGCATCAGTTTTCTATGTAACAGCTGTAATTTATTTTAAATATCACATCTAAAACAAAACAAATAAAAGAAAATACTGTCACTGACCCTCTGTTGTAAAGCCGTTGTAAGTGTTGACATGTTTAAGTTGGGTGTGTAGGTGCACTATGTGTCTATTACATGTGCAAACGTGCACATTGCATTTCAGCCTGTAGACAGGCTCATTAAAGAGCCAGCTCTGCAACAATGATGGAAGGACAGTGTATATGTACACAGGCCTTATGAAACCCTCACTTACTCCACTGATCTCACGTAAATAGTATACTTCAGCCAGCTCTGCCATAAAATAGGCAGGGAGGCATCGTCTTTTAATTTTACTTCCCTATTTTGCAAGGAACCTCCCTGCAACTCTCTCTAGATGCTCCAGATATAGACACTTACACACAGAAAAATATGAACAACCATGCACACAGACATAAAGACACTTGTATGGACAGAACCACAAAAATGAAGGTATCCATGCGCACAGACCAACATGCAGTATGTATAGTCACAAATACACCCCATGCAGACAGACTAAAAGATACAGGCCCAATGCACACCTGCCAACAGTCTGGTCAATGTGTGCCCATGTGGCTGTATGTAGACTCCCTCTGGTAGCAATTTCTTCTGGAGCTAGAAGTGTTATTTAAAAACCTTCAATAGTCATTGTTTCTAAATGACGGAGCCATTGATTTGAAGAATGCCATACTGGTAAAGGGTGGTGTTGTTTTAAAGTTAGAGGTCCCTCTGTCTATCTATAGATAGATTTAGATCCTACAAACACCTAGAGCTAAAATATCTTCTCTGTTAAAATCCAATAAATGTAATGGGTTTGGGGGTGCAGTCTTTTCTGTCAATGAGAAAACGTTATGCTTGCTTGTCGTGTAGTTCCTAGGAATCCCCAGGACCTGCCCGTTTTGGATGACCTAAACTGAGGGCTTGGTGTCCAAACAGCTTTCAGACACCCCCACAGGATATGTCAGCAGTTAGACCAGCTAGCCTTACAGTGCCAGTATCACCACTCCCCCCTGTATCTTACAGTGGTGTAGGTAGAGTCTGCCAACCACTGAACATGACAACCCTGATTCATCAGGGATCGCGGAAAATAGTACAATACTTTCCGCTCAGTCACTCGTGCTTACTTCTATTCTCAGAAAATGCACAGAATGGCGGTTAGGACATTTCAATAAGTATTTATTGGTTTAGTGCCAGTCTTGTGTAAAACACATTTGCTGTGACAATTAGGAGACAGAACCATACAAAAGAAATTGCAAGTACCAATATAGTAAACAGTAGGTACATTTCTACCATGGTACTCCTTAAAATATGCTCCCAACGTAATTTGCTTAAATGTACCTATCCTAGGTATGTAGGTGTAGCAGGTGTGTGTGTGTGCGTGTGTGTATATATATATATATATATATATATATATATATATATATATATATATATATATATGTCAAAAGTTTCGCCACAAAGATCCCAGGAATCCCAAACCTGTTGGAAACCGGAACAGACGATAACAGACTCAGCTGTAAGTGCAAATGAGTATTTTAATCAAAGCTCAGCATGCCTGCCGTGATGCGTTTCAGCCTACCAGAGGCCTTGTTCACATGATATATATATATGTTTGCCATTACGCTGTAGCTCACCTTTGATAAAGGGCATACGCCCAAAACGCGTCAAGATTGGCTGTGGAGGTCCGTGAGGAGACTTCACTTGATCTTCACTTATCTCCTGCAGGTGCGTTCCAACTGGGGGCAACTCTTTTTCTTTTCATATTTGCGGCCGGCCCGGTCGCCGAACAGCACCGCCGCGTTATCAGCACGGATCCTTGGTTGCCTGTAGTGGGCAATTGTGTGTGGAGCAGGAGGAGATTGTTCACACTGGGGGGGGAGCAGCTTTGAATGGACCCTAATTCGAGTGAATTTCACGGCATGGTGGCTACAGCCCACATGGGTATTATGGCAGGACTTCAACTCCCAGGATGCTATGCAAACTTCCAGGATGCTGTGCAAACTCACCTGATGTTAATGGTTGAAGTAGAAATAAAAGAGGGTAAAATGCTGGAAGTCCTGAATGTTTGCCATTACGCCGCAGCTCACCTTTGATAAAGGGCATACGCCCGAAACGCATCAGGATTGGCTGTGGAGGTCCGTGAGGAGACTTCCCTTGATCTTCACTTATCTCCTGCGGGTGCGTTCCAACTGGGGGCAACTCTCTTTCTTTTTAAATATAAATATATATATATATATATATAGCCTAGGGAAGAACCAACCTCCTCACCTGATGGCTGGGAATAAAGGACCCTGTCTCTGCATCGAGGATGATACCGCGTGAGGGATGTCAGACTGCTGCGTGTCGAAGATCCAGCATACAGGACCTCGTGTAAGTGTGGAAGGAATTCTTCTCTAATTAGCAGGGGGAAATAAGGGTCTTATATACATGAGTGGTCACTCCAGGGTTTCTTCTAGAATCGATATGCTTTGAAAACAATCATTTAAGTTTTTCCAAACAATGCGATCATGCACAGCGGGCTGATGGCCAAGGATGAATAAAGTGGTGACTCTTATACAGAAGAATTATGCAGTGTCTGAGGACATGTTTATGTGCGTCAGGTACAGGGAGTATGATAAAATACTAAGAGCCTGGTGTCGAAGAGACAGGAGCAAACTATTAGGTAAAAGGCCACCTGTTCAGAACAGATATTGTCGTGTGGATGGGACAATGTTATGTAAAAGGGGGCTTTAATGACAGGACAAGCCTAAAAGACATGACATTCTACTGATCAACAAATATATAGATACTCGTGCAGACACACAGGCTCCATGTGCACAGACCAACACCAATATATGCTATTTTCTTCTGCAGAAGGCTCTGATATTATCATGTGCTCTTCTACCAGTGGACATTAAGCATGTTCACATCAGCCTGTGCTCACTGCTCCACATCACACACTGTCCACCAACGTATACCCGTCTGTGCCCCTTACTGTCAATCAGCCTGTCCTTTCAGATGCACAACATTCATTGCTCCCAATGTACATCAGCTTGCACTTCCTTGAACTGAAGCACGTTTTCCTGCCATTCCATCTTGCAGAATACCAGGTAGTCCCGTGCTACAGATAATCTTTGAGCCTTTGTTACACACCACACTTTGCTCCCCTGAGACTCTTGGTTCACTATTGTTATGTGAGAAATTGCACCAGTTCTGATCTTTCTTTGATTTCTGGTGCTTGTGCAGGGTTGTTGTAAGGCCTGGGCAAATTGGGCGCTTGCTCAGGAACTCCAGCATCCAAAGGGCCTGCTGGTAAAGTGATCAAGATAGCCAGAAGAGCAGATTCTTTGTCTGATGATCATGAACACTACAGAGAATCTTAAACCACAAAACCACCTACCCCACCTTAACCATCATGCTCTCAGGGATTTTGTGGTAATCGAGTTAAAGAATAAACTTTCTGTCTTACGTCTTTATTGCCATCATCAACTCTTCTATCTTATCACTCTCTCTTTACCTCTCTACCAAACTCTACATTATGTACTTATCACAGTTCTCACTCTATTTGAACTCTCTCCCTCACCTAGATTTACCAAACCTCACTATCAATACACATCTCTCACACCCACATCTGTTTACCTTTCTCTTTACCTCACCTCTATCTCTCAACCTCAATCACCTCTATCACTCTTTACCTCAACTCTTTGTCTCTCTCAGTCTCTCTATACAAACTCACTGAATCAATTAACACCTTTTGAAGAGTATAGGTAGTGCCCATCTCTCCTCTCCCAACTGTGTCCCACCAAGCTCACAGAAATGCAGCAAATACACAAATCTGTCTGGGAAAAATCCTCTACCGCCTCATGTTTTTACCATTCAGGCCTGGGTACTCTGAAAGGGAACCTAAGGTCCTCCTTTATAGGCAAACGTGCACTCAGTGTATGTATACAGCCACAGAACACACGGGCACACACATTCACCATGTACACACTGCACAACACTATCTCTTTCATGTACTATACTCCTCGTTGGTACACATACACCCAGTCCATGCATGCTCTGCACATCACTACATCCTTCATGTTCTGTTTTCCTTGCAGGTACACACACACACCCAGCACATACACTCACCATGCATGCACTGCTCAGCGCTGCCCTATCCCTGTATTGTAACCTTCCCAGGCACATATACACCTAGAGCAGAGTCGCCACTCCTGCACTGCATAGCACTTCCACATCTACCTGTTGTAGGATAAGGGTGAGTTAAGCACACAGCTGCTGAACTTTTAAAAAGGTGAGTGAACCTGCGACAGGGTAAAATGTACCTGTTCACTACTACTGATCACTACACGGTATGCTGCCACTTCCACGCTGGTGCCGCTTTACTCCTTGTCAAGGCGGTAGCCTTCCACCACAATGAGGGTAGCGCTTTGGGCAGCCCAAGTCCAACAAATCACCAATCCGTGAGACGGGCCTATGTCATGGCTTGCATGTATGATCCATGTTTGCGTAGTCCAACAAACATCAGCAGCAGGGGGGTTACAGACAACAGTACAGTTGGGCACTCAGGGTAGGGGTACAAGTCCATTACCATGCAGAGGACTTTTCTGTACCAACAGTTTTCTTTTCAGAAAGTATGAAAAATGCTAATGCAGCATTTTGTGCTATTTTTAGCATGAAATGCTCCTTTACATTCATTTTGAGGGCCCATTTGACACTAAAAAGGTAAACAACTGCTTTGACATGAACAGCCACCCATGTTCTATTATTTCACTTTGTTACCGTGCTCCAAAACTCCCATTTTTAAATAAATGAAAACAATTATATATTCAACATGGTGTAATACTGTAATCATTGCATTTTGTGGAACAAGTCTGATGTGAAATACAGGACATTTTGTGAGGTTATGGCATTGTAAACAAAATGTTGACCTTGCTCACCTTTTACCTAAGTTGATAAAATTAGCACCCCTGAGTTACTTAACAGTACACCTTGCCTTCAGTATCAAACAATCACTTTGAGAGTCGTTGGGCACTTTACAAAGCATATATTTCCATACAGACCTTGTTGAGATACTCCTGCCGTAAACTCTTAAACAAAGATGACTCGCTTCATGGGGGTTGCGGCAGTGAACATTAGACTTGTTCCAATTTTACTCTAATAGTCTAAAGTTATGCAGAACTGCTTTAGCACCACAGTACCAGACCCTCATAGTGACATGAAAAACAAACTGCCCGTTTGAATGATCAATCACACATGCACTATTTGTGTTGTATAGAGTGCTGACACACGTCCACTCTGTTAGTGATCAGGGGTCTGAAATCATAGCCTGCAGCTTGCTGTATGCCAGCGACTGAAAGCAAATTACAGGCCCTGCATCACACTTACAATGTGATTACACAACCAATCACCATGCAGCTCGAGCCACGTGGTACTCTACCATTTTATAATCCCTGACACTGTCGATCACTCTGAGGGATTCAGACCCTCCCGCTCGGTGGCAAGAGAAACCCAGGGGTATATTTACAAGGGGATCACCACCAGAGTGTCACTTTTAGCGACGTTCTGTTTGTGATTATGCCCTTCTCCATATTTACAACGAGGTGTTTCTGGCTTAACATTGCCGTGTAAATAGGGCCCCTTTACACGCATCACTTAGCGTGAAAGGCCGTGCAATGGGTGTTGCTGTGGGTGTTCCACTTCAACACCCATTGCTCTTGATGCTGCCCTAGATTTACAAGGAGGTGTAAATCTGAGGCAGCACCAAAAACTAAAGCCATCTAAGAGCAGGATTTGAATGGCAAAAAGAGGAGAAATACTTTTATTTCTCCTTATTTTTGCTTTTTCTGTCTGCTGCATTCAGCAGTGCATATAGAAGTAACAAATCACCATTAGTGATGGTTTATGTGCAGGAAGGTTTCCCTTCCTACACATAAACAATCATTCCCTGCAATGCAGATAGGCTTGCACTGTGGTGCAAGGGTGCCTGCATTGTCGTTCGGCATCTAAATTTAACACCAGTGCTAGGGAAAATGTCAAAGCATGGCACTGCCAAATTTGGCAGAGCTCCACACACCGACATTTTCTCATAAGTATGCCCCCAAGTTAGAACTGAGAGGCAACCAGAGCAGGACTCTGTACGTGTGTGTATGTGTATATATATATATATATATTACCTACTGGCGGTCGCCAGTAGGTAGTTATAGTTAGGACCACGTTTCCATAGGAAATCCGCAACATTCTATTTGGAATAACTTTGGCGCTGGTTGACGAATCCTCGCAAATTTTTCAAAATAGGTGGGGCGCTATGCTTCGCTCCTACCCTGAAAGTCTCGGGGGGGATTCGTCAAGCGGGGGCTGAGATAAAAGGGGGGGTCCCAAAACGCGTTTTTCCCATGCATTTTTCCGTAGGACCTTTAGACACAGCTACAGACCGAACGGCTGAACAGAGTTACCTGAAATTTGGCAGAGAGGTAGTCTACAGGTCAAGGAAGTGCCTTTTGTAGGTTTTGTGTAAATCTGTTCAGTAGATCCTGAGAAAATAGCATTTAAACCAATATATATATCTGTGGCAGCTTACGGTGCGCTTACCGTGCGCTTACCGTACGCGTACGGTGCCGTGCGCGAGCGCGATTCTGATTGGCTGTTAGATCTTAGTAAACATTCGAATCGGTCGAAACCAGGAAGCGGCGTCCGCCATTTTCTATCTCGCACTCTGAGGGGGTGGCAGAAAAACAAAGACAAAAAACATATAAACGGGCTGTTTGGACTGCTCCCAACCACCTAGCCATGATGAAGGTGTCCTCAAAGAACCCCTAAGGCCAAAAAATCAATTTTTAATTTTTTCGAAAAATCGCCGATTACGCTTACCGTACGCGTACGGTAAAAAAATGTAAAAATACAAAAATATCCATAATCTCCACACCCCGTGTGCAAATGGTGCCCGAAGGTCACCATTAGTGCATGGCATATGTACATACAGCTGCACTGGAAAAAACTCAAACATTACCTTTCACAACGAAGCGCATAATATGTCCTCCATGTGCGCACGGTGCGCGTAGCGCATCGTGCGTACATGGCCCATGCAGCGTAACGTGGGCACGCGGTGCGCGTAGCGCACCGCGTGCCCACCCTGTGTGCACGGCGCTAACTGCGTAAAGTGGGCGCGCGGTGCGCGAAGCGCACCGCGTGCTCACTGTGCGCGCACGGTGCGCGCATGGAACGAACTGCGTTAAGTGGGCGCGCACGCCACGAATAGCGTAAAGTAACTTAGCATTTAAAAAACCGTACAAATTCACTGAAAAAACCATAGGTTTCACACACGTTACAGTTAGGAATTAGCATTTAAAAAACCTTGCAAATTCACTGAAAAAACCATAGGTTTCACACATGTTATAGTTAGCTGGACATTTTACTGATAAAAAACCAATGAAATTCCCCCGTTATAGTTAGTGCAGGCAACTATAACTCACGCGACCGCAATCCTCTGCTGATGCTAATACTGTATTTAGACAATTATTTGCCCATGTCTTCTTCCATTAAATTTTAGCTATACATATATTACAAATATTTTTTTTTCATAAAGACACATATGTCATCAGCAGAGGATTGTGGTCGCGTGAGTTATAGTTGCCTGCACTAACTATAACGGGGGAATTTCATTGGTTTTTTATCAGTAAAATGTCCAGCTAACTATAACATGTGTGAAACCTATGGTTTTTTTCAGTGAATATATATATATATATATATATATATATATATATATATATTACCTACTAGCGGTCGCCAGTAGGTAGTTATAGTTAGGACCTAGCATCCATAGGAAAAACATTTTTTGTTTTTCCAACAACTTTAGCGCCGGTTGACGAGTCTTCGCGTAATTTTCAAAACTTGTGATCAGCTCCTGTCCTGAAAGTTTCGTGGCGATTCACCAAGCAGGGGCCGAGAAAAAAGGGGGGGGGGGCCCAAAACGTGTTTTCCCTATGTTATTTTCCATAGGAAACTTTAGACACGGCTACAGCCCGAACTGCTGAACGGAATTACACCAATTTTGGCAAAACGGTAGCCCTTGGTTCAGAAAGAGTCTTTATTGTTAAATGGTGTAAATCCGTTCAGTAGTTCCTGAAAGATTCCAAAAATAAAAGTTGGAAAATCAATTTCCCATAGGAAACTTTAGCCATGGCTACAGCCCGAACTGCTGAAAGGAATTACAGCAAATTTGACAAATTGGTAGTGCTTGGTTCAGAAAGGGACTTTTTTTTTTTAAATGGTGTAAATCCATTCAGTAGTTTGAGAAATTCAAAAAATAAAAGTTTTGATATCTAGGGATGCGGTGGGTTCGCGAACCCTCCCGACCATGAGCTTCACTGTGATTGTCTGTCAACACTCCAAACCAGGAAGTGTTGGCAGCCATCTTGTGACTCTGTAGAACCGAGTCACATGAAAACAGTGAAACAAAGGTGAAAAACAAGAAAAGGGGGCAGGCTAGAAACACCCTGACCCCCCTAGGCCTGATTAGGGGGTCCCACAAGGACCCCCAAAAAGATTTTTTAAATATAATTTTGCCGAAATTTGCGGTGGGGTCGCGAATCCCGCCGAAAGTTTAAACAAAACGAAGCTCGGCTTCCATGTGCTTTATTTTAAAAAAAAGCCCCCGGGTGGGCCAGGTCCCTGGGGCACCATAAATTCAATAGCAGGGGCCCCTGCAGCCCCGGGGACCGCCACCTCCCGGGGCTAAGTATATGATATGCGGGAGGGCACGTGGCCATCCCGCAACCCGGGGACTGCCACCCCTGGGGCTTGTGTTTTAATGTGTTGGGGGGGCCTCCAAGGCCCCCCCAAGCCCCGGGGACCACCAAGCCCCCGGGGCTTTAAACATGTTGAGAGGGGGGCCGCGCGTCCCCCCTCCTGGAGCCCTTGATAGCTTCCAAAATCCAAAGCAGATTGCTTTTCCACACGGGGAGCTGCAGGGGACGGGGATCCAGAGGGACCATGGGGGATTGGGGCTCCCCCACGGTCCCTAAACATGTGGTCAGGTGCCGGGGAAGGGGTCCCCGTCACCCAAAATGGCCCAGAAATAAAAATAAAAAATTAAATTTCAGTATGCCCCGGGGGATGAGGTCCCCGGGGCGAATGTAAATTAATGGAAGTGAACAATTTAAAAAAAAAAGAAATTGGAGTCACGACCCTAGCGTGGCGGCACTTGAGTCTGTAAGGTACAGTGGAAGTGAGTTATCGCTGTCATTACTGTTTGATATTGTGCTCTTTGTTCTTCACGATTTGACTATACCCGGTCCTCTAGCTGTATCCTGCATCCACGGAAGTAGACCCACACCATTTAGGTCAAACTACGTAACTATGGGCAAAAGAAAGGCACAAACTGTACCTCAAAATATTAACAACAGGCAGCCTAACACACAAACGCGCTCACGCCAGACACTACTCACTTACTTGACAGGGGCAGTGGGAGTAATCGAGCAGCAGATTCTAACTGTAGAGGAGTCATTGAGCACGGCTAATTTAGAGCCTGTTACAAACCCAATAATTGTTAATATTACACAGGGGTGCCTTGATTTACCGATTGAAAGTTCGCCATTAAAAACTAATGGGCCTAGTGCGGATATATCCGGCCATATTACAGGAAGTGACCATGATCAGGAAGGACAACCACCTCCCAAGCGAGCTAGAAATCCTGCTTCCATTCCTAAAACAACGGGGACCTTAAGTGCACTACCTCAACTTAAAACACGAAAAAAGGTCTACAAAAAGTGTTTCTCGCTAGTCTCGCAGAAACCAGGGACTAGGGGAAAACATGTAGGTACCCCGAATACTCATATTGAAAAGGAGGTGACCAAGACTAATGATAAACTGGATTCCCTGAATATCTATATTAGAGCAACATTCGATAACTTATCAAGCAGAATTGGGACGCTGGAAGATCTAGTACTTACCAGTCTTAGCAAAAACACAGCAACTTTGAGGATTTATTAGATGTGCATAAGTGCAAGAAAGTATCAAGTGATAAGAGAGAAATGTCAAACTGCTGGTATATTACCCATCAGTAATAATGAACACACCACAGGCTTATTACGTAGACCAGAGAATAACTTTACCTCCAATCAAGAGGCCCATCTGAGTACTCACCCTCTAGCCCCGCCCGTACCTATAAAGCCCCCCCGGCTCCAATCTTAGCTCTATTAGCATTGGGCAGGGCATTGAAGGTGATCAACGAAACAACAATCCAGATCTACCGCCCGCAGCCACCCCCTACGTAGTCGTGCTAACAAACGTACCGAGTCCACAGAAGGGGAGCCCGGAATCATGGGCGAATCTAAGAAAAAAAATCACTACACTGGCTAGACTCTAGGACAGGACTCACAGAAAGGCTGTATGATGACTTTAAGATGGCCAGAAGTGCCCCGTGGATTGGCAAAGGCCAGAAGATCATGAGGGGGGGGGGACACTGTGTGATATTGACATTTAAATCTCCAAAATTAGTTCGTGAAATACTGAACAGAGCTGGGTCTCGTACCATCTTTACCCAGGGCATTAACCTGGTACCATTAGGCTTTTTTTACCACGCAGACAGTATTAATAAATTTACCCACTCCAGGGAAGTACCAACCCCTGGCCCTACGAGTCAGTTCAATGTCCCTGTTTATAACCGATTTGAAACACTCTCTAACCTTGACCTAGTTGATTGACAACAAATGGGGGAACCTTGCTGTACAGTTCCAACTAACACTATGGACCGGGCGCCCAGTATGAGTCATCTTGACCTGTCACTTATTAATACTTTAGACGAGCCTCTTAAATCGGAAAGAACCGGCCCAGAGCGGGACACGGTGGGCACCAGCACACTGGAGGGAATCCCTAGCCCAACACAAAAGATCTGTTACTCTCAGCCATATGTTCAAAATGCCGGGATAAATGACACTGGAAGAGACCCAGAGGATAGGAGCCAAATACAATTCTGGAACATTGCAGGATTAAAATCCAAGGAAGATAATACTCTGTGGATTGAGTTTATTAACAATTTTAACATTATTAATCTACAAGAAACTTGGATGAAAGATCCTCTACACATCAGTGGTTACAAAACATTCCACACACCAGCTATTGCAACTACTCTGGCAGAGCCAAGGGGGGGCTGTGCACATATGTTTCACACTAGCTCATTGTTGGAAAAATTGAATTTATAACCACTGAACCTCATTATCATATAGTGATCTTTCACGTGGATAGAACTTTTTGTTTGGTAATTGTGAACTTTTATAACAATTTGTTACCTGCTCTGGTTACAGACACTCTGAGATCACTGAGCTGTTCTATACACACTTTAATTACCCGATTAAAGAATGAGGTCTTTGTGATTTGGGGGTGGGGATTTTAACTCCCCCGTTTGTAAATATACTGGTGAAGATGTCTGTGGACTAACGTACGGAAATGGGGAAAGCTTTGTTCATTTTCCGCACACATTATATGGGGACTCCTTGAATGACATAATGTTCACTTTTGATTTAGGGTTTGCTAATAGTTTATGTTCCTCCACGATTCCTTTTACCCCTACTTTTAACGCACGAGGTTCAACATCTACAATAGATTTTATTCTATCTTCATGTAGCTATTCCCCCTGTATCAATAACTTTATGACACATGAGATAGCCTTAAGTGATCACTTCCCCCCTTAGCGTAGACGTGACCATGCTCAAACAGAGCACAAATGCTAGACTAATAGCCGCCGACAACGTTAACCATATTGTTGGGATTAGGCAAAATGGCTTTGCACTAAAATGGGCCAATGTAGACACCAATGAACTCATTCTAAAAATTGTTCTTAATTGCAAAAGCATGCTTTTGACATGCTTAGATGAAAGTACATCTAGCAAGGAGCAAGGGAAAATTTCCTGGCTATTTCAAAATATATAAATGAGTCACTTTTTGTCAAAAAGACCAGGACCTCGACAAGAAAACAAGGGTGGTTTAATGCTGAATGCAGACAAGCATACACTAACCTTAAAAACTGTATTCATGCCCCCGACAAAAATACTGAACATATCAGGGAGGCAAGACGCAATTATAAAACTGCCCTTAAAGATAGTAAGTCTATCCTAAAACAAAATACATGGCGGGCTCTACGCGATGCTGCTGATAGCCGCGATTTTTCTGCCTTTTGGAAAGTGGTGAATTTCCCTTTCATGGCAAACAAGGAACTGGCAGTTATGGAGATTGCCATCTCTGAACCTGAATAGGTAAAACATTATTCTAATTAATATAAAAACCCGATTTTAGAGGACCAACATTGTGCATTTAATACAGTGGGTACAGCACTTGATTATAAAATTAACATTACCCTAAACGAGATTACTGTAGCAATTAATTCTAGTTCTGCTGGTAAAGCCCCAGGCCCAGATGGTATTCCCGTGGACCTTTTTAAATCAAACGTGGCATTATGGGGTCCACTCCTAACTCAGGTCTCTAATGCATGTAACAACAGTGGTTTTCTACCAACTTGGTACGAATCTGTGATCGTACCAATTTTTAAGAAGGGAGACAGATCGAACCCAGCTTGCTACCGCCCAATATCGCTGCTGGATTCCACTGCTAAGATTATCGGGCGGGTTTTATTGAACAGACTGCAGACCTGGGCTGATGAACAAGATATCATTAGCGACCTACAATATGGGTTCCGTGAGGGTCTGGGCACAGTTGAACAGGGATTAAATCTGCATATTTCAATGAATGAGTATATAAGGAAAAAAAAGGGCAGACTTTTTATGACTTTTGTGGATTTGACGGCAGCTTTCGACTGTGTTATACATGATAAGCTGTGGGTGATTTTAGAAGGGCTGGGTGTAGACTTATTAATTATCACTTTAAGGGAACTTTATTCTGGAGCAAGGGCAAAGGTGAGATATGGGAGGGGTGGAGAATGCACAAGCCACTTTGGAATTGGGAGAGGGGTGCGGCAGGGGTGTGTCTTTGCCCCATTTCTCTTCACTTTGTATATAAATGGTCTGGAATCCATTTTAATTAAAGAGTGCAGGGACCTGCCCAATGCGGGCAAGCGACCTATCCCTGCACTCTTGTATGCAGATGATGCAGTTTTAATGGCCCGCACACCACTTGCACTTCAAGGGGTTGTTAATTCATTTACTAGCTTTATGTCCAATTTGGGACTCTCAATAAACTGCTCCAAAATGTACACAATGAACTGTGGGGCAGGGACAAACAAGAGGGTCAAAACTGTGTATATTAACACCAGTCCAATAGAGCACACTAAAACATTTTCTTGTTTAGGGATTTTGTTCGACAGGACAGGGAGCTGGACCGAGGCGATTAAAACTAGGCGCCTGTTGTTTGCTAGGGCATTAGCGGCCCTGTCAAACTTCACCCGCAAACTAAGTAAGCGCCCACCGGTTGAACTTTTATACATCTACAAGGCCAAATGTGTGTCTATTGCTAAATATGGAGCGGGTGTATGGGGCTACGCAGACAAAGGTTATGCAGACCGTGGAAAACATGTTTTTGAAGTTTCTCCTGGCAGTGCCCCAAAGCAGTTCAAATTATATATCCCATATGGAACTGGGTATTCCATATCTAGAAGACATCATTAAGACCCAACCGGTTCTTCTTTGGCACAGAATTTGGCTGTCAGACGAAACTGGTTTTAACCGCTACTTACTGACTGACTTATTCAAGTCTGAGGGTGTTAAATCTATTAGGTGACTGGAGTACGTGAAAAGGTTTTTGTCAGACATTGGTCATCACGAATACTACACAAATCACAGTTTGATGCGTAGTATATCCAGGAAAGACCTCAAGGCTTGTTGTATGGATTTTTTGGGCGAAAACAGAACAGATATAGAGATGAGAAGACCGACGGTCCAAGCCCACTATTTAACCCTGCCGTCACCCACTATTCAATTATATTTATCTCTAACTGTTTATGACTTTGACCGTTTTTTGCTGACCCGTTTTAGATTTAATATTTTATTTAGATTTCTAAGTTTTCCAGTGATGAACGATTGGACTAGAGACTTGTGTAAATGTCCTTGTGATGGCGCCTCATTACAATCCACTATCCACATAATGTTCTTTTGTAAATATTACGATGTATTAAGAAAGAGATGGATTATTCCAGTTTTAAAGAGCTTTGGTTTGAGACGTTGCCGCCCGGCTCTTTTAGCATTGCAATTTTTAGAGAACGAATTTGTTATTGCATCTGTCACTGTATTCCTTAAAAATGCTTTTAGATGCCGGAAATCAATGTTAATGTGACTTGTAAATTAGCACTGTGCTGACCAGGAATTTACTGTTTTAAAAACTGTTTTAATGCTGTGCTTTGATGGTTATTGTATCTTATAACCGAATAAAGTTATGATGGTGAGTGCTACCTATACAGTTTAGTAATCTCCATGTTACTACCTATGTACTCCTCCAATTACCCAGCCAGTACCATGTCCTTATCCAATCACTCTGCCAAAACCCCAGCACTTATAAAATCACCATACACTCTCCTTGCAGTAGTGTAATCACCCAGTCAGTACCCATGTACTCCTACAATAACACATGCACTAACACATGCAGACCTACAATTACCTGTGCATTACTCATGCAGTCCAGCAATCTCCCTGTCACTACCCATTCACTCTTAGAATCAATCATGCTCTACACATGTAACCAGCTATCACCCAGATGTTAGCATGCAGTTATTTCTCTATTTTAACCAAATAAGGTAGTTCTAAAGAGAACTGTTTTTTTTTCGTTTACATTTTGTTTGTGTTTTTTAAATAATTGAGATTTTTTTGGGGTGTTTTTTGAAAAACGAAAAAACAAGCAGACAAAACTTTAGGAATTACATTTAAACTTGTCCAATAAGTTACAATGTCCAAATGAAGAAACAAGGATTAGGGTCCATAAAATCCAGTGTGGTCAGAGTCAATATCATGACACCATAAAATCAAGCAACAGAATGGTGACGATCCAATAGATTTACATGGGAAGAGTTCGCTTTGGGGCGCGGTTTCAATCTCTAATGTATCTAATCCATGAGACCATCTTAGGGAACACCATAATGAATTGGAATTGCAAAAATGACCCCTTATGTACTAAAGAATTTTTTTTTAAATGAAAGATTTTTATTAAAAACTTGTGCGCCTATACAGTATCTAGAAAAAAACGTGATTTAAAAGTGCCATACCACCACATGACAAACAGAGAAAAGCAACAGATCTTAAGTAATCTCTCAGAAATGTATGTTTACAAAGAAATAGAAAAGCTCCATACTCCCCAAGAAGAATCAGAGACACTTATACTTACTGTAAGTCAAATGAACAGTAAACCAAAAGTAAACAAACATTTGAATTAGATTTGAAACTATATGTTCAGAAATGAATCAAGTGAAGAGTGGCAGAAACATCAAATTCTAGCTGCGAAAAATTCTGAGATGGGGCTGAGATTCATCTCTCACTGTCATTGTTCGGACAGGTAAGTGATGCAAATTATTTCCAAATAGCTTTTAACCTACCTTTACTACTACCCATGTGTGACGCACTGAAGCACTTGCCCACAAGGCTAGTGTAAGAAATTGGGTTATTGGTTGGAGGGGGGGGGGGGACCCAATCCTTATCAGGGTGAACCACAAAAGTCACAAAATTAACCTGTGCTCAACCCTCTAGTAGCTTGGTACAAAAGCAGTCAGGCTTAACTTTTTTTTTTTTTTTCCAAACTTTATTTACCATTTTCAAGTAAATGCAATACAATCCATAATCATGGCTGCACACTGTGACAAGGCAAGGAAGAACAAGAACGGACACAGGGTATTCTCCCTGAGAGAATATGTTCTCAATCATCACACCCAGGTATATGGAGGCATCCTGTTGCATTATATATCCCCCCCCCCCGGCAGCATTCTTCTTCCTATAAATCCACCACCCCACATTCCCAGCATGGCCATTACATCGATAGAAAAAAAAAAAACATAGTAATGCAGGTTTACCCCACCCCGGTGGGAACTATTCCTGCGGGCTGCTGTGAGGTAGGGGGTAGAGCTAAGTTCAAGTAGATAAGGGGATTACAAATGTCCTTGGGTCTAGATGCAGGGGGTTGTGTTGATGCATACAGTTCGCAATTTGTATTACAATATGTAAGGCTGGTAAGCCAGGCTTTTGTAGTAGGAGTAACCTTACTGCCCCACCAGAGCGCTATCTCCCTCTTCGCAAGTAGAAGGGCAATAGCAAGAAATTTGCGCTTCTGCTTGGGGAAACCGTGTACATATCCCTACAAAGCTACCTCAGGCATAGGGGCAATGGCCAGTTGTGTCATACGTGATAGAATTATGTGAATGGATCTCTGGTAATCCCCAATGTTAACACAATTGCAGGATATATGTGCAAAATTGGCATGAGGGCTTCCACACTTAGGACAGCTGTGAGGCAGATTTGGGTCAATAGCATTGATTTTTGCAGGCAACATGTATGCCCTCCATAGGTACTTAAAGTGGATCAACTTATGCCTACCGTTTAGGGAAACCTCTGGTCTGGGTACAACAATAGGACCAATGTGAGTCCTGCAGCGGGTGTCCTAGGTCTTGCTCCAATGCCTCTCGGATCTTGGCATCCCTACTAGGGACTAAAGCCATTGAAGACTTGTATAATATGGAAATTAAGTGGTCCCCCCGCTGCTCATAATCACTATCGTTAGCAGTGGGAAGGACTCAGGCTCCAATGGAAATTCTGTAATATGCATTCTAAGCGCCCTTCGGACCCTAAATTCATACGGTAAGGTCAATGTGGCCCAACCAACTCTGGCTCTGCCCCCAACCCAAACGAGCCTGATGAGGAGGGAATGGATAGTTCTAATCCCCAATAGCTTTTTTAGAATGGATATATCATGAAACAGATAAGAATTTGGTGAGGGGAGCGCTAGGTGGCGCTAGCCAAGATGGCCGCGCCGAGGTAGAGCTCCGTGATGCCTGACCCCTCGCATCCGCTCATCCTCCGTTGCTGATGGCCTGGGCGCGCTCCGCTTCCTGACGCTTGCGGAGGAGCCGCTGCCCCACCCCCGCTGCAATTTTGGGACGCTTTGGTGCCGCAAGGACTGAGTTCTGCCAGCTGGAAGCGGCACCGCCGCGGGGACGTGCACTCGGCCGGTTCCTCGACCGGCGGCGCCCGCTACGAGCGCCCGCGGCGCCACACGAGGGGCGCAGGCCGCAATCTGGTGACAGTTGTGTGGAGGCGGGAGAGACCCGCGGGTGAAAACCTTGGCCTGCGGAGCGCTGCGGGAGGGGCGACAGATCCCGGACGCCTCCACGGACCCCCCCCGGCCGCAGGGCCCTGATCGCCGGGCGGACCGGCCCGGGTGCTGGGAGCTCGTGAGACGGGGCCCGTCTGGCTGATTGCCGCCATCCGCCGCATTGTTCTACTTTGGCCTATGGACCGGTGCGTACTACAGGGGACTGCTTCCTTCTCCCCCCCCTTGCCCCACTGCCCTACACGTTTGGTAGATTGGCTGCTGGCAGGGTGCCCTCGTGGAGGCTGGGCCCCCCCCCCCCGGGGCCTGTGGTGGGCCCCACACAGGAGTGGTGTCGCGCCCTGGCGCCTGAGGCGGCGATTTGACGGGGAGGTGATGCTGGATTGTTACTGCCGGGCCCCCCCCGCCCACTGCCCCTCCTTATTCCGAGCCCCGCTCCCGGTGTGGAGAGGTGTACGCTGTACCCACGGGACGCCTGGGACCTGCAGGGACCCCAAGACAACGCCGATCGGAGGTGAGACGCGCACCTGCGCGAGGGCCTGGACTCCTTCCTGGTGGTGGCCGAGAACTGGTGCGAACAACGTGACAGTGCCCACAACAGGTGCCGGCATCGGCGGTTGGCGGCGGGGGCCCATCGCCACACGGGGATCCGCGCGCTCCCCTCCCTCGTCGCCGCCTGGACGGAGAGGGCCCCCTGTTTCCTCCCCCCTCCTCGGGGAGGGGCTCCTTTGCCGATCGCGGCGGGGAGCGCCGCCGGAGTAAGCCCGAGAGGCCGCTGTGGGGGCCTGATTGGTCGCGGGCCCTGTGCCTGGAGCAGCGGTGAGACTCTACCACACTGGATCGCCTTTCGCGGGGCGGCGGCACCCCCGGCGGCCCGTCATAGCGGGGTGAGGGCACCACCCCTACCCCCCGAATCCGCACCGGCTGGCAGTGGGGACACTGGGACGGCGAGCCACGCGGCGCCTGAGCACCGGCGCACGCGCCCTGAGGGCAGTCATGGGCAAGGAACGGGGTGCCAAGTCGGCGGCTGCACCCCACCAGACCAAGATTGACCGTTTCACGACCTCTGAGCCCCCCGGAGCTGGGGGGGAGGCGGCGCCGACTCCTGGCACGGACCTTGCCGCCATTCTGCAGGCCATCACCGCCTCCCGCACGTCCTTGGAGGGGATGGTCGGGGAGGTGAAGGTGGACGTGGCGCTCCTCCGACAGGATCTTCGCAATGCCACGGCCCGCATCACCGAGACGGAATCCCGCATTTCGACCGCGGAGGACGACATCCGGCAGCTCCAAGATCAGGTCCGGGAGCTCACGACCCACTCCAAGGAACTGCATCGGCGGGCAGAAGATGCCGAAAACCGGGCCCGCCGCAACAACCTCCGCCTGGTGGGCTTTCCGGAGGGGGTGGAATCTGGCCGCACCGATGACTTTCTTGAGAAATGGTTTAAGTCCTGGATGCCAGCGGCCAGCCTGTCCACCTGGTTCGTGGTGGAAAGAGCGCACCGGTCGTTGGCCGCCAAACCTCCGGTGGGGGCCCCACCGCGCCCCTTCATCCTGCGGATCCTCAACTTCAGGGACAGGGATGCTATTCTGAAGGAGGCGCGGGCGCAGTCTCCTTTGTCCTTCAATAACCATACCATCATGGTTTTCCCCGACTACACCCGGGAGGTTCAAGAGCAACGCCGATCATACCTGGAGGTGAAACATAAGATGCGCTCCTTGGGTCTTCGATACCAACTTCAGTTCCCGGCCCGCCTCCGTGTGGTCTTCCAGGCTAAGACCTTGTTTTTCGACACTCCTCGGGCGGCATGGACTTGGCTCACTGAGGAGCGACCCTTGCACCAATCTGGGCGAGTGTCCCCGGCCCGGAGGCCTACGGATCTGGACACAACCAGGCCTCCTCGCCCACGCCGTAGAAGACGCACACAGTCCCGGCGGCCCCGGGGGGGGTTGACGGCTGGGCCTCGGTCCACGAGCATGTCGGGCAGGATGCCGAGGGAATCGTCTGCCTCATCCGGGACATCTTCTCAGGTGGCTGGGGGCCTCCGGAGCCGGTCGCCGCGACCGCCGGACCCGTCCCTGACCCCCCTCATCGCGCCTGTGGACCTTTCTGATCTCTCCCGCAGCCCGGTCATTTGACTTGGGGTGGTCTTCTATCTTGGCAGCAGCTCTGGTGGCCCGGTCCCGCGGCTGGGGCCGCCGCCATGGTCCTGGACTCAGCGGATCTCCGCCCATGAGTAGTAGTCTAGGCCGGAACACTTGCATCCGTACTTCTGGAGGGGTCCACCACGCTCTTGACACCCGAGCGTTCGCTTGGGGCTTTTGTAATAGTTGTTGATGTTAGGGCGACAGATGCTTCAGTTCCCGAAGTGTAGGGTGGGGGGGTTGGGGGTTAAGGGGTGGGTTTTGTTGGATGTTTTGTTGGATACTCCTCCTAGGGGGGGTGGTCCTTTTCGTTCATGTCTGGTCTTCCCTGGGCGCGCCGCATCGCAGCTTCCCGCAAGCGTTACTGCAAAGCCCAGCGCTTGCCCACACACACGGCCTGTTGCTGCCCGCTCCCGTCCTGGCGCCCCTTGGCTTCCTCCCACGGGCGTCATTGCAGTGCTCCGCGCTGGCTCCTGCCCACAGTCTGCTGCCGCCCGCTCCTGGCCGGGCGCCCCTGGTCCCCTGTTGCCTGCCCCCTGCCTTCCCCGCGGGTCCTGGGCGATCCTCCTCTCCTCCCTGCGCATCAGTGCGACATGATGTCCTCCCGACACCCCTGGGGTGGCTCCGACCCTGCTGTGTCCCGATGTACCCGTTGCATCCATGGCTGACGTAACCCCCAGGGCACAGCTGCACGTCCTGTCCTGGAATGTGAACGGCCTGCTGGATAGGCATAAGCGCACGGCGGTCCTTAAGTATGCTCAGCGCGTTGGGGCCGACGTCCTCCTCCTTCAGGAGACCCATCTCCTTGGGGAAAAATTTCCTTTCTTGGCACGCTATGGCTACGACCGGGTGTGGCACTCGGGGTTCTCCCGTGGTTCCCGCGGGGTGGCGGTCCTGCTGCGTCGTTCCTTCCCCTTCGTCCTTCAAACGGTGGCCCGTGCGCCCCTGGGAATCGGGATTGCCATTTGTGGTACGCTGGAGGGTCGCCCGGTCAGCTTCCTTTCACTCTATGTGCCTCCCTCGGGACTGTCGCAGGCTTTATCCCACGTCGCCTCGTTGTTAGAATTTCTCCCCGTGGGCACTGTCGTGCTTGGGGGCGACTTTAATGCGGTCTTGGCCCCACAGCTGGATTCATCGGGACCGATTTCGGACTCCCGCGCCGCGCGAGCGAGACAGCTGGCGGGCTGGGCGGAGGCCCAGGGCCTCTGCGACGCCTGGAGGCTTTGGCATCCTCACGACCGTCAATATACCCACACTTCAGCCGCTCACCACTCTCACGCTCGTATTGATATGATTTTTGTCCCCCCCACCGAGTGCAGAAGTGTCCAGGATGTCCGCATCCTTCCCAGGGGCATCTCGGACCACTCACCAGTCCTCCTGGGTCTGGGCCCCCCGCGGCCAGGCCGGTGTGGAGGTTCAACGCCTGGTTCCTCCAGGACAAGACAGTGCGCGAGACGGTTGGCACTGAGCTCGCTCATTACTATGGTGCCAATGAGGGCTCTGTCTCGTCGGCAGGCACCCTCTGGGAGGCTTGCAAGGCAACCATCAGGGGGGCGGCCAAGGCACAGGTGGTGCGGCACCGCCAGACACAGCTGCAGCAGCTCACTGCCTGCGAGGCCCGGGCGTTGCGGCTGGAGCAGTCGCTCTCCGAGCATGACGACCCGGCGGTGGACCGACAGTTGCGGCTCCTTCGTCAGGAGATTTGTCAGCGGTCCCTCGAGGCGGCCAAGCTTCTTTGGCAGTCCTCGGTAGCGAGGGTATACGGCTGGGGTGACAAGAACGGCGCACTATTGCACCGCCTGGCCACTTACCCCAGGGCGTCGCGCATCATTCCGGCGATTGCCGACTCCTCGGGGGTGCTCCAGTCCTCCTCCGTGGCTATGGCAGAGGCATTTGCCCAGTTCTACTCCCAGCTCTACCGAGCGCGTGCGCCGGACCTTTCTCTGGACGCCCTGCTCGCGTCCGGGAGCACCTGCCTGGCCCGGCTTCGGCCGGACGAAATGGAGAGCCTGGAGGCGCCCATCTCCGCCGAGGAGATCGGGGAGGCAATCGGGCGTACGTCAACGGGGAAGACACCGAGACCGGACGGTTTTCCTCAGGAATTCTTTGCGGCCTATAGGGACACCCTGGTCCCGCGGCTGAGAGCTCACTATGCGGAGGCGCTTGAGAGGGGTTTCTTCCCCCTGGAATCCGACCTGGCCACGATTGTGGTTTTGCCCAAATCCACGCCGCCGCCCGCTGATAGAGCGGCCTATCGCCCAATTTCGCTCATCAATACTGATGTGAAACTCTATGCGGCGGTTCTGGCCCAACGACTTAAGTCCATGTTGTCGGCCTTGGTCCACCCGGATCAATGTGGCTTCATGCCCGCTCGGGGCACGCGCCACTGTCTGCGCCGTCTCCATGTGGCCTTGGCCCATCGCCATCGACTGACCCCGTACCTCGCCCTCCTCCTCGTTGACTTCGAAAAGGCTTTCGATTCGGTGGGGTGGGCCTACCTCTTCGACGTCCTGTCCCGCATGGGCTTTGGCCCCCGGTTCCTGGGGATGGTGCGAGTCCTCTATGCCCGGCCCCGTGCCAGAGTGCTGGTCAATGGTGCGTTGTCAAGGCCCTTCCGGATCGGCCGGGGGACGAGGCAGGGTTGCCCATTGTCGCCCCTTCTCTTCGCCCTGGCGATGGAGCCTCTGGCCGCCTCGATTAGATCTGATCCCCTCCTTCGGGGGTGGGAGTGGCCCGGCCTGGAAGCCGACAAAATCGCCCTCTATGCGGACGATGTCCTACTCTACCTGGGGGACCCAGCGCGCTCCGGACCGCGCGCACTATCCATCCTGAGCCGCTTCGGCCGGGCGTCGGGTCTCTCCCTCAACCCACGGAAGTCGGTCCTGGTACCGTTGCACCCCTCCAGGGAATGCTTTGACTGGCAGGAGACCATCCCTCTGCGTCGCTTATCATTTCAGTACCTGGGCATTTGGGTCTCCCTCCTCCCGGAGCTAAGCTGGGCGCTCAACGTCTCCCCCCTGGTCAAGAGAGCCAAGGTCGATCTGGCGCGGTGGCAGCAGCTGCCCCTCAACCCGCTGGGAAGGGTCGCCCTCTACAAAATGATGATCCTTCCCCGGTTTCTGTATGTCTTGCAAAACACTCCCCTCTCCTTTCCGCGCCCGTGGTTCCGCGAGCTCGACGGGATGGCGACGAGATTTCTCTGGGGCGAGGGGAGGCGGCGGCTGGCTCTGTCGACGTGCCGTATTCCCACCTTTGACGGGGGCCTGGGCATGTCTGATCTCTACCTCTACTACATGGCCACCCGCCTACTGGTCATTCACGACTGGTATGGAGGGGGTTGGTCCGACCCGGCCTACAGGGTGGAACTTAACGGCTTGGGCTTCTCCGATATCCAAGACCGCCTGTACGGCGCCCCCATCCCTGCTTCTTGCCCGGACATCACCAGGGCTGTGTTCCTGTCCTGGAGAGCGGCGCTCCGCCTCACCCGATGGACGGGACGGTTGACCCGGGTCACTCCCCTGTGGCACGGGACGTGGTTGCGGGAGGTCACAAAGCTGGAAGGCTTCAAATCATGGGATCTTATCGGCATTTCCCAGCTGGGGGACGTCTGGCGGGGAGGGCGGATGTGTTCCTTTTCAGAGCTGCAAGCGCGTTTTTCCCTTCACTCCTCCCAATTTTACCGGTACCTCCAGCTGCGCCACGCCATACGCACCTACACGCCACTGGACGTCCGGCTGCCGGATCACAGCCCTCCGGAGGCTCAGGTTCTGCTGGGCAACCTGGGGAGGGGGGGCATCTCCAGGATCTACCGCTCCCTCATTAACTGCACCCCTACATCCCTTGCGGGTCTTAAGGAGCGCTGGGAGGGATGGGTGGGTCCCCTGGACGAGGCCGACTGGCGGGACGCCCTTATGGCCCCCCGTTTGGTGACGGCCTCCGCTAAGCTGCGACTCATCCAAATCTATTATCTCCACGCGGCGTACCTCACACCAGCTCGCCTTCACCGTGCGGGCCTCTCCGGGGATGCGGCCTGCCCCCGATGTGGTTCCGACCCGGCAGACTTCCTGCATATGGTGTGGTCCTGCCCGGCCCTGGAGGGGTTCTGGAGGTGCATTGAGACCGAACTTACGGAGGTCCTGGGGTGGGAGGTGCCCCATGATCCACGACACTCGCTGCTGGGCATCACAGATGGCTTAGATGGCACGCGCTCAGAGCAGCTGTTTCTCATGACGGCCTTGATGGTGGCCAAGCGCGACATTGCTGCGGCATGGAAGCAGCCGCTGCCGCCAAGTGTGGCCAAATGGGGCGCTGGGGTGGACTGGTGCGCGGCGCAGGAACGTACTCTCTATCAGGCACGAGGATGCCCCAAGAAATACCGAAAGGTTTGGGGGAAATGGCTAGGCAACATACCTTAATGGGGCGGTGTGGGGGCTGGGGGGAGGATTCTGGGGGCGGGGGGGGCGGGGGGTGCTTCCTAATGTATTGCTGTGTAATACTGATTCGGAATACCAGACTATTTTTGTTATTGTGCTGTTTAAAACAATAAAACTTGTTTATCAAAAAAGAATTTGGTGAGGACCACCATTTTTATGATTGCGACTTGACCAGCCAGAGAAAGAGGGAGCTTCAAGCAGCGGTCCACCTGTTACTGTAACTTATGCAGTGCTGGGCCATAGTTGAGTAAGATGATCTGTTCAGTTTCTTTGTGTATCTGGATTCCCAAATATCTAGCCGACTTATCACACCACTTCACGGGAAACTCAGTCCCCACTTGTCTGCGCTTGGGGTTAGAGGAAAAATGTCCAACTTACCCCAGTTTATGCCCAAACCCGAGAATCCACCAAATCGAATGATCTCCCCGATTAGTGGTTCCAAATTCTCCTTTGGGTGGCGTACATAAAGAATAATGTCATTGGCGTAAAGTAAGTTTAAAAGGGGACCCGTCTTGAACTGAAGACCCCTATGTAGATGTCGCTCCTGCAATTGTCAGGCCAGTGGGTCTAACGCGATAAGGAAAAGCAACGGAGAAAGCGGACAGCCCTGTCTAGTACCGCGGGTGAGAGCAAACTGAGAGGACAGGGTGCTGTTTAGACAAAGCCTGGCTATAGGCGAAGTATAAAGTAGTGCAGTGAGCTCAATGAATCCCTTAGGCATTTACATCCTCTTCATAACTGTCAGGAGAAAAGGCCATTCCAAAGGGTCGAAGGCCCTGGTGTCAAGTAATACGGCAGCCGCCGGGACCTCCGGTGAGATTCTGTGTATAACCGTAAACAATGTACGCAGGTTTAACGCTGTCGATCTGTGAGGGACAAATTCCAACTGAGTCCGGGAGATAATGCGATCTAATAGAGGCTCTTGTAAGATTTATCAAAATTGCCAGTGAAACCATCTAATTCCTGGGCAGTCGAACCTTTTATGTCATTGATAGCACTAATGATTTCCTGATTAGAGAATGGCTCAGCCAGGAATTGTTGCATTACTTTATCAAGCCAAACCAACACAATTTCCTCTAAGTATTAATTGCAAACCTCATCACCATGAGTTACGCGCGTTGAATACAGATTTTAGTAATAGTCCAGGAATTCATCCCGTATATCCGGTGTGCCCATCAGTGTCTGTCCACATCAGGAACGGATACAGGCAATGTAAGATTGTCCGGTCGAGGGTCTCAGGAGCCGCACCAAGGTGCGACCAGGTCTGTGGAATAATTACTTAAAAAATGTGTTTCATGCTCAGCCGCTCCCCTGAATTCTAACAAGAGTGCCAATCGTCGGCCACGATTAGCTGGGTCCGATTGCACCACCTGTTCCCTGTCAAGTGAGTCTAGTGAGTCTAGCTGCTGCCTAATGCGAGCTAATATATACGCCTCAGTTCTTTCAATACCCCAGCATGTTTAAAAATACTGACTCCCCGCATGTAAGCTTTAAAAGCCTCCCAAAGAGTGGCCCACAATTGCACCAAACCTTTATTTAAATCAAAGTATTCTACAATAGCAGCACAAAGTTCTGTACTGAACACCTCGTCCATTAACCCCTGACCAAGGAACCTCCACGGGTCTCACACTCCTCAGGCCTGGGGACCCTGACCGCGAGAACCATAGGGGAGTGATCAGAGAATGTACTAGGAAGATGCTGAGATGCCCTATATCAAGCAGCCAAGTTGGGGATACCAGCCAGAAATCCAATCGAGTCCAGGTATCATATTGCGCAGAGTAGTGAGTATATGCAGACTCCCCCGGTCGCCAGAGTCACCAAACATCCTCAAGACCAAGCGAGTCACACTACTCCAATAACACACAAAGTGACCGTGGCTTGGAATTGAGAGAGCCAGACGTGCTGTCCTGCGCAGGGGCCAATAGAAGATTAAAATCGCCACCCATGCAAATATAGTCAGCATTGAACTGCAAAAGCTGAGTATGGAGGTTGTGGATAAATTCTGGGTTCTCAATATTAGGCGCATAAACACGATATCCCAGCAAGTGCCCCGTTACCATCGTATAGCGACCCACACTATCGTTGCAAACCCTGGCTAATTGCAAGGGCAAGCGTCAATGGATTAGTAAAGCTGTTCCCCGGGAGTATGTACTATAGTTCGCGAAATAGCGATGAGGGCCCCAAGAGGAAGGAAAACTGGTGGAAGGTGTACAATGTGGTGCTGTGGGTATTATGCCAGCAAAGGAAATCAGGGAGGGTATTGGAAGAAAGAAAGCTCCAATCCACAAACTGACCCTAAACTAACTACGTTGCCAAGTTTACTGGTCCACCTGCAAAAACAAAGTATGCCTACAACCTGACCCTATGCTACTCATGTTGAAAGAGTAAATAGATCCAATTCCATGAAGTATACCAAGTTGCTTTTTGTGGGCTTCCTAGGAGGTCCACTGATTTGGCACTCCTTCTAGTCACCGACTTATCTTACTGACACCTCCTTGACAATGGTCAGTCTTACTTGCAGGGCCACATGCTTGTTCAGGGTATTCTTCGGTTTCCCTCCAGCACATCCCTGATCACAGTCTTCTCACCTGTACGGTTTCCACCATGTAAAGGTAAAAACATTTTAACATTAATCACAGATAGTCAGCAGCTATATAACAGTCCTTCACAACAATAGCAGCGTAAATACAACTATATGAAAACGTGCTGATGAGGTGGCAAACTCTTGCATCTGTTGGACTCCTCAATCAGGGTAACATTAAAAGGTCATCCCTGGCAAGATCTTCCCCTTAAACAAAAAAACCTGCATTACTACCCCCACCCCCACACCTCCCTTTCACCAAATGTAAATGCCCAGGAAGAACGAATCAGCAGACATTTACTAGATAGGCCCTCATTGAAATTCTAAGGATAACCCGGCCTCCAGCCTCCATCACAAATATGTATGAGTCGCCACACTCCAGCCACAGAAATAGAGGTAATTTATTAATGCTGTGTGGAGAGGCTGTGTACATCCTTTCCATTGATGTTGCTGTGAATGTTGTTTAAAGAACACACTTCTGGTGTAGATGCCAGCCGGGCTTTGTTCATTCCCTCTAGACAGACACACACACACACACACACACACACGGAGCTTGGTCGTGACATTTGCAACCTGGTAGCCCATCACCAGACTGCTAGGTCTTCCTGGGCTAGATAGGTGGGAGGAGCATACACTTACACCCAAGTAGGGCTGTGCCTTGCCTCACGCAAAGGCAGGGACCTCGTGATCTTCATAGTCCCCTTTGGAATTTCCTCAGATTTAAAGACACATTTGGGCATAAGTACTGGATCCAAAACACCACCAAATCAGACCTCTAGTGGAACCAAGGACATTCTGCAAGAAAGAAATAGTGTGCTGCCAAGAGGGGCAGCCACTCTGCAAGTGAATTGATGCGTTAGCCGGCTGCCTGCTGAGCCTTTATTTATTTGAAAAGCTTTATATAGCGCGAAGATGACCTGTAAGGGTATCAGAGCACGACTTGGGAAAAAGGGGGTGGTGATGGACAGAGTTTCTGAATGATGCAGAATACTCTTACCAAGTCAAGAGATCATGGTTTTAATCCATCACCGTTTTTTAGCTCACTGCACCATCCCAGCTCAGAACCTGGCTACATGCAAATTAGTCTGTACCTGTCCCAGTGCGTGATGGGAACAGGGCAAACCAAACTACCAAGCCAATTCTTATACTGGGAAGGAAACAAGCTTCGGGGGACCGGTTTCTGGCATCACAGCCTTCGTCGGCCCGGCTTGCCTGAATCCTGATGGTGCAATGAGCAAGGGACTCACGTCTGAGCATACCCTCCCACACTGAGTGTGGATAAAATCGATTTGGGAAAGAGGGGCAGCCACTCTGCAAGTGCATTGATGTGTTAGCCGGCTGCCTGGTGAGCCATTATTTATTTGAAAAGTTTTATATAGCGCGAACATGACCTGTAAGGGTATCAGAGCACTGCATAAAGAAGCAGATAAGATTGGCAAGTAAAAGCGTACATAATAAACAAAAGCCAAGTTAACCAGCACATGTACAAAAAGAGCAAACCAAACGTATGGTATTTGAAAAGTAACAGTGCATGAGAAACCCATGTTGTCAATGAGAAACAAAAGTTATATATGTGTCTTCAGATTGAGTGTTGCAACTGGTTATTCAGTAATAACCCTTTGACTTGTTTCATGACTGAGGAGGATGAAGGGCTCGATCTGATTTGGGGAGGAAGAGCATTCCAAATTCTCAGGGCAAGACCGGACAAGGAGGGGGTGAAGGTGCTTTTCTTTTTCAAGTTGAGATTTTAGCAAGAGTGTGTTAGAACTTCTTAGGGCCCGATTCAGAATAGAAAGTTCGAGGTTATTTTGCCAAGTAAATGGGGGTGGTATAATGGAGAGCCTTGTGCGTCAAGCAAGCAATCTGGAACTGAATCCTAGCTTCCAGCAATAGACAAGCTCAAGCAGAATGGTACAATACCCGACAGTCGTTGGAACAGCCGAGCGGCCAGTGTTCGCAGGCCCAAATTAACCTCATGATCAGGTCATATTGCGTGCTGTATCCTCGGGGGCCGACAGCAGCCCTGAGCGGACTTTGATTATCAACAGCTATCAGAAGCGAAGCCCACCTCCACCCACTCATCCATCCATCCTCAGATCCATCCCTCTTGTCCTGGAGCTCTCACTGAGACCACTAACCTCACCTGGCAATAATCGTGTCATTTATTCTTTACAACATCAATATCTTCCCCAACTACTCTCAATTTCCAGTCGACTGAATCTCGGTCACACACTTCTCCTGCACCGGTCCTCATTTTGTCACTGGTTGTATAATTGTACACCTGCAGTTCATGGGCCAGCGTGCTTTGAGGCTCTAGTTGTGCACCTACCTAATTGAAGCCCTTTGGAACAGTATCATTCTGGCCCATGGCCAAGGCTTGATTGCAGTGAGTGTCCTTTCTGTACGTGGCTGCTGCACCTCCACTCTGTAATGTTAATGTAAGAGATGAAAGCCTCTATTCAGCAAATAAAGTTTACAAAAGTACCCAAAAATAATACATTTGCAGACCTCATGCAAACTGCAGATGCACACTCTAGAGTTCTATTCCGTAGCAGATTGAAAACCTTTGTCTGTGAAAGGCAGAAGAATGTGTCCTCATGTAACGCAACTGGTGCTATGTTAAGCACTCCGACACCTTCCGCTCAAGTTCGCGCTATATAAAACTCCATAAAAAAATAAAATAAGAAGGTGCACCTTCCAAAGATGAAATCAAAATGAGAAGGCAATATGGAAAGCACGTCTGTCAGGAAAATGATTTTAGTCTACTATTGCCAAATATTCTCCAAAACTATGGGGCATATTATCAAGGACGGCGTAAAATTATCGCCACTTTAGTGGCAGGAAACTGCAGCTAAAGTGGGGATAATGGGCTTGATAATATGCCCTTGAGAATTCCAATAGAAGCCCATGTTCACACCAAAACATGGGCTTCTATTGGAATTCAAGGGCTTATTATCAATCCCATTATAGCCACTTTAGCTGCAGTTAAAGCGGCGATAATTTTAACAGTTCTTGATAATATGCCCGTGTGCGAATTTGGATCTTTCCATGTTTTTTTTCGCAAGACTGAACGCTGTTGAGCTCTCATGCCTAAACATACCATTTTATTTTGGACTGAATGCCCTATGAATAAGTGCACATGGGCTTCATCTACTCAAATACCACACCCCTACAGTCCACTCAAATAGTGTAGACTGACCTAGGCCTAATGCACATAGGATATACTCACAATTTCAGACCATCAGCACAGGAAACACAGTTGGCTTCTAAGACCTCAAGCATCTGTGTCAGCTACTTAGAGGTGCAGGGCAGGCATAGAGCTGCAGTGCAGCCGGACGAGGCTCTATATTTCAATGCTGGTATTTTCATTCCTTCCCAGTCTGTCACCATAGACGCCAAGATTCCTGGATCCATGTGTGCTATGCTGTTCCAGTCCACACGTATTTTTCTATGCTGTCGGGGACCTGAAGTCTGGGTCATTAATGTATACATCACATGCAATCGAGGCCATAAATAAGGCACTGGAATAACGGCTACATATTCCAGTTTTCATATGCTTGGAGCATAACAAAGGGGCTAATGGTGCAAAAACACTATCCATAAAGAGAGGCAACATTTCTTGGTAAATATGCTGTGCCCACTGGCAAAATGAGAGGGATTGCTTTCGGAAGAACCTAAATAATACCAACAAAAAAAAGTGATGGAATGCCTGAAATAAACTCAGCCACCGATATCAAGCTGTATCCCAGTGCATCCTTATTTTGCACACCATGCCACCTCCGTTTGGACTCCGCCATATGCAAGTCACCTTTGACACTGCTCCAAAAGGAACAGTCGATCCTGAACTTCCAGGCTAGGTCCTCCTTGAACTGGAAAACAAGCAGCCCAGAACTAACAAACTGGTCCTTACAGCACAGTTTTATACAAATGTAGACATAGATTGCCAATATTTTATCAATCAATAAATAAAACTGTATTCGGCTTTCTGATAAAAACCATAAAAGCCACAAAGATATAAGAATAAAAAAGAGCTCCCAGCCAGTTAATATAAACTATTGCCAATTTCCATATGTAAATATCAAACACCTATTTCACATAAATAATAATTATAAATTCATCAGGCAATCTCAAAACGTAATGCTAGTCACAGCTCGATCTAAGACTAAAGTAAAAGCGGGATGCACTGGTTTAAAATTTGCTGTTTTTAAAATTGGGATTAGGTAGGTCTTCCCCAGCACCTCATAATAACTGCAAAACATTAAAAGGTTGATCAGGTCCTGGGGGACTTACTATCACAACCACATGGTGGCAGGATATCACATTTGCTGCTCCCTCTAGGGTGGGCAAGGAGACACTGGGCTTCATCAACTCATACTGCTCCCTTTTTACTGCACGGAATCTTAAAAAAGTACTTCTTAGCCCATGGTAAATCCTTCCTACGGATTGAATCCAGGTCACTGAAAAGATCATCCCTGCCAAGAGTCCTAAACCCTTCCCGGATACAATTCAACCAGGGGATATGATGGTCATAATCAAGGGCCATGCAATCCCTTTATGTAGACCAGTACCCTTGGTCCCCCACACTTTAGGCCAATAAGATAATGGGTGGAATGACAGCAGATCTGACAAATAGGGCATACCCAGTTCTTCCTGTACAGAAAAGTAGGAGTTCCCTGGGTTGTACAAAGAAGTGGTCTACAAAACCCATTTTCAGTTCTTTGTAGCTCATAAACTGAAATAAAACACCAAATTTCCCTGCCATAAGTAACTTGAGCTAGACACTTGGCTCTATAGATCTCCAAAATACCACCTACTGGTTTTTTACCCAACCGTGAAGCAAAGTTAAAGATTGCTGCATTTGCCCTTAGAAATTACCCTTTTTAGAGGAACCTAGTTTAATTTAGCGTCCAGCATGACTTCCAGGTAATAAAGGCACTGGTCTTCGGGACCGATGCAGACCCTACCTTGAAGTTGAAGGCCTTCCTTGCACTTGGTCCCACCTACATCACATAGGACTTCGAATTGTTGACTAACAGGTCCCGGTCCTCTACGAACTTCACAAAGGAGTCGAGTAGGGTTTGCCGACCCCTCGCTGTCCTAGCCATGAGAACAGCTGCTTCCGCATAATAGTACCAGCAGACCTCGCTGACCCACCTGGGGGCAGTCTACCAGAGTGTTGCCTAGTACCTTCTTCAGGTCATTAATATATAGATTGAATAAAAACGGGGCTAGTAAACAGCCCAGTCGCACCCTTCTCTGGATTGGGAATGGACGGCTAACCAGGCCATCATTCGTGAATCGAACCACCGCTTTGATGTCCCTGTGAAGTTCAACAAAAAAAAAAAAAGACGATCTCCTTGTCCACACCCATGCTCAACAAGCCCTCCCATAACTTAATTCTGTTGACACTGTCAAAAGCGGAGTACAGGTCCATAAAGGCAAGATGTATACTACCTGATCGAGCAATGGTATATTTGTTGAAAATCATATACAGGTTTAAGCATTGGTCGATTGTGGACCTCCCTGGACAAAAATCATATTGTATGTCGGTTAAGATAGTGTCATCATCCACCCATGAGGACAACTTATCCAACAAAACACAACCCAGCACTGACAGATGAATCCAGTAGGGATATGGGCCTATAACAGAGGATGCGGTCACTATTACCTTTTCTAAAGACAGGGACGATGGTGGACAGGACCAGGTGCTTGGCAAGTCCACTCAAATTGCAGCGTTTATGATGTTGGTGAGGATTGGCACCCATAGCTGATGGTTGGATAGAAAAAGGTCCGGTGGGATACCATCGGGTCCTTGCGCTTTATTCCTAGACAGCCCTGCAATACAATTGCTGACTTCATCACAAGGGACGACTTTCCTCCACCACCCACTAAAATATCTCCTGGACTACTAAACATTTCCTGGATATAGCTAACCCATTCCTCTTCTGTGATGTGTACATCAGGGGCCTCAGAATTTTACCCTGACAGAAATGGACGGTTTACAACACTCCAGAACTGGTTACTATTTTTCATGGTACAGGCCTCAATCAGCTTACTCCAAGCCTCCTCCTTTAGCTCAGCCTTCCGCCTGGCAAATTCGTCTTTATATATCCCTCTGCACTCTTACCACAGCATGGTCCCTTGGGATGGTTCCTAATGCACACCTCAGTTTCCTGGCTGCACGGGAACCACCATGATCAAACCAGCTCTTCACTCTACCCTTTGAGGATGTTGGTGGTGCCTTAAGTAAATGTCCAATTGTAAGTGAAATGACAGAGAAGGCCTCCAGAGCAGCCCCTTCCTCCTCACGTCCAGTTGTGTATATAGAATATATATAATCTACTGGCAGTCGCCAGTAGATAGTTATAGTTAGGACCCTGTTTCCATAGGAAATCCGCAACATTCTATTTGGAATAACTTTGGCGCCGGTTGACGAATCGTCGCGAAATTTTCAAAACTAATGGGGCGCTACGCTCCGCTCCTACCCTGAAAGTCTCGGGGGGATTCGTCAAGCGGGGGCTGAGAAAAAAGGGGGTCCCAAAACACGTTTTCCCCCATGCATTTTTCCATAGGACCTTTAGACACAGCTACAGCCCGAACGGCTGAACAGAATTACTTGAAATTTGGCAGAGAGGTAGTCCGCAGGTCAAGGAAGTGCCTTTTGTAGGTCTGGTGTAAATCTGTTCAGGAGTTCCTGAGAAAATAGCATTTAAATCAATATATGTATCTGTGGCAGCGCTCCGTGCGCTTACGGTAAGCTTACCGTGCGCGTACGGTGCCGAGCGCGATTCTGATTGGTTGTTAGATCAAAGTAAACATTCGAATCGGTCGAAACCAGGAAGTATCGGCCGCCATTTTCCGTCTGTCGCAATGAAAAAAAACAAAAAAAACAAAAAAAAAAAAAAAGGTCGATACATGAAAAGGGGGCAACGAAGAGAGTTGCAGACCCCCTAGCGTTCGTCAGGGGGTGCACGAAGGACCAAAAAGTATGAAAAATAAATTTAATAATTTTTAAAAAAAATCGCGGGGTGCGCGTAAGGTAAGCTTACCGTACGCGTACGGTAAAAAAAAAATTAACAATCACATTTAATATATAAATCTAAGGACCCCCAAGGGAGAAAAAAACAATTGATATTTTGCAAAAAATGGCGAGGCGTGCACGGTACGAAATGCGCAATGTGGGTGCTCGGTGCGAGAAGCGCACCGTGCGCCCACAGCGCGCGCAAAAATTAAAAATAAATACATAACTTAGCATTTAAAAAAACGTACAAATTCACTGAAAAAACCATAGGTTTCACACACGTTAAAATTACCTGTACATTTCACTCGTAAAAAACCAATGAAATTCCACGTTATAGTTAGTGCAGGCAACTATAACTCACGCGACCGCAATCCTCTGTTGATGCTAATACTGTATCTTTAGCTATACATATATTACAAATATTTATTTTTCATAAAGACACATATGTCATCAGTGATGTAATATCTGACATCATCAGCAGAGGATTGCGGTCGCGTGAGTTATAGTTGCCTGCACTAACTATAAAGTGGAATTTCATTGGTTTTTTACGAGTGAAATGTACAGGTAACTATAACATGTGTGAAACCTATGGTTTTTTCAGTGAATATATATATACACACACACACACACACACACACACCAAGTTCCCTCTTGCACTTGGCCAAAATACTTATAGAAGGAGTCTGGGCTTATCTGGGCCCACCTTAGCCTTCTACCCTTGTCATTGGCCCTAAAAGTTCCCCTGAGAACTGCCCTATGGAATTCCCATGCTTAGGCCAGGTAGTCGAAATGCACAGAGGGTTTTGATCACTATAAATGCTATCTATGATAGAGAAGTCTGAAAGAGATTGAAAAAAGGGGCTGGAAACAAAGAAAATCTATAAATGTTGAGCTTCCCCTTCCAGTAAATGTCAGATGTAAGAGATTCCTACCATGAACCGCCCTACTCATAGGCAGGGCTAGATCAAACCCAGACATTTTATCAAAGTATGTAATGAAGCACTGGAGAGTGGGCAACTGCCTGTCATAATTTAGGGAGGCTATAATCTCTATACTTGTTAAGCCACGTGGGGAACGATAAAATGCCAATCATACTTCAACATGGATAACAAGAACCTAGCAAAATTCAGTTCTGCCAGATTATGCCCTTTTATCGACAAACTGGTCCCCCATTAACAATCAGTGCGTTTATAGCCAGGCCAACAGTCACATACTTTTTGCATTTGCACATTTGTTACAATGATAAAACAAATCCTTCTGGAGTTGAGGCGGTCTCTGCGTTTTTGGATGCGTAAAAGGCATTTGAATCACTGTAGTGGCCATTCCAGATGACTGTGCTTAAGCATATTGGCTTGGGGCAAAAAAAGTACGGCTACTGTAAGGAGCAGAGTGCAGGTGAATAATACTCATCAGCAGAGGCACGAGGCAGGGTGACCCCGATTGCCATTCCTCTGTGCACGGTCTCCGGTGCCACTTGTGTGCCGGCTGAGACAGGGACAAACTCTGAGGAGGTTACTTTCACTTTATGCAGCTGACATTTGTCTTTGTGAAAAATTCCAGAGAATAGTCTCCGCTAATCACAGAGATCATTATGTTTGGTGGATATTCCGGAGTCTCCATTTACTGGAATATGGGTGAGATATTTCCTCTTACTTCCAGCATGGTTCGCCACGATACAGAATAGCCAGTGTGATGGTATCTCTATTTGAGGATTAGACTACTACATGATGTAGAAAACTTGGTCAGAGAAAACTATAGTCCCGGTGATTGACAGGCCGATATCTTGAGTGGAGACTTGGATTTGACTGCCACTATCAATGTCTGGATTGACAGATATTTAAACAAGCATTTGCAATGCAATAGGTCTTGCATTACTGAAAGTTTGAGCTATTGGCATGGCTAATAATAATGCAACGCCAATACCTCAAACTTTCAGTAATGCCAAAGCTATTGCATTGCAAAGCAATCACGGCACTCGCGCTTTATCTATAAATATCTTAAGCTAAAGCACAGGTGCTGCAATTGCTTCAAAAGTAAAGAAATAGAAAAACATTTTTTTCTATTTCTTTACTTTTGAAGCAATCGCAGCATCCCCGCTTTAGCTTAAGATGTTTAAAACTAAAGCGCTGGTGCAGCCATTGTAAAAATAATAAAAAGTCAATAAATAGAAAAAGGCATGCGGTAACACTCTGTGCCGTAAATAAAAGAATGGCGTGGCCTGTATTATTCCTGCCAAGGCGTGTCTGGCAGCGTACATAAAAATAGGTGGTGCAGGAGATTGTCCTGCCTGCAACAGCAGGCAAGAGAAAAACATTTAAGAAAATAATGGTTGGAGGCTGTAATTAAACCTGCCGTGCAACACCACATGAAACGAGGGATGTCCTAATGGAAGGTTACAAGAAGAGAAAAGGCGGAACTAAGGGGGAACTACTAAGCCAATTGACCAATGAAAGGCCACCATTTAGAAAGCACAGTAACAAGAGCCAATTAAAAAGATGGGCAGAAAGTAGGCAAAGCTTCATGCCCATATCCTGAATACAGCATGTCTCGAAGAGACAGCACAAGCGCTGCCTAGGAAAGACCTAAACAGGGTGAGTATCCTCAAAGTTTTTTACCTCTTTAAATATAACAGAATCTCCATCACCCCCATCCTCTTCTTACTAGAATGATTGGGTGGGGAAGCTGCTGAGGGTATGAAGGGAGGCCCTCACAAGGCTTAGGTGCTCCAGACTTTCAAAGATACCACTGGGTAGCCAAAGCCAACTAATGCTATATCGTGGAGGGCCCCAGCATCACAACGGCCAAAAATTATACTAGAGTGCGCAAGTGACCTCTGGGTCATTACAAACTATATTATTAAACATAGATGCTTCTCTGAAATACATCTGCTATGATGAATGCATTGGGTATGGTGGAGGCTTGTTAGAAGGGATGAACATGAGATTTTGTACTGCTGTGCGATGCCGCTAACCGAACATGCCTTGCTAATGCCAGCATTCAAGCCCTTGGCGATGGCTTCATTTGCAAGAAGGGCTCACTCAGCTTAGGTAGCTTTTCCCATTGGCCAGTTTCAGTTGCTAGAAGACTATAAACCGAGAGCTGGTCCTAATGCGTAAAATGTTTATACTTACTTTCAAATGAGCTAGGCAGCCAGGGCGTTTCCTGCTTTCCCTCTAGAATGGCCCGAATTCATTCCTCTGTCTTTTTCGACTGAGGAGACTTTACCGTGTGTACTGCAATAAGCCAAACTGAGTGCGTAATCCGGCACCTATCCTAGGTCTGGGACATCTTTATGCCCACACCTTACGAAGGCACGGGAATTTGTTACTGAAAAGGTTTTTAAGGTCTCTTTAATTTCTCTGTATGAAAATCGAACAAAGATTGTATCCAGATAGAGGAAATAGTGTCCTGAGGTCCATTCAGACCCGGAGTCAATGAAACCAAGGCATTAAACCATTGTGAAGAAGTTTCCTGAATATACATAAGACATAAATAAACAGAACTTTTGGCAGGATCCATATGGACACAGCCCATCAAAGAATAAATTTCATTTCGTTTTAGGATAACTGATATTGGGACTTTATTGTGCATTTCCTGAAGAAGGTGTTGGCTGTGAACTATTGCCCACCGAAACGAGTCAATGCTCTTAAAAGAGGAAACCACCTAAAATCTATGATTACGGGTTTTTGTGACATACATTCGAAAGTGATATCACTTAGGGTCGCAATTGATAAATCTTTGATTTGGTGATTTCCTTATGTTAATAAGATTATTTTTTCCTTTTTTACTGTGTTCCCAATGTTATGTTTCATGGTGTATATTATTGTGTATGTTTTAAAAAAAAAATATTCACAGTTTTCAAGCTACATTTTATGATCATTTGTGCATGGATGTATTGACATTGTTTCTGCTTCATAAATAGCTACATGACAATGTGCATTGTTGAATATGTACTTCCTTTTATGAATTGTTAAATACATTTTTCTGATTTATTTCTTCTCTTATCTGTTTTGATTATGCACATGCTGTCCATCCTCATCCCCTTAGTGTGAAAGGTGTGTTGATCGAAGTGTTTTGGTGACAAGGAGGCTTTATTCTCTTGACTAAGGTTAATAGAAAAAGACAGGTTTTGAAAGTTTAGAAATTAGGATATACTGCCAAGAGATTGTGGGAGGAGGAACTTTGTGATACCATGGTTGATTAGGCTTGGATATACCACTGGTCTCAAGTGAAGCCGGTTCCCATGAACTACAGTTAAAAAATACATACATTTTTATTTTTTACACAGAATGTTTTACACCCCTGCTCTGGTCCATAATGTGATCAGTCTCAATTAGTAACAAATGTCAGATGTGCCATGGAGTGTGCAGGCTTAAGTCACCTGGCTTGGCAATGCTTGCTAAACTCTTACTGGGGCAGGTTTATTTAAATATTGTCTAACATTATAGGCTATTCATATGAAGTTTGTGAGGTAGTGGTGCTACCAGCTTCAAAGAGAGAAGCTCAAACAGTTCTTCCCAAGCCCGATAGGAACCCGACCCACATCTCGTCTTATCACCTACTCTTCATACTAAACGTAGACGTTAAATACCAAGTAAAGTCCTAACTAATCGCCTCTTAGAACCCCCCCCTTGAGGTTGGTGTACGATGACCAATGTAGTTTTACACAACAGATAAGCACTCTTCAAATATACGCCAGCTGACGTTCGTGTAGGCCGGTCGGATCAGGCTTGCACCCTGGCCCTACTTAATATTAAACAGACCTTCAACACCGTCTGTTTGACCGCTCTATAAGTGCTACGGGCTATAGGCCTGATCTATACTAAAAAGATTAAGCTGTGTACACCCTGCCACTGCCCCAGGACCGGAGAGCACGATGGTCTCAGTGATTTGGTATGGAGCGCGGAACAAGATAGGGCTGCCCTCTGTCGCCCATGCTCTTTGCACTTACTATGGAACAGCTTGCCTGCAGACTACAAAGTGTGCTTAACCTGTGGGGAAAGAGCTGGTGGGTGTCATCCTTGTAGTGGCCATGTATGCCGATGATAATCTGGTGTACCTGCCGCATCCAATCAATGTACTCTGTTCCAAATCTGTTGCAGGCTTTCACAAAATTGTGAAATCTCAGGTCTTCTTTTTTTTTTTGTTGAAACATTTTTATTGTTTTCCAAATCAACAATCCAACGATCTGTCCAACTTCTGCTTCTGCTCAACCCCTCCCTGCGCAAGCAGACCTTCCCTCTTGTCCAGGCCTCTTGTATGTGTCCAGGGACCGCCTCCATTCCCATCTCACTCCCCAGTCCCCCCTGCCTCTTGCCTATCCGACGTGCTCCCCCCGTCCCTTACCTCAGATATCAGCCCCTGGAGTTCCACCACCAACACTTCCCACGCCCTGGCCGTCGCTAGTGCTTTCTCATCGTCTCTCCGAAGAGCCAACTGCACCCGGAGCGTACCCTCCGCCCCCGCCCATCTCACTAATGCTGACCTGTGAAATCTCAGGTCTTCTTACTAACCAAAAAAAATCCAAATTATTCCCGATTGGGAGTGGGGGGGGGGGGAGGGCGGGCAGAGGAGGAGAGGAAGGAGCTAAACAGTGATGACTTCCCTTAGTTGGCGATTCCTTGGGAAACATCAGATTTTTTATATATAGGCATAGGAAGAACATTGGAGGAGGACAACAGCCAAAGGATGAATATGAGGTGCCTGGTAGCCGGCCTACAGTCATCCATTACGTTTAAGAAAACACTCCCACTATCGGTCAGGCAGAGGCAAATATGTTTTTCCTACCCAGATTGTCTTCATGTGCTGCAGGGGGGGCACCTATTTGCTCCCTCGCCAAAAGTATGTAGCCCTTGCCCTCTAGCAAACTGATGGGTGGTCTGAAATGGGCAGGCAAAAGGAGCAGAGTTAAACCGGACTCTGAAGCAGGTGTGAGCAGGGAGGGCGGAAGGTTCCGAATGTCCAACTCTACTCATTGGCGGCCCAGCTGCAGCATGTGCTCCTCCTCCGAGGCTCGCATGATGAGCCACTCCCCACTTTACTAATGAAGGCCCAGGGGGCCCCAGGTTATCCTCCCTTACATGAGCCATCATGCTTGCTATTTCTGCAACAGAGTATGGCCAACAATGATTAAAAGGCAGCCTTTCGCAGCAGACATGCCCCTGCGGCACATCGCCCTGTTGCCACAGATAGCATGGACCAGGTCGTTGGAAAGGAAAGGTGTGGGCTGCCTAGTTTTGGCATATTTGTACCCGAGAATAGATTTCGATCTTTGGAGGAAGCACCGGCGAACTTTGGGATTAGTTCAAGTCAGTTCCTATAATATGCAAAACTAGCTCACACAGCCCTGCCCTACTGTAGTCACCTTGTGGCTCACATTTGTGAGCGCTACGAGCAGACAAACCAGCACAGTAGTTACACGAGAAATGGCAAGTTTACAGACAGGGAGAGGATGAGAGCTTGTGAAGGGGTGTCGACAGTGTCCAATAAGGCACACTTTAAACTGATGCAGCTTAATTACATACATTGTTAGACAGAGGCACAAGGAGAACATAATTTGTGCAAAAACTATTTGGTAAAGTTGGAACCAGGTACGGTAATGTAGTACTGCTTGTTACAAAGACTTATTTTAACACATTAAATTTTTAGTGAAATGACACTGAGAGAGAGCCCCATTTACATACCCTCCCCAGTAGTCATATCCAGCCATTTTTTTTTTGAACAAGCATTTTAATAGCCTTGAGAATTATTTTAAATACTTCAAGTATTGGGCAAGGAATGGAGACAGGGGGATAAAGGTGATTGCACAGGAGCACACAGTTTCGCCAAATGAGGGGGGGGGCATGATTAAAGCCAGGTTTCCTGCTTCCACAGTTTCCAACTAGCACTCTAGACCACAACTGGGGTGGTGCTCATTGTGACGAAAAGACCAAGGGACTTTCCTTCCAAGGGAAAATTCACTGCACTGTGTGCCCAGGGTTATTCTGCAGTATGGGATTAAATGGGATCACTGACAGAATATCGAGGAGGAGAATATCGACCTACCAAAATAGCGAGGAAAAAATATAGAATGCCAAAATATCGAATCCCTATCTACAAACAGGTAAGTACAAAAATATAGAATCCAAAATATTGTTGTAAAAATATAGTTGGTCAAAATATCAAATTTTTTAAATGTCTTAAAAGTAATGTAAAATTAATGAAATAATAAATATAATTAACACATACTTAAATAACTTTACAATTAATAAATAATTAATGTAAGTAAAAAAAACTTTTTTTAATACATATATATATTAACGTAATATTAATTAAAAATATTCATTATTTTTAGCATAGGATAGCGGGCGGGTAAAATTTACTATTACCCCTCCAGTAAGTGCAATAGTAGGGAAAGCATTGGATAGCGTAGGGGTAAAAATTACTATTCCCACTCCACAGAGTGCAACAGTAAGGAAAGCATTGGATTGCGTATGGGTAAAAATTACTATTCCCACTCCAGTGAGTGCAATAGTAGGGAAAATATTAATTTAATATTTTATTACAAATAAATTAATTATTAATACCAATAAAAAAAGTATGAAAATTACCAATCACAAAATATTTAATAATTAATTATAAATACCAATACATTTTATTTTTAAATTAATTACCTATCAATAATTAACAATCAATTAATTTTCAATACCAAAAATTAATACAAATACCAATTAATAAATTAATCATCAATATACAAAAATAATTACAATGAATTACAATTAAATTATTTCCCACCATATTCCCCTATAAACCCACAACAAATAATCTAATACAATTAACATAATTATCAATTAAACAATTAATACAAATTAATTACCAATTAATAATTAAACAACCAATTAATTTTCAATATCAAAAATTGGTAAATAAAAAAATATCAATTAATAATTAACAGTAAATTAATCACCACTACACACAAATATTTTCCATAATTTCTTAAGTATAACTAAAATATTTCCCACCCCATTACCCTATACACCCACAACCCGCTCCGAATAATAAAATATAATTATCAAATACAAATTTATTTCTAATTAATAAAAATTACCAATTAAAAATTAATTACCACTTAATAATTAATTGCAATAAATTAATCATCAATACCAATAATTACTTAACAACAATTAAATTTCTTCCCACCCTATTCCCCTATAAACCCACAACAGAAGTAAAATGCAAAATTAAATTAAAAATAATTAATAATTCCTAAAAATGATTATTTAATGTACTATAATTAAATGACTTCCCACCCTAATCCCCTATAAACCCACAACGGAATTAAATTACACAAAAATTAAATAACATGAAATTCATTACTTTAAAAATATTCAAACATACATTCCAAAATTAATACATACTTTTAACACATATACTAACATTTAAAACACTATAAAAAAAATAAAAAAAACGATATTTTTAACCACTATATTATGACTGTCGATATTACTTACCTCTATATTATGTAAATCGATATTTCTAACCTGATTTTCGATATTCTGCACCACTATATTTTGGCAATTCGATATTCTGTCCACTATATTAAAAAAAAAAAAAAAAGATATTCTGTCCAGTCGATATTTTTTTTCGATATTATGGCTGTTCACCAATTAAATGTTAAGTCTAGTTAGTGCTGGAGTCTGCCCACCCCAGTGAATTGTCCGCCCTATGAGGGGTATTTTAAATTGCTTTTTAAATAGCGCTTACGGCATGTATTGTGGCCATTTAAAAGTCCATCCAGTATCTTCATATGATAGGAAAAAGACAGAGGCAGATGTGATCTTTACTTTAGGTCCTGGGCCTGTAGGTGGTACTGGGAAGTATCTATGGTGGACAGGGTTGTTTACCACGGGTCTTTTAGGTGTCATTCCATGTGTATGACAGATTTTTCCATTTTGTAAATTTCTGTATCAAAATGTGCCAATAGCGAGCAATTAAGCCTTTCTCCAGGAGGTGGTAAAGAGGTTGAAGATAAATATGGTATGAGACAGTAATCAGACTCACTAATCAATATCCGTTAGAGATATACCTTTTAAAAAAAGGCTTGTAAGGTATGGAATTAAACCTCAAAAATGCCATCGGCTCATAGCCCCCGTATACCCAAGGAACGTCTTCTGATGTTTTCGGGCACACAATGTTTCTACACACTTGCAAAAGGACCTACAAATTGATAATGGAATGTTAGCCACTCTAATTGGGATATTTTTAAACAATAAGAATAAAACTGAATACACGCCTCATTGACCATTTCTCTGTCTTTTTCCTCTCTCTGTCTCGATTTCATCATCCCTCCCCATTTTGCACGGCTTCTCTTTCTTTTGCAGTTTATTTTTTCCTGTTTCTCTTGTAATGTTTCAGTCTCTCTCCACCCGTCTCCATCTTTATCTATAATTATCTGCTTCTCTTGCTCTCTTTTCCCACCTCGGTCTCAATGTCTTTCTATATCTTACTGCCTTTCTGTCTGTTTTTTACTTTCTGTATCTTTCCTTCCACCACTTGTCTTTTGCTTCTTATCTCTCATGTTCTGATTTCTGTCTCTCGTTTTACATACTTCAGTCTAACTTTTTCCTCGGTGTGTCCCTGGCTTTCACTCTTTCCATGTCTGTCTTTCTGTATCGTGCTGTATATATTTGTCACTCTCCCTGTTTTACTGTCTCTCTCGCCCATTCTATGTCCATCCCTGGCTTTCTCGCTCTCTGTTTCTCTCCCTCTGCCATTCACTGACATTCTCTAGTCGTTCTCTCTAAGGTTGCTGGCTGACCAGTTCAGTATTATTGCCCGAGACCAAAGCAGTGTTTCAGACTAAACTGAGAGACCCATAGGCCAGGCAGGGCCTCTGGGCACCAGATGTTGGCCTCAGTCCAGCATTTGCAGGACCCTGGGCACAGTTGTTGACAGCAGAATCCGACGGGGACAAAAAATTGGCCTGGGCATGAAAATTAAAGTGACCCATCCACATTAGTAAACTAGATAGCTAATAAAAAAGTGGCCCATATTTGCAAATCAAGACAGTTTGAACTTGTGAAGTAAAGGGAATTTTTCAAGAAATGTGAGACTACGTGCGTTTGTGCTTGCTGCAGGGAATGTTTATTTAAATATCAGGGAAATCAACTACAAAAACAAGCCCAATAGCTAGTAAAACAGCCCCACAAACTGATAAAAAGCACGGTGTCAACAGCCCAACGGGCACTGCTTCATTGCCCTATGCAACAGTCCGACCCTGGCTGAGATCTCGAGGGGCCTAAGGGTTCGAGACGAAGGGCAGGACATTTTATATGACATTTGTATAGCTCATAATCTGTCTTTACTATACTATTGCCGTCAGGGTGATTTTCTAGATTGCTGCTAGGTTTCTAAAGCTGATGCCCCAAGCCTGCTTCAGAAGTACCTCCCTTGATCCCACCCTTAGGGTTACCTGGGGGCTGGGCTTCAAGTGGGATGAAAAAACTGGAGGGGGGGGGCCTCCCAAAGGGGTGTGGCCGACGTATTTATGGGCGTGGTTTAGAGGCACTTCAGCTGAAAACTTATGCTTAGCATTGTGTGAGGCCCGACTGGTAGTTTGCTACTTCTGTAATTACATCCGGATATACAATCCAGGAACTAACAATGCACTTACAACAAGCCAGTACTATTGGCTTTGTCAATGGTTGCTAGATGCGCAACATAAATATGCAACAATCATGGCTTGGTAGTATAGCATATTGAAAAGGCTTCAGTTCTAAAATGGTGAGAGAGACTGAAAACTAAAACGAGTCTCTTTGCGGTCCAGTGATACTGATCGAGATTTGAGATTTTCTTTGGGTGAGGGCAAAAATGGAGAGCCCGACAGAGACCAGTCTCAGCACCTGCCTTTTAGACCCTGTCCGCTAAAGCTCTGCCTGGAGGAGACGCTGCTTGAAAGGGACCCTGCACTGACCCCTTTCTGCAGCCCACCGTGAAACACGAGTCTCTCCAGAGACTCTCCCTCGACACTAGCACGCAGGGCGAGCTGGGTCCAGGGGTCCGACAACCAGAGGGGCGTAAACAGCTTAGTACCCCCAGGGGCACCCCGCTGTCCCCCCTCCCCCATCATGGGTTACCCAAATGACACACACAAGACAGTTGGTGTTGAGTAACAAAATGCTGCAGGTTTATTACATAATTCCAGAATATGTAATGGGTGGGTTATCTTACGGGCGATCCAAGGGCAGGCAACCAACTGAATCGCCTGCCCGCCTGATGAGCCGGGCAGAGCGGGAGCGATGCCCGCCGTTGCTGCCCTCCAGGTGATTCTTTCTATGATCACGTGCCGTTGGTAATTCTACTCACGCCCCCCCTATCGGGGTGGAGCGTCGCATAGCAAGCCCCCGGTTGTTCAGGCCCACAACCGCCCACAGGACTAGCGGGGCGCCGACACGGCTTCCGGGACCTCCCATGAGGCTCCTCGTTTTGGCTCAGGCACCACCTCTGGTGCCGCGCAGAGGTACCCTCACACCAGGGCCAGGAAGTGACACGCATTGCGTGTCACTTCCGGCCAAGCCCGAGGAGGGGGGCTCCGGTCTGCGTCCCCGCCCCCCCCCTCGGTGGGAGGGGGTGGGGAGGGGTGACCGGTGCCCCGGGGCCACTAAGGCGCCGACTGCCTATTGGCCCCCTGCGGGGGCCGTGGTCAGCGGCATTCTGTCTGCATTATGGGATTGCAAACAGCAGTGTCCCTGCCGCCTCCAGTGACTTACATTAACATCATTTCGCTCTTTTTTTTTAACACACAGAAGGCACTGTTTATCAGCCCGCTTTCTTGCCTTCTCTCCCCCTGCTGCTACACAATTAACCCCGCCCGCCTCCTACAAACAGCTTGGAGCCCGGATGAGGAGCTAATTACTTTGTGTGTGATTCAGGCAAGTTGGGGTAAGCACAATGTTTTATATAACTAACCTTACCGCCTGCGCTCAATTTCAATCAACCATGCCCACGCCGATCTGCTCCACAGCCCGCGCTTCCCGCACCACCCACGCTCCTTTCACATCTCGAATGAGACTCAGCTGTAGCATTCATGTAAACCAATCCCGATGCTGCTTTTATACTGTTTGTATAAATGAACAACAGTACAGCAGCACCTGATTGGTTAGAGCGAGCAAAGAAAACGCCCATATTGAGACCAGCCTCACTGACGCAGTGAGTTGAAGTACGCATGTCTGGTTGGCCCTGGTGAAAGAAACACAAAACTGACATAGGCCCTTTCGCGTTTCTTTAACCACTGCGTCATTGCTTTAGATGGACAGGTTACGTCTCAGTCAGCACTCGAGTTATGATGCCATCCGACCGTGGTGCAGGCAGCAGGGAGCGTTGGCAGTGGAGCAGAGCAACTTGAGCACAGTTCACTGAATTTGAACGCAGGCGGTAAGGTAAGTTACATAAAACCAGGGCTTTAAAACAGTGTTGTGTAATATTTGGTATCCCCTCGGGATTGTGTATCCCCTAGACAGGGCTTTAAGTGGGATGAAAAAACTAGCGGGTCTCTCCAAGGGGCGTGTCCAATGTAATTAAGGGCGTGGGTTAAAAACATATGAGCTAAAAATCTGTGCTTGGCATAGTGTGCCGCCCTTGTATTTTGCTGTTTCTGTCTTTGCATCCAAATATATGATACAACAAGTAACATCATACCTGCAACAAGTCAGGACTATTGCGGTTTTTAGTTGCATAAGATAAATAAGCAGCAACTATGACTTGTATATAATATTGAACAAGCATTGGCATAGCCAATAGGTCTCGATTTTGGGACCTTATAAGTATTTAGTTGTGCAGCACAATATCCTTGGTGCAACAACATCAACTGTTGCATGGCTAAACACTTATAAGGTCCCAGAGGCGAGACCTATTGGCTATGCCAATGCTTGTTAAAATAATGTTGGCCCTGCCGACATCATTCTAGAGCACAATAATAAGTGAATGATTCCGGGAAGTGGATATTTATTTCTGCCCAAAAATACCTTTTAGCCCGAAGTGGCCAACGGCATGTGCACATCTGTTACACTTTCTTTTTTTTTTTTTTATAAAATAGAAAACGCAGAGGAGCTCCGTGCCCGAGGGCGGCAGAGGCTTGTTTTGAGCCGGCCGCCTTCACGTGTGGACAACAAGCTGTGAGCTTGGCTAATCCGGGCGGGCCATCCCCGTCCCACGGCTACACAGCCAGGCTGGTGTACCATGGAGGAGGGCAGAGACAAGCGCTTTCAAGGAGTAAGGGGAAAGCAGAGACAAGCTGCCATGTGAGGAGGCAGGCTGGGCTGCAGCCGCGGCCATGCCCATGGTGCCTTCGAGATCCTAGGCCGGCTGACACACGGGGCATGTGTGGGCCTTGGAGGGGCGGGCGAGAGCACAGACAAGCGCTCACTTCTCCGCAGACGACTGACAAGTTCATAACCTTTGCAGACTCCGCACAGCCAGCCTCACTTTCTTCGGTGCTCTTTGGACAAACATTGCCTGCGCCTTAACCCCTTGTGTGCCCATGACGAGCTGGACTCGTCATGGAGCACAGTCGCACTGTGCCCATGACGAGTCCAGCTCGTCATGAGGCATTCCCTGGGGAATCCCTCTGGTGCGGGCACCAGAGGGATTCCCTTTTAATGAAAATAGCCTCGGGAGCTGGGGAAGAGCTTCCCCAGCTCCCGAGGCCCCCCCCCTGCTTTCAGTGTAATGAAGATCGGCGCGCACATCGCACCGACGTCATTACACTGAAACTGAAACTGAAATGAGCCAAGAGGCTCATTTCAGTTTCACTTTGTACGTGCTCAGGAGGCTATCTCAGCCCCCTGAGCACGTAGAAAGACGGGAGGGGTATCGTTGGAAAGGGGAGAATCTCCCCTTTCCAATGGTACCCCTCCCCTGTGGATCCCTGCTTGGGAATCGCCACAGGAGGGCGATCCCCAAGCAGGGATCCACCCACTAGACACCGGGGGGGGAGCCGCGCCTTGGGCAAGGGCCTTTGCTCCCCCCAAATAATTTTGGCCAAATTTATTCTTTTTGCCCCCCTGGGGGGCAGATGGGGGCAGTAACCCCCAATCTGCCCCCCGGGGGGCCAAAAAGCCCACTAGACACCAGGGAATTAAAAAAAAAAAATAGGTGTGGGGGCTGCCCAAAACGGGCAGGCCCATGCCCCACCCCACCCCCCAATTATCACAATCTTTCTGCCCCCCCCCTGGGGGGCAGATGGGGCATTGGCCCCTAATTTGCCCCTTCGGGGGCCAGAAAGCCCACTATACACCAGGGATTTCTTTTCATTTTTTTTTAGGGTGGGGGCTGCCTGAAAAGGGCACGCCAATGCCCCCACCCACCCACCACCATTACAGCCTTTCTGCCCCCCCTGGGGGCAGATGGGGTATTGGCCCCCAATCTGTCCCCCCGGGGGGGCAAAAAGACCACTAGACACCAGGGAATTGAAAAAAAATAAAAAAGGGGTGGGGGCTGCCCAAAACGGGCAAGCCCATGCCCCCACCCCACAATTATCACAGTCTTTCTGCCCCCCCGGGGGGCAGATGGGGCATTGGCCCCTAATCTGCCCCTTAGGGGGGGCAGAAAGCCCACTATACACCAGGGATTTGTTTTCAGTTTGTTTTAGGTTGGGGGCTGCCCGAAACAGGCACGCCAATGCCCCCACCCACCCGCCACCATTACAGCCTTTCTGCCCACCCTGGGGGGCAGATGGGGCATTGGCCCCCAGTCTGTCCCCCCGGGGGCAGCAAAAAGACCACTAGACATCAGGGAATTTTACAAAAAATAAAAATACGAGTGAGGCACCGTTTTTATCGGGAGACCCGGGGAAACGCTGGGTGGTAGGAAATTTGTGTCAGCCCAGTGATGCCACAACTTCCCCACACAAAAATGTGTGAAAAAGGTGATTTTTTCAGCTAAATTTGAGGTTTGCAGGGCATTCTGGGTAAGGAAACGTTGGGGATCCACGCAAGCCATACCTCCCTAGAATCCCCCGGGTGTCTAGTTTTCAGAAATGTGTGGGTTTGGTAGGTTCCCCTAGGTGGCCGCCGAGCACCGGGCCAAAAACCCAGGTGACCCCCCCTTGCAAAACCAGGTCGTTTTGAGGAAGGCAATTTTCATGTTGCGTCAATACGTTTTGGGCCCTTGCCTGTCACGGGTACTTGGGCCTCCCACACGAGTGAGGCACCGTTTTTATCGGGAGACCCGGGGGAACGCTGGGTGGTAGGAAATTTGTGTCAGCCCGGTGATGCCACAACTTTCCCACACAAAAATGTGTGAAAAAGGTGATTTTTTTCAACTAAATTTGAGGTTTGCAGGGCATTCTGGGTAAGGAAACGTTGGGGGATCCACGCAAGCCATACCTCCCTGGAATCCCCCAGGTGTCTAGTTTTCAGAAATGTGTGGGTTTGGTAGGTTTCCCTAGGTGCCGGTGGTGCAGATCGGAGCTTCCGAATCCCCTCTACTTCCACGGACGGAGTGATCTCACAGTCACACACGCACACACACATCACACGCTGGTGGGGCCCATTACATCAACATTCATCCTACCACTCTATCCGTGCCATGTATAAGGGGAGACACTTTCGATACCTAACCAATCTGCATGTATCCTGAGGTCAATGGCATCAACTAGTTGCTTTAGATCTGGTGAAACATTTCAGAACAAACAAATAAATTCAATAAACATGACAATAAAATAACCACCCGACACAGTGATTCAAACTGAATATTCGTTTATCTAAAATTGTATGAAAAGCCAATTAAATGCAAATTTATTTCTCTCATATTTACCTATTCTGGCTAAAAGTCAGATCCTAAGTCAGAACCGGTCCTCAGCAAATTAATCAAAGTTTCTAGCCATCATGTAGAGTCACCGTCCTCTTCTGTCAGCATCGGGACCTCTGATCATCAGTTCGGGAAGAAGTGGCGCTAGACCTCTCTAGCCTACTAATATTTATACTAAAATTACATTCCAAAAAGTAACAATCATATTGTACAAAACGGATGACTGGCGGAAATATGTCGTCTTGGTACATTGGGATACTTTCGAACGTTTTCACACACATTGATCGTCTCAAATAATGAATAGAAAATAAGGGGTCCACAACTAATTCGTTACTTTTACGGATGTCTCTTCTGGATAAATTGTATCCCATTTGTGGGATCATTATAAGTTCATAAAGTCAGCATTTTATTTAGCAACAAATTTTATGTTCAGGGGCACTTGGCATCACTCCTGGATTTGTCGTCATGATCATGGCTTTTCAGTTCGTCAAAAGGGCAAGGTCACAGGTAGCGCGAAGCCTCCTTGCTAAATTTTCCATCAACTCGAATGCAGGCTGCTGGTGGTAGCCATCTTTTGGTAGGCCACATTGGTCAACTTAATTGAAAATGAAACACAAAACAGAATTACTGCACAAAATGATTATACAGTGTTATTCCCCTGCTAATACCCTTATGTGTATGTATTTATCTAGCCATTCGCGACATCAAAAGCCATTAATGCATATTAATTATAAGCGCAAAACACAATAACATCACATAAGCAACATCTATTCTGTCAATTTGCTCACCAACTTAGTTCACTTATTTTAGCCATGCAATAGCATTCCCACGTGTAATTCTTCTGTTAATAAGGTTGATTAGACACGACTTTGGCAAATCTTTAGTAGTTAATAATTAATCAGTAGTACTTTTAATTATAACATACGAAAATGAAACAGGTATTCGGGTTTAAAGAAAAAACCCTGCTCCATCAATCCCCCCTTTGGTGATATTGTAATATGGGTTAGCCACTCCCTATTTACAACACTAAGTTAGCATAACCGAGCCAACTGTTAAAAAGCCAGCTTGCTGTTTCTGCTGCTTTGCACGCGACACTGTTGTTATATGTTATTCATTTTAGAAATGCTTACTCGACTTTGCCTTACAGGATAACAGTTTATTGTTTTACATTCTTAACAGTGTGCTGCGACCTTCGTCTGTACATCATGTAAAGAACAAGTCTAGGACACTAGACGGTGCAGAGTGTTGTGTTCAGATTGATCGTACCACTTTTTAGACATATCATACATGCAGCTGCCAATATCTGAAGGACAAGTGCCTTTAATATTACAGTACAGAATGTTTTAGATTTCATTCGAACAGAAGAGCTGATGCATGAGAGAGCTAGCTGATCCTTTGATGTGATTCCACTAAGCTGATCTATATGGTATGGGGTCCCCCCTATTAGCCTAAGAGACCTTCTATTAGTCTAATAATAATTTATTAGTTGCTAGAGAAAGGAGTGTGGCTGCATACCACTGTCATTATTATTATGATTGCTCCTTTTATTCTGTATGGTATTGTAACAATGCTGATGGTTTTGATCTTAACCATTTGTCTGCTAGTGTTAGCCAAAGTACTGCATCTTAGGACACGAGGTTTATAAAATAAACTCTTTAAACTTTACCGTATCTGTATTATTCTGTTGTGGACTGTTAAATAAGTACAAACAGGTATTTCGGATTCCCACCACTCCTGAGAAATATCTAAGTTGCATGTTCTGGGTTGTCTATACATTGGGACCGCCTAGCTAGATCTAGGCTAACGAATGGGACACTAAGCTAGTCGGATATGGGGTTCTTGGTTCTGAGGGGAGTTTCTGGTACACCACAATTCTCTGAGGTCCTGGTTTCCTGCGCATAGTTCTGTGCATAAGCAGAATCCCTGCAACAATATCTTATCACCACAAAAATCAACCCCCCCCCCCAAAAAAAATCTATTTAAATTTCCCCTTTTGAAGAAATTCAAATATCTTCTTGTTCATTTTTCAAACCCTTGTTTCCATCTCATCTTCTTTCTTAGTTTCTATATACATGCTTTCTCTTATTTCTTCTAATTCTATTTCTTGTGGATCTCTTTCTGGTTTCTTTGGTCTCCTTTTAAAAGTTTTTTGTAATTTTCTTTTTATTTCTTCTATATCTACAACACATACACCCTAATCTAAGAATCAATAATGCAACAATTACACAGGTTAATGGAAATAATATCTTACCAAAAATGGTACTACCTATTTTAGCTACAAAATTCTTAATAGTAATCATCTTATTAGCCATTTTAGTCCAGATACTTCCAGCGGTACTAATTCTTCATGCAAATCAGTAATATTTTTGATATAGACTTTTAGATCTTTGCTTTCGTCAGGAATGTAAGTGCAACAATGTTTAACTTTCAGCATTCCACAGACTCCACCCTCTTTTGCCAAAAGAATGTCAAGGGCAAGTCGATTTTGCATCGCCATAGCACGCAAAGCAACCATTTCAGTATTAACCAAAAGAAAGCCTCCAGCGGTGCTTGTTGAAAAGCGATCCACCACTGTTGACAGCTTCCAAATGCATTCAAAGAAATTCCCACTGCTGGAATTAAAGCTCCAAAAATATCTCCTACAATTTCTGTCCATGTTTCTCTTCTATAGCGTGTTAATGGATTAGTATGTTCAGCATCATCTACTCTATCCATATGGAAAATCTTTGGAAAGACCAGGCCAATATAACATGTGCCAAACCAATGGTCAGGCAAACGGTAATAAGCCTTATTCCCACAAATATAATACACTCCCGGAAAAACTGGATCTTCTCCTCCTCTAAATCCCCATCCGGTTGCTATAAAGTATGTATCATGGCACTCACTAGTCCCTATGAAATAATAATCATACTGGGATCTCTTCCTGGTAATGCATAGTTTGCCTTTCTGTGGTGCATCTATAGCCATAGTTGGACTGGCTCCATTTTTCAATTCTTTTTCTTTCTCAATATCCCACACTGTTTCACTCATTTTATGCCCTTCAGCTTTCTTGTGCATGTTCAACCTTCTTCTCTCAACCATGTCTAGAAAATTTTTCTCTTCTCCTTTCAAACTGCAAGTTAAATTGTTTCTAAAAACATATTCTAAAGTTAATTCTTTGGTTTCTAAAAAAAATCTCACCTAAAGTGTTAGCTTCTTTTGCAGGATACAGTTCTTTATTCATTGGCAATTGTCCAAGAATATTATCTACATTAGACATATTATAATCTAATTTCCCTAACTGATAAAATATACTAATCAACACACTACATGAAATTCCATACGTAGCCGGAAGATGATGATAAGTCACTCCTTCCGAAACAGAGGCAGGTAATTGCATGCAAACGTAGCAATCCCTTACTTCCATTGTCTTTACGTATTCATACAACAATTTTGAAAAAACATTGCTAGAAAAATCATTAATTGACCTATCCTTGTGTATATGTACATTGCTAGTTCTAGTTGGAACTATCTTCTGTGAACTCTTCCCTATATTAGTTCTGTTCTCAGTATGTCCTTCTAAAGTGTCTATAGTTACTCTAAAAGAAATCAGTAGAGCAAGCACGCTCCAAAGCAGCATTAATAATCCTGTACAGCAGCAGCACATCTTGCACCATCTTTTCAGAAAGGTACATCTACTTTTATTATTCTCAGTATTAGCCATTTTGTTAATTTGACCGTGTCTTTTGACTTAGCCTCTTCTACTCCTCTACCGAACTTAAGGGCAGCAAGTACCCAACAGATTACTACAATCTATTAGTTTTAATATTACTTCTTTTCTTTTCTTCTCCAAGTGACCTTCCTTGGATTTACTCAATTTGGATTTTCATCACTTTTCACTGTCTCTTCATCATCATCAAACTGTATCAGGTCCTGAACATCAGTCTCTTCTCCAATGTCGGACAAGATAACTCTCAGGATTCCCACAGCTTCTTCTTCAGCAACCACTTTCAGCAAAGCCTCCTCTGGACTCCCTTGACTGTCTGCCTCTTCTCTTTGTTCAGGCAGTGCCACATACGTCCATTCTGGTGACTTATACCTCTGGTTTGGTTTTGTGATTCTTTTAGTTCTCTCAGATATCTTTGTTTCTTGCTCTTTTGTTGGATTTTGGCTTGACACTAAGTTCACCTGTTTAGCTTTCGATGAGTTAACTTGTGTCAGTCGATACCTCAGACTCTTTATCTTGTTAGGCCAAAGATCTCCTTTAGCATTTCTCTTTTGTCTTCCTTCTTTATTGTTTCTTTCTCCAATCCAAGTTCTCTTTCTCAGAACTTGTCCTCCATGCATCTCACTCTCATCCGATTCTGTCTCAGTTGCCTCTTGTTCATCAACAGTTTTCTCTTCCCTAGCAACTTCTTTTTCTCCAACAGTCTCTTTTCCCACCAATTGAGATTTCCCTACTTCTGTCCCTCCTCGGGTCTCCGACACGCAATCTTCTTGCTGTCTACTTGTCCCTTCACCTAGCTTGTTGTCGATGTTCCCTACACCTCCTCGGGGATTTTCCGCAATCCGTCCCTCTCTGTCTTTTTCTGTCCCTTCTTTTTCATGAATTATCTCAGGTGGAACTTGTCCAATTTCATCATTTGATTCAGGTGTCACTTCTGTTGGAATGTTCTTTTCTTTCTTTCTTTTTGTGTTGGTCACTGTTAGCTGAAATCTCAGGCACTTCTTCAGAATCTGAACTCGTGTAGTTTGCACTGTTCTTTTCAGAACCTCTTCTGGTGGGATGAAAATTTCTCTTGACTCCCTTTCCCCACTTTCAGGATTCTTTTTCCTTCTTACTGCCTCGCTGTCTGCATCATCACTGGAATCTGATTCTTCAAAGTATTCTTTTCCAGTGCCGTCTCTTGGATTTGGAACTCTCAGTGTGTGACTTGCATGTATCCAATTTTTCACTCCAGCACACTTTACAGCAGTCGTTGTGGTCAGAATGACTTGTCTTGGCCTTCCCCACCTTGGAACCAGGCAATTCCTTCTTCTGTGGACTTTTATCCTTACCCAGTCCCCTGGTCTCAGATCATGGGCTGGTTTCTTTTCAAGTGTGGTGGCGTCTTCTCCAACCTGGTGAAACACAGAATGAACTGCGTCAGCCAGGCCTTTACAGTAATCCAAAATCATGTCATCAGTTTTTGTCATCAGCTTGTTGACTGGTACAAATGCATGTCTCATAGCACGTCCCATGATAATTTCATGTGGACTCAAACCTGTCGTTCTGTCTGGAGTAGACCGAATGGTCATCAGGACTAGAGGCAAGACATCAGGCCATTTCATTCCTGTGGCTAGGCACATTTTGCTAGTTCTGTTTTTGATGGTACCATTCATTTGTTCACCCACACCAGAAGCCTCTGGTCGGTAAGCACAATGTTGCTTCTGCTGTACACTCAATGCTTCACAGATCAGACCCATGATTTCATTATAAAAATGTCCTCCTCTGTCTGATTCAATGGTTACTGGGAACCCGTACCTTGGGATGAACTCTCTTAACAGTAGCTTAGCCACTGTTATCCCATCATTTCTTCTTGTTGGATATGCCTCCACCCGCCTGGAGAACAAACAGACCACCACCAGGACATACCTCAATCTGTTGACTTGGGGCATCTCAATGAAGTCTATCTGCATTCTTGTGAAGGGTCCTCCGTCTCTGCCTATTGTTCCTAGGCTCACCACTGTTTTCTTTCCTGGATTGAATTGCTGACATATCAAACATCTCTGACAAAGACTTTCTACTATCAGCCTGAATTTTGGACTATACCAGGTCTGCTTAAAGGCCCTTATCATAGCATCCCTCCCCAGGTGTCCTTGGCCATGATACATCCTTGCCATTGTTGATAGCATGCTATTTGGCATGACTGGTCTTCCATCCCTATAGACCCACACATGGTCTTTTTCCCTTGGTGCACAACCTGCTTTCACCCAATCTTTCATTTCCTCATCTCCTGCCTCATCCTGCAGCTGTTTCACTTCCTCCCATGTTCCCACCTCATTAGTAAACATTAAGGAACAAGACGACATTTCTCTTTCTTTACTCCGATTAATGGAATGATTGTTTCTTGCACAATATTGTGCTATGTCATTGGCAAATTTATTCCCAACGGTGACGAAATCATCACCTTGACCATGAGCAGCACATTTTACAACTGCTAGTTCTTTAGGCAGCTGTATAGCCTCTAGCAGTTTTCCAACCACTTCAGCATTCTTTATGGGAGCTCCACTTGAGGTCAGGAAACCTCTTTGTAGCCATAGCTGGCCAAAATCATGGACAACTCCGAAGCCATACTGGCTGTCAGTCATCACAGTCACTCTCACATTTCTTCCAATTTTGCAGGCTTTTGTTAGTGCCGCCAATTCTGCCACCTGAGCGGATTTAACTCCTTTCAAAGGTGATGCTTCCACAACTCCTGAAACTGTACACAGAGCATATGCAGCACTCAATGTTCCCTCATCCGTTCTCAAGCAAGATCCATCCACAAACAGCACATGATCACTCTCAGGCAGTGGCAGATCTCTTATGTCTGGCCTTGGTTTTGTACAGTAATCAAGCACATCCAGGCAGTCATGATCAACTTCATTTCTCACACCCACACATTCAGCATCAGGCAACAGTGTCGCTGGATTCACATTCACACATCTCTCCAGGCTCACATTGGTTGCACCAAGAATGACTTTCTCATATTTAGTCAGCCGACTGTGAGACATGAACTGTGTCCGGCTCCTTGTTAAAAGGATTGCCACATCATGAGGTACGAATACCCGTACAGGATATCCCATTATGATTCCCTCACTTTGTTCCAGACTTCTGCATGTAGCAGCTACTGCTTTCAGGCAACCTGGTAAACCCACAGCTACTGGGTCAAGTGTTGATGAGAAGTATGCAATTGGCCTTCTCAAACGTCCATGTTTCTGGATTAACACTGAAAGTGCACATCCATTTCTCTCACTACAGTACAGCTCAAATTCTTTTTCATAATCCGGCATTCCCAGGGCAGGAGCTTCACATAGCCTATTCTTTAACTCTTTAAATGCTGCCATCTCTTCTGGGTTTAATTCCAATGGGTCTTTCACATCACTTTTGGTCAATTTAATCAATGGCTTGGCAATCAGGGAAAAATTACTTATCCACTGACGACAGTAACCAACCATTCCCAGAAACATTCTTACCTCTCTTTGTGTCATTGGGGCTCTCATTCCCCTGATTATTTTAATCCTGTCAATAGTCACTTTCCTCAGGCCTTTCTCAATATTATGTCCCAGATACTGGACTTCTTTCTTGCAGAATTGCAGTTTGGCTGGAGATACCTTTAATCCTCCATCTGCCAAGTGATTCAGTAAAGCAATGGTGTCTGCTTCACAGGCTTCACGTGTTTTTGATGCCACAAGCAGGTCATCAATATATTGGACCAAGACTGAATTTTCAGGCATTGTTAGACTTTCCAGAGATTTCTTCAGCAATTGATTAAATATAGAGGGGCTCTCTGTATAACCCTGTGGAATTCGGCACCATGCCAAAATTCGTTCTCCAAATCTAAATGAAAATATCGGCTGGCTGTCATGATGCAATGGAATTGAAAAGAAAGCATGACACAAAACAATCACTGTATACCATTCCGCATCATGGGGAATCCGATACAAAATCACTGATGGATTTGGCACAATGGGACAGCATGACAACAATTTTGTTAATTTTTCTCAAATCATGTACTATTCTGAACTTTCCATTAGGTTTCTTCAGTCCCATTATTGGCGAATTACATGGGCTGCTCAAAATTTCCCTTAACACCCCCTGCTGGATCATTTTCTCGATTATGGGTGTTATACCTTCAATTATTTCAGGTGTCAGTCTGTATTGTGGAATGTTTGGGTAAACTACTCCTTCTTTTACACTAATTTTCACTGGATCTACATTTCTCATCAGGCCCACATCTTCTCCAGTAAAATCCCAAACCGCTGCTTTCACTGTCTGTTTTAATTCTGGGGGTAATGCATCTGGATTAAACACAGCATATGTTCCCAAAGCCTCACACTCCCTGTTCTCCATGGTCATTCTGTATAGCACATCCTCATCTGGTGTTTCAAAGCTTATCCCATCTGGAGTACAGAAAATAGTGCAATTCATCTTGCACAGCAGATCCCTGCCTAGCAAGTTCACAGGACTAGTGTCACACACCACAAATCGGTGCATGTCTGAAAATTTCCCTATTCTAACCCTTACCAGTTCAGTAAGAAGGGTTTTAATCTGTGTGTTAGACACACCAACTACTTGGATTGCTTCGTCCGAGAGAGGAAGATTCTTTATAATCAGCTGACCTGACAGTTGATCTCGTAGCTCCTGTGTCAACTAGAAAAGTTACACTTTCACCATTGATTTTTCCATCTACAAAAGTTCCTGCCTAGTCTATTTCTAGAGTTGCGCCAAGTACGCACTCTTCCTCCTCTCTTCGGCACCGTCAGAAGTCTCCCTCAGAATCACTTCCCTCATTTTTCAGCCAATATTGAGATACAGCGCTTGCGCGTTTTGGCTTGATTACCTGCTCTTCATCGTAGAACCCCGAATCTTGGCTGTACTTCTGGGATCCTCTTCTTTGTGGCAAGGGTGGTTTTGGCACCTGATTCTGCTGCTTAACAGCCTTCTGCTGTTGCTGATGCTGACCACACCCCTCACTCTGCACCTGTGAATTCAATGATTGATTGTCATCATTAGTAGACGGTGGATTCTTACACTCGGATTTCCAGTGCCCTAATTTTCCACAGTTGTGGCAAGGGAATCTCTTCTTTGCTTCCTCAAGGTTTCCTTTCCCTTTTCCTGAACCAAACTTGGGTTTATTTCCTGGGTTATTTGCTTGTTCAACCAGCTGAGCTTCCTGTCTTTCTGCAACTTTCACCTGTGCCCACATTGCCTTTTCTTTCAATATCCTTTGCTTTGCCTCAATCTCATCACTGAAGTATTTTGCATTTCTCAAGATCTCATCAATCTTTTTGCTCTGCCAGTCTACGGTATGCTGCCTTATCATTTCACTGATTTCAGGCCGCAAGCCATACACAAATCTATATACAAAATGGCTCAGATCCTTATCACCCAGATGTTCATCTCCACTGAACTGTTTGAAAGCCAGTATAAGTCTTTCATAGTAAGCATGGACTGATTCTTTCACTTCCTGATGTGTTCGATCTATTTTAACCCAGTCTGTTTCCTTTGGGGGGTACTTTATTTTTCAAGAAGGCCATAACCTGTTCATACTTTTTCATGACCTCCGGATCTGGTGCTCCTGTCTTTGGATCTCTCGGGTACTCCTTAGAGGGCCAGTCTAGGACTATTTTACATTCTGCCCACAGGTCTGCTGGTACAATTATATCAGACTATTCAGGTCGATCCACAGCACCTTTGACAACTTCACAAATCTGTCGACCTGTCTATACCACTCAACGGGCTTCTCCCTTAGTCGAGGGAAATCATTTGTAAATGACAAAATATCCTGTCTGGTCCATGGGACATGTACATACCCTCCTCCTGGAATCTCCCTCATGGGGTAAGCGGTCACTGCCTTCTCCTTTTCTTTCAGAGGAAATGTCGAATAAGTTCTGTCTGTTGCATCCTCTCGCTTTCTATACCATCTGTCTTTCCATCTCTCCACATCTCCCCATTTTCTCAGCAAAGCAATCCTCTCCTTAATCTGCCCTGTTCGGCCTGCATTGTTCAGATTCTCAATGTCCTTATCTGTAAAATCCACTCGGTAAGGCTTTTGGAAAGCTTTTACCTTGTCCATGTCAATCCCCATTTCACTGGCTATTCCTTTCAACCTGTCATGTATGTTCTTTGCTCTCCATGTGATACTTTTGCATAAGAACAGAATCTCCCCTTCCTGATAATTTTTCAGCGTTTCTGTAGGGATTGTTCCTACAATCAGTTCCTCCATTTCCATACGTAGTCTAGCTACATCAAGTCTCTGGTATTCTTTTTATTTCCTCTGTAAAGCCTTTAGCCAATCATTCAAATCTTCAGCAGTTATTCCCACAGATTTTTCTGCGCCCCCTGGTTCTGACACTCTTTGTGGTTCTAGGATTGATCCTCTGTTCCCTTCCACACATCCAGAGTTCAAACTCGAGTTAGTCTGCACACTCAATTCTCCTCCACATATGGTATGTCTCCACTGATTTTCTCCCGTTCTCCACTGTGTTTCTCCTGTTCTCATTTCTACCTGCTCTGGAGGAAGAATCAATCTATTGCCCACATAGGGAACTGTCAAACCACTTTCACCTGTCCTCTGCTTGTCAAAAATCGGCATAACCGGACCTATTGTCACAGGCACCGTAACTGCCTCAAGATTCTTAGTCAGTTCCCTGATTTTCTCTGTCAATTCAAAGGTAGTCCTTGCTAGTTCTCTGGTCTTTTCATCCTCAACTTCATTCTCCCTTTCTCTCTCTCTCTCTCTCTGCCAGAAAACAACTGCTTTTCAACCCAGGGGTGGTACCCTCTGTCTTAATAATTCGCAGGGTGTCTCTCATTGGGGTCACTGCTGTTCCTACCTCGGGTTCTCGTCTATACGGGGGTGGTCTTTTGTAGAGCATGTCCTCTAAAACATCATCATCAGACTCATTCGCCCCATACCTTCTTGTTTCTACATTATGTTCTTTCTCTGTACACTTTCTCCCTTCCGTCTCCTCTGCTGTGCTTACAGGATATAATCCCTCGGTCATACTGGCATCACGCCATAGTCTCATCCGGTCATGATGGGTTTCGCGATCATACTTTCGCACAAACATATACCTGTAACTTCCCCCACCCCTCTGCTTTTCTCGTTCATGCATTTCATCTTCCCATTCAGTCAATGCCTCGAACTGCGTCGGCCTAGGCCGAGGCTCTAGACACATCATCCGTTTCCGTAAATTCCTCAGTATGGCCAGATTAAATGAACCATGTTCCGGGAAAGCTAAAACTCCATCCTCTCTTGTATACTTCACTCAGTTGTCTAACCAAATACAGGTATGATACCCATACTTCGCAACCATGAAGGATGCGGGGGTTCTTATCGGGGGAAGTAACTGTCCTTCCCTAGTCACAATATCTTTATCCTTGTCAAACCAGTTCTTAACCTTACTAAACAAGGATTTCTTTTTCTTTTCCTCCGCGTGGTAATACATTTTCTTATTTTCCGCAAACTTTTTGTCCTTTCTACAACTGTACGATCTCCTGTCCAATTGCAGCGCGACTCACACCAACGCACCAATCCTGAAGCGTCTACGTCACTGACTCAGTCCACGAATCCCAGCGCGACTCACACTAACGCACCAATCCTGGAGCGTCTACGTCACCCTGTAGGTCTCCCAATCCTAGCGCGGCATACACTAGTGCACCAATCACCGTGCTTCCACTATTCTAACCCACTCTCCAGTCACAGTGCGGTCTCCCTGACGTCAGCAGTCGCTGCAGCAGCTCCTGCTCCTGTCTCCTGTCTCCTCGTCTACCCCTCCTTTACAAAACTACTTGGTAGACTTGGTTTCAACTTCTACGAGTCTGTTAGTTACAACATACAAACATCTCCATTGTCTGCTTCGCTAGCCACAGAACAGCAAAAGATCTTTCCCACGAGAATTCTGCCTTTCCCGAGAGCAGCGCTTACCTCTGCCCTACTACAGAATCATTACTTCCGTTGATAAAGTAGCATATCCCTCTACTCTACCCTTCTAACAAGCACCAATTAACTGTTTTCTCCGGAATGCTCCTAAGAGTTTCACAATTAACCAGAATGCCTTCTCATTCACGCACTTTCACACCAGAAAATGTAGTTCATTCACACAGAATTCTGTCTTTCCCGAGAACAGCGAACAGTCTGTCCTACTACAGAATTATATCACACGTTAACCTCTTCAATGCCCATGACGAGCTGGTCTCGTCATGGGCCGCGGTTGCACTGTGCCCATGACGAGACCAGCTCGTCATAAACCCCGCCCGCTAATGCAACGGCCGGCACAGGGCGGGGAAAGGGGCGGGCACTGAAGGGGTTAACAAAGCAGCGCTTACCTCTGCTCTGTCCTTCTAACAAGCTCAGAGAATACCTATTACCTTCCCAGTGATAAGCGTTAACAGAATACCATAAGGATCCCTGATACTTAAGACCAGAACTTCACAGATAATCTTCGCTATCATATACACGTCTCTCACACAGAAAATACGTTTCTAATGGCAACACACGGCGATGCTACCTCATCGAACCCAGACAATGCGACGCGCAACTTCAATTGTCACACGTTTTCCCCTGTCTACATACAGGGTCAACAATCCCGCCTTTTTCCGAGAGCAGCACTCCCTCTGCCCTACTACGGAACTGTCACCGACTCCCTACGTCCCAGAAGCCGTACACACCACATAAAACTTAATACAACTTTGACATACAGTGTTAGTATAAATATCAACCAATAATCAACAAGCCTATATACACGCAAATTCACCAGATCAAGACAATAGTTAACCATCATTCTGCTACCAAGAAACTGGTGCAGATCGGAGCTTCCGAATCCCCTCTACTTCCACGGACGGAGTGATCTCACAGTCACACACGCGCGCACACACTTCACACGCTGGTGGGGCCCATTACACCAACATTCATCCTACCACTCTATCCGTGCCATGTATAAGGGGAGACACTTTCGATACCTAACCAATCTGCATGTACCCTGAGGTCAATGGCATCAACTAGTTGCTATAGATCAAGTGAAACATTTCAGAAAGAAAAAAAAAATTCAATAAACATGACAATAAAATAACCACCCGACACAGTGATTCAAACAGAATATTCGTTTATCTAAAATTGTATGAAAAGCCAATTAAATGCAAACTTATTTCTCTCATATTTACCTATTCTGGCTAAAAGTCAGATCCTAAGTCAGAACCGGTCCTCAGCAAATTAATCAAAGTTTCTAGCCATCATGTAGAGTCACCGTCCTCTTCTGTCAGCATCGGGACCTCTGATCATCAGTTCGGGAAGATGTGGCCCTAGACCTCTCTAGCCTACTAATATTTATACTAAAATTACATTCCAAAAAGTAACAATCATATTGTACAAAACGGATGACTGGCGGAAACATGTCGTCTTGGTACATTGGGATACTTTCGAACGTTTTCACACACATTGATCGTCTCAAATAATGAATAGAAAATAAGGGGTCCACAACTAATTCGTTACTTTTACGGATGTCTCTTCTGGATAAATTGTATCCCATTTGTGGGATCATTATAAGTTCATAAAGTCAGCATTTTATTTAGCAACAAATTTTATGTTCAGGGGCACTTGGCATCACTCCTGGATTTGTCGTCATGATCATGGGTTTTCAGTTCGTCAAAAGGGCAAGGTCACAGGCAGCGCGAAGCCTCCTTGCAAAATTTTCCATCAACTCGAATGCAGGCTGCGAGTGGTAGCCATCTTTTGGTAGGCCACATTGGTCAACTTAATTGAAAATGAAACACAAAACAGAATTACTGCACAAAATGATTATACAGTGTTATTCCCCTGCTAATACCCTTATGTGTATGTATTTATCTAGCCATTTGTGACATCAAAAGCCATTAATGCATAAAATTATAAGCGCAAAACACAATAACATCACATAAGCAACATCTATTCTGTCAATTTGCTCACCAACTTAGTTCACTTATTATTTTAGCCATGCAATAGCATTCCCACGTGTAATTCTTCTGTTAATAAGGTTGATTAGACACGACTTTGACAAATCTTTAGTAGTTAATAATTAATCAGTAGTACTTTTAATTATAACATACGAAAATGAAACAGGTATTCGGTTTTAAAGAAAAAACCCTGCTCCATCACCGGCAGAGCTAGGGTTAAAAAACTACAGCTAGGCACTTTGCCAAAAAAGGTTCATTTTTCACTGCGAAATTGAGGTGTGTCCACGATGCGTTTTGCGCCGTTTCCTGTCGCGGGCAGTAGGCCGACCCACACAAGTGAGGTACCATTTTTATCGGAAGACTTTGGGGAACACGGGGTGGGTGGAAATTTGTGGATCCACGCAGATTCCAGAACTCTCCACCACAGAAATGTGGGGAAAATGTGGTTGTTTTGGCAATTCTTTAGGTTTGCAAGGGATTCTGGGTAGTAGAACCTGGTGGGAGGCAGTCAAGTCACCCCATTCTGGATTCCCCTGGGTGTCTAGTTTACAAAAATGTATAGGTTTGCTAGGTTTTCCTAGGTGCCTGCAGAGCTATGGTTCAAAAACTACAGCTAGGCACTTTGCCAAAAAAGGGTAATTTTTTGCAACAAAATTGAGGTGTGTTCACGTTACGTTTTGCGCCGTTTCCTGTCGCGGGCACTAGGCTGACCCACACAAGTGAGGTACCATTTTTCTCGGAAGACTTTGGGGAACGCGTGGTGGGTGAAAATTTGTGGATCCACGCAGATTCCAGAACTTTCCACCAGAGAAATGTGGGGAAAATGCGTTTTTTGGGCAATTGTTTAGGTTTGCAAGGGATTCTGGGTAACAGAACCTGGTGGGAGGTAGTCAAGTCACCCCATCCTGGATTCCCCTGGGTGTCTTGTTTTCAAAAATGTATAGGTTTTCTAGGTTTCCCTAGGTGCCGGCAGAGCTAGGGGTAAAAAACTACAGCTAGGCACTTTGCTAAAAAAGGGTAATTTTGCATTGTGAAAATGTGGTGTGTTCACGTTGGGTTTTGAGCCATTTCCTGTTGTGGGCACTATGCCTACCCCTACAAGTGAGGTACCATTTTTATCGGGAGACTTAGGGTAATTCAGATTTGTAAAGGAACTGTTATTATCTATTGACTTTCGATGCATTTCTGCCTTCCAAATGAAAGACATTGTGTAAAAAATAAGTCATTCTAAAAAATGACTGATCATTCTCATGCTAGTATGAGTATCCCAATTTCGGAAATGTGCAAATATCTACTGTTTCTAAACTCTATATTTTGTTCCCATTTCAGAAATACATAGATGTCTTTCATACCGATTTTTCCATGTAAACATTTTTACAGAATAATTACTATATACCCGGTACATAATAAAAAACCATTGCAAGTTGCTGCTCAGTTTCTGGCTCTGGGTTCGTCGGGTTCTTGGTGAACCTACAAGTCCTATATATCCCCACAACCAGTAATGTTCAGCGGATGTAACGGTATATTGTTTTCAAAGAGCTGTCAAAATTAGAAGAAGTTACAGGTGAAAACGTTGACACAAAAGGCGCTTTTTTTCAACAAATTTTAAATTAATCCTATATTTAACTGTTAGTTTCTATAAATAAATCTTGATGGATCTACACAAATGACCCCTTGCTGAATTCAGAATGTTATCTACTTCTCTAAAATGTATAGCTTTCCAGGATCCATTATTGCTTTTGTACCCATTTCTACCATTAACTGGAAGGAGGTTGAAAGCACAAAAAATAGCAAAAACAGGGTATGTCCCAGAAAAATGCCAAAACTGTGAAAAAAGTTTTGGGTTTCTGAAAAAAGTCTGGTATCCCCTAAAAGCTGGGAACATGGTGATTTCAGCCCCACCAACCCTTTTTTGATAACATTTGCAGGGAAAAACCCAGATGCTTTCATTTGCAGCCCGTTTTTCCCATTTTCCCTAAAAAACCCTAAATGTTGCTGTATTTTGGCTCATTTCTGTGACCCCTCCAGGGGAATCCACAAACCCTGAGTACCTTCAGCATCCCCATGATGTTGGAAGAAAAGGACGCAAATTTGGGGTGGATACCTTATGTGGTCAAAAAGTTAAAGGGGCCTCAGCGCGCACTACCCCAAATAGCCAAAAAAGGGCGTGGCACAGGAGGGGGAAAAGGCCTGGCAACGAAGGGGTTAAATACGTCTCCTCCAATATCCCCATAGTGTACCTTGTTTTATGGAATATGCCACGGGATGTTGCTGCCCCAGAAAACAAACATTTCTCGGCTTGGCCCTTAGATGGTCTCACAACACAAACACTCTGGTGCCGCAACAATGGGCTGCATTGTGCTTTAAGGGAGTGCTTTGTTTCGAGTTCAGTTCTCCCCACTCAGTGACTCAATTGAGGCAACGGGTTAGTCGATGCCCTGTCGTTTAATAGGCTGCTTTATGTATTTATGGGCTGCGGCTAAAAGGGCCCGTGACACACAATAGGCGGTTTCTAGTTGGGCTTTGAAAGAAACTAAACTTTTTTTTTTTTTGTTTTTTTTTTTTGAAAACCTTTATTGACAGTTCAAGAAGAACAAGTATGGGCCTACAACCCCCCAGGGCCGGCCGCTAAGCAATCAGAGCAAGAACGACAAGTATAAACACAGGCAGCACTTCGGGGAGGAAAATCGTACTGCTTATACTGTGGACAGCGTAAGTAGGGCACCAGGAGAAAGAGGTTTTCATTTTATGATGAAACAAGGCAGAAGGATCAGGTGACAAGCAATTTTAAAACAACGATCACGGATATGCAGAGTAATGAACGTTAGCGATTTACAGCAATCTATTCGGCCAATGGCATAAACACAAGAACATCAGGATGGAGAAAAACATAGTCTACGGCTGCGCCCGCAGTCCCCCGCCAGAACTCCCCAAGAACACCCCGGAAGTTGTGAACACATGGAACGGCAACAAGGCATAGCAAAAGGAGGTGTATCACGCTGATCCCAGAAAAAGAAAGACAAAAAGAATCAGAGAAGAAAAAGGAGGCCATGGAAAAAAGATGAAGGAATACAGAGTCCCCTCCCCCAACCCCCCACCCTGCACCTCTGCAGATGAGTACGGCCCCCCCCCCCCCAGCAGTGTGCCTGTCGCCCTGGAACCAGACCCGAAATGTAGGAGAATAGGGAAAAAGAAGTAGGAAAAAACCACCACCAGACGGGGGGGTTAAGAAAGCATTTATAAACTGGAGGAGGGCCTTCACAACAGACCCCCGGCTTCTCCCTCCCGCACGGTAAGGTTCCCCTAAAGTGAACAAGGAACAGCACAAAAACAATCTTCTCAAACCACGATGGGGAGCATTATGCACCTATTGTGCCAGTAGCCATGTCAGGAGAGCACACCACCCCAAGCCCGCCCGTCCACTAGGCGACCACCCCGAGGGGCCAGCCTCATCCCTGACCACTCTGTGGAATTCTGCCCATGCCAACCCCTCGACCCAGCACCATACCCAATGTTCCTAGGCAGAGGAATGTCCAACAACGACAGAGAAGCGACGCACACAGGTGGGGTGGAAGTCTCTGAGCATCAACACAGTCCGCCGCGTGAGGAAACAGGCTTCCCAGCGCTGCCCTAGGGTCTGCACTGCACGCAAGGCTCAGGAAGGCAGAAGCAGCCAAAACAGACATTAGTTGCTGGAGTTGTCTCTGGGTCGCAGGAGGGCATGCACGGGATGAGGCCACCACATAAGAAACTAAACTTTGATCGTTTGAAAGGCAACGGAGCTTGGTATTCCAACCAGAAAGGAAGTGGGTAATTTACGGCTGCCATCAAGAAGACAAATGCGTGGGGGAAAGTTTTGCCATCGGACGGCTTAAAATTGTGTATAAAACCACCCTAGGAATACAAATAGCATGGTATTTCTCCGAGAACACAACAAAAGAGAAGTGGATTGCAAGCGGCATTTTTTAGCACACTGAAAATCCCTCATCGCGATCACTCTAAAAGCGAAAGTGATTGCGATGACGCACGCTAGGGATGCGCGCGCAACAGCGGGGGGAGGGGTATGGTGCTGAAGGCTGGCGCAGGAAAGGCAGATGGCTGGGCGAGAAGGGAGGGGGGAATGCGGGGAGCAGCTGTGCGCGTGCACGCCATCGTGCACTGTAGCTTGTCGCCAGCACAAAAATGTGGGTAGCATTTTCTAAACCCACCTACTAAATGTCTCGCCAGACCAGCGCATGTGCTGGGTCAGGCGAGACCTAAAAAGCTTTCACTTAAAGCCCTGGTGGCACCACAACAATGCTGCTGCTCCTGAGTTAAATTAATAAAAAGGGAAATCCTGAGAGAAAATGACTCTCTTTAAAGGATTTCCCTTCCCCTACAATGCTCACCTGGCATGACGGTAACTTCTCCACTAGTGAAATGTGAGCAGTGTGAGCAGCGCACATCAATGTGCCTATTGTCACTTTAGTCAGCAAAAAAACAGGCCGCCTGTGCCAGGGCACAAAACAGAGCCCGATGCAGATGCGTTTCGAGGCCCCCTTTAAAAAACTGCCGGTGCTCAGCACCGGTGAGACCCAGCCAACTTAAAGCCCTGCCCCTAGCATCGGCAGACTCCGGAGGTCTTGCCTATTGGCCACCTCGGACGGCCCACGAGCAGGCCCTCCCACATCAGGAGAGGTGAGCCTCGGCTCTAGGAGGCAGAAGCAGCAGTGCTCAGAGTCAAGCAGCTGTTAGTAAAGCACACCTCTCTCTGCTTAGAGATTACAGGGGCACACAGGTCACGAAATTGAGCTCGAGCTGGGCTTTTGCGTGAAAACAGTACTTCTGCAAGTGTTTTAGACTGAAGTGTAACTAGTTTTTAGTCACCCACAAAGGGAAAGCTAAGTAAAGGTATGGAGTAACAAATTAGCATCCACACCCCAACAGAGCCTGAAAATACTTTAAATGAACGATTCAATAGTATAGTGGTGAGTCACTCTGGGTCAGTGGACGCTCTGCCATTCCACACGTCGCACCAGTAGGTAAAACTCTTCACGTGCTACAGCTTGTGCTGTGAGTTTCCCTTTTGTGCGTTTCCTTCTTCCTCAGGTACGTTTCATGGAGAATTGTACAAAGCTGCCTGGTGCGAGTGCGTGGGAGTGAAGGAGGCCTTCAGTGGTTGGAGGATGGGTCCTGCTGAAGCTGTACAATTTCACTGGCTGTCGAGGGTCTAGGTTCTGGGGGAGCAGATACTCTTGCTGTGCTGATACACTGCTGTGACTGAAGGGGCTGTCGCGCGACACCCGCTTTACCTGGCGTTAGATACGGATACCCTACTGTGAAGAGCTTGAGAGGGTGCACTTTTCATGTTGAACCGACACATTGGTGTAAATGAAAGGGTTTGAGCTGGGGTTGAGAGAACACCCTGTTTTTGTTGAACGATAAACACTTCTAAGAAGAGTTTGATGTTGGGGTTGAGAAGGAATAGTCCTCCTGCTGTGCTGACACAGAGGTGTAAGTGAAGAGGTTGAGCTTGGGGGTCGAGAGAACATGTTCCTTATGCCGTGCAAGATACCCTGCTGTGAAGAGGTTGGCCATGACTAGTTTCTAGACCAAGAAACTACTGAAGATCCTATAAGAACCTCAACCATGCCATGAGGAGGCTGTGTAAGAGTTTCCTGATCCTTAGAACATGTGCGCACTCTATTGCCAAGATAGTTGATGCAGTGGGGCTGCTCTGTTGTGCACCCTTGAAACAGAGTGACAAGGAATCCAACAGTACGTAAACTCTCTGACTCACCCTACTGCCTTCTTGCTCATAGACAATACATGGTCTCCAGATCTACCGTGGCTTGTATTGGCCCTCTATGTTCATCCTACACCTGATTGGTCCATGTTCACGTTTTGTTCTCGCCACCTGTGCTAAGATGCTGCTGCAGACCTTCACTGCTCCTTTTGTTAAATTATTTTAGTACAGCATGCCTAAGCTTGCTCCTCAATGCTCAAATTCTTGGTATCGCTCAGTTCTGCATTTATTTGCCCGTTAATATGGTGTTCAGAGTTGAATATATTATTTTAGGTTAGTGCTCCAGAACTGGATACTATACATGTGATGAGACTCTGGAAATGTTCACAATACCACAGATGAGGCCTGTAAAAAAGCACACTAGGCTCCCAATGAGATTTCCTAGATCAGGAGACAGTGATCTAGAAGTAATTTCGAAAAATTAACATAATACAATGAGATCTCTAGAAAAACACCACTCGACTTCCAGAAAGGGGGACAATGCTTAAGATGTGGTCTCTGTAACTGGACACTTTAATGTTAGGATGTTAATGTTAACGTGTAAATTAAGATAATGATTTTTATCTTTTCTTTTTAAGTACTTTTAATGTCTCAAAGTATTCTTCTTTTAAAATTATGAGTTTTAATCAACTGTACAATAAGTTACTTACTTACTGTTACTGGGGACAGTACTCACGATGAGGCCAGGGGCTTAGCTTCAGAGGGTGCTGGGTGTTTGGGGTGTTACATTCCCCTACTAAGTGTATTTTCTGGTAAATAGTTGGGTACAGGTGCTTTCAGTCAGGTATTGTGTGATGTCAGTCAAATTTCACCAGGGATGTTTACATACACAGACAAGAACACACTTTCTCCCTCTCGGTTTTGAAAGTCCTCAAAATATTGGATTTTGTTTTACAAAATTTTGTGTTTTCTCATTCAGTACTCCTACTAATCACATTCTTCTCCCTTACCACTGCTACCTTGGCCCCTCTCATGCATCCTTCTTGTCGTAAAATGTATTTAAACATTATATGCCAGCCCGATTGTCGGAAAATCTGAAGCTCAGAGCCCCCAAACATAATGACCAAGCTACGCCACTGGATGAGGCTACCAAAACCATGTACACAACTACAAATGGATCTTCAGAAATGGACACACTAGTCAAGGAGCGGCTTCTAGAACTAGACACAGCTTTTGCCATATGAGATCTCCGGATCCAGACACAAAGTTCCAGAAGTGGTCTCTAAAACAGAATACAATGCTTGATGCGTGACACAGTACTTGAGTTGGGGCCTTATTGAAAGAGACCCCCTAATGTTACACACTGGGTCGTACTTGGGAAACAAGGTTTGAGTCTGGCAGTCCAGTTCTCAATAAAGAACTCGGCTGTTTCATTTCTGTTTTCGGCTGTGACTTCTGATTATTTGAACGGACAGCCTCAAGATATTAACTAATGCTATAATGAAACAAAAAGATTACTTTAGGGAAATGGAATGAAAAGAACACGAGTTAAACAGAATTAAAAAGGTAGAGCAAAGCATCACAATAACGGAAAAAGCAAGGAAATAATGCAAAGAGTAAAGTGGGAACAATGAATAATTTCAGGATTGAAAAAGAGCGAGAGAGAATGCATGGGAGGAAAATTGAGAAAGAAAACATTTTGGCCGTTTAATTAAAAAAAACATATTCAAACCTTAGCGATACTACATGGATAGTAGCAGAAAACGCCTTCCATATTTGCATGTGGACATGTGCTATCTCATGTTTCACCTCTGACTCCTTATTCGACCCAGAGGTGATTATACAACAAATTTACACTGAAAGCCGAGCCAAGGGTCTGCCTTCGATCTTAGAGCCTGTGCACAAGCTGGACCTTGAAAATGTTTGTATTCACATTTGCAATTGATAGGTCACATGATAACGTTGCACTGAGTAGTACTTATCAAAAGTGATAGTTTTTAAAACATGGATTTAGAACCATTTCTGCCACTACAACTACACTGGTGACCGTGCCATTAGTAAAATAAGAGGCAAGACAGTTGTTATGTGAACCCTGGCTGCATCCCAGAACATTTTCAAGCAACATTATGGTCTATTTAATCAAACACGGTAAGTTTTTGTGCCGCTGGTATTCTGAAATCATATATTTGAAAGTGCTTGTGAAATCAAATATATGCCTAAGATCACCAAATTAAACAGGGGATCCGCGATTTATCCTGGCTTTCTAATTTCACTTTGTAAAAATCAGTCACTAAATGGGTATGGTTTTGTTTCCTCATTATTTTATGGTTTTGTTTTGACCTCTTTATGAATTTTTCTGCAATTTTCATTTAACACAAACCCAACCGTAAGACATTGGAGTGCTTCATATCAGCAATATTTACATTGTTAATTACATTAAACAAGGTCACATTTTGCTTTGGCATGGGGAGTTTAAGTGATTTGCCCAGAACAGTATAATGTTGAGATGATGTTGAGACTGTAACAGCTCTCGCCGTAAATGTCAGAACAAGCGATCGAGCAGAAGGGTAGAGCTTTTGTTGCCTGCTGCCAGTGTCCTGGGTCACACATAGCTGCTAATGTTCCAGATTGATTATGTGTGATATTTTCATAGTTTCAGTGTAATTATGAGTAACATTTAACAACTATGAGTGACACTTTCTCGGGAGCAAAATTAAGCAATAACGATGAGGGAAACATAAATGTCAGAAATTACACCGATTTGAGCAACGAGAAACTCTCAGAAGATTTTAAAACTGCTGGAAAGTATCAGAAATGGAAAGGCCTTAGTGCCCTTGCAAATTGACTGTAGTTTAACAAATGTGTAGCCATGATATCAACAGAGCACAGGATTGGTGATGTGAGCAAAATCTACTAAAAAATTCAAATATGAACTGCAGCATAAAGTACAAACAAAACCTGCATTGCTGAATTCGATTACCTAGATGGTTTCAATTACGGGTTCGGGAGCCGGGTGCACACGTGACAGTCAGGGAGTGTGACCTGAGCTGATAGCTGTAGAGCAACATTAAGTCGTACCAAGACAGGTGAACTGCTTTCCAAAAGTAGACATAATGTGTGACATTTTCTGCCATTTATGAATTTTTTAATCTAATCAAAAGTTGCATTCGGGGACATGTAGTGTAACTTTTCTGTGCACTATTGACTAAAAAGCCAGACCTTACTGAAGATGTTTGATACAACAGATTGAGCAATGATAAAGAAAAATTGCTTTAAAGACAAGAAGACATGGAATGTATTCTGTTATTGAAACATGATGCTTCACACTTTGTGTGCTCGTCAGACAGAGCCCATTTGTACATGTTGCTGATACCATGCATTCTAGCTAAATCTTTGATTCCTTAAAGCATGTGAATTCCTTGTTCTGAGAAAGAATTCACTCAGCATGTTGTTTTTGCTCGTGCATGAACCCTTATTACTAACGTATCTCCCGCTAGGTCATCATGTTATTAATTGGAGTACACTATTCTCCCTCCTGCACATATAACATCACAGACATGTCATGTGGGTGCTACTGCTTGCAACCCTTGCTAAATCTGTGGCGTCTCTCACCTTTCTAGGGGATGCACAGGGATCCTGGTGTTGGGGGCCTACAGATACGCATGGACTGGCCCGAGTTCTGCTGACAGCTTCAATCAGGGGAGCCAGGTCGCGGGGATCCAGTCCTTCACAGTGGCAGTTTTTGCCTCTGAGGTGAGCAATGGTTCCTCTAGACCACGAATGGTACCAGACTAGGTTACAGGATCATGCACTCTACCCTTGCAGCACTTACTCTGACGGAATGAAGAGGTGCTACATTACACCGGAGATTCGAAAGCAGAGGCTGCATGCACTGCAGCCCATCCCAAGGATCTCCTGTCACCTACTCCTTCTATTTAACTCACCCGTGAGGCCTCCTCAGTTTATTGTGACACCACAGTGATCAAAATCCCATCAGAGAGCCTTGCCCAAAAGAATAGGTAGCTTTATTAAAGACACGCAACCTCATTCCTTGATATCAGAGAAAGCTGTGAATTACAAAAGGAATTGCATTACAGAAAGCTGCCAGGTTCTGTTGCTGTGAAAATCACTTATCTGGGGGCCAGGCTGCAGTGCTATGGCACCAGGCCACCACTCCGGTGGCCCCGCAAGTCAGCTGGGAGTCGGTTCGGTTGATCATTACGCTCCTGGGTCCCTTCTGGCCCAAGAGGCATAATGCTGTGGGAGTTGCAGCAGTGGTGATAGTCTCCCAGCTGTGAGGCAGGCTTCCAAAGTTAAACTATAGCGCGCCTGCGCCAGCGGCCTATAAGTGTGCTTCTCACACAGTGTTCGCTGCAAGGCTGTCTGAGCAGGCTGTCTCGGCAGCAGTGATTGGGCAACTACGCTTTTGACATACTAAGTTAATCAGAGGTGCTGCGCCAGAGTGTCGGGTGAATATCATGTTATATTTTGTAGGCAGCTGAGAAAGTTGACTGATGCGTAGTACTTGGATGGGCTGGTCACATGACTGCGATTAGCTTAGCTGTTGGGCTTTGTGTATACCTCCCAGTGAGACAAAAATGGGATTAGGTGTTCGCACACTTGGCCAGCCTGCTAGGATAGCTGGGGGCAGAGCTTTTACCTGTCCACCTACAGTTTCAAGGGCTGCCTCCAGCACACACGCTAGGGAATCTGGCAATGGCCTTTTCTCACACCAGACTTCTTGGAGCCTTGGTAGGTTAAGGGAAGAACTTTCCAGAACCAGATGTGAGGGTAGCATGGAAAATTCCCCGCTTCAAAGGCTGGCTCATGGTATAAATATTGCACCCCCAGAGCACCTCTTCAGTACATTTCTGAACTTGTTGAAGACTTCAGAATATCTTCCTGGACCCCTAGAGGACCGCCCTGCTGGTTGAGGCCTGCCTTTTTAAAAAGATAAAGGTTTAGTTTTATATAGCGCAAACTAGACCCAAAAGGTATCAGACCGCTTTACATGAGCATCAGTTGCCTTACAGAAGAACGCATTAATTTGTTAGGCACAGGGAGATTAAGTAATTTGCACAGAATCACAGGATATTGAGCATCTTTGCCAAGACGCAAACCCAGTTCCCCAGCTCTGAGGTCAACCGCTCTAGCCGTTAGGCCACATCCTCTCTCCGGTTCCCAGAGGACTGCCGTGCTGCTTGAGGAATGCCTTGCTCACGAAAGGACTTCCCTGCTTTTAGAGGGCTGCCTTGATGCTTCAAGGAGAACCAGACCATCTTCATGAACAGAGGACCATCAGACATGAGTCCAAGGGATAGTTTGCTGGCCTTCTGTGTGAACTACAGGGGCATAACAAGCTCCAGAGACCTTGAACTCAGCACCTCTTCTTTGCTGGAGTGAGTTTTAATCCCCCACCAAGTGGTGCTTCCCAGGTCCTGCACTCTTGGAAGTGATGTTAGAGATCCTGCTCCTACCTAGCCCAAAAATGTGGGACTTTGAAAAAGTTTCACAGACACTACCAGAAGAACTGACAGAAGACAAGGAGCTACCTGACAGTCGATCCACCCAAGGTGCATTGCCAGTTGGTCTGACATTGCAGTAGCTTCTGCTACGTTATTTTACGCAGCAGCAAATTATGTTCACCACTATCTGTGACAGTGTCTGGCTTCATGGAGCCCTCTTCTGCTACAGCTTGGAGCTCTGTCCCACTGGTGGTTTTTGGCTTCCAAAAAGTTGTCTTAAGTCAGAAGGTAAAAAACTTTACCAGGCTTGATGGTGACCAGCTCCCCAGTGATGACGACAACCCCTCTGCCAGGAAATCCTGCTTCTTCTGCTCAGAGCTTTTCCCTGCTGTTGTCAATGGCTTTGCCGAGACTTCATCCAGTGCTCCCCGGTGATGACGACTCTTCTTTGGATGCAGCCTGCTGCGTTGCCCTGCTGCACTCTACCTTCTCCTGGACTTTTTCTTCAAAAATTAATCTCAGTCCAAAATTCAGCCAAGACCAGGCTCAATCCACCTTGTGTGTCTGACTTGTGCTTCACTGTGGTCAACCTTAACTTTTAACTTTGTCCCGGTCATACGCACCAGATACATGCAGTTGGTATTTTAGTCTTTTAGGTGCTAGATTTCACTAAACACTTAAAAAGAATCTGGGTGTAGTGATAGGAGTTAATTTGTTATGGTGTTATTATATTTATTCAAATATATCTTATTTTTTTTAATTGGGTTGAGAGTTCTTATTCAATCAATTCGCTTTATTCGGCAATTAAGTAATAAAAGCACATTTACAGACATTACATATAGATACATATAAATTACCTAAAAAGTTAAAATTGCAATTAAATTTATAAATGGCCGACGAGCTTGGATTATAAAATATAAAAGTTAAAGTTAAAAAGCTAAACATGTCGAATTGTAGTATACAGAAGGTAGCTAGACATTACATTCACACCCCAACTCTCCAGCTCTCGACATCAAGGTATTTCTCCATGGGAGATTTGTAAGATCAATGCTAGTTCAAAAGAAAGGAGCTGGCAGGTAGCCTCAGGGCTTTTGTTCTTATACTCCAGGCCCACCCTAGGGATTTGGCCACTGCTATACATGTTGGGGGAGTAGGATCGGTGCACAGAATGCGAAGAGCTATGGCATATCGTCTGGTACCCAAAAGCTTGCAGATGGGTTGTATCCATCTTTTACGAGGTACCACATACATAGGGCAGAAAAATAGGACATGTCCGATATTTTCACATAATTCAGCACATCTGTAACACTTATCATTTTTACTGCCTTGCCTCCCCCATCTAGAGGTGAATTCTGCTATGGGTAGTGTACCCACCCGCAGCTGGAAATATAACTTGCGATCAGAAGTTTTTTCAATATTATCCCAATATTCCTCTAAGTGGGGAAGAACTTTTAGATCAAGAAAACGGGCTGTTAAATGGGTAGAAAGGCCTTGGGTGAATTCCAACTTGTAAACCCATTCCCAATACATATTTTTCAGGTTTTCTTTAGATGGGAAAACGGTGTTTGCAGGGTTTTTCCAAAGATCTAACAGGCCTATACTTCCCAAAAGAGATTTTATTCCTAACAGCCATGGTATTTTTTGGGACCTGTCATATTCTATGATGTCCATAAAGCCACTCCTATAATGAATTAATTCATCAGTACACCAGAGACGGCGCCAGTATAATATTGGACGTAACCTCACCAGGTATTCCAGGTTTTTTTTGCCCAAGTCCAATAATAGCGGCCGCAGTGGTGTACTGGAAGGAAGGTTTGTGACTTTACGCAAAAAAGCATTTTCTAGAGCTTTCAAGCTATTCAAGTTGTTAAAGCCCCAGAGCTCAGCCCCATAGAGGCATGAGCCCAGGACCTTAGTTCCATAGATTTCTAAAACTGGGGAGATTGGCTTAGTAAGTGAGGTTTTGAATCTAGCCAGCAAGGCCCCTGCTTTTTGTTTATGTTGTAAGCCAGCACGATCTAATTGACAACCCCATCGCATGTCTTTTTGCAATGTTATCCCTAGATATGTGAATGATGTCACTTCCTCCAAGGGCAACTTGTTCATGTATATTTTCCCTCTAATGTTTTTGATCCGTTAAAAGACATGAACTTCGTCTTCCCCGTATTTACCTCCAGGCCCCTCTCAGTGCAAAATTCTTCAAAACGCCCAACAGCCTTCTGCAAACCGCTAGGGGTCTTAGAGATTATCAGCGTGTCATCCGCAAACATGAGGGATACGCACTCCTGCCAAAATCGGCGCATCGGTGGGGGTCCGCGAGAGCCAACCGGCCACCCCATTGACGAAGAGCGAGAACAGGGTCGGCACCAAAACGCACCCCTGCCTCACTCCCCTGTCAACCGGGAAGTCGTCAGTCACCTCCCCCGGGCCACCCCAGCGCACCCTGGCAACGTTTCCCTCATGCAAGCGGATGATCACAGTGAGAAGTTCGGGTGCAATTCCCAGTTCCTTCAGGACCTGCCAAAGCTTGCTTCTTGGGACCAAATCAAATGCAGCTTTTAGGTCCACAAAGACCGCATAGAGGGCGCCTTTCCCCAAGACCACCGTCTTCCAGTATAGATTAACAAAGCGGAAGACTTGGTCGATTGTACTTGTCCGGGAGCGGAACCCTGCCTGGATTGGACTTAAGATGTCGTGGTCATCCATCCAAGTTTGAATTATATAGAGAAGCATACGGCCTACGATCTTTTGGACCGAATCAATCGAACTGATTGGTCTGTAGTTACTTGGGATTGATTTGTCTCCTTTTTTGAATACAGGGACAATTTCAGCGCCCTTCCATGAGGGCGGAATTTCCGCTCCCTGAGCAATTGCGTTGGCAAGTCGCATGATATAGCTGGACCAGAGGCTTCTGTCATCAGTGAACACGTCAGCAGGGATGCCATCCATTCCCGGGGCCTTTCCCCGGACAACTCCGTCTAGTGCTCTATTCACATCCTGAAGTGTAAATATGGCCTTTTTGTAAAATACATAGGGAAAGGTCTCAGTAGGGGTATTTTGGGAGGGCGCGGCATATTGGGGTTTAAAGTGGTCTAACCAGGCGTTCTGTGGCACACTATTTTGTGGTCGCTCTGCTATACCACCCCTATCCCATTTATATGTGTCCCAGAAAACTTTACTATTCTTGCTTTTTGAGGCCTCGAGGAGATCCTTCCAAATTTCATTTTCCCAGGTTACCTTTGCCTCTTTGAGAGATTTCCCATAAATGGATCTGGCAAATCTTACGAGTGTTGGGTCTTTCTGTTTTAGCGCACTACCTAGTTCATCCCGGGCTTTCCTACACTTGTTATTATACCAGCCCACTTTTCTTTGGGGCATGGAACTCCTTGTAGGGGCCGGTTTGAGGAAATATTTCCGCAGGCCCGCAAAAAGCCTTACGTGAATTTCCACTATGCGTTGGTGGGAGTCCTGACCCTCGGCCAATAAACCCGGTTCTTCTAGTGCAATAGTGACTTCTTCTTTTATCGCTAGTAGAACCTCTGGGTCGTCGGCAACCCGTTCCCATTTTAAGTGGCGCATATCATTAGACAGGTGGTGCTCTGGCTCGTGTATAGTTTGTAGCTTTTCAATAGCGCCAAGTAAAGATGAATTAAATGATGAGACTAGCGGGTGATGGTCACTCTCGATTCTGTTAACTACCTCCATATCTATAAAATAAGGCCAGAGTTTAGCATGAATCAATAAATAATCAATTCTGCTTGCCCTACGACCGTTATCAAAGGTATTTGAGCCACATTTGTCAGACGGGCTCCTGCCATTGACTGCTCTCAGATGACTCCCTAGACATAATCCGCTTAGCTGGATTGCTGCCCCGGACCACCTTTTTACTGGGGCAATCTCAAGGGGTGGAATTCCCCAACTTGCGTCTTCTTCAGCAGTAAGCTGAGATATGTCATGGTCCAGGGGCTCAAACGAGGCATTAAAGTCGCCTGCTATGATAGGTAAGTAGTTTGAGGGCAAAGAGTCGATTAGTTCTTCCAGCAATTGTACTACTGGGGACTTTTTCCCCCCCGGCTGACCTCGTGCGTAAACGTTAAAAATTTCGAGGTTTACCCCGCCCTTTGAAACAATCTTTACAGATAAGATGTCTTCGCTAATGATAGAACTTTGAGTGACTCGACATCCTAGGTTTTGTTTGATCCATATAGTTAGTCCTCCTGATGGGCGACCTCTACCTCTTTTTGAGGCTGGGATATAATAGTTGAGAAAACCACTGCATAACAGGGGATCTGTCAGCCAAGTCTCTTGGAAGAGACACATATCAAATTTTGATATAAAACCCAGCCATTCAGGATCTACTATTTTTTGGCCTAGGCCTGCTATATTCCAGGACATTATTAACAATTGTCCACTTGCTGACAGTCCATCCTTATAAGGTCTTGGGATCCCTTGTGATTGACTAGAGCTTTCCTTTGCTAGAGAAATCAATTTGTTAGTACTACTAGTACTCACATTAGTAGGAATATCAAGCTCGACATTACCAGTTGTACCAACTGCCGCTGTAACAGAACTCAATGGGGCTATAAGTCCGATCCCGGATGGTGACCGGTATGTTTCCCCCAGCTGGCGCAGGACCGGTAATGTTTAATAATGTCTGTGCCAGCATTATCGTCCTCAGTTGGGGTAAAGCAAGCTGCCCGTTTTTCTACAAGAGTTACATCTACGTTGCATGGGTGTTTCCTTGACCTAGAAGAGTTTGGTCGTCAATCGCAGTCTTCCAGGCCAGAGGACCCAATACCATCGGACTGTACATTTGGGCATCTGTTATTTCTAGGCCATGTATCAATATCTCTGTGGCCGAAATCCACTATGTTGGGCTGTTGGTAATTGCCATAAAAGAAGGACAAAGGCAGGGAGAGAATAGGAGAACAGGGGGTTTGAGTTCGGCCAGTGGCGAATATGCTCAACTGCCCTTAGATCCCTAAAATTGATAATTACACAATCTCCTTCTATATTTTTCTTTTTGGGGCCCACCCAGTTGACTCGGCGCACAAAGAGGATTTCTGTTGATACATTCTGGGGTAAGGGGCCATTGCAATTTAACCAATACACACACTTATTCTTCAGATCCCTATGGTCCTCCCTAGAGTCTACACCCAAGGGCTTGACTCCTGCCAATATTATCACATAGGGGCTTGACTCAGGGGGGAGGTGTATGTTTGGATGTTTCCTTGTTGGTAGGAGGCTATAAGCTTCCCTTTCTGCTTCTTTTGTCACCTGGCTACTAATAATTATCGCTTGTGAATTCCCCCCGCTCTCTGGGTTACCTACATAGGGGGTGTGCATTGTGTTCCCAGTTACCTTGCCAGACGGGTTAGTTTTAGCAATAGTTGGGTTAAGAGTGGGTGCAGTATCAGTAGTTGGGACATTTTTGTTTGGAGGTGTCTCAGTAGATTTTTCGCACCCCCGGCAGTTGGTGACATATTTCTGCCGGGACTGCGATGAAGAACACATCAGCTCCAAACAAGTCAGTCTATTTTCTATACTATCCAACCTATCATAAATTGGTTGGCAAGTTTTATAAAAGATTGTCTCCAATTTCCTCCAAAAATCTTCACCCGGATTTTGCAAGTCCTTAGGCGGAATCAAAGAAGGCAACATTGGGACACACTCCTTTCCACTGGCTGAAGTTACTCCTTTGGGGTCAGGAATGTTCACAGGTGTGGCCCCGAGGCTGATTCTTCTGGACTTCGCTGTGTATCCGGTATTTAGCGGTTCATTCCGCTTTCTCTTGGGTTTCAAGGTTTTCGGGCCTTCTTTGCTTATCGAAATGGGTGCTTTAGCCTTTAAGTTCGTGGCAGACCTAGTCTTTACACTTTCCGACACACCAATGATTTGAGATGGATTTGAGGAGCCCTTTTTTGATCTGGTATTGAGGTTAGCTCCCTCAGAATCTGGGATACAGTACATTGGTGAATCATGACAAGGGGAGTTAGTTCCAGGGGCATCCAACACAAGGCTTGCGTCGCCGGTATCAGTTCCCGGTTCCATATTGCGAACAGGGGAACGTATTTGTGACAAATAGCCCAGCGAGGAGCGTTTATTGTTAAGAGAACCCAGAGACAATCGCTTCTCAGTGACATCAATCTCCCTGTCCAAAATAGAGGAAGCTCTTACCAAAAATTGGTCAAGTGTACCGACAAGGGACTTCCGACCTATTACTGGAGCGGTAGTCATCATTCGGGGGCGATTAATTAACTCCTTGCATACGGTCTCAATTGGCCACCAAGTATTCTGAGCACCAATTCAGTTTTTATAAATATAGTACATTGGGGGGCTAAGCCCACTATATCCGAGGAAAATATAAGCAGACACCTTACAAATATCTAGCAGTAACAGACCTTTTGATGAAGTTCAACGAGGGAGGGCCCGGCCCGGCCTTACACGGTCTCCAACGGGCTCAAACGGGCCCGCCCTTGGCCCGGGCGCCGCCCGCGCGCGTCCCGCGCTGCGGAGGCTCCTGTCGTCTTTTGTGGGGCCCCGGCTCGCTCCGATGAAGTCGAGCGATGCGCCGGGCCCTGGTGGTGCTGGGGGATGTAGTTTCTGCAGCCGTTCCCCTCACGGCGTCGAAGAAAGTTACAGGGAGCAGGGGCAGGAAGCAGGTGAACAAGGGCACACACTCGCCCTCCAGTCGGTCTGTTTAGCGCGTCCCGCGCTGCGGAGGCTCCTGTCGTCTTTTGTGGGGCCCCGGCTCGCTCCGATGACGTAGAGCGATGCGCCGGGCCCTGGTGGTGCTGGGGGATGTAGTTTCTGCAGCCGTTCCCCTCACAGCGTCGATGAAAGTTACAGGGAGCAGGGGCAGGAAGCAGGTGAACAAGGGCACACACTCGCCCTCCAGTCGGTCTGTTTAGCGCGAGTTCTTATTATGTGTTTTCATTTTATTACTGTTTGTGATATGTCGGTGCCTGGAGGCAGTACAAGGTCGTTGAGGCGTTGGCTCCCGGGGACATTGCGTTGCTGCCAAAAGGAGGTGATGCGTTGGTTGGATGTGCGAGGCTTTGATTTCCGATGGCGGCGCAGCATCAGTGATATGTCAAGAGCGCGGTGTGTCGATTTCGTGGTGTTGTAGTTGAACCGCTGGGCTAAAGGCAATGGGTCTGTCAAAACCCATGCAGGGCATGGAATGGGTCTGGACGGTACACCACCGATGTTGCTGATGTGGTGTCTGAGACACATGCAGCAGCGGTTCTTTGGAGGTGCTGCAGCAAAGCCGGGACTTAGTTGAAAGTGGAGGTCGTTACGTCATGCACTTGGTGAATGGTGTCCATGACTTAGGTGCAGGCAGTGGCAATGCGTCAGTTTTGCAGTAATGCACAGGTTTCAAAATGACACTGTGGATCCACACATCGGTTTCCTGGTTGCGGCACAAAAACTCACTTCCAAGGTCCCAGTACTGGATTTGGCACCCCTTGGCCGAGCAAGGCCCACAGCAGAGGGGCCCAGGCAGGGCCGTAGCCATGGGAGGTGGAGGGCTGAGCGTGGCCTGGCTAGGCCATAATGTGCTCTGGCACCCCGACTGAAAGCCCGGATCTTTCAGTTTCTGTTAATAAATATATGGATAAGCCTGATATTTGAGACAATGCACGTAATCTGCAGCCTCAACCCTGCCTGGATTACCAATACTGAAACTGAAAGAACCCTATCTGTCTCCAGAGTTAGAGACTGAGGCAGAGGGACAGACAGAAGCAAGGAAGGGCTGGGCTGATGTTGTGCACTCCCGTGTGCACTGAATTATATTAATGACTTACATACATAATACCTTTATTTGATTTGTTAAAATCGTAAAAGGGTGGAACTTACCACCATGTGATAAACATCAACGAATTGAATCAGCGTAAAACAGCATAAAACATGCCCCCGTGTCCTGGGCGACTTTGCACAGAGAATACATAAGTAAAAACAGGGAGAACGTATTTAAATGTACAAAGGTAAAAGAAACAGGGGTAGCACATATAAGGCAATGACCCTACTAATATGACTTATGAATCATCAGAACTGCCTCTCCTGGCGCTTCACTACCATCAGTGAGGGCACTGCATGCAGGCAGCACGATGAAATGCAACATGCACACACTGCTTCTGGGCCTCTCTTATCTGTCCAGCAAAGACCATGATGGTAGAGTAGTCAATGAAGCATAGTCAAAATGGGCCATTGCCAAGGGCCCACACAGGGAGGGCACCTGATATGTGCTTGGGACAGTCCCATGGCATCAGTTTTCTATGTAACAGCTGTAATTTATTTTAAATATCACATCTAAAACAAAACAAATAAAAGAAAATACTGTCACTGACCCTCTGTTGTAAAGCCGTTGTAAGTGTTGACATGTTTAAGTTGGGTGTGTAGGTGCACTATGTATCTATTACATGTGCAAGACGTGCACATTGCATTTCAGCCTGTAGACAGGCTCATTAAAGAGCCAGCTCTGCAACAATGATGGAAGGACAGTGTATATGTACACAGGCCTTATGAAACCCTCACTTACTCCACTGATCTCACGTAAATAGTATACTTCAACCAGCTCTGCCATAAAACAGGCAGGGAGGCATCTTAGACAGCAGCAGGATCCCAGTCAGGCTGGTGGGTTGGGGTCTGGGCCTCAACTCAATATGTAATGCAGACTGAGCAAGAGCCACGCCTGACATCTTTTAATTTTACTTCCCTATCTCGCAAGGAACCTCCCTGCAACTATCTCTAGATGCTCCAGATATAGACACTTACACACAGGAAAATATGAACAACCATGCACACAGACATAAAGACACTTGTATGGACAGAACCACAAAAATGAAGGTATCCATGCACACAGACCAACATGCAGTATGTTTAGTCACAAATACACCCCATGCAGACAGACTAAAAGATACACGCCCAATGCACACCTGCCAACAGTCTGGTCAATGTGTGCCCATGTGGCTGTATGTAGACTCCCTCTGGTAGCAATTTCTTCTGGAGCTAGAAGTGTTATTTAAAAACCTTCAATAGTCATTGTTTCTAAAGGACGGAGCCATTGTTTTGAAGAATGCCATACTGGTAAAGGGTGGTATTGTTTTAAAGTTAGAGGTCCCTCTGTCTATCTATAGATTTAGATCCTACAAACACCTAGAGCTAAAATCTCTTCTCTGTTAAAATCCAATAAATGTAATGGATTTGGGGGTGCAGTCTTTTCTGTCAATGAGAAAAGGTTATTATGCTTGCTTGTCGTGTAGTTCCTAGGAATCCCCAGGACCGGCGCGTTTTGGATGACCTAAACTGAGGGCTTGGTGTCCAAACAGCTTTCGGACACCCCCACAGGATATGTCAGCAGTTAGACTAGCTAGCCTTACAGTGCCAGTATCACCACTCCCCCCTGTATCTTACAAAGGTGTAGGTAGAGTCTGCCAACCACTGAACATGACAACCCGGATTCATCAGGGATCGTGGAAAACAGTACAGTACTTTTCGCTCAGTCACTCGTGCTTACTTCTATTCTCAGAAAATGCACAGAATGGCGGTTAGGACATTTCAATAAGTATTTATTGGTTTAGTGCCAGTCTTGTGTAAAACACATTTGCTGTGACAATTAGGAGACAAAACCATACAAAAGAAATTGCAAGTACCAATATAGTAAACAGTAGGTACATTTCTACCATAGTACTCCTTAAAATATGCTCCCTACGTAATTTGCTTAAATGTACCTATCCTAGATATGTAGGTGTAGCATGTGTGTATATATATATATATATATATATATATATATATATATATATATATGTCAAAAGTTTCGCCACAAAGATCCCAGGAATCCCAAATCTGTTGGAAACCGGAAGACGATAACAGACTCAGCTGTAAGTGCAAGTGAGTATTTTATTCAAAGCTCAGCATGCCTGCCATGAGGCGTTTCAGCCTACCAGAGGCCTTGTTCACATGATATATATATATATATATATATACACACGTTTGCCATTATGCTGCAGCTCACCTTTGATAAAGGGCATACGCCCAAAACGCGTCAGGATTGGCTGTGGAGGTCGGATGTCAGACTGCTGCGTGTCGAAGATTCAGCATGCAGGACCTCGTGTAAGTGTGGAAGGAATTCTTCTCTAATTAGCAGGGGGAAATAAGGGTCTTATATACATGAGTGGTCACTCCAGGGTTTCTTCTAGAATCGATATGCTTTGAAAACAATCATTTAAGTTTTTCCAAACAATGCGATCATGCACAGCGGGCTGATGGCCAAGGATGAATAAAGTGGTGACTCTTATACAGAATAATTATGCAGTGTCTGAGGACATGTTTATGTGCGTCAGGTACAGGGAGTATGATAAAATACTAAGAGCCTGGTGTCGAAGAGACAGGAGCAAACTATTAGGTAAAAGGCCACCTGTTCAGAACAGATATTGTCGTGTGGATGGGACAATGTTATGTAAAATGGGGCTTTAATGACAGGACTAGCCTAAAAGACATGACATGCTACTGATCAACAAATATATAGATACTCATGCACACAAGCGTGCAGACACACAGGCTCCATGTGCACAGACCAACACCAATATATGCTATTTTCTTCTGCAGAAGGCTCCGATATTATCATGTGCTCTTCTACCAGTGGACATTAAGCATGTGCACATCAGCCTGTGCTCACTGCTCCACATCACACTCTGTCCTCCAACGTATACCCGTCTGTGCCCTTTACTGTCTATCAGCCTGTCCTTTCAGATGCACAACATTCATTGCTCCCAATGTACATCAGCTTGCACTTCCTTGAACTGAAGCATGTTTTCCTGCCATTCCATCTTGCAGAATACCAGTTAGTCCCGTGCTACAGATAATCTTTGAGCCTTTGTTGCACACCACACTTTGCTCCCCTGAGACCCTTTGGTTCACTCATGATCGTCCATATTGTTATGTGAGAAATTGCACCAGTTCTGATCTTTCTTTGATTTCTGGTGCTTGTGCAGGGCAGTTGTAAGGCCTGGGCAAATTGGGCGCTTGCTCAAGACCTCCAGCATCCAAAGGGCCTGCTGGTAAAGTGATCAAGATAGCCAGAAGAGCAGATTCTTTGTCTGATGATCATGCACACTACAGAGAATCTTAAACCACAAAACCACCTACCCCACCTTAACCCTCATGCTCTCAGGGATTTTGTGGTAATCAAGTTAAAGAATAAACATTCTGTCTTACGTCTTTATTGCCATCATCAACTCTTCTATCTTATCACTCTCTTTACCTCTCTACCAAACTCTACATTATGTACCTATCACAGTTCTCACTCTATTTGAACTCTCTCCCTCACCTAGATTTACCAAACCTCACTATCAATACACATCTCTCACACCCACATCTGTTTACCTTTCTCTTTACCTCACCTCTATCTCTATCTCTCAACCTCAATCACCTCTATCACTCTTTACCTCAACTCTGTGTCTCTCAGTCTCTCTATACAAAATCACTGAATCAATTAACACCTTTTGAAGAGTATAGGTAGTGCCCATCTCTCCTCTCCCAACTGTGTCCTACCAAGCTCACAGAAATGCAGCAAATACACAAATCTGTCTGGGAAGATTCCTTTACCGCCTCATGTTTTTACCATTCAGGCCTGGGAATTCTGGAAGGGAACCTAAGGTCCTCCTTTATAGGCAAACGTGCACTCAGTGTACGTACACAGCCACAGAACACACACTGCCCAGCACTGCTACCTCTATGTATTGTGCCACCACAGAGACCCTTACACCGGGCACACACATTCACCATGTACACACTGCACAACACTATCTCTTTCATGTACTATACTCCTAGTTAGTACACATACTCCCAGTACATGCATTCACCATGCATGCACTGCACATCACATCACTACATCCTTCATGTTCTGTTATCCTTGTAGGTACACACACACCCAGCACATACACTCACCATGCATGCACTGCTCAGCGCTGCCCTATCCCTGTATTGTAACCTTCCCAGGCACATATACACCTAGAGCAGTCGCCACTCCTGCACTGCATAGCACTTCCACATCTACCTGTTGTAGGATAAGGGTGAGTTAAAGACACAGATGCTGAACTTTTAAAAAGGTTAGTGAACCTGTGACAGGGTAAAATGTACCTGTTCACTACTACTGATCACTACACGGTATGCTGCCACTTCCACGCTGGTGCCGCTTAACTCCTTGTCAAGGCGGTAGCCTTCCACCACAATGAGGGTAGCGCTTTGGGCAGCCCAAGTCCAACAAATCACCAATCCGTGAGACGGGCCTATGTCATGGCACGCATGTATGATCCATGTTTGCCTAGTCCAACAAACATCAGCAGCAGGGGGGGGGGGGGGTTTACAGACAACAGTATAGTTGGGCACTCAGGGTAGGGGTACAAGTCCATTACCATGCAGATGACTTTTCTGTCCCAACCGTTTTCTTTTCAGAAAGTATGCAAAATGCTAATGCAGCATTTTGTGCTATTTTTAGCAAGAAATGCTCCTTTACATTCATTTTGAGGGCCCATTTGACACTAAAATGGTAAAAAACTGCTTTTGACATGAACAGCCACCCATGTTCTATTAATTCACTGTTACCGTGCTCCCAAACTCCCATTTTTAAATAAATGAAAACAATTACATATTCAACATGGTGTAATACTGTAATCATTGCATTTTGTGGAACAAGTCTGATGTGAAATACAGGACATTTTGTGAGGTTATGGCATTGTAAACAAAATGTTGACCTTGCTCACCTTTTACCCAAGTTGATAAAATGAGCACCCCCGAATTACTTAACAGTACACCTTGCCTTCAGTATCAAACAATCACTTTGAGAGTCGTTGGGCACTTTACAAAGCATATATTTCCATACAGACCTTGTTGAGATACTCCTGCCGTAAACTCTTAAACAGAGATGACTCGCTTCATGGGGGGTTGCAGCAGTGAACATTAGACTTGTTCCAATTTTACTCTAATAGTCTAAAGTTAAGCAGAACTGCTTTAGCACCACAGTACCAGACCCTCATAGTGACATGAAAAACAAACTGCCTGTTTGAATGATCAACAGGCTATGCTCAGCCTATCACACATGCACTATTTGAGTTGTATAGAGTGCTGACACACGTGCACTCCGTTAGTGATCAGGGGTCTGAAATCATAGCCTGCAACTTGCTGTATGCCAGCGAATTAAAGCAAATTACAGGCCCTGCATCACACTTACAATGTGATTACACAACCAATCACCATGCAGCTCAAGCCACGTGGTACTTTACCATTTTATAATCCCTGACACTGTCGATCACTCTGTGAGGGATTCAGACCCTCCCGCTCGGTGGCAAGAGAAACCCAGGGGTATATTTACAAGGGGATCACCACCAGAGTGTCACTTTTAGCGACGATCTGTTTGTGATATGCCCTTCTCCATATTTACAACGAGGTGTTTCTGGCTTAACATTGTCTTGTAAATAGGGCCCCTTCACACGCATCACTTAGCGTGAAAGGCCGTGCAATGGGTGTTGCTGTGGGTGTTCCACTTCACCCATTGCTCTTGATGCTGCCCTAGATTTACAAGGAGGTGTAAATCTGAGGCAGCACCAAAAACTAACGCCATCCAAGAGCAGGATTTGAATGGCAAAAAGGAGAAATACGGCAGGAGGAGCCTAGCGCGCAACCAAGATGGCCGCGTAGGCTTGTGGCTCCCGAGGGCCTCTGCAACTTCCCACGTCTATCCTGTCATAATCCTGATTTTTTCGATGGGCTTTTGTTTATGATCTTGCGCTAAGGTGCCACTCGTTTTCCAAATCGAAATTGGACTCCGGGACCGTGTTTTTTGGCGATCTGAAGTTTGCGGCCTTCACCGGCCTTGGTGCCGAACTCGGGTTGGTGAGGTGCCCGGCTGCGAATTGAACAACAGCGGCATGCCAGGCTGGGCCTGCCCCGGACCCCGTGCTTTCACTTTCGGTTTCGAGTTGAGCTACCGAAACTGATGCGTGGGACATTGGGAGAGCTGCGCAGAGTACGGAGTGCAAGGCCTAGTCTTGAACTGTAAACGGGCCTCTTTCAGTTAGCGGCCCGGATCTCCTGGCCTTCCTCCGGGTGCTGACCTTGCTGATCGCTGACGATGACGAGAGTGGACGGCGACAAACTGAAACCCAAATCTACCCGGAGGGGAGCCTATTCCCAGGCCAACAATATGGACCGCTATGCACAGCCAAAGGGATCCCCTAGTGGATCGCGTAGATCGCCTGAGCCGCCCAAGGAGGCCTCGGGCGCATCATCCGAATTGACCCTGTTGGATGTCATGGGGGCCATTGAGGAGATGAAGGTGACTGTGAACCAGCAATTGGATACTCTGGCTAACAAATTGGACTCGGTGCTGATTGATGTCACCTTGGTCAGAGCAGACCTGTCGAAAACCAATGACCGGGTCGACTCATTGACCCAAGCAGCGTCGAGCCTAACGGTAGATGTGGCCGCCTTGCAGACGACGGTGCGGAGGTTGCAGCTCGCCAGTGACCTGACCGATCGTCGCCTTGAGGACTCCGAAGGCAGGGCCAGACGGAACAACGTCCGCATTATCGGCGTGCCCGAACGGTCGGAGGAGTCTGCTGTGGATCTTTTTGTGGAGGATCTAGTGGTGACTCATCTAGCACCCAAAGGGCTGAGCAAGTTCTTCGCTGTGGAACGGGCCCACAGGATTCCGGGGGGGTGCGCCCAAGGTGGGGGCCCCCCCGCGGCCTATCATTGCCCGACTTTTTAATTTTCGGGATAGAGACGCTATCCTGCAGGCGTCGAGGGTGGCTGGGCCATTACGATTTGAGAACTCTAATGTTAGCTTTTACCCAGACTATACGCAAGCGGTTCAAAAGCAACGGATGGGATTCTCGGCCATCAAACGGCGCTTGAGAGACATGGAGTTCAAGTATGCGATGCTATTCCCGGCTAGGCTGCGGGTCGAGTTGGATGGTCGCTCCCACTTCTTCGACCGGCCGGAGGCGGTGGGAGAGTGGCTGGATGCCCTGCCCAAGAGTCGGGATCGGGAGGGTCGGATGGCGGAGAGGGTTTGACGGAGTAGGAATGGAACTGTGATCCTGGTGATGGACTGTATTGGTAACGTTTTGCACCTGTGGCTGCACTGGACTCTAGTTTGTAAATGCTTTGCCCCGTGGTATTTGGAGGTTGCGGGGGGCTTGCTGGGGCCCTTTCCTCCTTCTGGGGTTTTTTCTTGTCCTTTCTTCATATTGGGGCGACAGGCACACTGCATGTTGGGGGGGCTGTTCGGGCTCACGCAGGGGTGCAGGGAGGGGGGAGTTTTGTTGGGGTTGATGGGGGGGTTGGGGTTTGTTTGTTTCACAAGGCGGGTTAATATTTTTTGCTGTGCTATTATGATTGTGCTCCCCGGGAGGGGGATATTTTGTGCTGGGAGGGATGGGGGGTAGGGGACTGAGACTTCTTTCCTGGAATGTGAATGGGCTGGGGGACAGGATAAAGCAGGGGTAGTCCTGCAGTTCTTGAAACGTATTTCGCCTGACATTGTGTTCTTGCAGGAAACGCACCTCATAGGGAACTCTTTTCATGCCATGAACAGACGAGGATATCGCCTCCTGGCCCATTCTGGTTTCACCTCTGGCTCGAGGGGAGTGGGCATCTTAGTCAGGACCTCTCTCCCGCTGGTGGTGGATGAGGTGCTCCACGACGACAGAGGGCGCTACACTGCGCTGGTGGGGAGGTGGGAGGGTAGATTGATTTCGCTGGTCGCGGTCTACGTGCCGCCGGGCCTGCAGACGGCCACCTACGCTGATTTGGGGAGCCTGCTGCTTAGGCTCCCGGGGGGGGGGGGGGGGGGGTGTTGGTACTGGGGGGGGAACTTTAATGCGGTGGTTTCCGGTGTTGAGGATCGATACCCCCCTAGGGACCTCCCTCGGGCCCAGAACTGGCTGGGGGGATTTCTGGATACCCTAGGACTGATAGATTGCTGGCGGTTGAAACACCCTGGACAAGCGCAATATACCTTCCACTCCGGGGCCCACAGTAGTCTTTCGAGGCTTAACTATATGCTAGTGCCTGCGGCCCAGGCCAGGATGATCGGAGAGGTGCGACACTTGGCGCGCGGTATATCTGATCACTCCCCCCTTTTGCTGCACCTAGATATCGCCCTGGGGGCGGAGGGGAGGGTGGCTCCGATCAACCCCTGGTACCTCCGGAACCCCACGATTCGTGCAGACCTGGTTAAGTCTTTGGAACACTATTTTAATGATAACGTGGGGTCGGTGTCTTCCGCCATCTCCCTTTGGGAGGCCTTTAAGACGGTGCTCCGGGGCCAGGCCCTATCTCTCATTTCCCACACCAAAAAATGCGAGGCGCAGGAGGTTGTTCGGCTAGAAAATGAGATCACCGAGTTGAAGAGTGATTTGGAGCAAGGTGTTACGGATGACAGACTGCATGTGCTGGAGCTTAATCAGGCCGACTATAAGGCGCTGGTTACTGAATCTGCTAGGAGTATGAGCAGGGAGCAACAGGGGTGATTGTACGATATGGGTGATAAGGCCGGGAAGTTGATTGCCTGGTTGGATAAGAAGGAGAGAGCGAGTCGAGTGGTACCGGAGATTGAGAGGGTGGATGGTGAGCGTGTGACGGACCCCGGTGACATTGTTGATTGCTTTGCGGAGTATTTTCTCGGGGTCTACTCTCCGGTCTCAGAGCGATCGGAGGAAGACTCGACTGCTGCTTCGAGACATTACTCTGCCTTCCCTATCTGATGAGGATAAAGTATTGATGGATGCGGCCCTATCGCCAGATGAGATTGCTTTGGCCATTCGCTCCATTGCCTCGGGTAAGGCCATGGGTCCTAATGGACTTCCCATCGAATTGTATAAGCTGCGCCCAGATGCGATTGCCCCGTATCTCCGGGACATGTTCCTTGAGGCTCAGGCGGCGGGCTCCCTCCCTTCTGACCAACGTCTTGCTACTATTGTGGTTATCCATAAGGAAGGGAAGCCGCGGGATCGGTGTACTTCTTACAGGCCTATCTCTTTATTAAACGCGGAGCCCAAAATCCTCGCCACGGTACTGGCCAATCGTCTGATCCGGGTTGTGGGCGACCTGATTCATCAGGATCAATCCGGTTTTATACCCCATCGCAATACCGCTTTGAACCTGCGGCGACTGCATGGCGTCCTTGCTCGTGCACCATTCATTCGTGAGCCGGCCATCTTGGCGTCCTTGGACGCTACCATGGCGTTCGACACCTTGGAATGGCCATACATCTGGGCGGCGTTGGCGAAGTTTGGGTTTGGCCCGGGGTTTATTGGTTGGGTGAAATTGCTTTATGACAACCCACTGGCACAGGTAGTGGTCAACGGACGGGTGTCGGCTCCCTTTGTTTTGGGTAGGGGCACCCGACAGGGATGTCAACTGTCGCCTCTTCTCTTTGCGCTTTGTTTGGAGCCCCTTGCGTAATGGTTGCGGTGGCACCCCTCGATACGTGGCCTTAGATCGACGCCGGAATACGAGAATCGTGTTTCCCTATATGCGGACGATATCCTCTTGTATCTTGCATCCCCGCGCAAATCGCTCATTGTATTGGTGGATGTGTTGAGCTCCTTTGGTCGCAACTCCGGATTGGTAATTGACTGGGCTAAGTCTTGTGTATACCTTCTCTCCGGGGAGGCCCCCCCCCTTCCGCGGGGGTGCCCTATCCAGATTGCGGAGTCGGGGTTCACGTATTTGGGTATCTTTATAACCCTGGATCCGGTGGCCCGGTATGAACGGAATCTTCTCCCCCCCCCCCCCCCCCTTCAGCGCCTAAGGGCGGATGTGGCGGGTTGGCGGCGGCTGCCGCTCTCGCCGCTCGGCCGGGCAGCATTGTTCAAAATGATGTCGCTACCACGCTTTTTGTACGCCCTGCAGAACACTATGGACGTAGTGCCGGCCCGTTATTTTCGGGAGGTGGAGTGTCTCCAGCGTCGATTGTTTTGGGATGGGCGGCCGCGGATTGCTCTTGCCAAACTGACCCTACCGTGGTATGACAGGGGGGGTCGCCTGACATTAAGCGATATTACTGGGACTCCCAGTTGGCTGCCGTCAATCACGGGATGTATGGCCCTGCTTTGAACCCGGCTTTTGAGATGGACAAATTGCTACTGCCAAGCGGAGACTATAATCGAGCACTATACTCGGGGTCCCTTGATGCGCGGTTGACGGGCCCGACGCGGGTCGCGGTGCAGGTGTGGCATGCAGCAAATGCGGCGATGGGGTGGAGGGATCGCTTGACTCGGGCTACGCCATTGTACGCGTCCCAGCGTTTGGGTTGTCTGTATACTACGAAAGGCTTCGAGAAGTGGGATACGATTGGTATCAGCACGGTAGGGGATCTCTGGACGAAAGGGAAATTTAAGACGTTCGACATGCTGAAAACGGAATACCAGTTGAATGATAGGGAATACTATCGGTATGTTCAAGTTCATCATGCCTTGTGTTCCGTGTTTTCAGACGTGGCGGCTATTCCGGAGCATTCCCCGTTGGAAGACAGAGTATTGGACGGCTATGTGCCGGATAGCACCATTTCGTTGATTTATAAAAAGCTTATCAATGATCGAATGGGTTTGCTGGCCTCATTGCGGGAGACATGGATTGCCGACGGTATAGAACTGGACGACGAGGATTGGGTGTCAGCGGTGGCCTCCCCGAAAGAGGTGGCTATCCCGGCCCGATTGCGGTTCGTCCAGCTTAAGATACTGCATAGAGTGTACGTCACGGGGCCTGGTTTGATGCGTATGGGGTATTCGGTGGATGGTTTGTGTAAGCGAGGCTGTGGGCTACTGGGGACTTTTCTCCATATCTTGTGGGAGTGTCCGGAGGTGACTTGGTTTTGGTGCAGAGTGCATGCGAGGTTAGAAGAAGTCACGCATGTTGCCTTGTTGCCGGAGGCACGTAGATGCTTGCTGAATGTCTGGGAGCCGACTGATTACAATGTGACGCAGACGCAATGGGTGACTCTAGGTTATATGATAGCGAAGCGTGACATCGCACAATTGTGGGGCTCCCAGAGGCCGCCAACGGTCTCCGAGTGGAAGGAACACATGGACTGGTGTATGTTTAGAGAGAAAACGGTGTATGTGGCTAGAGGCAAGCCTGGGAAGTGGATTAAGGTGTGGGGTCCCTGGAACTCCTATCGTGGAGGTATTTGCGCCCCGCCCCAGACGCGTGAGATGGATGCCGCTCTGTCTCCCTAGCCCCCGCATTCCGGTATGCTCCTGCGACATGCGAATTTGTCGCTTCTGCCTTGCCCCCCTCCCCCCCCCTCTGTCTACCCGGGTTGGTTTACTCCCTCGATACGAGGAGCACATGTTCCTGCCATTAACTTCCTCTGCCTTGTGTGTTTGATGTTTTCTGTTTTTCAAAAATATGAAAACTTTCCTGTTTGTTTATGGACTGCGGCTGTGGCTGACTGCGATGATTAGCACTTTAGTAACTCTTTTGTTGCTTCAATGATGTGCATGTTAAGTCGTGCCTAGGTTTACACTGCGTTTAGCGGCCGTCCTGTTGGTTGTAGGCCCATACTTGTATCTTTTCGAAATTGTAATAAAGGTTTTAAAAAAAAAAAAAGAAATACTTTTATTTCTTATTGTTTTTGCTTTTTCTGTCTGCTGCATTCAGCAGTGCATATAGAAGTAACAAATCACCATTAGTGATGGTTTATGTGCAGGAAGGGAACCTTCCTACACATAAACAATCATTCCCTGCAATGCAGATAGGCTTGCACTGTGGTGCAAGGGTGCCTGCATTGTCGTTCGGCATCTAAATGTAACACCAGTGCTAGGGAAAATGTCAAAGCATGGCACTGCCAAATTTGGCAGAGCTCCACACACCGACATTTTCTCATAAGTATGCCCCCAAGTGAGAACTGAGAGGCAACCAGAGCAGGACTCTGTACGTGTGTGTATATGTATGTATATATATATATATATATATATATATTTCTCCAAACGTTTCTTTGTCAAAGACATAAAACGTGGCGCACACACTTCGATGATTTTTTCAATTTTCTTTATTCCGCTCCAAGGGCAGACAAACGCGTTTCGGCCATGCTGGCCTTCGTCAATGTCAATGCATACAAAGTTTGCATCGGATAAATAGTCATTGTTTAACCCACGTCATCTTAGACTGCAATAGAAAGAGGACTATAACATTTAGAAAGACTTTTTCACAGCCGATCTAAGAGGTTGCCATTTTGAGCTAGTCAGGAAGTGCTATGTAATCCTATAGCTGAATTCCCCCAAGTGCACATACATAAATAACACACATATTGCTTTCAATTTTTTGGCACGATTATTCAAAAATTCATTGGAATAACCTCTCATCCCAATTTGCGCCCCGAACAGGCTTTTAAACATATATGCGTAATTATAATTGCAGTAAATAATTCATTAATGTTTTTTATGACTGTTCATTAGGCAACTCTATTGGCCCTCCTTCATGATGTTACACCTAAATGGTTTAAAACATGTTGCAATTAATCTATGAAATTTAGCCCTGAATGGGCATACATTATTACCGTCTCATTATTTCTTTCAGTCATTCTATGGGTTAAATCTGATAGCAATTAAAAACAATCAATTCTTTACAAAATATAAACTTTCTAGGAGGGAAAAGCCTTCATCAAAATATGTTTAAACTGTGTTTAAATAAATGATCTTTTTCAAAGCAGTATTGACCTTAATTCATTTGAGAAACTCCGTTTTTTCCCCCATAGCACATGCAATTCTGATCCTTTTCTTATAGTGATTTCATTATTTCTCTCTCATCTTTTACCATAGATTTTTTCAGTTTCATACTCTTATGCCTTCCGTCTCCTCATTTTTCCTTTTTTTCTGAGATGTTATTCTATTTACGTATGTTTACAGTTATTTCTAACAATTTTTCATTTACTGATTTATTCATGTTTTAGCCAACATGTATCCACAATTCTTCCTCACAGTTTAAACCATTCGGTGCCAGGGTACGCAGCTCTATGATGTACTTTGATTCTAACTGTCTAAGAGTTCTTATCCTGTCACCACCTCTTCTAAGAGGTGGGACTCGATCTAGGCAGAAGAATTTTAAAAGATTGCTGTTGCTTTTATGTTTTTCGGCAAAGTGCCTGGCCACAGGGTAGTTATTGTCAATTTTAGTTATCGCACGCATGTGCTCCAAAATTCTCTTCTTCGTTTGGTGTATTGTGCTCCCCACATATCGTAGGTTGCACGGACACACCAAACAATAGACTGTGAAGTCTGAGTTGCAGTTCAATAGTTTATTAATGTTTCTTGGCCGCTCATTACCGGGAGTCAAGTAGTTTTTTGTGACCACGCTGTTCTTACATGCCTTACATTTTAGGCAGGGATAGTAGCCTTTGATGTTGTGATGGCATGTATCTTTTTTAGAAAAATAACTGGGTACTAACATATCCTTTAACGAAACATTCTTCCTATATGTTATGCTAGGTTGTTTTGGAAAAAATATATATATATATTACCTACTAGCGGTCGCCAGTAGGTAGTTATAGTTAGGACCTAGTATCCATAGGAAAAACATTTTTTGTTTTTCCAACAACTTTAGCGCCGGTGGACGGGTCTTCGCGTAATTTTCAAAACTTGTGATCAGCTCCTGTCCTGAAAGTTTCGGGGCGATTCGCCAAGCAGGGGCCGAGAAAAAAGGGGGGTCCCAAAACGTGTTTTCCCCATGTTATTTTCCATAGGAAACTTTAGACACGGCTACAGCCCGAACTGCTGAACGGAATTACACCAATTTTGGCAAAACGGTAGCCCTTGGTTCAGAAAGAGTCTTTATTGTTAAATGGTGTAAATCAGTTCAGTAGTTCCTGAAAGATTCAAAAAATAAAAGTTGGAAAATCAATTTCCCATAGGAAACTTTAGCCATGGCTACAGCCCGAACTGCTGAAAGGAATTACAGCAAATTTGACAAAAAGGTAGTGCTTGGTTCAGAAAGGGACTTTTTTTTTTAAATGGTGTAAATCCATTCAGTAGTTTGAGAAATTCAAAAAATAAAAGTTTTGATATCTAGGGATGCGGTCGGTTCACGAACCCTCCCGACCATGAGCTTCACTGTGATTGTCTGTCAACACTCCAAACCAGGAAGTGTTGGCAGCCATCTTGTGACTCTGTAGAACCGAGTCACAAGAAAACAGTGAAACAAAGGTGAAAAACAAGAAAAGGGGGCAGGCTAGAAACACCCTAGGCCTGATTAGGGGGTCCCAAAAAAGATTTTTTAAATATAATTTTGCCGAAATTTGCGGTGGGGGTCGCGAATCCCGCCGAAAGTTTAAACAAAACGAAGCTCGGCTTCTTGCGCTTTATTTAAAAAAAAAAAGCCCCCGGGTGGGCCAGGTCCCGGGGGCACCATAAATTCAATAGCAGGGGCCCCTGCAGCCCTGGGGACCGCCACCTCTCCGGGGCTAAGCATATGATATGCGGGAGGGCACGTGGCTATCCCGCAGCCCCGGGGACTGCCACCCCCCGGGGCTTTAAACATGTTGGGAGGGGGGCCGCGCGTCCCCCCTCTTGGAGCCCTTGATAGCTTCCAAAATCCAAAGCAGATTGCTTTTCCACACGGGGAGCTGCATGGCAGCAGCTCCCTGTGTGGAAAAGCAATGCCGGCTCCAGCAGGGGACGGGGATCCGGCAGGACCATGGGGGATTGGGGCTCCCCCACGGTCCCTAAACATGAGGTCAGGTGCCGGGGATGGGGTCCCCGTCACCCAAAATGGCCCAGAAATAAAAATAAAAAATTACATTTCGGTATGCCCCGGGGGATGAGGTCCCCGGGGCGAATGTAAATTAATGGAAGTGAACAATTTAAAAAAAAAATTGGAGTCACGACCCTAGCGTGGCGGCACTTGAGTCTGTAAGGTACAGTGGAAGTGGGTTATCGCTGTCATTACTGTTTGATATTGTGCTCTTTGTTCTTCACGATTTGACTATACCCGGTCCTCTAGCTGTATCCTGCATCCACGGAAGTAGACCCACACCATTTAGGTCAAACTACGTAACTATGGGCAAAAGAAAGGCACAAACTGCACCTCAAAATATTAACAACAGGCAGCCTAATACACAAACGCGCTCACGCCAGACACTACTCACTTACTTGACAGGGGCAGTGGGAGTAATCGAGCAGCAGATTCTAACTGTAGAGGAGTCATTGAGCACGGCTAATTTAGAGCCTGTTACAAACCCAATAACTGTTAATATTACACAGGGGTGCCTTGATTTACCAATTGAAAGTTCGCCATTAAAAACTAATGGGCCTAGTGCGGATATATCCGGCCATATTACAGGAAGTGACCATGATCAGGAAGGACAACCACCTCCCAAGCGAGCTAGAAATCCTGCTTCCATTCCTAAAACAATGGGGACCTTAAGTGCACTACCGGCGATACCTCAACTTAAACACGAAAAAAGGTCTACAAAAAGTGTTTCTCGCTAGTCTCGCAGAAACCAGGGGATAGGGGAAAACATGTAGGCACCCTGAATACTCATATTGAAAAGAAGGTGACCAAGACTAATGATAAACTGGATTCCCTGGATATCTATATTAGAGCAACATTAGATAACTTATCAAGCAGAATTGGGACGCTGGAAGATCTAGTACTTACCAGTCTTAGCAAAAACACAGCAACTTTGAGGATTTATTAGATGTGCATAAGTGCAAGAAAGTATCAAGTGATAAGAGAGAATTGTCAAACTGCTGGTATATTACCCATCAGTAATAATGAACAGACCAGAGGCTTATTACGTAGACCAGAGAATAACTTTACCTCCAATCAAGAGGCCCATCTGAGTACTCACCCTCTAGCCCCGCCCGTATCTATAAAGCCCCACCGGCTCCAATCTTAGCTCTATTAGCATTGGGCAGGGCATTGAAGGTGATCAACGAAACAACAATCCAGATCTACCGCCCGCAGCCACCCCCTACGTAGTCGTGCTAACAAACGTACCGAGTCCACAGAAGGGGAGCCCGGAATCATGGGCGAATCTAAGAAATAAATCACTACACTGGCTAGGCTCTAGGACAGGACTCACAGAAAGGCTGTATGAGGACTTTAAGATGGCCAGAAGTGCCCCGTGGATTGGCAAAGGCCAGAAGATCATGAGGGGGGAACTGCGTGATATTGACATTTAAATCTCCAAAATTAGTTCGTGAATTACTGAACAGAGCTGGGTCTCGTACCATCTTTACCCAGGGCATTAACCTGGTACCATTAGGCTTTTTTTACCACCCAGACAGTATTAATAAATTTACCCACTCCAGGAAAGTACCAACCCCGGGCCCTACGAGTCAGTTCAATATCCCTGTTTATAACCGATTTGAAACACTCTCTAACCTTGACCTAGTTGATTGACAACAAATGGGGGAACCTTGCTGTACAGTTACAACTAACACTATGGACCGGGCGCCCAGTATGAGTCATCTTGACCTGTCACTTATTAATACTTTAGACGAGCCTCTTGAATCGGAAAGAACCAGCCCAGAGCGGGACACGGTGGGCACCAGCACACTGGAGGGAATCCCTAGCCCAACACAAAACATCTGTTACTCTCAGCCATATGTTCAAAATGCCGGGATAAATGACACTGGAAGAGACCCAGAGGATAGGAGCCAAATACAATTCTGGAACATTGCAGGATTAAAATCCAAGGAAGATAATACTCTGTGGATTGAGTTTATTAACAATTTTAACATTATTAATCTACAAGAAACTTGGATGAAAGATCCTCTACACATCAGTGGTTACAAAACATTCCACACACCAGCTATTGCAACTACATCTGGCAGAGCCAAGGGGGGGGGGGGTTGTGCACACTAACTCATTGTTTGAATTTATAACCACTGACCCTCATTATCATATAGTGATCTTTCACGTGGATAGAACTTTTTGTTTGGTAATTGTGAACTTTTATAACAATTTGATACCTGCTCTGGTTACAGACACTCTGATATCACTGAGCTGTTCTATACACACTTTAATTACCCGATTAAAGAAGGAGGTCTTTGTGATTTGGGGGTGGGGATTTTAACTCCCCCGTTTGTAAATATACTGGTGAAGAGGTCTGTGGACTAACGTACGGAAATGGGGAAAGCTTTGTTCATTTTCCGCACACATTATATGGGGACTCCTTGAATGACATAATGTTCACTTTTGATTTAGGGTTTGCTAATAGTTTATGTTCCTCCACGATTCCTTTTACCCCTACTTTTAACGCACGAGGTTCAACATCTACAATAGATTTTATTCTATCTTCATGCAGATATTCCCCCTGTATCAATAACTTTATGACACATGAGATAGCCCTAAGTGATCACTTCCCCCTTAGCGTAGACGTGACCATGCTCAAACAGAGCACAAATGCTAGACTAATATCCGCTGACAACGTTAACCATATTGTTGGGATTAGGCAAAATGGCTTTGCACTAAAATGGGCCAATGTAGACACCAATGAACTCATTCTAAAAATTGTTCTTAATTGCAAAAGCATGCTTTTGACATGCTTAGATGAAAGTACATCTAGCAAGGAGCAAGGAGAAAGGGAAAATTTCCTGGCTATTTCAAAATATATAAATGAGTCACTTTTTGTCAAAAAGACCAGGACCTCGACAAGAAAACAAGGGTGGTTTAATGCTGAATGCAGAAAAGCATACACTAACCTTAAAAACTGTATTCATGCCCCCGACAAAAATACTGAACATATCAGGGAGGCAAGACGCAATTATAAAACTGCCCTTAAAGATAGTAAGTCTATCCTAAAACAAAATACATGGCGGGCTCTACGCGATGCTGCTGATAGCCGTGATTTTTCTGCCTTTTGGAAAGTGGTGAATTCCCCTTTCATGGCAAACAAGGAACTGGCAGTTATGGAGATTGCCATCTCTGAACCTGAATGGGTAAAACATTATTCTAATTAATATAAAAACCCGATTTTAGAGGACCAACATTGTGCATTTAATACAGTGGGTACAGCACTTGATTATAAAATTAACTTTACCCTAAACGAGATTACTGTAGCAATTAATTCTAGTTCTGCTGGTAAAGCCCCAGGCCCAGATGGTATTCCCGTGGACCTTTTTAAAATCAAACGTGGCATTATCGGGTCCACTCCTAACTCAGGTCTCTAATGCATGTAACAGTGGTTTTCTACCAACTTGGTACGAATCTGTGATCGTACCAATTTTTAATAAGGGAGACAGATCGAACCCAGCTTGCTACCACCCGATATCGCTGCTGGATTCCACTGCTAAGATTATCGGGCGGGTTTTATTGAACAGACTGCAGACCTGGGTTGATGAACAAGATATCATTAGCGACCTACAATATGGGTTCCGTGAGGGTCTGGGCACAGTTGAACAGGGATTAAATCTGCATATTTTAATGGATAAGTATATAAGGGGAAAAAAAGGGCAGACTTTTTATGAATTTGACGGCAGCTTTCGACTGTGTTATACATGATACGCTGTGGGTGATTTTAGAAGGGCTGGGTGTAGACTTATTAATAATCACTTTAAGGGAACTTTATTCTGGAGCAAGGGCAAAGGTGAGCTATGGGAGGGGTGGAGAATGCACGAGCCACTTTGGAATTGGGAGAGGGGTGCGGCAGGGGTGTGTCCTTGCCCCATTTCTCTTCACTTTGTATATAAATGGTCTGGAATCCATTTTAATTAAAGAGTGCAGGGACCTACCCAATGCGGGCAAGCGACTTATGCCTGCACTCTTGTATGCAGATGATGCAGTTTTAATGGCCCGCACACCACTTGCACTTCAAGGGGTTGTTAATTCATTTACTAGCTTTATGTCCAATTTGGGACTCTCAATAAACTGCTCCAAAATGTACACAATGAACTGTGGGGCAGGGACAAACAAGAAGGTCAAAACTGTATATATTAACGCCAGTCCAATAGAGCACACTAAAACATTTTCTTATTTAGGGATTTTGTTCGACAGGACAGGGAGCTGGACCGAGGAGATTAAAACTAGGCGCCTGTTGTTTGCTAGGGCATTAGCGGCCCTGTCAAACTTCACCCGCAAACTAGGTAAGCGCCCACCGGTTGAACTTTTATATATCTACAAGGCCAAATGTGTGTCTATTGCTAAATATGGAGCGGGTGTATGGGGCTACACAGACAAAGGTTATGCAGACCGTGGAAAACATGTTTTTGAAGTTTCTCCTGGCAGTGCCCCAAATCAGTTCAAATTATATATCCCATATGGAACTGGGTATTCCATATCTAGAAGACTTCATTAAGACCCAACCTGTTCTTCTTTGGCACAGAATTTGGCTGACGAAACTGGTTTTAACCGCTACTTACTGACTGACGTATTGAAGTCTGAGGGTGTTAAATCTATTAGGTGGCTGGAGTACGTGAAAAGGTTTTTGTCAGACATTGGTCATCACGAATACTACACAAATCCCAGTTTGATGCGTAGTATATCCAGGAAAGACCTCAAGGCTTGTTGTATGGATTTTTTGGGCGAAAACAGAACAGATATAGAGATGAGAAGACCGACGGTCCAAGCCCACTATTTAACCCTGCCGTCACCCACTATTCAATTATATTTATCTCTAACTGTTTATGACTTTGATAGTTTTTTGCTGACCCGTTTTAGATTTAATATTTTATTTAGATTTCTAAGTTTTCCAGTGATGAACGATTGGACTAGAGACTTGTGTAAATGTCCTTGTGATGGCGCCTCATTACAATCCACTATCCACATAATGTTCTTTTGTAAATATTACGATGTATTAAGAAAGAGATGGATTATTCCAGTTTTAAAGAGCTTTGGTTTGAGACGTTGCCGCCCGGCTCTTTTAGCATTGCAATTTTTAGAGAACGAATTTGTTATTGTATCTGTCACTGTATTCCTTAAAAATGCTTTTAGATGCCGGAAATCAATGTTAATGTGACTTGTAAATTAGCACTGTGCTGACCAGGAATTTACTGTTTTAAAAACTGTTTTAATGCTGTGCTTTGATGGTTAATGTATCTTATAACCGAATAAAGTTATGATGAGTGCTACCTATACAGTTTAGTAATCTCCATGTTACTACCTATGTACTCCTCCAATTACCCAGCCAGTACCATGTCCTTATCCAATCACTCTGCCAAAACCCCAGCACTTATAAAATCACCACACACTCTCCTTGCAGTAGTGTAATCACCCAGTCAGTACCCATGTACTCCTACAATAACACATGCACTAACACATGCAGACCTACAATTACCTGTGCATTACTCCTGTAGTCCAGCAATCTCCCTGTCACTACCCATTCACTCTTAGAATCAATCATGCTCTACACATGTAACCAGCTATCACCCAGATGTTAGCGTGCAGTTATTTCTCTATTTTAACCAAATAAGGTAGTTCTAAAGAGAACTGTTTTTTTCCTTCTTTTTTGTTTTACATTTTTTTTGTGTTTTTTAAATTGAGATTTTTTGGGTGTTTTTTGAAAAACGAAAAAACAAACAGACAAAACTTTAAACTTTTGGAATTACATTTAAACTGGTCCAATAAGTTACAATGTCCAAATGAAGAAACAAACAAGGATTAGGGTCCATAAAATCCAGTGTGGTCAGAGTCAATATCATGACACCATAAAATCAAGCAACATAATGGTGAGGATCCAATAGATTTACATGGGAAGAGTTCGCTTTGGGGCGAGGTTTCAATTTTTAATGCATCTAATCCATGAGACCATCTTAGGGAACACCATAATGAATTGGAATTGCAAAAATGACCCCTTATGTACTAAAGAATTTTTTTTTTAAATGAAAGATTTCTATTAAAAACATATGTGCGCCTATACAGTATCTAGAAAAAAAACGTGATTTAAAAGTGCCATACCACCACATGACAAACAGAGAAAAGCAACTGATCTTAAAAGTAATCTCCCAGAAATGTATGTTTACAAAGAAATAGAAAAGCTCCATACTCCCTAAGAAGAATCAGAGACACTTATACTTACTGTAAGTCAAATGAACAGTAAACCAAAAGTAAACAAACATTTGAATTAGATTTGAAACAATATATGTTCAGAAATGAATCAAGTGAAGAGTGGCAGAAACAGCAAATTCTAGCTGAGAAAAATTCTGAGATGGGGCTGAGATTCATCTCTCACTGTCATTGTTCGGACAGGTAAGTGATGCAAATTATTTTCAAATACCTTTTCATAAATGATTTCCTTGTTAGCTTTTAACCTACCTTTACTACTACCCATGTGTGACACACTGAAGCACTTGCCCACAAGGGTAGTGTAAGAAATTGGGTTATTGGTGGGGGGGGGGGGGGGGCATGGGGGGGAGGGACCCAATCCTTATCAGGGTGAACCACAAAAGTCACAAAATTAACCTGTGCTCAACCCTCTAGTAGCTTGGTACAAAAGCAGTCAGGCTTAACTTTTTATTTTTTTTTAAACTTTCTTTACCATTTTCAAGTAAATGCAATACAAGCATAATCATGGCTGCACACTGTGACAAGGCAAGGAAGAACAAGAACAGACACAGGGTATTCTCCCTGAGAGAATATGTTCTCAATCATCACACCCAGGTATATTGAGGCATCCTGTTGCATTATATATTCCCCCCCCCCCCCCCCCGGCAGCATTCTTCTTCCTATAAATCCACCACCCCACATTCCCAGCATGACCATTACATCGATAGAAAAAAAACCATAGTAATGCAGGTTTACCCCACCCCGGTGGGAACTATTCCTGCGGGCTGCTGTGAGGTAGGGGGTAGAGCTAAATTCAAGTAGATAAGGGGATTACAGATGTCCTTGGGTCTAGATGCAGGGGGTTGTGTTGATGCATACAGTTCGCAATTTGTATTACAATATGTGAGGCTGGTAAGCCAGGCTTTTGTAGTAGGAGTAACCTTACTGCCCCACCAGAGCGCTAGCTCCCTCTTCGCAAGTAGAAGGGCAATAGCAAGAAATGTGCGCTTCTGCTTGGGGAAACCGTGTACATATCCCTACAAAGCTACCTCAGGCATAGGGGCAATGTCCAGTTGTGTCATACGTGATAGAATTATGTGAATGGATCTCTGGTAATCCCCAATGTTAACACAATTGCAGGATATATGTGCAAAATTGGCATGATGGCTTCCACACTTAGGACAGCTGTGAGGCCGATTTGGGTCAATAGCATTGATTTTTGCAGGCAACATGTATGCCCTCCATAGGTACTTAAAGTGGATCAACTTATGCCTACCGTTTAGGGAAACCTCTGGTCTGGGTACAACAATAGGACCAATGTGAGTCCTGCAGCGGGTGTCCTAGGTCTCGCTCCAATGCCTCTCGGATCTTAGCATCCCTACTAGGGACTAAAGCCATTGAAGACTTGTATAATTTGGAAATCAAGTGGTCCCCCCGCTGCTCATAATCACTATTGTTAGCGGTGGGAAGGACTCAGGCTCCAATGGAAATTCTGTAATATGCATTCTAAGCGCCCTTCGGACCCTAAATTCATACGGTAAGGTCAATGTGGCCCAACCAACTCTGGCTCTGCCCCCACCCCAAACGAGCCTGATGAGGAGGGAATGGATAGTTCTAAAAAAGCTATTGGGGATTAGAATGGATATATTATGAAACAGATATAAGAATTTGGGGAGGACCACCATTTTTATGATTGCGACTTGACCAGCCAGAGAAAGAGGAAGCTTCAAGCAGCGGTCCACCTGTTGCTGTAACTTATGCAGTGCTGGGCCATAGTTGAATAAGATGATCTGTTCGGTTTCTTTGTGTATCTGGATTCCCAAATATCTAGCCGACTTATCACACCACTTCACGGGAAACTCAGTCCCACTTGTCTGCGCTTGGGGTTAGAGGAAAAATGTCCAACTTACCCCAGTTTATGCCCAAACCCGAGAATCCACCAAATCGAATGATCTCCCCGATTAGTGGTTCCAAATTCTCCTTTGGGTGGCGTACATAAAGAATAATGTCATTGGCGTAAAGTAAGATTAAAAGGGGACCCGTCTTGAACTGCAGACCCCTATGTAGATGTCGCTCCTGCAATTGTCAGGCCAGTGGGTCTAACGCGATAAGGAAAAGCAACGGAGAAAGCGGACAGCCCTGTCTAGTACCGCGGGTGAGAGCAAACTGAGAGGACAGGGTGCGGTTTAGACAAAGCCTGGCTTTAGGCGCAGTATAAAGTAGTGCAGTGAGCTCAATGAATCCCTTAGGCATTTACATCCTCTTCATAACGGTCAGGAGAAAAGGCCATTCCAAAGGGTCGAAGGCCCTGGTGTCAAGTAATACGGCAGCCGCCGGGACCTCCGGTGAGATTCTGTGTATAACCGTAAACAATGTACGCAGGTTTAACGCTGTCGATCTGTGAGGGACAAATTCCAACTGAGTCCGGGCGATAATGCGATCTAATAGAGGCTCTTGTAAGCTTTATAAAAATTGCCAGTGAAACCATCCAATTCCTGGGCAGTCGAACCTTTTATGTCATTGATAGCACTAATGATTTCCTCAGTAGAGAATGGCTCAGCCAGGAATTGTTGCATTACTTTATCAAGCCAAACCAACGCAATTTCCTCTAAGTATTAATTGCAAACCTCATCACCATGAGTTCCGCGCGTTGAATACAGATTTGAGTAATAGTCCAGGAATTCATCCCGTATATCCGGTGTGCCCATCAGTGTCTGTCCACATCAGGAATGGATACAGGCAATGTAAGATTGTCCGGTCGAGGGTCTCAGGAGCCGCACCAAGGTGCGACTAGGTCTGTGGAATATTTACTTAAAAAATGTGTTTCATGCTCAGCCGCTCCCCTGAATTCTAACAAGAGTGCCAATCGTCGGCCACGATTAGCTGGGTCCGATTGCACCACCTGTTCCCTGTCAAGTGAGTCTAGTGAGTCTAGCTGCTGCCTAATGCGAGCTAATATATACGCCTCAGTTCTTTCAATACCCCAGCATGTTTAGAAATACTGACTCCCCGCATCGAAGCTTTAAAAGCCTCCCAAAGAGTGGTCCACAATTGCACCAAACCTTTATTTAAATCAAAGTATTCTACAATAGCAGCACAAACTTCTGCACTGAACACCTCGTCCATTAACCCCTGACCAAGGAACCTCCACGGGTTTCTCACACCCCTCAGGCCTGGGGACCCTGACCGCGAGAACCACAGGGGAGTGATCAGAGCATGTACTAGGAACCCTGACCGTGAGAACCACAGGGGAGTGATCAGAGAATGTACTAGGGACCGTGAGAACCACAGGGGAGTGATCAGAGAATGTACTAGGAAGATGCTGAGATGCCCTATATCAAGCAGCCAAGTTGGGGATACCAGTCAGAAATCCAATCGAGTCCAGGTATCATATTGCGCAGAGTAGTGAGTATATGCAGACTCCCCTGGTCGCCAGAGTCACCAAACATCCACAAGACCAAGCGAGTCATACTACTCCAATAACACACAAAGTGACCGTGGCTTGGAATTGAGAGAGCCAGACGTGCTGTCCTGAGCAGGGGCCAATAGAAGATTAAAATCGCCACCCATGCAAATATAGTCAGCTTCGAACTGCAAAAGCTGAGTATGGAGGTTGTGGATAAATTCTGGGTTCTCAATATTAGGCGCATAAACACGATATCCCAGCAAGTGCCCCGTTACCATCGTATAGCGACCCACACTATCGTTGCAAACTTGGCTAATTGCAAGGGCAAGCGTCAATGGATTAGTAAAGCTGTTCCCCGGGAGTATGTACTATAGTTCGCGAAATGGCGATGAGGGCCCCAAGAGGAAGGAAAACTGGTGGAAGGTGTACAACGTGGTGCTGTGGGTATTATGCCAGCAAAGGAAATCAGGGAGGGCATTGGAAGAAAGAAAGCTCCAATCCACAAACTGACCCTAAACTAACTACGTTGCCAAGTTTACTGGTCCACCTGCAAAAACAAAGTATGCCTACAACCTGACCCTATGCTACTCATGTTGAAAGAGTAAATAGATCCAATTCCATGAAGTATACCAAGTTGCTTTTTGTGGGCTTCCTAGGAGGTCCACTGATTTGGCACACCTTCTAGTCACCAACTTATCTTACTGACACCTCCTTGACAATGGTCAGTCTTACTTGCAGGGCCACATGCTTGTTCAGGTTCTTCTTCGGTTTCCCTCCAGCACATCCCTGATCTCAGTCTTCTCACCTGTATGGTTTCCTCCATGTAAAGGTAAAAACATTTTAACATTATGCACAGATAGTCAGCAGCTATACAACAGTCCTTCAGAACAATAGCAGCGTAAATACAACTATATGAAAACGTGCTGATGAGGTGGCAAACTCTTGCATCTGTTTGACTCCTCAATCAGGGTAACATTAAAAGGTCATCCCTGGCAAGATCTTCCCCTTAAACAAAAAAACCTGCATTACTACCCCCACACCTCCCTTTCACCAAATGTAAATGCCCAGGAAGAACGAATCAGCAGACATTTACTAGATAGGCCCTCATTGAAATTCTAAGGATAACCCGGCCTCTAGCCTCCATCCCAAATATGTATGAGTCGCCACACTCCAGCCACAGAAATGCAGGCAATTTATTAATGCTGTGTGGAGAGGCTGTGTACATCCTTTCCATTGATGTTGCTGTGAATGTTGTTTAAAGAACACTTCTGGTGTAGATGCCAGCCGGGCTTTGCTCATTCCCTCTAGACAGTCACACACACACACACACACACACACACACACACACACACACACACACACACACACACACACACAGAGCTTGGTTGTGACATTTGCAACCTGGTAGCCCATCACCAGACTGCTAGGTATTCCTGGGCTAGATAGGTGGGAGGAGCAGACACTTACACCCAAGTAGGGCTGTGCCTTGCCTCACGCAAAGGCAGGGACCTTGTGATCTTCATAGGCCCCTTTGGAATTTCCTCAGATTTAAAGACACATTTGGGCATAAGAACTGGATCCAAAACACCACCAAATCAGACCTCTAGTGGAACCAAGGACATTCTGCAAGAAAGAAATAGTGTGCTGCCAAGAGGGGCAGCCACTCAGCAAGTGCATTGATGTGTTACCGGCTGCCTGCTGAGCCTTTATTTATTTGAAAAGTTTTATATAGCGCGAACATGACCTGTAAGGGTATCAGAGCACTGCATAAAGAAGCAGATAAGATTGGCAAGTAAAAGCGTACATAATAAACAAAAGCCAAGTTAACCAGCACATGTACAAAAAGAGCAAACCAAACGTATGGTATTTGAAAAGTAACAGTGCATGAGAAACCCATGTTGTCAATGAAAAACAAAAGTTATATATGTGTCTTCAGATTGAGTGTTGCAACTGGTTATTCAGTAATAACCCTTTGACTTGTTTCATGAATGAGGAGGATGAAGGGCTCGATCTGATTTGGGGAGGAAGAGCATTCCAAATGCTCAGGGCAAGACCGGACAAGGAGTGGTTGAAGGTGCTTTTCTTTTTCAAGTTGAGATTTTAGCAAGAGTGTGTTAGAACTTCTTAGGGCCCGATTCAGAACAGAAAGTTCGAGGTTTTTTTGCCAAGTAAATGGGGGTGGTATAATGGAGAGCCTTGTGCGTCAAGCAAGCAATCTTGAACTGAATCCTAGCTTCCAGCAATAGACAAGCTCAAGGAGAATGGTACAATACCCAACAGTCGTTGGAACAGCCGAGCGGCCAGTGTTCGCAGGCCCAAATTAACCTCATGATCAGGTCATATTGCGTGCTGTATCCTCGGGGGCCGACAGCAGCCCAGAGCGGACTTTGATTATCAACAGCTATCAGAAGCGAAGCCCACCTCCACCCACTCATCCATCCTCAGATCCATCCCTCTTGTCCTGGAGCTCTCACTGAGACCACTAACCTCACCTGGCAATAATCGTGTCATTTATTCTTTACAACATCAATATCTTCCCCAACTACTCTCAATTTCCAGTCGACTGAATCTCGGTCACACACTTCTCCTGCACCGGTCCTCATTTTGTCACTTGTTGTATAATTGTACACACCTGCAGTTCATGGGCCAGCGTGCTTTGAGGCTCTAGTTGTGCACCTACCTAATTGAAGCCCTTTGGAACAGTATCATTCTGGCCCATGGCCAAGGCTTGATTGCAGTGAGTGTCCTTTCTGTACGTGGCTGCTGCACCTCCACTCTCTGTAATGTTAATGTAAGAGATGAAAGCCTCTATTCAGCAAATAAAGTTTACAAAAGTACCCAAAAATAATACATTTGCAGACCTCATGCAAACTGCAGATGCACACTCTAGAGTTCTATTCCGTAGCAGATTGAAAACCTTTGTCTGTGAAAGGCAGAAGAATGTGTCCTCATGTAACGCAACTGGTGCTATGTTAAGCACTCCGATACCTTCCGCTCAAGTTTGCGCTATATAAAACGCCATAAAAAAATAAATTAAAAAAAATGAGAAGAAAAGGTGCACCTTCCAAAGATGAAATCAAAATGAGAAGGCAATATGGAAAGCACGTCTGTCAGGAAAATGATTTTAGTCTACAATTGCCAAATATTCTCCAAAACTATGGGGCATATTATCAAGGACGGCGTTAAAATTATCACCACTTTAGTGGCAGGAAACTGCAGCTAAAGTGGCGATAATGGGCTTGATAATATGCCCTTGAGAATTCCAATAGAAGCCCATGTTCACACCAGAACATGGGCTTCTATTGGAATTCAAGGGCATATTATCAAGCCCATTATCACCACTTTAGCTGCAGTTAAAGCGGCGATAATTTTAACAGTTCTTGATAATATGCCAGTGTGCGAATTTGGATCTTTCCATGTTCTTTTTCGCAAGACTGAACGCTGTTGAGCTCTCATGCCTAAACATACCATTTTATTTTGGACTGAATGCCCTATGAATAAGTGCACATGGGCTTCATCTACTCAAATACCACACCCCTACAGTCCACTCAAATAGTGTAGACTGACCTAGGCCTAATGCACATAGGATACACTCACAATTTCAGACCATCAGCACAGGAAACACAGTTGGCTTCCAAGACCTCAAGCATCTGTGTCAGCTACTTAGAGGTGCAGGGCAGGCATAGAGCTGCAGTGCAGCAGGACGAGGCTCTATATTTCAATGCTGGTATTTTCATTCCTTACCAGTCTGTCACCATAGACGCCAAGATTCCTGGATCCATGTGTGCTATGCTGTTCCAGTCCACACGTATTTTTCTATGCTGTCGGGGACCTGAAGTCTGGGTCATAAATGTATACATCACATGCAATCGAGGCCATAAATAAGGCACTGGAATAACGGCTACATATTCCAGTTTTCATATGCTTGGAGCATAACAAAGGGGCTAATGGAGCAAAAACACTATCCATAAAGAGAGGCAACATTTCTTGGTAAATATGCTGTGCCCACTGGCAAAATGAGAGGGATTGCTTTCGGAAGAACCTAAATAATACCAACAAAAAAAAAAAGTGATGGAATGCCTGAAATAAACTCAGCCACCGATAATCAAGCTGTATCCCAGTGCATCCTTAATTTGCACACCATGCCACCTCCGTTTGGACCCAGCCATATGCAAGTCACCTTTGACACTGCTCCAAAAGGAACAGTCGATCCTGAACTTCCAGGCTAGGTCCTCCTTGAACTGGAAAACAAGCAGCCCAGAACTAACAAACTGGTCCTTACAGCACAGTTTTATACAAATGTTAACATAGTTTGCCAACATTTTATCAATCAATAAATAAAACTTTATTCGGCTTTCTGATAAAAACCATAAAAGCCACAAAGATATAAGAATAAAAAAGAGCTCCCAGCCAGTTAATATAAACTATTGACAATTTCCATATGTAAATATCAAACACCTATTTCACATAAATAATAATTATAAATTCATCAGGTTATCTCAAAACTTAATGCTAGTCACAGCTCGATCTAAGACTAAAGTAAAAGCGGGATGCACTGGTTTAAAATTTGCTGTTTTTAAAATTGGGATTAGGTAGGTCTTCCCCAGCACCTCATAATAACTGCAAAACATTAAAAGGTTGGTCAGGTCCTGGGGGACTTACTATCACAACCACATGGTGGCAGGATATCACATTTGCTGCTCCCTCTAGGGTGGGCAAGGAGACACTGGGCTTCATCAACTCATACTGCTCCCTTTTTACTGCACGGAATCTTTAAAAAGTACTTCTTAGCCCATGGTAAATCCTTCCTACGGATTGAATCCAGGTCACTGAAAAGATCATCCATGCCAAGAGTCCTAAACCCTTCCCGGATACAATTCAACCAGGGGATATGATGGTCATAATCAAGGGCCATGCAATCCCTTTATGTAGACCAGTACCCTTGGTCCCCCACACTTTAGGCCAATAAGATAATGGGTGGAATGACAGCAGATCTGACAAGTAGGGCATACCCAGTTCTTCCTGTACAGAAAAAGTAGGAGTTCCCTGGGTTGCATAAAGAAGTGGTCTACAAAACCCATTTTCAATTCTTTGTAGCTCATAAACTGAAATATAACACCAGATTTCGCTGCCATAAGTAACTTGAGCTAGACACTTGGCTCTATAGATCTCCAAAATACCACCTACTGGTTTTCTACCCAACCGTGAAGCAAAGTTAAAGATTGCTGCATTTGCCCTAAGAAATTACCCTTTTTAGAGGACCCTAGTTTAATTTAGCGTCCAGCATGACTTCCAGGTAATAAAGGCACTGGTCTTCGGAACCAATGTAGACCCTACCTTGAAGGTGAAGGACTTCCTTGCACTTGGTCCCACCTACATCACATAGGACTTCGAATGGTTGACTAACAGGTCCCGGTCCTCTACGAACTTCACAAAGGAGTCGAGTAGGGTTTGCCGACCCCTCGCTGTCCTAGCCATGAGAACAGCTGCTTCCGCATAATAGTACCGGCAGACCTCGCTGACCCACCTGGGGGCAGTGTACCAGAGTGTTGCCTAGTACCTTCTTCAGGTCATTAATATATAGATTGAATAAAAACGGGGCTAGTATACAGCCCAGTCGCACCCTTCTCTGGATTGGGAATAGACGGCTAACCAGGCCATCATTTTTCGTGAATCGAACCACCGCTTTGATGTCTCTGTGAAGTTAAAAAAAAAAAATAAAAAAAGACTATCTCCTTGTCCACACCCATGCTCAACAAGCTCTCCCATAACTTAATTCTGTTGACACTGTCAAACGCGGAGTACAGGTCCATAAAGGCAAGATGTATACTACCTGATCGAGCAATGGTATATTTGTTGAAAATCATATACAGGTTTAAGCATTGGTCGATTGTGGACCTCCCTGGACAAAAATCATATTGTATGTCGGTTAAGATAGTGTTATCATCCACCCATGAGGACAACTTATCCAACAAAACACAACCCAGCACTGACAAATGAATCCAGTAGGGATATGGGCCTATAACAAAGGATGCGGTCACTATTACCTTTTCTAAAGACAGGGACGATGGTGGACAGGACCAGGTGCTTGGCAAGTCCACTCAAATTGCAGCGTTTATGATGTTGGTGAGGATTGGCACCCATAGCTGAGGGTTGGATAGAAAAAGGTCCGGTGGGATACCATTGGGTCCTGGCGCGTTATTCCTAGACAGCCCTGCAATACAATTGATAACTTCATCACAAGGGACGACTTTCCTCCACCACCCACTAAAATATCTCCTGGACTACTAAACATTTCCTGGATATAGCTAACCCATTCCTCTTCTGTGATGTGTGCATCAGGGGCCTCAGAATTTTACCCTGACAGAAATGGACAGTTTACAACACTCCAGAACTGGTTACTATTTTTCATGGTACAGGCCTCAATCAGCTTACTCCAAGCCTCCTCCTTTAGCTCAGCCCTCCGCCTGGCAAATTCGGCTTTATATATCCCTCTGCACTCTTACCACAGCATGGTCCCTTGGGATGGTTCCTAATGCACACCTCAGTTTCCTGGCTGCACGGGAACCACCATGATCAAACCAGCTCTTCACTCTACCCTTTGAGGTGCCTTAAGTAAATGTCCAATTGTAAGTGAAATGACAGAGAAGGTCTCCAGAGCAGCCCCTTCATCCTCACGTCCAGTTGTGTGTGTAATATATACATATATATATATATATACATACATATACACACACACACACACACACACACACACACACACACACCAAGTTCCCTCTTGCACTTGGCCAAAATATTTCTAGAAGGAGTCTGGGCTTATCTGGTCCCACCTTAGCCTTCTACCCTGGTCATTGGCCCTAAAAGTTCCCCTGAGAACTGCCCTACGGAATTCCCATGCTTAGGCCAGGTAGTCGAAATGCACAGAGGGGTTTGATCACTATAAATGCTATCTATGATAGAGAAGTCTGAAAGAGATTGAAAAAAGGGGCTGGAAACAAAGAAAATCTATAAACGTTGTGCTTCCCCTTCCAGTAAATGTCAGATGTAAGAGATTCCTACCATGAACCGCCCTACTCATAGGCAGGGCTAGATCAAACCCAGACATTTTATCAAAGTATGTAATGAAGCACTGGAGAGTGGGCAACTGCCTGTCATAATTTAGGGAGGCTATAATCTCTATACTTGTTAAGCCACGTGGGGAACGATAAAATGCCAATCATACTTCAACATGGATAACAAGAACCTAGCAAAATTCAGTTCTGCCAGATTATGCCCTTTTATCGACAAACTGGTCCCCCATTAACAATCAGTGCGCTTATAGCCAGGCCAACAGTCACATACTTTTTGCATTTGCACATTTGTTACAATGATAAAACAAATCCTTCTGGAGTTGAGGCGGTCTCTGCGCTTTTGGATGCGTAAAAGGCCTTTGAATCACTGTAGTGGCCATTCCAGATGACTGTGCTGAAGCATATTGGTTTGGGGCAAAAAAAGTACGGCTACTGTAAGGAGCAGAGTGCAGGTGAATATTACTCATCAGCAGAGGCACGAGGCAGGGTGACCCCGATTCCCATTCCTCTGTGCACGGTCTCCGGTGCCACTGGTGTGCCGGCTGAGACAGGGACAAACTCTGAGGAGGTTACTTTCACTTTATGCAGCTGACATTTGTCTTTGTGAAAAATTCCAGAGAATAGTCTCCGCTAATCACAGAGATCATTATGTTTGGTAGATATTTCGGAGTCTCCATTTACTGGAATATGGGTGAGATATTTCCTCTTACTTCCAGCATGGTTCGCCCCGATACAGAATAGCCAGTGTGATGGTATCTCTATGTGAGGATTAGACTACTACATGATGTAGAAAACTTGGTCAGAGAAAACTACAGTCCCGGTGATTGACAGGCCGATATCTTGAGTGGAGACTTGGATTTGACTGCCACTATCAATGTCTGGATTGACCGATATTTAAACAAGCATTTGCAATGCAATATGCCTTGCATTACTGAAAGTTTGAGCTATTGGCATGGCTAATAATAATGCAACGCCAATACCTCAAAATTTCAGTAATGCCAAAGCTATTGCATTGCAAAGCAATCACGGCACTCGCGCTTTATCTATAAATATCTTAAGCTAAAGCACCAGGTGCTACAATCGCTTCAAAAGTAAAGAAATAGAAAAAATGTTTATCCATTTCTTTACTTTTGAAGCAATCGCAGCATCCCCGCTTTAGCTTAGGATGTTTAAAACTAAAGCACTGGTGCAGCCATTGTAAAAATAATAAAAAGTAAATAAACAGAAAAAGGCATGCGGTAACACTCGGTGCCGTAAATAAAAGAATGGCGTGGCCTGTATTATTACTGCCAAGGCGTGTCTGGCAGCGTACATAAAAATAGGTGGTGCAGGAGAGTGTCCTGCCTGCAACAGCAGGCAAGAGAAAAACATTTAAGAAAATAATGGTTGGAGGCTGTAATTAAACCTGCCGAGCAACACCACATGTAACGAGGGATGTCCTAATGGAAGGTTACAAGAAGAGAAAAGGCGGTACTAAGGGGAGAACTACTAAGCCAATTGACCAATGAAAGGCCACCATTTAGAAAGCACAGTAACAAGAGCCAATTAAAAAGATGGGCAGAAAGTAGGCCAAGCTTCATGCCCATATCCTGAATACAGCATGTCTCGAAGAGACAGCACAAGCGCTGCCTAGGAAAGACCTAAAAAGGGGGAGTATCCTCAAAGTTTACCTCTTTAAATATAACAGAATCTCCATCACCCCCATCCTCTTCTTACTAGAATGATTGGGTGGGGAAGCTGCTGAGGGTATGAAGGGAGGCCCTCACAAGGCTTAGGTGCTCCAGACTTTCAAAGATACCACTGGGTAGCCAAAGCCAACTAATGCTATATCGTGGAGGGCCCCAGCGTCACAACGGCCAAAAATTATACTAGAGTGAGCAAGTGACCTCTGGGTCGTTACAAACTATATTATTAAACAGATGCTTCTCTGAAATGCATCTGCTATGATGAATGCATAGGGTATGGTGGAGGCTTGTTAGAAGGGATGAACATGAGATTTTGTACTGCCGTGCTGAGGAAATAAAAATTAAGAGGCCTATGTGTCCCCTGTGTGTTCCCCGTCATATATGTACACATGCATGTATCCCATGCATTTCCCCTCCATGGCCTGTCTATCATGATGCTTATACTATAAACGTGGCCTGCCATCATCCAGTCTCCCATGAGAGAAACGACAAATCTGCACTGAGGCCTACACGTTTTGCTTCATGTTTTCCTGCATTTTCATGAAAGCCCATTATTGTGGCTCAGCCAGAGCCGAAAAGAGGTTTCAGGCCTCAGACGCTCTGAGAGCTGCAGCTGCGTATCCTTGGCCTTGCACACTTGGGCCTCAGCCAAAGGGGCCCTGTCCGAGGTGCCGAGACAGTATTGAGCACGGTTATCTGCTTACTCCTACTGAACCACATTCCTGCCTGGAGAAGGAGGAATAAACATAACCCATCTGCAAAGGAGAGAGCCTAGCCTTTCTGTCTCTTTTTGTGTGATTGCAAAGCTCACGTCAGTGAAAAGCCCATAGCCCCCATGTAAGGCCTACGCAGTGAATGAAGAAATAAATGCCACATCGGCTCTTGGTGATGGGCAACCTGTTTCACAAATCAGTCTCTGCTCCGGACTTTAGATATCAGATAATACAAGATGTACTGGTCGTCCTGACACTGAAGGCCTCTCTTCCAGACTCCCCGACTGCACAAGCAGCCTTCCCCCAGTCACACGTCAATTACACGTCATGCTCGAGTTTAGCACAAGTAAGGCAAAGTTCCAGTAAAGTTCCAGCTGATCACGCAACCCCCTCCAGGTATCCACCCACCTATGACATTCACCAATGATCATCACGTGGACGCCCACATGGACGCCCACCTTCACGCCTACTTACACACCCACATGCTCTTATCTCATTCTCTCTTGCTCTGCCTGAAGCACTCCTGCTTACGTATAATATAGAATGTATATATACTGTACTCTGAGAATATTATTTTGAGAATATTCTGAGCAGAAGACCCTTCCTGATCCCTTGTGGTGATGGAACTATTCTCCCTATAACTCGAGTTATTGGAATAAAGCCCTTTTGAACCTGATACCACAGACTCAGCCTCTTGCTTTATGCATGATCATATTGATATTATAGAAATTATGAGTGCGTAATACTTTATTTACGACAGTGCGATGCCGCTAACCGAACATGCCTTGCTAATGCCATCATTCAAGCCCTTGGCAATGGCTTCATTTGCAAGAAGGGCTCACTCAGCTTAGGCAGCTTTTCCCATTGGCCAGTTTCAGTTGCTTGTAGACTATAAACCGAGAGCTGGTCCTAATGCGTTAAATGTTTATATTTACTTTCAAATGGGCTAAGCAGCCAGGGCATTTCCTGCTTTCCCTCTAGAATGGCCCAAATTCATTCCTCTGACTTAATAGAAAAAGACAGGTTTTTAAAGTTTAGAAATTAGGATATACTGCCAAGAGATTGTGGGAGGAGGAACTTTGTGATACCATGGTTGATTAGGCTTGGATATACCACTGGTCTCAAGTGAAGCCGGTTCCCATGAACTACAGTTAAAAAACACATACATTTTTATTTTTTACACAGAATGTTTTACACCCCTGCTCTGGTCCATAATGTGATCAGTCTCAATTAGTAACAAATGTCAGATGTGCCATGGAGTGTGCAGGCTTATGTCACCTGGCTTGGCAATGCTTGCTAAACTCTTACTGGGGCAGGTTTATTTAAATATTGTCTAACATTATAGGCTATTCATATGAAGTTTGTGAGGTAGTGGTGCTACCAGCTTCAAAGAGAGAAGCTCAAACAGTTCTTCCCAAGCCCGATAGGAACCCGACCCACATCTCGTCTTATCACCTACTCTCCATACTAAACGTAGACGTTAAATAGCAAGTAAAGTCCTAGTTAATCGCCTCTTAGAACCCCCCCTTGAGGTTGGTGTACGATGACCAATGTAGTTTTACACAATAGATAAGCACTCTTCAAATATACGCCAGCTGACGTTCATGTAGGCCGGTCAGATCAGGCTTGCACCCTGGCCCTACTTAATATTAAACAGACCTTCAACACCGTCTGTTTGACCTCTCTATAAGTGCTACAGGCTATAGGCCTGATCTATACTAAAAAGATTAAGCTGTGTACACCCTGCCACTGCCCCAGGACCGGAGAGCACGATGGTCTCAGTGATTTGGTATGGAGCGCGGAACAAGATAGGGCTGCCCTCTGTCGCCCATGCTCTTTGCACTTACTATGGAACAGCTTGCCTGCAGACTACAAAGTGTGCTTAACCTGTGGGGAAAGAGCTGGTGGGTGTCATCCTTGTAGTGGCCATGTATGCCGATGATAATCTGGTGTACCTGCCGCATCCAATCAATGTACTCTGTTCCAAATCTGTTGCAGGCTTTAACAAAATTGTGAAATCTCAGGTCTTCTTACTAACCAAAACAAATCCAAATTATTCCCGATTGGGGGTGGGGGTGGGGGGGGGGGAGCGTGCAGAGGAGGAGAGGAAGGAGCTAAACAGTGATGACTTCCCTTAGTTGGCGATTCCTTGGAAAACATCAGATTTTTTATATATAGGCATAGGAAGAACATTGGAGGAGGACAACAGCCAAAGGATGAATATGAGGTGCCTGGTAGCCGGCCTACACTCATCCATTACGTTTAAGAAAACACTCCCACTATCGGTCAGGCAGAGGCGAAAATGTTTTTCACACCCAGATTGTCTTCATGTGCTGCAGGGGGGGCACCTATTTGCTCCCTCGGCCGAAGTATGTAGCCCTTGCCCTCTAGCAAACTGATGGGTGGTCTGAAATGGGCAGGCAAAAGGAGCAGAGTTAAACCTGACTCGGAAGCAGGTGTGAGCAGGGAGGGCTGAAGGTTCCGAATATCCAACTCTACTCATTGGCGGCCCAGCTGCAGCATGTGCTCCTCCTCCGAGGCTCGCATGATGAGCCGCTCCCCACTTTACTAATGAAGGCCCAGGGGGCCCCAGGTTATCCTCCCTTACATGAGCCATCATGCTTGCTATTTCTGCAACAGAGTATGGCCAACAATGATTAAAAGGCAGCCTTTCGCAGCAGACATGCCCCTGTGGCACATCGCCCTGTTGCCACAGATAGCATGGACCAGGTCGTTGGAAAGGAAAGGTGAAAAAGGTGTGGGCTGCCTAGTTTTGGCTTATTTGTACCCGAGAATAGATTTCGATCTTTGGAGCAAGCACCGGCGAACTTTGGGATTAGTTCAAGTCAGTTCCTATAATATGCAAAACTAGCTCACACAGCCCTGCCCTACTGTAGTCACCTTGTGGCTCACATTTGTGAGCGCTACGAGCAGACAAACCAGCACAGTAGTTACACGAGAAATGGCAGGTTTACAGACAGGGAGAGGATGAGAGCTTGTGAAGGGGTGTCGACAGTGTCCAATAAGGCACACTTTAAACTGATGCAGCTTAATTACATACATTGTTAGACAGAGGCACAAGGAGAACATAATTTGCGCAAAAACAATTTGGTAAAGTTGGAACCAGGTACGGTAATGCAGTACTGCTTGTTACAAAGACTTATTTTAACACATTACATTTTTAGTGAAATGACACAGAGAGAGCCCCATTTACATACCCTCCCCAGTAGTCACATCTAGCCATTTTTTTTTTTAACAAGCATTTTAATAGCCTTGAGAATTATTTTAAATACTTCAAATATTGGGCAAGGAATGGAGACAGGGGGATAAAGGTGATTGCACAGGAGCACACAGTTTCGCCAAATGAGGGGGGGGGGGGCATGATTAAAGCCAGGTTTCCTGCTTCCACAGTTTCCAACTAGCACTCTAGACCACAACTGGGGTGGTGCTCATTGTGACGAAAAGACCAAGGGACTTTCCTTCCAAGGGACAAGTCACTGCACTGTGTGCCTAGGGTTATTCTGCAGTATGGGATTAAATGGGATCACTGACAGAATATCGAGGAGGAGAATATCGACCTACCAAAATAGCGAGGAAAAAATATAGAATGCCAAAATATCGAATCCCTATCTACAAACAGGTAAGTACAAAAATATAGAATCCAAAATATTGTTGTAAAAAATATAGTTGGTCAAAATATCGATTTTTTTAAATGTCTTAAAAGTAATGTAAAATTAATGAAATAATAAATATAATTAACTAACACATACTTAAAAATACTTAAAAAACTTTAAATTAATAAATAATTAATGTAATACATATATATATTTACGTAATATTAATTAAAAATATTCATTATTTTTAGCGTAGGATAGCGGGCGGGTAAAATTTACCATTACCACTCCAGTAAGTGCAATAGTAGGGAAAGCATTGAATAGCGTAGGGGTAAAAATTACTATTCCCACTCCACAGAGTGCAACAGTAAGGAAAGCGTTGGATAGCGGGAGGGTAAAATTTACTAATCCCACTCCAGTGAGTGCAACAGTAGGGAAAGCGTTGGATAGCATAGGGGTAAAAATTCATATTCCCACTCCAGAGAGTGCAACAGTAGGGAACGCGTTGGATAGCGTAGGGGTAAAGATTACTATTTCCACTCCAGTGAGTGCAATAGTAGGGAAAATATTAATTTAATATTTTATTACAAATAAATTAATTATTAATACCAATAAAAAAAAAGTATGAACATTACCAATCACAAAATATTTAATAATTAATTATAAATACCAATACATTTTTAAATTAATTACCTATCAATAATTAACAATCAATTTTCAATACCAAAAATTAATACAAGAGGGCGGAGCCTAGCGCGCAACCAAGATGGCCGCGTAGGTGCGAGGCTCCCGAGGACCTCCGCGACCTCCTGAATTAATCCTGCTTATATCCTGTCCTTGTTGAGGGGACTGTGTCTGTGAACCCGAGCAGAGGCGACACCCGTTTTCCGTTTTCGAATCGGACCCCGGACACCGGTGGGAGCACCGATCGAAGGTTGCGGCCTTCTCCGCGCCGGCCCCCCGGATTGGAGTTGTGGGGCGATCCGGGGACAAAGTGAACAACAGCGGCGGGCAGGGCTGGGCGACTCGCGTACCCCGCGCTTTCACTTTCGCTTTTGCGCCCTCCTTGCCCTCAAGCGAGGTAGGGTTGCGGAGCGGGGTGCGGTGGTGTGGCCTTGTCCGGGTGCCCGGCTGACCCGCCGGCTGTGAGTCGTCCTGCGGTCCAGTGGTCGCCCTCCCCCCCGGAACCCGTGAACTGGTTTATCGGCCCTTTCGAGGAGATTGGCACGACGGTGGGAGAGCAGACATGTCCACCAAACAAGATGGCGACCGGGCGAAGGTGAAGACGACCCGCCGTGGCCCGGCGCATCAATCCAACAGCATGGACCGCTACACCCTCCAGAAGGGATCTCCGGAGGCATCGCGTACATCCCCGGCGGGCCCGACTGAGGCGTCTGCTCAGCCAGTGGATCTGACCCTCCGGGACGTCATGGGCGCCATCGCCGAGATGAAGGCCTCGGTGGACCAGCGCTTCGACACCCTAGCGCAAAAGATAGACTCGGTCCTTGTGGATGTGAGCCTTGTGAGGGCCGACTTGTCCAAAACAAACGACCGGGTCGATTCCCTGGCCCACACCACAACGAGCCTCACGACAGATGTGGTGGCCCTCCAAAAGGAGGTGCGCCGGCTTGGCCAGGCGAGCGCCCTGATGGACCGTCGATTGGAGGATTCCGAGGGTCGGGCCCGGAGGAATAACGTTCGCATTGTGGGGGTGCCGGAGGGACGAGAGGCGGAGGCGGCAGATCTTTTTGTGGAAGAATTGATCCTTACCCATCTCCAGCCCCGGGGGCTGAGTAAACTTTTTGCGGTGGAACGTGCCCACCAGGTCCCTGGGGGCAGACCTAAGGCCGGTGCCCCGCCGCGGCCTCTCATCGCCCGGATTTTTAACTTTCGGGACAGAGACGCTATCCTGCAGACCTCCAGGCAACAGGGACCGGTCAAGCTTGATAACATGGACGTGCATTTCTACCCTGACTTTACTCCGGCGGTCCAAAAGCAGAGACTGAGTTTTCTCGGAGTTAAACGTCGCCTACGGGACCTGAACCTTAAGTACTCAATGCTTTTTCCAGCTAAGCTAAGGGTGGAGGTGGATGGTCGCACGCACTTTTTTGACCGACCCGAGGCGGCTGGGGACTGGTTGGACACTCTGCCTGGGGATCGGGGCCGAGGGGGTGGGGGGGGGTGCGGTTGGCGGGGAGGGCCCACCGGATCAGAACTGAGGGGTGAATAATAGGCCTTGCTCTGGACAACATTCCTTTACCATTTACTGATCGTGTATGTTCCCCTCCTATGGAGGTCGTACGGGGTCTATTGGGGGCTTCCCTCCTCCTCTGGGGGACTAGTTAGTTTTTCATCTATGGGGCGACAGGCACACTGCACTTTGGGGGGGCTGTCTGGGCTCATGCAGGGGTGCAGGGAGGGGGGAGTTCTGTTGGGATGGGGGGGTGGGGGGGGTGTGTTGTTTGTTTGCACCGCAAGGCAAACCCTTTACTGTATTGTTGCTCTCGAGATGCTCTTTGGGGGACGACTGATTGCTTCTACGTATGATGGGGGGTAGGGATTTGACTGTGTTGTCATGGAATGTTAACGGCCTGGGGGACAGGATTAAGCGTGGTGTGGTCCTGCAGTACCTGAAACGTATTTCACCAGATGTTGTCTTCTTGCAGGAGACACACCTTATAGGTAACTCCTTTCATGCCATGAATCGGCGGGGCTATCGTTTGGTGGCCCACTCGGGCTTCACCTCGGGCTCACGGGGGGTGGGTATCATGATCAAGAACTCGCTCCCGTTGGAGATTGATGAGGTGCGCCATGACGAGAGGGGACGCTACACTGTCCTGGTGGGTAGAATGGAGGGTAGAGTGGTTGTTTTTATATCAGTGTACGTTCCGCCTGGGTTACAATCTACTACATTTGCGGACCTGGGGCGCCTTCTCCTAGACCTCCCGGGTGGTCTGCTGGTGGTTGGGGGGGGGACTTCAATGCGGTAGCTTCTGGGTCTATGGATCGTCATCCCCCTAGGGACCTCCCCCGGGCACAGGCGTGGCTGTCCGGCCTTTTAGATACATTAGGACTGGTGGATTGCTGGCGACTAAAGCATCCCGCGCAGCTGCAATACACCTTCCACTCGGGTGCCCATGGTAGCCTCTCGCGGCTTGATTACGTCCTTGTCCCTGCGGCCTATGCTGGGAGGGTGGGAGAGGTGTGCCATCTGGCGCGGGGTATTTCAGATCACTCCCCATTACTGTTACATTTCGATGTCTTTCCGAGGGGGGAGGGCAGGGTGGCCCCAATCAATGCTTGGTATTTGCGCGACCCCACTATTCGTGCCGACTTGATCAAATCCTTGCAGCGGTACTTTGAGGAGAATGTGGGGTCTGTCCCTTCGGCCATCTCCCTGTGGGAGGCTTTTAAGGTAGTTCTCAGAGGGGAGGCCCTCTCCTTTATCTCCCATGCCCGGAGGCGCGAGCGGGAGGAGGTAACCCGGGTGGAGGCCGAAATTACGGAACTAGAGGGTGACCTGGGGAGCGGGGTGACGGATGCCAAGTTGCATGTTCTACACCTCAAGCAGGCGGCCTATAGGGCCCTCGTCACGGAGGCGGCCAGGGGCCTCAGTAGAGAGCAACAGGGGCGATTGTATGATGTGGGTGATAAGGCTGGTAAATTGATTGCGTGGTTGGACAAGAAGGAGAGAGCGAGTCGTGTGGTTCCTTTGATCGAGGGGATGGATGGTGTGCGTGTCACCGAGCCGGAAGCCATTGTCTCCTGCTTCGCGGATTATTTCCGCGAGGTGTACTCCCCGGTTTCTCCCTGCTCGGAGGAAGATTCCCATGCCCTGCTTCGGGACATCGCGCTGCCCTCCCTTTCGGTGGAGGACAGGGATTCGCTGGACGCTCCTCCCACCTCGGACGAAATTGCCCTTGCTATTCGCTCGGTCGCATCCGGCAAGGCCATGGGCCCCAATGGTATCCCCATCGAGCTGTACAAGCTGCGACCGGATGTACTGGCGCCCCACCTGCGCGCGATGTTCGTGGCGGCCCACTCGCAGGGTTCCCTCCCGCCGGACCAGCGTCTGGCCACAATCGTGGTGATCCACAAGGAGGGGAGACCCCGTGAGCGGGTCACATCCTATAGGCCTATCTCGCTCTTGAACGCGGAGCCCAAAATCCTCGCCAAGGTGTTGGCCAACCGGCTGGTCGGCGTGGTGGGCGATTTGGTCCACCAAGACCAATCTGGCTTTATACCCCATCGCAACACGGCTCTTAACCTGCGACGCTTGCACGGGGTGCTCGCGCGTGTCCCGTTTGTGCGGGAGCCGGCCATCTTGGCGTCCTTAGACGCCACCATGGCGTTTGACACGCTTGAATGGCCATACATCTGGGCGATGCTGGCGAAATTTGGATTTGGACCGGGATTCATTAGCTGGGTCAAATTGTTGTATTCGGGCCCATTGGCGCAGGTGGTGGTGAATGGGCGAGTCTCGGCCCCATTCGCGCTGGGACGGGGCACGCATCAGGGTTGCCCCTTGTCACCGCTCCTGTTTGCACTGGCCTTGGAACCCTTGGCGGAGTGGCTGCGGTGGCACCCTTCCATCCGTGGTCTCCGCTGGACCCCCGAGCATGAGGACCGCGTGTCCCTCTACGCCGACGATATCCTTTTGTATCTCGCCTCCCCGCGTAAATCGCTGATTGTCCTGGTTGATGTTTTGCGCTCATTCGGTCGGAACTCAGGCCTTGTCATCAACTGGGCGAAATCCTGCGTATATGTGCTTTCCGGGGAGGCTCCGGCCCTACCACGGGACTGCCCGATCCAGATTGCCTCCCAGGGGTTCCGGTACCTGGGTATATATATTACTCTGGACCCGGAGGCCTGCTACGAGCGGAACTTGCTACCCCCCCTCCAGCGCTTGAAGGAGGACGTTGCGCGTTGGCGGCGTCTTCCGCTTTCGCCGCTTGGCCAAGCGGCCTTGTTTAAGATGATGTCTCTGCCGCGCTTTCTGTACGCTCTCCAGAACACTATGGACTTGGTTCCGGCGCGCTACTTCCGTGAGGTGGAGAGCCTGCAGCGGCGCCTGTTCTGGGACGGGAGGCCACGTATTGCTCTGGCTAAATTGACGCTCCCGTGGTACGATGGGGGGGTTGCCCTCCCGGATATTAAACGGTATTACTGGGCCTCCCAGCTAGCTGCAATTAATCATGGCCTTTACGGGCCCGCCTTGAACCCGGCATTTGAAATGGACAAGATGCTCCTGCCCGGTGGCGATTACAATCGAGCGCTCTACTCTGGCGCACCCGACTCCCGTCTGACGGGACCGACGCGTGTCATGGTGCGTGTATGGCACGCGGCTAATGCAGCTATGGGGTGGAAGGACCGTTTGACCCGGGCGTCACCGCTATATGCGTCTGAGAGGTTGGGCTCCCTGTGGACATCGAAGGGCTTCGAGAAGTGGGACAAGATCGGAATCAGCACAGTGGGAGATCTCTGGACGAGGGGGGGATTCAAAACTTTCGAGACGCTGCAGACGGAGTTTCAGCTGCAAGGCAGTGAGTACTTTCGGTACTTACAAGTCCGCCACGCGCTGGGCTCCGTCTTCCCGGATGTCGCGTCCATTCCGGAGTCTTCCCCCCTGGAGGACAGAGTGCTGGATGGCCATGTCCCAGACAGCACGATCTCCCTTATATATAAAAAACTGATCAACGACAGATCGTGCCTGCTGACTAGTCTCCGCGAGGCCTGGGTTGCCGACGGGCTGGAACTGGACGACGAGGACTGGATTTCCGCGGTGGCCTCTCCGAAGGAGGTGGCCATCCCGGCTCGCCTTCGCTTCGTCCAGCTTAAGATCCTCCACCGGGTTTACGTGACGGGGCCAAGGCTTCTACGTATGGGCTTTGCTGGGGATGGATTGTGTAAGCGTGGCTGTGGTGCTTTGGCAACTTTCATACATATTCTGTGGGAGTGCCCAAAGGTGGAGCGATTCTGGCGTGGTGTGCATGAGGTCCTGCGAGTGGTTACGCGTGTCGCGCTGTTGCCTGAAGCGAGGAGATGCTTGCTGAATGTGTGGGAACCAAATGACTACTCGGTCCCGCAGACGCGGTGGGTGACTCTGGGATACATGATAGCTAAGCGGGACATTGCTCAATTGTGGGGATCCCAGAGGCCCCCGGCGGTGTCGGCCTGGAAAGAACACATGGATTGGTGTATGTTTCGTGAAAAGGTGGTGTATGTGGCGAGGGGTAAGCCTGGGGCGCGGGTGAAAATCTGGGGCCCCTGGAACGCCTATCGCGGGGGTATTTGTGAGCCGCCACTGCTACCGGCTGCCTCACCAGCTCCGTCCCCCTAGCCGACCCCCTCCCCCAGCCGTGGGCATGTGGGTCCCCAGTCCCGGATCTGCTCCCATTCCCCCTCTTCAGAGTTAGGCGGCTGGTCGGGATCCCCCACTTAAGGAGCACGTGCCGACATCTTGGATTGCGGGTTGCCTTGCGGGTGTGGTTTTTGGTGTTGTTCTGTTTTGATAAAAGGGAACCGTACTCTGGGCTTGGAGCTATGTGGCCTGCGCCATTGCTATCTCCTGATTTACCAATCCGTACCGCCAAGAGACTCTTACTGTATGTATGTCATATGCTTCTGCCACTCTAGCGGCCGGCCGGATGGTTGTAGGCCCATACTTGTAACTATTTTAGAATGCAATAAACGGTTTCAAAAAAAAAAAAAAAAAATTATACAAATACCAATTAATAAATACATTAATCAATATACAAAAAATAATTACAATGAATTACAATTAAATTACTTCCCACCATGTTCCCCTATAAACCCACAACCCACTACAAATAATCTAATACAACATAATTATCAATTAAACAATACAAATTTTTACCAATTAATAATTAATCAACAACCAATTAATTTTCAATACCAAAAATTGATAAATAATAAAAAAAATATCAATTAATAATTAACAGTAAAATAATTACCACTACACACAAATATTTTCCATAATTACTTAAGTATAATTAAAATACTTCCCACCCAATTACCCTATAAACCAGCTCCGAATAATAAAATATAATAATCAATTAATACAAAATTTCCAATTAATAAAAATTACCAATTATTAAAAATTAATTACCAATTAATAGCAATAAATTAATCATCAATACCAATTAATAATTACTTAATAACAATTACATTTCTTCCCACCCTATTCCCCTATAAACCCACAACAGAAGTAAAACGCAAAATTAAATTACAAATAATTAATAATTCCTAAAAATGATTATTTAATGTACTATGATTAAATCACTTCCCACCCTAATCCCCTATAAACCCACAACCCGCTACGGAATTAAATTACACAAAAATTAAATAACATAAAATTCATTACTTTAAAAATATTCAAACACACATTCCAAAATTAATACATACTTTTTTTTTTTTTAAACCTTTATTTCTTCAAGAATCTGGACACAGCTATTCAGCCGATAACCCGGAGGTTCGGCAGCTTCGTTAGGAGAGTACAGAGAATCGTCCACAGTACATTGAAGGAGCAGTGAAAAGGTTCCATTTTAAATAATTACAAACACACAACAAACCCCAGCAAGGCAACAACACTGAATGCCCACGGGGGTAGCCCCTCAGGGGGAGCCGGACCCCAATCGTCTAACGGTCACAGTACTATGATAAGAGGAAAAAGGGGGAAAAGCAGAGGCCCAAGAAGTCAATTAACCATCACATCTACATACTGAGCTGGAAAGAAGGTCAAGAAGAAAGCTGTTCCTCGGGGGGATCCAGATCAGGGGCAAGACATATTCCCCCCCTGTATTGATTCCACCGCCCCCAGATGGCATGCCACCTCCGAGGGCGGCCTCTGGCGCAATATACTGTCTTCTCCCTGAGCATACTCCAGTCCATATTTTCTTTCCACGCAGTTAACGTGGGGGGCCCCCCGGAACCCCACAAGCGCGCGATGTCCCTCTTAACAACCATGTTACCCAGGGTCACCCACTGGGTCTGTGCCTCATCATGGTCAGTGGGCCCCCAGACATTCAGGAGACAACACCGCGCTTCCGGCTGCATAGCAATGCCCGTCACCTCCCCCATCACCGCATGAACTCGCCTCCAAAATTCCGTGATGACACCACATTCCCAGATGATATGTAGGAAAGTACCCACCATACCGCATCCCCTCCTACATAGGCCTTCCTCAGAGAATCCCATATGAACCAGTCGCGGCCCCGTCACATACACTCGATGCAGGATCTTAAGCTGCACCAGCCTCAGACGCGACGGGATCGCAACCTCCTTAGGAGAAGAAACAGCAGACTGCCAGTCCTCATCATCCAACTCGAGTCCGTCCCTAGTCCACTGGTCCCGCAGCCCCAGTAGCACATCAGCCCGAACATTTATCAGTTTCTTGTAGATGAGCGAGATCGTGCTCTCCGGCATATGGCCATCAAGGATCCGGTCCTCCAAAGGAGAGGACTCAGGCACCTTCTCACCCTCCACAAGGACTGACCGCAGGGCATGACGCACCTGAACATATCGGAAAAACTCAGACGCCCCCAACTCATACTCCTTCTGCAACTCTTCAAAGGACTTCACCCTACCCTTAATCAGCATATCTCCAACCCTGGAAATGCCGATCAAATCCCATTTATCAAACCATTTCGTATGCCAAAGCCTACCCAACCTTTCAGATTCAAACAACGGGGCAGCTAAGGTGAGCCTATCCTTCCAGCCCAGAGAGTCAGTCGCCATCTTCCATACACGCACCGCCACCCCAGTGGGCCCCGTGAGGGATGAGTCGAGGGACCGCGAGTACAACGCCCTAAGATAGTTCCCACCGCGCAACAACCATCTGTCCATGGCATAACCAGGGCTGAGGGCCGGGCCATAGAAACCGTGGTTAATCGCGGACAACTGGGTGGCCCAGTAATAGCGTCGGATGTCTGGAAGCGCGATACCCCCGTCATACCATGGAAGCGTCAATTTAGCAATCGCTATCCGCGGCCTCCCATCCCACAACAGCGTCCGTTGGAGGCTTTCGACCTCCCGAAAGTACTTGGCTGGCACCCAATCTAGAGTGTTTTGCAATGCGTAGAGGAACCGAGGAAGGGACATCATTTTGAACAAGGCAGCGCGCCCGACGAGGGAGAGCGGCAGCCTCCGCCAGCCCTCAACATCCCGCCGCAGGCGCGCCAGGGGGGGGAGCAGGTTTCTCTCATACCGCAAAGCGGGGTCCATGGAGATAAAGATCCCCAGATACACGAAGCCCTGCTGAGCAATCTGGATCGAGCAAGTTCGCGGGACCGGCGGAACCTCACCACTCAGGACGTATAAATACGATTTACTCCAGTTGATGACGAGACCCGAATTCCTACCGAAGGATGTAAGAACGTCACAGACCACTATGAGTGAGTTCTTGGGCGAGGCAAGATACAACAAGATGTCATCAGCGTATAGCGAAATGCGGTCCTCGTGTTCGGGCGACCACCGAAGGCCACGTATATCCGGGTGCCAGCGTATCCACGCCGCCAGAGGTTCAAGAGCAAGGGCGAACAACAGAGGCGACAGGGGGCAGCCCTGCCGAGTCCCCCTCCCAAGCCGGAACGGAGTCGATGCCCGGCCATTTACCACCACGCTCCCAAGGGGTCCCTCATACAGCAACCTCACCCAGCTCACAAAACCAGGGCCAAAGCCGAACTTGGCTAGCACAGCCCACAAATACTCCCATTCCACCGTATCGAAGGCCATCGTGGCATCAAGAGACGCCACAATAGCCGGTTCTCGCAGCGTGCCAGCCCTGGCGATCACCCCATGAAGGCGCCGAAGGTTCAACGCGGTGTTGCGATGCGGAATAAAACCGGATTGATCAGGGTGAATCAAGTCTCCAAGTACCCTGACCAATCTGCCCGCCAGGATTTTAGCCAGGATCTTCGGCTCGGCGTTGAGGAGTGATATGGGCCTATATGAGGCACACTTATCTCGGGGTTTACCATCTTTATGTATCACAACAATTGTCGCCAGCCTCTGGTCCAACGGGAGGGTCCCACTCCTCCACAAACATGGCGCGCAGGTGAGGGGCTACCCTATCCGGGAACAGTTTATACAGGTCAATCGGCAAGCCATTCGGGCCCGAGGCCTTGCCCGAGCTCATCGCGCGAATAGCTCCCGCCACCTCATCGACCGTTAAGTCTCCATCAAGATCATCTCTATCTACATCAGAAAGACAGGGCAGAGCGATATCCCGCAAGAGGTCACGCGAGTCCCCGGGCGGCCTATCCGACACTGAGGCATAAACCTTACGGAAATAGTCCGAGAAACACTGGACAATCCCCTCAGGTTCCACAATCACCTCTCCCCCCTCTCCCGTCAGCTCCGGCACTACTCTATTAACCCGTTCTTTTTTATCCAGCCAAGCTAGGAGCTTCCCGGCCTTGTCACCAACATCATACAGGCGGCCCTGCTGCTCCCTACTGAGGGTCTCAGCGGCATTTGTCACAAGGTCCTTATACTCGGCTTGCTTCAAGCTCAGCTCATGCAGTGAGGCCGCTGTTACCTCCTCCTCAAGCGCTCCCTCCAAAGCCACGATCTCCTCCTCCACCTGCATAACCTCGCCATCTCTCCGCCGCTTGGCCGCCACTACAAGTGAGAGGGCCTCCCCTCGCAGCACGGTCTTAAATGCTTCCCAGAGCGACACTGCCGATTCCACGGACCCCTGATTATCCTTGAAAAAATTTTCAACTGTCTTCACCAGTGCGCTGCGCATCTTGGAATCTCGAAAGTACCAGGGGTTAATAGGAGCCACCCTTCCCCCTCCCTCTCGGCCGACATCCAGCCTGACCCACACTGGCGAATGGTCCGATATGCCACGCGCCATGTGCCTGGCCTCAGAAACCAAAGGGGCGTGCACAGCCAAAGTGAGCAGATAGTCAATCCTAGAAAGGCTACCATGCGCCCCGGAGTGTAAGGTGTATTGACGCTGTGTGGGGTGTCGGAGCCTCCAGCAGTCTATCAGGCCGAGTGTGTCTAGGAAGTCTGGAAGCCACTTCTGAGCCCCCCCTGTGTCTCTGGGCGGGTACCTATCCAGCAGCCCAGAGCCGACAGCATTGAAGTCCCCCCCTACCACTAACATACCCCCCGGGAGATCCAGCAAGGCCCTACCCAGATCCACAAACGTGGAGGCCTGCAGGGCTGGAGGGACATAAACCGAAACTAAAACCAAAGTTCTACCTTCCCACCTCCCCGCCACCGCCACAAACCTCCCCCTATCGTCAACAACGGTGGAGTCCACCTCAAATGGTAGCGAGGCCCTGACAAGGATGCCCACACCCCTAGACCCGGAGGAGAATCCCGAATGAGCTATGAATTTATAACCCTTCCTATTAAGAGCATAGCACGTGTTACCTATAAGGTGTGTCTCCTGCAGTAGGGCAACATCTGGCATTGACCGTTTCAAGTGTTGCAAAACTATCCCGCGCTTAATGCGATCCCCCAAACCATTAACATTCCAGCTAATAACACTTAAACCTCTACCCCCCATCCCCAGACACAATGAGGCCCACCCCCCCCCCCGAAGAGCCACCATGGGACAATACCGAAGATGATCACTACGCCTTGCAGAAACAGACCCCCCAACAACAACCCCAAAATCCCAACCATCCCCCCCACCCTGCACCCCTGCTGCAGCTTACAAAGCCCCCCCAACTTGCAGTGTGCCTGTCGCCCTACAAAACCCAAAATCTACAAAAAGAACACTAAGGGAGGAAAGAGCTCCCCTCGTCCTCCCGCAACCCTCCGCATTTACTGCACTCTAATCAAGTCATCAAATAAAGTCAGACCGGCTCCGAAAAATCAGCCTTGCCCATCCCGGCCACTGTCCCCATCCGCGGCAGTATCCTCTCCCGTCCGCCGCCGGGGCAAAGCGTCCAGCCATTCATCGGCCATGACAGGAGACTCAAAGAAGAATGTCCGATCTTCGTACACCACACGTAGTCTGGCAGGGAAGAGCATGGCATACTTCAGATCCCTCTCCCGAAGTCGCCTCTTCACCCCCAGAAATCCCTGTCTCTGCCTCTGCACCTGCTGGGTGAAGTCCGGATAGAAATTCACCGACGCGTTCTGGAAGGGGACCGGGCCCGTCACCCTCGATGCTTGCAGGATAGCGTCCCGATCTCGAAAATGAAAGAGCCGGGCGACAATCGGCCTCGGTGGAGCTCCCACCTTGGGCCTCCTACCCGGCACTCTATGGGCCCTTTCAACCGCAAAGAACTTCCCAAGACCCTTAGGCTGCAGATGGTTAAGCACCAAGTCCTCGACGAGCAGGTCAACCGAAGCCTCATCCGAGGACTCCGGGACCCCGATAACGCGCACGTTGTTGCGCCTGGCCCGGCTCTCAAAGTCCTCCAGCCGGCGGGCGGCGAGATCACTCTCGGTCCTCAGCTTACGAACCTCGGTCTGCAGTTCCGCGACATCATCGGCGAGGCCCGTGGTCTTGAGGTCCAGGGTTTTAACCCGTTCATTCGTTTTGCCCAAGTCCGCACGGATCAGGTTGACATCCACCAAGATGGCATCCACCTTATGCGCCAGGGCATCAAACTGTCTCCCAATCGAAGTCTGCATCCCTTCAAGCGCGCCCATGACATCCTGCAGCGAGAGCTCCGGGGCCAAGGGCGAGGCCTCCTTCTGGGTATCCGGCGACTGGCTCGACCCACTCGGTGATCCCCTCTGCAGAGCATAGCGGTCCATATTATTGACCTGAGTATAGGCACCCCGCCTGGTAGATTTAGGCTTCAGCCGATTCACCTCTGCTTTGCCCGACATGGTTGGTACCAAGCAGGTCGGTTCAGATAAGACGGCCCTCTCTCAACGAGGGGAATCAGGAGTAATCAGTTCTGCAATGGGCCGCCAGAGTAGCATGTAAAGCGTCCAAAGGATAATAAAGCCACCAAGAGCTCTCCAGGGGCAGGGCAGACAAAGGGAGAGAAAGCGAAAGTGAAAGGACGGGGACCTCCATCCGACAGTTCACACGTCGCCTGGCCGTTGTTGTTCAACTAGAAGTCGGGCGTCCTGCCAACTCTAGCCCCTGGCATCCCTCGGAGATAGGCCGCAATCTTCCGCCATGCGTAACTCCGGTTCCCGGTGGGCGATCCGACCGCGGGTAGCATCAATCGCCTCCCTGACAGGTCATCTACACGATGCCATGCATACAGACAGGATTAGAGACAGGATAGTCGACGGAGGGCGCGAGGGTCTCGGGAGCTCAGAGCTTACGCGGCCATCTTGGTCAAGCGCTAGGCTCCTCCCCCCAATACATACTTTTAACACATATACTAACACTTAAAACACTATCAAAAAAAAAACAACGATATTTTTAACCACTATATTATGACCGTCGATATTACTTACTTCTATATTATGTGAATCGATATTTCTTACCTGATTTTCGATATTCTGCACCACTATATTTTGGCAATTCGATATTCTGTCCACTCTATAATAAAAACTCGATATTCTGTCCCAGTCGATATTTTTTTTCGATATTATGGCTGTTCACCAATTAAATGTTAAGTCTAGTTAGTGCTGGAGTCTGCCCACCCCAGTGAATTGTCCACCCTATGAGGGGTCTTTTAAATTGCTTTTTAAATGGCGCTTACGGCATGTATTGTGGCCATTTAAAAGTCCATCCAGTATCTTCATATGATAGGAAAAAGGCAGAGGCAGATGATGTGATCTTTTCTTTAGGTCCTGGGCCTGTAGGTGGTACTGGGAAGTATCTATGGTGGACAGGGTTGTTTACCACGGCTCTTTTAGGTGTCATTCCATGTGTATGACAGATTTTTCCATTTTGTAAATTTCTGTATCAAAATGTGCCAATAGCGAGCAATTAAGCCTTTCTCCAGGAGGTGGTAAAGAGGTTGAAGATAAATATGGTATGAGACAGTAATCAGACTCACTAATCAATATCCGTTAGAGATATACCTTTTAAAAAAAAGGCTTGTAAGGTATGGAATTAAACCCCAAAAATGCCATCGGCTCATAGCCCCCGTATACCCAAGGAACGTCTTCTGATGTTTTCGGGCACACAATGTTTCTACACACTTGCAAAAGGACCTACAAATTGATAATGGAATGTTAGCCACTCTAATTGGGATATTTTTAAACAATAAGAATTAAACTGAATACACGCCTCATTGACCATTTCTCTGTCTTTTTCCTCTCTGTCTCTATTTCATGATCCCTCCCCATTTTGCGCGGCTTCTCTTTCTTTTGCAGTTTATTTTTTCCTGTTTCTCTTGTAATGTTTCAGTCTCTCTCCACCCGTCTCCATCTTTATCTATAATTCTGCTTCTCTTGCTCTCTTTCCCCACCTCTGTCTCAATGTCTTTCTATATCTTACTGCCTTTCTGTCTGTTTTTTACTTTCTGTAGCTTTCCTTCCACCACTTGTCTTTTGCTTCTTATCTCTCATGTTCTGATTTCGGTCTCTCGTTTTACATACTTCAGTCTAACTTTTTCCTCGGTGTGTCCCTGGCTTTCACTCTTTCCATGTCTGTCTTTCTGTATCGTGCTGTATATATTTGTCACTCTCCCGGTTTTACTGTCTCTCTCGCCAATTCTATGTCCATCCCTGGCTTTCTCGCTCTGTTTCTCTCCCTCTGCCATTCACTGACATTCTCTAGTCGTTCTTCTCTCTAAGGTTGCTGGCTGACCAGTTCAGTATTATTGCCCGAGACCAAAGCAGTGTTTCAGACTAAACTGAGAGACGCGTAGGCCAGGCAGGGCCTCTGGGCACCAGATGTTGGCCTCAGTCCAGCATTTGCAGGACCCTGGGCACAGTTGTTGACAGCAGAATCCGACGGGGACAAAAAATTGGCCTGGGCATAAAAATTAAAGTGACCCATCCACATTAGTAAACTAGACAGCTAATAAAAAAGTGGCCCATATTTGCAAATCAAGACAGTTTTGAACTTGTGAAGTAAAGGGAATTTTTCAAGAAATGAGAGACTACGTGCGTTTGTGCTTGCTGCAGGGAATGTTTATTTAAATATCAGGGAAATCAACTACAAATACAAGCCCAATAGCTAATAAAACAGCCCCACAAACTGATAAAAAGCACGGTGTCACTGTCAACAGCCCAACGGGCACTGCTTCATTGCCCTATGCAACAGTCCGACCCTGGCTGAGATCTCGAAGGGCCTAAGGGTTCGAGACGGAGGGCAGGAAATTTTATATGACATTTGTATAGCTCATAATCTGTCTTTACTATGCTATTGGGTCAGGGTGATTTTCTCGGTTGCTGCTACATGCATGCCAACATTTCAGAAGAGCAAAGTGGGAGATTAAAAAAAAAAAAAAAATCGGGAGAATGGGGTCTTGAATCGGGTTACTGTCATGTATGGGTTTTGGAAGTGTGCTGCTCAGGGCCGGCTTTAGCACTGGTGGCGCCCTGTGCGACAGTGTTTGTTGGCGCCCCCCGTAGACTCCCTCATTACTAACCTTTAACAGTGCCCCCTCAAGTCTCCATAAACACTCTCTGCGCTTCCTATACCAGACAATCAATCATGTGTGTAAAATAGGTTATAGGAAATGTTACATAAGCCAGAAGACAAAGTGAGTCACATGTCATCCATACTGGTAGACAGTATAGTTTAAGAGTGCTTAGGCTGGAAAAGCACAGACTCAGAATTTAAAACATAACCCCATGGTTGGGGGTTACATTTAAGAAGGTTTTTTTTAAGCCAAAATGAATCCTTTTAAAAACATCATAATAATGAAAGCCCGAGGAAAAAATCATAATTCTTTTAATCTATACCTTGCAGTTTGCATGCAGCTCTTTGATGACAGTTATTAGCTCACTGTTCCATGTTAGGATTTTAGTAGTAACAAAAGGATCTCTGACAAAAGCACTAACCTATTTAAAATAGGTGCACTTTGTGATCTGCATAGTTCTTTGCAGCAGCCATCTTAAACCTATGTGCTAACATAAAATGAGTTAAATCCTTCACTAGACAAAACTCCTTCTCTTTCCTGGAAGAACATTAATCACTGTTATCTTGGCATGTTTATTTTTGCATGAAAATTTCAGAGGCCAGCAATGCAGCAGCAGGTGCTTTTAACACCATAAAATACTTCCAAACAGGCGCCCCCTCGAAGAGTCAGCACCTGGTGCGATGGCACCGGCCGCACCGCCCTAGAGCCGGCCCTGGTGCTGCTGCAGGACTGGACATTTGAAAAGCAAATGCACGTTTTTTTTCTTAACTTTCAGAAGCATGACAGGTTGCTGGCAGTGCATATTCTACCCACCCCCCCACCATTCCCTCCCTGTGTGGCAGCCCGGGCTGAAACAGCATCCCGGGCACACACACAACCGTACTTCACAGGTCTTTAAAAGACCATTCCCTTGTTAATGAGGCTTTGTTGGGTTTTCACCCTTTCTAGAGCCCCTGCATCGCCACTCTCACTGTTGCTGAAAGAATTAGCACGTTACACAATACCAAGCCCCCCTGTCTGCTGAAACCCCCCAGGAATCGGGTCTTTGCTTGCAGGAATCGGGAGGCGGGAGACTAGCCTTGAAAATCGGTAGTCTCCCGCCTGAATCGGGAGGGTTGGCATGTCTGCTGATAGGTTTCTAAAGCGGATGCCCCAAGCCTGCTTCAGAAGTACCTCCCTTGATCCCACCCTTAGGGTTACCTGGGGGCTGGGCTTCAAGTGGGATGAAAAAACTGGAGGGGGGGGGGGGGGGGGGGGGAGTCTCTGAAAGGGGTGTGGCCGACGTATTTATGGGCGTGGTTTAGAGGCACTTCAGCTGAAAACTTATGCTTAGCATTGTGTGAGGCCCGACTGGTAGTTTGCTACTTCTGTAATTACATCCGGATATACAATCCAGGAACTAACAATGCACTTACAACAAGCCAGTACTATTGGTTTTGTCAATGGTTGCTAGATGCGCAACATAAATATGCAACAATCATGGCTTCGCTTGGTAGTATAGCATATTGAAAAGGCTTCAGTTCTAAAATGGTGAGAGAGACTGAGAACTTACACGAGTCTCTTTGAGGTCCAGTGATACTGATCAAGAGTTGAGATTTTCTTTGGGGGAGGGCAAAAATGGAGAGCCCGACAGAGACCAGTCTCAGCACCTGCCTTTTAGACCCTTTCCACTAAAGCCCTGCCTGGAGGAGACGCTGCTTGAAAGAGACCCTGCACTGACCCCTTTCTGCAGCCCACCGTCAAACACGAGTCTCTCCAGAGACTCTCCCTCGACTCTAGCACGCAGGGCGAACTGGGCCCAGGGGTCCGATAACCAGAGGGGCGTAAAACAGCTTTCTGTCTGCATTATGGGAATGCAAACAGCAGTGTCCCTGCCGCCTCCAGTGATTTACATTAACATAATTTCGCTCATTTTTTTAACACACAGAAGGCACTGTTTATCAGCCTGCTTTCTTGCCTTCTCTCCCCCTGCTGCTACACAATTAACCCCACCCGCCTCCTACAAACAGCTTGGAAACCGGATGAGGAGCTAATTACTTTGTGTGTGATTCAGCCAAGTTGGGATAAGCACAATGTTTTATATAACTTACCTTACCGCCTGCGCTCAATTTCAATGAACCATGCCCACGCCGATCTGCTCCACAGCCCGCGCTTCCCGCACAGCCCGCGCTTCCCGCACCACCCACGCTCCTTTCACATCTCGAATGAGACTCAGCTGTAGCATTCACGTAAACCAATCCCGATGCTGCTTTTATACTGTTTGTATAAATGAACAACAGTACAGCAGCACCTGATTGGTTAGAGCGAGCAAAGGCAACTCCCATATTGAGACCAGGCTCACTGACGCAGTGAGTTGAAGTACGCATGTCTGGTTGGCCGTCGTGAAAGAAACACGAAACTGACATAGGTCCTTTCGCTTTTCTTTAACCACTGTGTCATTGCTTTAGGTGGACAGGTTACGTCTCAGTCTGCACTCGAGTTATGATGCCATCCGACCGTGGTGCAGGCAGCAGGGAGCGCTGGCAGTGGAGCAGAGCAACTTGAGCACAGTTCACTGAAGTTGAACGCAGGCGGTAAGGTAAGTTACATAAAACCAGGGCTTTAAAACAGTGTTGTGTAATATTTGGTATCCCCTCGGGATTGTGTATCCCCTAGACAGGGCTTTAAGTGGGATGATAAAACTAGCGGGTCTCTCCAATGTAATTAAGGGCGTGGGTTAAAAACATATGAGCTAAAAATCTGTGCTTGGCATAGTGTGCCGCCCTTGTATTTTGCTGTTTCTGTCTTTGCATCCAAATATATGATACAACAAGTAACATCATACCTGCAACAAGTCAGGACTATTGTGGTTGTCAGTTGCATAAGATAAATAAGCAGCAACTATGACTTGTATATAATATTGAACAAGCATTGGCATAGCCAATAGGTCTCGCTTTTGGGACCTTATAAGTATTTAGTTATGCAGCACAATATCCTTGGTGCAACAACATCAACTGTTGCATGGCTAAACACTTATAAGGTCCCAGAGGCGAGACCTATTGGCTATGCCAATGCTTGTTAAAATAATGTTGGCCCTGCCGACATCATTCTAGAGCACAATAATAAGTGAATGATTCCGGGAAGTGGATATTTATTTTTGCCCAAAAATACCTTGGCCAACGGCATGTGCACATCTGTTACACTTTTTTTTTAAATAAAATAGAAAACGCAGAGGAGCTCCGCACCCGAGGGCGGCAGAGGCTTGTTTTGAGCCGGCCGCCTTCACGTGTGGCCAACAAGCTGTGAACTTGGCTAATCGGGGCGGGCCGTCCCACGGCTACACAGCCAGGCTTCTGTACCATGGAGGAGGGCGGAGACAAGTGCTTTCAAGGAGCAAGGGGAAAGCAGAGACAAGCTGCCATGTGAGGAGGCAGGATGGGCTGCAGCCGCGGCCATGCCCATGGTGCCTTCGAGATCCTAGGCCGGCTGACACATGGGGCATGTGTGGGCTTTGGAGGGGCAGGCGAGAGCACAGACAAGTGCTCACTTCTCCGCAGACGACTGACAAGTTCATAACCTTTGCATTCTAGGTAGGATGGCGGGCTTGGGGGGGACTACTATGGCGAGACTTCGACACCTTGTTCAACATAATAGTCCCTAAGGATTTGTGGGACGACTGTAAAAGGACAATGAGCTGGCCAACAGGGGAACCAGCAAGAGGAAAGGGGGGGCACCAGGAGATGAAGTATAAAATATAAAGAAGTAATAAAGTATCTAAAAGACAAAATACCAGAGGACAAGGTAGACTGGAACAAGATAACACACACAAAGCAAGAGAAAGAGGAGAGTGTGAACGCTTACTTCGATCGCCTGTTACAAGTTTATCAACAGAATAGTGGGCTAAAAAACCCCATGGGGGAAGCAATGCCAGCTTTTGTTACTACTTTTGTACAAGGTCTGCGGCCTCCTATTAAAACACACCTACAAACATCTTTTGTTTGCTGGCAGCAAGAGCCCGTAGAAAAGGTGCTGGCAGCAGCACGGTACTGCTCTGATTACCAGTCCAATGAGCAGTCCCTGGAAGCAGAAAAGATGAAGAAGGAAAAGGTTAGGCTGTTGGTGGCGCAGGAAAAATTTTACTCAAGCAGGCCAGGAAGGGAGAGGGGCAAGGGTAGGGGAAGAGGCTTAGGTAGGCAACAGAATAACAGGTCCACCTCCCTACCACCTCCAGGTACCGCTTGTTTCTACTGTAAAGACCCGAGTCATTGGAAGGCAGATTGCCCCCTGTTAAAAAAGAAATATGCGGATGAAAGGCCAAGGCAGAATGGGAGACAAAATGGACAACAATATCAGCGTAATGCCCAACACACGGAGTCTAGAAATAATGAACAACAAGGATACCAGTCCACCGACATGTCCCCAACACAACAGGATTGGGCTGGAAGGGATGAGTGGGGACAGCAGGATAATACTTTCCCACCCCCACCCCAGAATTTATTCTAGGGATGCCCGAAAGTGGAAGACTGCATGATAGCTCCAGCCATAACAGTGGACCAATCGGGTCCATATATCAAAGGGACGGTCATTGGCAAAATTGTGACCTTCTTGATAGACACAGGAGCGCAAAGATCAATGCTAAAGGCGTCAGTGGCACCGGAAGCACCACTTTCGGGAATAAAGATTACTGCAGTCGGAATGACAGGACAACCAATAGATGAATATCTCACACAGCCATTACAATTACAAGTAGGCACAATAACAGTAAACCACCAGTTCATCCTCAGCAGATTCTGCCCAGTAAATCTGCTGGGGAGGGACTTGCTTTGTAAAATGCAATGCACCATCCACTGCTCACCAACAGGGGTCTTTCTGGAGAGCAGGCCCAACGGTCTAATGCTACAGGCCTTCATGAACTGCACCGACTACGTCATCCCCCCCAGAGTTGCGCGACAGGGTGCCACCCCAGGTCTGGGCCACCAGCGCAAATGATGTAGGACGAGTGCTGAATTATCCCCCAGTACAGGTCACTCTGAAGCCCGGAGCTCCCCTCCCGAGAGTACCCCAGTACAAAATTTCGAAAGAAGGGGAGGAGGGCATCGCTCCAGTGATACTGGACCTCCTGAGGCAGGGAATAATAAGGGAAATACGCTCTAGCCCATGCAACACGCCCATACTCCCTGTAAAAAAAGCATCCAAGGGCCAAAATGGGGCCCCTGTATATCGATTCACCCAAGACTTGAGGGAACTGAACAAAATAGTGGTTCCTTCCTTCCCAATAGTTCCAAACCCAGCGACAATATTATCTAATATCCCAGTAACAGCGACCCACTTTACAGTACTAGACTTGAGTTCAGCCTTCTTTACCATTCCCCTGCACCCCAATAGTCAGTCAGACTTCTCCTATAGATCGAAGCGCTACACATGGTGTAGGCTCCCCCAAGGTTTCACAGAGTCACCCTCCATTTTCACAAATGCCCTGAAGACGGATCTAGACACCTTGGCGCTACATGGCGGCTCAACTCTTGTTCAAGACATAGATGACCTATTACTGGCCTCACCTTCGAGAGGCTTGCATAGAAGACACCATTGCTGTCCTATGCCATCTAGCAATAAAATGGTATAAGGTCTCCCCAAAGAAACTACAATTCTGCCACACCGCTGTAAAGTACCTAGGCCACGAACTGTCCGAAGGGACAAGGAGATTGTTACCCGACAGGATATCAACAATAACGCACTTCCCACGACCACGTACACAAAAAGATGTTCGGGCATTCCTGGGGGTGGCGGGATACTGTCGCCACTGGATCCCGAACTTCTCCCTCATTGCAAAGCCTTTACAAGCGCTCACACATAAGGAGATCCCAGACATAGTTCCTTGGCCACCGGATTGCGAGATAGCATTCAATACACTAAAGAACGAACTGAGTGGGGCTCCAGCGTTAGGACTCCCTGACTACAGCAAAGACTTTCAATTGTTTTGCCACGAGAAGGGAGGATGTTCGCTGGGGGTATTGAGTCAGAAGCATGGATCATACTACCACCCAGTGGCATACTACTCAGCAACATTGGACCCTGTGGCAGCGGCTCTTCCGCCCTGCCTTCGAGCAGTAGCTGCAGCAGCGTTAGCAGTAGAACAGTCAGAGAACATAGTGCTGGCCCACACTATGATGTTGCACGTTCCCCATGCGTTAGACACACTACTAACACCACAACAAAGACCCAGCACCTAACAAATGCCCGTCTCACTAGGTATGAATTAATATTACTAGCACCACACATAATGATCAGGAGATGCACCACTCTGAACCCGGCATGCCTTTTGCCAACAGAGCATGAGCTGGACGATCTACATTCTGATGATGCCTTCCACAATTGCACACTAGCAATAGGTAGTCACACAAAGGTACGCCCCGATCTACAAGACACACCTCTCCCCGATGCACAAGGGGACCTGTTTGTGGACGGGTCATGCCTTCGAGATGACAAAGAAACATTACAAGCCTCCTATGCAGTAGGCACAGTAAATAAACTTCTGGAGGGTGGGAGACTAGTACATGCCAAGAGCGCACAAGCAGCCGAACTCGTGGCACTGACGAAGGCATGCACATTGGCTAAAGGAAGAGTAGCAAACATATATACCGACAGCCAATATGCCTTCGGAGTGGTCCATGACTTTGGCCAGCTGTGGTCGATGAGGGGATTCTTCACATCAGCAGGCCAACAAATTCAACACGCCCACTTAATAAGTGACCTCCTCCATGCCCTACTGCTACCTTCAAAGGTGGCCGTCATCAAATGTGCGGCACACACTTCCGCAAAAGATTATGTGTCCAGAGGGAACGCATTTGTTGATGGGGAAGCCAGGAGAATAGCACTGACAGGCTACCAACTAGCTATGATACAGGTGACAAGCCGCAGCAACGACCCAGAGGTCACCAATGATTCCTTACACTTTGACCCTATACATATTCAGACAAAAGTGGAAAAAGAAGAGAAGGAAGACTGGGAAAAGGGTGGGTGCGTACAAACGAGGGAGGGATTATGGACAGGGCCAAACGGGAAAATATGTCTACCCTCAGCCATGCTCCCCTCCATGGCACGCCTCTTTCATGGTCCCTCGCACATTGGCAGGGACGGCATGATCAGACTATTCGCCCAATGCTGGTACAACTGCAAATTCCGCCAAGCAGCAGAGAGGCTTTGCAGACAATGCACCGTTTGCGCACAGTACAATACTGGGAAGGGCACACAAACAGCACCGGGTCACTTTCCCCCTCCCCACGGACCATTTGAAAGCCTCCAAATGGACTTCATTGACATGCACCCCACCCACAAGTACAAATATGTGTTGGTGATCGTATGTATGTTCAGTAAGTGGACCGAAGCATACCCGACAAAGAACTGTGATGCACATACGATCGCCAAGTGCCTCCTGCAAGAACTGATCCCACGCTTTGGAATACCTGCCCTTCTGAGCTCCGACAATGGCCCAGCATTTATTTCCCATGTCATAGGGGGAATATGTAAAGGACTAGCGGTCACACAAAAATTGCCCTGCGCATATCACCCCCCCGGCTGCAGGCGCGGTGGAAAGAAAGAATGGGGTGTTGAAAAATAAAATTGGGAAAATATGTGCGTCAACAGAACTTTCATGGGTGGATGCACTACCACTAGCTCTGCTGGCAATGAGGAGCACACCAGATAGAGTAACAAAACTAAGCCCCCATGAGATACTTTTTGGCCGCCCCATGAACATTGCAGGCCATATGTCCACGGCCCGCTCTCAGTTACAGATGATCTACTTTTATGTTATTGCAAGAAATTAACAGAGACTTTACGTTATCTTCACCGCCAGGTTCTGCAGGCTCTTCCAGAGGCGACAACACCACCGCCACATGACCTGCAGCCTGGCGACTGGATCTGGATAAAGGCCCACACCCGACGGCACTGCCTCCAGCCAAGGTGGAAGGGACCTCACCAGATCATCCTCCGTACAGCAACAGCAGTGAAGTGTCAAGGACTGACTTCCTGGATCCACAGCTCACACACCAAAAAGGCAGACGGACCAGACAGCGAGAAACAAGACAGACCAGCAGCTCCTGCGACATCCGAAACACCCCGCAGGTACAACCTCCGATCCACCACGCGAGACAAGGCCAACAGGAAGTAAGAGGCAGACACCTGCTCAGGGCAGGCCAGGCCTCCAACGGACAACTGAAAGCTACAAGAGACACTGCGCACAACAAAACCAGGCCCCTGGGTATCATCACTCCAAAGACATCGGTGCCAGTTACTTCTCAAGGGAGTGCCAACTGTTATGTGCTAGTAACCTCTGACAGTACCACATCAAGGCACCAACGTCTCTTCCAAATTGTTGACTGGTGTCTGCACCAATAAACACATAGGAGGTGCAGAGCCCGCTAGTTAGAGTTGCAGAGGAGGCTCCAGGAGGCACTGTACGCCTAAGCCTCAAATAGACGACAGCTACGACCAATGACAGCAAACAGGTCGGGAAGGCTTCGATCTATACAAGTGAGAGTTGAAGAGTCACGACTAACAATTCACATCAGCCTGTTGTGCCCTGGACTAGGGGCAATTGGGGTACTACAACTGACTGTGCCAAACACTCCCTTTTGAGCGGGCTAAGAGAGCTAATTTTGCAAGACATCTCATTCCCCACTTTTGGAGTACAAGCGACAACACAAGACATTGAAAACACACGCCTCGACATCTTGGATTGCATAATATTGGCAGCTGAAGACATAGGATTAGGCATTATCAGAGACGGTGTCTGAAACAAAATGGGAAGCAAAGGCACCATGCAAAGAAGAAAGAGACACAAAAGAATATGGCCTTCAGTGGTAGCAGCGGTATTGACACCAGTGCCAGCAATAATAGTGACGGCACTAATAATAATATTTGCAGACAAACTTGAAATACCGTTCCTTAACCGCCGGCATGGAGAGGAGGGTGATAACAATGTGACTAATGATGCAGAACAACCAGGGTTTGAAAATGAAATGATTCTGGGAAAGGTTGGCAATAAAGAAGACGGGGACGGGGTACTGTGGGATGAGTACAATGAAAACCAGTATGTTGAAATGCTAAAAATGTATGTACACATAATGAATATATCTGGATGTTACGTCTGTACGCACTTACCAACTAACACAGAAAGCGGTATGAGCTACAACGTGTTACCAGTTTCCAAGTATGTGGGGTGTATTCTAATGAGGGACCTGCTCCTCAAACACCACAATATGTCAGTATCAGTTGCACCACCAGCAGATAGCAGAAGGTCAACGAAAAAGGGTGGGAAAACACCCGGGAGAAAGAAAGGGCCTTGCATTAATATCCTACCAACAACAAGGTACACAGAGATGTTAGCAACAATAGTGGGGGTTGCTAGAGCAGAAGGATGGGAAAGTAGGGCAGAGTGGAACAACTTGGGGACGATGAAGGAAGGAAAATTGAAGATACCAAGGTTCAAAATAGAACTGCCACATGCCCCTTCCTGAATTCAGAGTAACAAAGTGATGCTCACAACAAGAAGACCCCAGTTGCCCCAGAAGGAAGGAAGCTGCACGATAGACACGATACTGTGGAAATGCATGGAAAGACTGCATTCCATCTGCATGCACGGTAGCAGAAAGGATACAAGGGGAACTGGGTCTACTAGGTTGTGAGAATAGGATAAACAAAATGAGGAGAGTGCTAGAAACAGAGGGAACAGAAGAGGAGGCGGAGGGACAAATATCCGTTGGCAGCAGTAACTGCACACACACAACATGGCTGTCAAGAGTTAGGAACAAACAAGGGGGATTATTCCATGGATTAGTAGGGCACAAAGGATTGTTTTTCGTGTGTTGCGAGTGGGCTTACTTCTACCTACCACCAGGATGGCACGGCAGCTGCTATCTCGCCTCCATCATACCAAAGATGACCCATTTCTCTGACATAGGCCAGATCGCACTCCAAGGCACCAGAAGGAACCAAGAATGGGCGGACCATGTAATGACGGGCTTAGGGGCAATGGTCCCGGGTGTAGGGCTTGTCTACACCACTGAGAGAATACATCAGCTAGCACGCATGATTGAGGATTTCGCTGAAACTACGGCCATAGGGATGGGAAACATCATGGAAGAACTCACAGAGGGCCGTAGTGATGCAGAATAGAGTAGCATTAGACATCATCTTGGCGAAAGAGGGTGGAGTCTGCCACGTCATCAAGCAAACATGCAGCTCATACATACCTGACAACAGTCGCAACATAGACGACGTAATACACCACATTATAGACATTAGGGATGAAGCACACAGCATACACACCGGGAGCATGTGGGACAAAGTTATGGTATGGCTAGCAGGCTGGGGATCATGGATATTGGAAGTAGGCATCATCATAATTGCAGTACTAATTACGCTCTGTGCGATGTGTCAGGTTTGCCCAGCATGTTGCACTGCCCTGGTGTCCCGTTTTGCGCATCACGGGCAATACAGCAGGTGGCGTAGACATCACAGGCACAACACCAAGGACGATGAGGATGGAGGAGAGGAGATGGTGGTAAAGGGATAGAGGATGGTGATTTGGTATCAGATGGGGCAATGTAGAAGCCAGTTTCCCTTTTTGACACCAAATGCAGGAAGTTTGTAGGCCTCGTTCAGTTAGCATGACAAATACTGTATACTGGCAGTACTCTTGCTTCAGGGGGACGGCTTCAGCAACGCAAGACTTGCTCATGAACAAGATACGTGGCAAGAGAAGATGCTCGCTTCAGCATGTACACTTGCATATCACATTTCTCAATATGTCTTTGGCCATTTCTATTATGTTGCAATCATTAACTGGAAAAGCACCAGACTTATATCTTACGTTATAGTGGAAAGTCCCAGAAGCAGACTTAGGTCACGCAGCCAGCAACAGTACTTTTTCGGAGGGTTACAACCTTTACAACGCAACCTTTACAACGCACTACCATTACAACTGGATTTTTACAACGCAAGTGGATTTACAACGCATGCTGTTATAACGCCAGCTTTTACAACGCAAGTACCATTACAACGCAAGTACCTTTACAACGCAAGTATTTTTTTTTAAATGTAACTTTATGTAATGTTTTTTTTTTAAAAATGATTATATATTATTACATTTTATTTCTGATTTATTATATTTATTGAATAAAAAATATTTAAAATTAGTGAAGTTGTTTTATTAATATTTAAAAGTAGTAAATGGTAAAAATACTCAAGTATAGAGAAATAATACTTTAGTATTTATATATTATAAAATATTATTAAATAGAATTTTTAGAAATTAATACTCTAGTATTTTTATATTACAATCCAAAATAAAAAAAGGAGTGTAAAGGTAATAATTTAATACTTAATTAAAAAAATATAATAATCATTATTCATACTCTAGTTTTTACAAATTACAATATTGGGGTATTTAATTTTAAATAGGGAACAATTATTAATTATAATTTAATTGAAAAAATGAGTGAAAAGGTAATAATTGAATACTTAGGTATTAAAAATAATATTTATTAAAAAAATGTAATACTTTAGAATTTTTTTTTTTAAATGTATTAAAAAATAAAGGTTAAATATATATATTTTTTTTAAATAATTATTAGTTAAACATTTTTATTTAACTATTATTTAAAAAAAAGTTCCCACGCTTTTGCATTGTTTTCTATGGGAACAATTGTCCTTCATTTATTTCCATATATCAAGCTGTATCTCCCGCGGAACTGAAAAGGAAGGTGTTAAAAAAGAAGAAAGGGGATCTTTTGCAAGGAAATGGAGTAAGCATCCAGGTAAGGATAAAATTACGTTATTTTACAAGTATTAACAAACAATTAGGATAAATATGTAAAATAAATACATTAATAAAAAAATAGTACACATAGTTTCGAAAAGTATATTTTTTTATTCAAAAATAAGGAAAAAAAGTATCTTTTTTTAAAAATATTTTCACATATTTACATATTTTTTTGCAAGTAATATATTAAATTAAATAGTAACAGTAATAAAATAAATAAATAAATAAATAGTCCGTTAACAATCTTTGCAGCTTCAGATGACGTAAGGACGTAAACGTGAACGTAAGCGGCCATTTTGAAGAGCATCGATGGATGAAGCAGCAGGAAGCTGATCTACGTCCAGGTAGGAAACAATTTAAACTTTATTTATATATGTTAAATTAAAAAAGGATACATATATTGTAAAGAAAGGGTAAGGAGAGTTTGCGGATAAATAAAGTAATGTAAAAAAGATAAAAAAGCATGTTGCCGATCGTGTAATTAGAGTATGCCTATGTCGGGTCAGAAAAAGTTGTCGACAAAAGTTATTTCTGTTTACAATTGGTTTCAAAAAATAGATTTTTAAATATAACATAAATGTTAAAAAAAAAGTTGCCGTCGTTTTTAAAATGTATTATGGCTGATAGTGACAGTAGGGTTTGGTAGGAGTTAGTAATTGTTCAATTTGGAATTGGATGGTCAGAAGAAAAACTATTTTATTTCTTGTGGAAAAAGGAAAATAGCACAGGTTGACATAGGGAGAACTTTTTTTTTGAAGGAGGTATCTTTGGATCTATTGTTAAGTTATAGAAGTACATTTCTGTATTAATTTGGAAAGAAAAAAAATGGTCATTTAAAACAGGTAACAAAAGGAAGGTTGACCCGACTAATTTTTGTTAAAAATGTTTTGGAAAAATGTTATTGCCAATTGTAATTACTGTTTCAAATAATTTAGGGCAAAGCAGGAAAGTAAGGTGCTAAAGTTATTTAGAAGTTTAGAATGTTGGCAACATTTTCAAGGTAGTCTAGAGCCACACACAACGAAAATTGTTGCATAATACCCAAAAGTCTCTCAGACATTTCCTTTGTTTTTTGTGTAACTCGTGGGTTTAGACTACCAGTTAATGTTTGTGAAAGTCTCATTTCTTGAAAACTTTGCTCCTTCTTCAAAGTTTCCAAAAAAGAGTAGAAATTAGGGTGTGGTTTGCCAATTGTGTGGTTGAAGGAGTTATGCCATCCCTCAATGGCATTATTTGTTTTTGCTTCTCCCTCTAAACAGCTTGTGTAACAATTCCACCAATCCACATGGAAACGTGGCTTCCTCCTGCGACCCGATCTGCTTAGGTGCCCAATCCATGTGTCTTCAAAATAATTTAGGATGGGTGCCAATTTTTCCTCATTTGCATTGTAATAGTCTGATTCTGTAATGGCAGTGTAGTATTCGTCTACACTTACGGGAGGAACAAAACAAAGAGCAGTTAATTTTTTTTAACTCAAATTGAAGTTTGCTATCTGTTGAATACTCTGCAACCAGGGATGTTTTCTGTAACTTACGCCAGAATGCCTGGGAAAAATGGAAGAAACAGCCCTGAATTTGTGTATCCGTGTACGTTTTACTGATCACATTGATCATGCTTGTTGGAAGGCGGACCCCGAGGAGTCGGTACGACCACCAAGGGGGGGGGCCCTCACACTGCACGAAGTAGCCGAGCGCTGCCGAGAAGTCTCCTGAGAGATCCTTCTCCTATCACGTACTAGCACAGTAACACCACCACACAGGACTCAAGGAGGTTGTCTTGTGACAAGCAATTCTTTATCAGCAATAAAAAGGTTACGAGGTCAATATTTACACGAAGGGATCGAGGGATCCACCAAAAGTCTCAGTGTCTCTTTGGAAGGGTCGGGGTAGCGGGACAGTCTTTGGCAGGAATGCGGTACGAGGGTACCTGGGGCCCAGTTCTTATCCTCAAGCTGGAGGACCTCCGGATCTCGGATGGGTCGAGCCGCGACGGCGTCAGCAGGGCTCTGGCGTACAGTTCGTGGAGAGCCGCGATCAAATCAGCAGGGCTCTCAAGATGGTTTCTGCTCAGCTCGAGCCGCGACGTCGTCAGCAGGGCTCTTAGGAAGGTTCCAGCGAGGTTGGGCCGCGACGGCGTCAGCAGGGCTCCGATGTTCCAGGTGGTTCAGAAAGGGTTCACAAGAGGGAGCCGCGACGCAGTCAGCAGGGCTCGTGATAGTTCCGACAAGAGTTCTTCTCCGTAGGGTCAGCCGCGATTCAATCAGCAGGGCTCTCGACTCCGGGATACAACTGCCGAGCTGTGGTGGGGTCGCCCCAGATATAGGTCTGGAGCCCTTTGATGTCCGGACCTATGCGCCCGAGGGGGCGGAGTGGCCGGGTGGAGGTGGCCAGACGCCCAGCAGGAGAGGCGCCAGGCCCATGGGAGTTGCAGGGCGATCACACCTCGAGAGGGGAGGACAGTTGGGGGTCCCATCGATACTGTCCTCCGCCGGGGGCGATGAATGGGTCCTGCGGCACCCCCTGGCTAGTTCGTGGTGCCTCGATGTCGGGGCTTCGCTGGGGTCGAGGCCGGGTTGAGCGGGGGTGCACGGTGTGACGTGGATGCCAACAAGATGGCGGAGCCACGAGGAGTATGCGACCACGTGCAGCTCCGGGTGAAGGGCCTTGGTGCAGTTCAGACGGGTGGCCCGTGAAGGCCGGGGTGGGGAATGGGCACAATCCAGGGGGTTAAGGACCACGCCACGCGGCCGGGTCCAACAGGCGTCCCCCCCAGCCGAAGGCATGGAGAGTCACCCATCTCCTTGGGGAATCTCCTCGTCAAGGCGGAAGAAGCGGGACAGGCCGTCGGCGTGGTCATTGCCGGGCCGGTGTTCGACGTCAAAGTCCATCCCTTGTAGCGAGATGGACCACCGCAGCAGCTTGGGGTTCTCGCCCCGCATTTGCATTAACCATTGCAAGGGCCGGTGGTCGGTCTGGACCCGGAAGTGGGTGCCAAAGAGGTAGGGCCGGAGCTTCTTGAGGGCCCACACCACAGCGAAGGCCTCACGCTCAATAGTGCTCCAGCGTTGCTCTCGGGGCAGTAGTCGTCGGCTGATGAAGGCCACTGGTCGGTCGAGCCCCTTTTCGTCGGCTTGGGATAGGACGGCCCCGATCCCATACTCAGAGGCGTCCGTCTGTACCACGAACTCCTTCTGGTAGTCCGGGGCCTGCAGCACCGGAGCAGTACACATGGCTGTCTTTAGGGTGTCGAAGGCTGTTTGGCAGCGGGGTGTCCAGTGTACCTTCTTGGGCTGCTTTTTGGACGTTAACTCTGTGAGGGGGCCAACAATGCTCCCATAGTCCCGGATAAACCGCCGGTAGTATCCGGTGAGGCCCAGGAAGGCCCGGACAGCGGTCTGGGTAGTGGGGGGTTCCCAGGTCTGGATGGCATCTATCTTCGCTTGGAGGGGGGCCACCTGCCCGCTCCCCACTTGATGGCCCAGGTAGGTCACGGATCCGTGGCCGATTTGACATTTGCTCGCCTTGATCGTGAGTCCGGCCCGCTGGAGGGCGGCCAGGACGGCCTTCAGGTGGAGGAGGTGCTCGGCCCAGTGGTTGCTGTACACGGCAATGTCATCTAAGTAGGCCGCGCTGAAGGCCTCAAGCCCGGCCAACACCTTGTTCACCAGTCTTTGGAAGGTGGCCGGGGCGTTCTTCATTCCGAAGGGCATCACCCGAAAGTGGTAATGCCCATCCGGGGTCGAAAAGGCGGATCTTTCTTGGGCGCCGGGGGTGAGCTGGATTTGCCAGTACCCGGCGGTGAGGTCCAGCGTGCTCAAGTAGCGAGCGGCCCCTAGGCGGTCGATGAGTTCGTCGGCCCGGGGTATCGGGTGTGCGTCTGTCTTGGTTACCGCATTCAGGGCTCGGTAGTCCACGCAGAATCGCAACTCTGGGGGGTGACCGGGAGCTGCGGCCTTGGGCACCAGGACGACAGGGCTGGCCCACGGGCTGTCGGAAGGCTCGATGACCCCCAGGGCCAGCATCTTCGCTACTTCGGCCTGGATGCAGGCCCGCACTCGGTCAGGCACCCGGTAGGCTCTGTGTCGTAGGGGGGGGCTCTCCCCGGTGTCGACGTCGTGGACGCACCAGTGGGTCACCCCCGGGGTGAGAGAGAAGAGGGCTGCGTAGTCCCGCAGTAATTGCTGGCAGTCGTTGCGCTGTTCCGGGGTCAGGGACGAGGCGAGTTGGACCCCTTCGATTGATCCATCGTGAATGTCGGATTGCAAGAGGTCGGGCAAGGGCTCGGAATCGTCCTCGCCCCCTTCGTCAGTCGCCAGCAGCAGGCTCAGTTCGGTCCGGGCGAAGTGGGGTTTTAGCCTGTTAGCATGTAGGACCCGGAGGGGGTTCCGGGGGGACTCCAGATCGACCAGGTAGGTGACGGGACTTTTCTTCTCCACCACCTTGAAGGGCCCGGTCCACTTGTCCTGGAGGGCGCCGGGTTCGACCGGGGCCATGACCCATACTTTCTGACCTGGCTCGAATTCTATAGTAGAGGTGTTGCGATCGTACCACCGCTTCATGTCCTCCTGGCTGGCCTCGAGGTTGGCTTCGGCCATGGCTCGGAACCTGCGGGTCTGGTTTCGGAGGGTCAGGAGGTATCGGTAGACGTCAGGAGGGGCGCCTCGGGGCTTCATCTCCCAGCCCTCCTTGACCAGGCTGAGCGGTCCGCGGACCGGGTGTCCATACAATAGTTCAAACGGGCTGAACCCCAGGGACTTCTGCGGGACCTCCCGATAGGCAAACAGGAGGCAGGGCAGCAGGACATCCCATTTCCGCCTGAGGGGTTCTTCCAGGCCCTGGATCATCCCTTTTAATGTTCGGTTGAACCGCTCAACCAGTCCGTTCCCCTGAGGGTGATAGGGGGTCGTGAACTTGTATGTGACCCCGCACTGTTGCCACAGGGACCGCATGTACCTGGAGATAAAGTTCGTGCCGCGGTCGCTCACCACTTCGCTGGGGAATCCCACTCGGGAGAAGATCCCCATCAAGGCCCGGCCGACCACAGGGGCCGTTATAGTCCTTAGCGGGACCGCCTCCGGGTACCTGGTGGCGTGGTCCACGAGGACCAGGATGAAGCGGTGGCCCAGGGCGGTTTGGGGGTCCAGGGGTCCCACAATATCGATTCCGACCCGTTCGAACGGGGTGCTGACGGCTGGGAAGGGCTGGAGGGGGGCCTTGACCCGACCCCCCGTCTTTCCGCTGGCTTGGCAGGTCTGGCAGGACCGGCAGTGGTTGTCCACATCTCTCCGCATCCGGGGCCAGTAGAAGTGGGTCACCAGACGACTGTACGTTTTGTCTTGCCCCAAGTGTCCGGCGAGGGGCACATCATGGGCCAGGTTGAGAAGGAACTCCCGGAAGCGGAGGGGGACCACCAACACGCGGCTGGCCCCGAGTTCTGCTACTTTCTGTTCACTGTACAACAGGCCCTCGGCCCAGTAGACCCAGTGGGTGCCGGTCTGGTCACCGTTGGCTTGCGCGGTCGCCTGTTGTCGGACCCCTTCGAGAGAGGGACAGGACTGTTGTTCTTGCTGGAACTGCTCTCGGGTGGGGCCCCCTTCGTGTCGCCATTGTGTCAGCTCTGGGAGGGCGCTCGGAGAAGCCATCTCTTCGGGGGAGGATTCGCTGGGTCCAGGGTCGGTGTCCGCCTCCTCCTCGCTGCTGGTGGGAGGGGGTGTGAGCCCCTCGGGTTGGGCGGTCCCGGAGGTCGAGGATGAGCGGGGGGCCTGGGTGGTCATGGACCGGGTGATGGCGCAGGCCCAATCAGCCAGTCCCAACATTCGGAGGTGCTCTCGTCGCTCTACTTGAGCCCAGGGGGAACTTTCCAAGTCGTTCCCCAGGAGGCAGTCGACCGGGGCGTCGTCGCGCACCGTCACCTTCAGCAGGCCCGTCACCCCTCCCCACTCGAAGGGGACCAGGGCCATCTGGCATAGGCTTTCACGGTTGTCGGCCGTCCGTACGGGGCACAGCACATTCGGTAGAATCTGTTCAGGGGTCACCAGGTGGCAGCGGACAGCGGTGATACTGGCGCCTGTGTCACGAAGGGCTTCGGCCCGTTGTCCATTGACCGTGACCTGCTGCCGGTACTTCTGGGTGTTGGTTGGGATGGGGGTGCAGGGTACCATCTCTCGGCTACCCAGGCAGACCAGGGACATGGCTGCCGGCTCCCACTCAGTGTTCTCTCGGTCGAGGGCCTCCTCTTCCTCTTCTCCTCCCCCCAAGGCGGCGGCTGTCAGCTGCCGGGGCGGGGGCCCGCCGGCCCCGTTTCTTCGGTTCAGGGGGCAGGCCGGATCGCTGGCAAAGTGTCCGGTTTGTTGGCAGCCGTAGCAGGTCACTGGTGGCCGTGGTCCGGGTCGGGCCGGGCCCACCCTTCGGGCTAGGCTCGGGGAGAGATGTGGCTGCGGTGGCCCTCGAGGGGGGCTCCTGGGGGCCCCGGCGGGAGGGTCTCGGTTCCTGTTCGGCCCTCCCCCCCCACCGCGCTGGCGGGGGGGTCCGTTGGGGTTCCTCTGGTACTCCCCCATTGAGTTCCGGGGGACCCGGGAGTTGACCCATCGATCGGCCTCGACGGCAAGTTTTCGCGGGTCGGTCATTTTGCTGTCGAGGAGGTGCTGTCTCAGTTCCACGAAGCAATTGTTGGAAAGGTGTTCCCACACGATGAGGTCGACCAGCTGCCCGTAGGTGGTTACTTTGCTCCCTTTGATCCACCCTTCTAGGGCCCGACTGAAAAAGTCCACATATTCCACCCATGTGGTACCCGGGATTTTCTTGCAGTCTCTGAACCGTTGGCGGTACATTTCCGCTGTTAGCCCGTAGCGGGTGAGCAGGGCCTCCTTCATGTGATCGTAGGAGGTCATCACCTCCTCCGGTAGCTGGAGCAGCGTGTCCCGCCCCTCACTCAGGAACCGCCCCCACAGGCCCGCGCCCCAGTCTTTTCGGGGCACCCGATGAGAGGTCATGGCCACCTCGTAGGCCTTGAACCATTGTTGGATGTCGTCATTCTTGTAATACTCCTTGACGACCTCTTTCGGGATATGTACCTTGGCCTCGGAAGGCGGTAGAGTGTCTCTAGTACTGGGGGTGCCGGTCCCTCCGTTCTTGGCCTTGATCTCGAGCTCCTTGAGACTGCGCTCGTGCTCAAGAGTTATTTTTTTTTCCTCCAACTCCCGGTGTCGTCTCTTCTCCTCTATCTCTTCTTGAAGGCGCAGCTGCTCTAGGGCCAGTTTCTTTTCTGCCAGCTGGAGTTCGCCGTCCAGCCGCAGTCGGGCGAGCTCTAGCTCGTGGCTCCGGACCTTTTCCCGCTCTCGTATTTCTTCTTCGGAGAGGCCGGTTTCTAGGCTCTTTCTTCCTCCGGTTGCCGGAGTCCGTGCGGTTGCTGTGGTCTCAGTCAGGGGCAAGGGCCCTTCTTCCTGGGAGGGGCCTGCCCCGGCCTCCAACCATGCCCTCAGAGCTTTCTGCATCTCCTCTTTGGTACCTAGGCTGGTGGTTGCAATGCCTTTGTCTTTGCAGAACTGTTTTAATTCTTTGTGCGTATATTCTTCCAGCCGTTCGGGCTGGAATTCCATTGTCGCGTTGTTTTCCTGGCTGCTCATGATGCTGTTCGTTTGGATGGGTAGCTAGTGGGTACTGGCTGGTACATACTGCGTTCGGCTCGGATCCCGTCGCTGGCCACCAAATGTTGGAAGGCGGACCCCGAGGAGTCGGTACGACCACCAAGGGGGGGGGCCCTCACACTGCACGAAGTAGCCGAGCGCTGCCGAGAAGTCTCCTGAGAGATCCTTCTCCTATCACGTACTAGCACAGTAACACCACCACACAGGACTCAAGGAGGTTGTCTTGTGAAAGCAATTCTTTATCAGCAATAAAAAGGTTACGAGGTCAATATTTACACGAAGGGATCGAGGGATCCACCAAAAGTCTCAGTGTTTCTTTGGAAGGGTCGGGGTAGCGGGACAGTCTTTGGCAGGAATGCGGTACGAGGGTACCTGGGGCCCAGTTCTTATCCTCAAGCTGGAGGACCTCCGGATCTCGGATGGGTCGAGCCGCGACGGCGTCAGCAGGGCTCTGGCGTACAGTTCGTGGAGAGCCGCGATCAAATCAGCAGGGCTCTCAAGATGGTTTCTGCTCAGCTCGAGCCGCGACGTCGTCAGCAGGGCTCTTAGGAAGGTTCCAGCGAGGTTGGGCCGCGACGGCGTCAGCAGGGCTCCGATGTTCCAGGTGGTTCAGAAAGGGTTCACAAGAGGGAGCCGCGACGCAGTCAGCAGGGCTCGTGATAGTTCCGACAAGAGTTCTTCTCCGTAGGGTCAGCCGCGATTCAATCAGCAGGGCTCTCGACTCCGGGATACAACTGCCGAGCTGTGGTGGGGTCGCCCCAGATATAGGTCTGGAGCCCTTTGATGTCCGGACCTATGCGCCCGAGGGGGCGGAGTGGCCGGGTGGAGGTGGCCAGACGCCCAGCAGGAGAGGCGCCAGGCCCATGGGAGTTGCAGGGCGATCACACCTCGAGAGGGGAGGACAGTTGGGGGTCCCATCGATACTGTCCTCCGCCGGGGGCGATGAATGGGTCCTGCGGCACCCCCTGGCTAGTTCGTGGTGCCTCGATGTCGGGGCTTCGCTGGGGTCGAGGCCGGGTTGAGCGGGGGTGCACGGTGTGACGTGGATGCCAACAAGATGGCGGAGCCACGAGGAGTATGCGACCACGTGCAGCTCCGGGTGAAGGGCCTTGGTGCAGTTCAGACGGGTGGCCCGTGAAGGCCGGGGTGGGGAACGGGCACAATCCAGGGGGTTAAGGACCACGCCACGCGGCCGGGTCCAACAATGCTCAATTCAAAATCTACAATTATTTTCCTAGGACTTTTGGATGTTTTCTTTTTAATAACTGATAAAAGTTCAGTGTAGGTTGCAGTAGTCTTATCAGGAAGCAAACTATATACTAAGGGGATCACATTATGGTTAATTTTAGCGTGTATAGTGTAAATTTGGGTGAAAGGATGGGGTGTACTTTTAAACGTACCATCCATCATCCAAATTTCACTATTTTCTAACTTAACAAGGTTGCGGGGTGTACTAAAAATTAAGATACGTTTTTGAGGGTTTTGGTTGTCAAGGAGAAGGAAAGGTTCATCAGCAAAAGAAATTGTAAGTTCATGTGGAATGATAATGTCAGAAAAGGTATGAGGTGCTGTGGTTTGTGTGTTACTTGCCTGCTTTAGTCTTTGTATAATTCGTCTCAAATTAGGAATTATAGGCATATTACTAGCAACATGACTGGGGAGATGCTGTGCAACCTCTCTTAAAATGGATCCAGTAGAATCATTGGAGGTGCTTGCAAGTTGTTTCATTTCATTTAGGGTTTCCCTTACATCAATCTCCATTGCAGAGGCAGAGTGGTTATGATCTGTTGTCTTAATGATATCATTAAGGGTAACCGCTCTACCACTGCAATGGGATGAGTAGTATTGCACACACCTCCAATGATTTCTAGGGAAACTTATCCTTTCTTTACAATATATGTATCCAGCATGCTTTAATAATTTGTTTCCTTTTCTTGATTTTATGTAGGAAGCTGTTTCCTGAGTAGACATTATCTGTGAAGAAAATATGTTTGATTTAATATGTGGAATAAGAAGACAAATAACAAAGAACAATATCCTACATTATCCATAATGTGGCCCTTTCTTGGAGTTAGAATAGTAAATTCTGCTTTTACACTATCCTCCACTTTCCCTAATGTTCAACCTCCTTGGAGCTAGAATACTAAATTCTGCCACTACACCATCCTACACTTTCCCTACTGCTGCACCTTCTTGGAGTTGGAATAGTAATTGTTACCCCTACAGTATCACAAACATTCACTACTGCTGCACCTTACTGGACTTAGAATAGTAATTGTTACCCCTACACTATCCTACACTTTCCCTACTGTTGCACCTTACTGGAGTTAGAATATTAATTTTTACCACTACACCATCCCACACTTTCCCTACTGGTGCACCTTCATGGAGTTAGAATAGTAATTGTTACCCCTACACTATCCCACACATTTCCTACTGCTGCACCTTACTGGAGGTAGAATAGTCATTGGTTCCCTGTACATTATCCAAAACTTTCCCTGCTGATGCACAAATATGTGGTTAGACTAGTGATTGATACCTCCATACCATCCTACACATTTTCGAGTGCTGCAGCAATCTGGAGTTAGAAGAGTTATTGTTATCTCCAGAAGATGCTACACTTTCTGTATTGTTGCAGCTTTATTGCATAGGTTTTAAAACCTTTTGCAAATTGAATGATGTTCTACTTTGGAGTGTTAGTTTCAATTACCTTTTGATTTAGGTGTTTTCTTTTTGGTCTAGTTTCAGTCTGCTTTTTGGAAGTTAGCTGGTCTTTTTTGTTGTTTGGTTTTGTGGGATTCAAATTGTGCTTTGGTTTTCAGAAGATTGATGTGAGTATCTGAAAAAATGAGAAAGTAATGCAATTGTTGTATTTTATTGCAGTGCTTGTGATATAGTACAAAATGAAAAAATGTCATGTGCATAACTGACATTTTACTTTATTTAACTCTATTACTATGCAATACTTTTGCTACTACTGCTGCAGCAACTTGGAGTTAGAATAGTAATTGTTACCCCTACACCATCCCACACTTTCCCTACTGTTGCACCTTCCAGGAGTTAGAATAGTAATTTTTACCACTACACCATCCCACACTTTCCCTACTGGTGGGCCTTCACTATCCCACAAATTCTCCACTGCTGTACCTTACTGGAGGTAGAATAGTCATTGGTTCCCTGTACACCATCCAAAACTTTCCCTGCTGCTGCACATATATGGAGTTACAATATTAATTGATACCTCTATACTATGCTACACATTTTCTAGTGCTGCAGCAACCTGGAGTTAGAATAGTAATTTTTTCCTCTACACCATCCCACACTTTCCATACTGCTGAAATTTCCTGGAGTTAGAATACTAATTATTACCCCTACAGTATCCTACACATTCACTACTGCTGTACCTTACTGGAGTGAGAATATTAATTGTTAACTATACACCATCCTACACTTTCCCTAATTTTGCACGTTTTTGGAGTTAAAGTCTTAATTGATAGCTCTACAACATCCCACATTTGGGTGCCAATTACGATCCGTTAAAAATTTTCCCCGTACGACTCGTATCGGGTCTTTTTACCGTACGAATCGTACAAGTGCCGTACAAACTGCCAATTACGATTCGCATGGGAAAAAGACCATACGAATCGCATTGGGAATAATTCCCCACACGTCCTCGGGTCGGAAAATGTGTCCGATACATCCTCGGACGAATCTCCATACAAATGTGAAAAGTGAAGTCCGACCGCGGAATCACGATCCATCCCGTGCGTCAGAAGTTACAACCGTATGGAAAAAACACCGTCCGCACCGAACACCCATAGCAACCATGGAGACATGTGCCCGCATACGCGCCGACCCCCCCCCAGCCCCCGTACGTACGTGTCGAACCCCCCCTTGTATGTACACCCGTGTACGTGTCGTACCCCCCGTGTATGTACACCCGTGTACGTGTCGTACCCCCCCTGTATGTACACCCCTGTACGTGTCGTACCCCCGTGTATGTACACCCCTGTACGTGTTGTACCCCCCGTGTATGTACACCCCTGTACGTGTCGTACCCCTGTACGTGTCGTACCCCCGTGTATGTACACCCGTGTACGTGTCGTACCCCCCGTGTATGTACACCCCTGTACGTGCCGTACCCCCCGTGTATGTACACCCCTGTACATTAGTCGTACCCCCACCCGTGTATGTACACCCGTGTACGTGTCGTACCCCCGTGTATGTACACCCGTGTACGTGTCGTACCCCCCCTGTATGTACACCCCTGTACGTGTCGTACCCCCGTGTATGTACACCCCTGTACGTGTCGTACCCCTCCGTGAATGTACACCCCTGTACGTGTCGTACCCCCGTGTATGTACACCCCTGTACGTGTCATACCCCCGTGTATGTACACCCCTGTACGTGTTGTACCCCCGTGTATGTACACCCCTGTACGTGTTGTACCCCCGTGTATGTACACCCCTGTACGTGTCGTACCCCTGTACGTGTCGTACCCCCCCGTGTATGTACACCCGTGTACGTGTCGTACCCCCGTGTATGTACACCCCTGTACGTGCCGTACCCCCCGTGTATGTACACCCCTGTACATTAGAGTCGTACCCCCACCCGTGTACGTGTCGTACCCCCCGTGTATGTACACCCGTGTACGTGTCGTACCCCCCCTGTATGTACACCCCTGTACGTGTCGTACCCCTCCGTGTATGTACACCCCTGTACGTGTCGTACCCCCGTGTATGTACACCCCTGTACGTGTCGTACCCCCCGTGTATGTACACCCTTGTACGTGTCGTACCCCCGTGTATGTACACCCGTGTACGTGTCGTACCCCCGTGTATGTACACCCGTGTACATTAGAGTCGTACCCCCACCCGTGTATGTACACCCGTGTACATTAGTCGTACCCCCACCCGTGTATGTACACCCGTGTACGTGTCGTACCCCCCATGTATGTACACCCCTGTACGTGTCGCACCCCTCCGTGTATGTACACCCCTGTACGTGTCGTACCCCTCAGTGTATGTACACCCCTGTACGTGTCGTACCCCCTGTGTATGTACACCCCTGTATGTGTCGTACCCCCCGTGTATGTACACCCGTGTACGTGTCGTACCCCGTGTATGTACACCCGTGTACGTGTCGTACCCCCCGTGTATGTACACCCGTGTACATTAGAGTCGTACCCCCACCCGTGTATGTACACCCGTGTACGTGTCGTACCCCCCGTGTATGTACACCCCTGTACGTGTCGCACCCCTCCGTGTATGTACACCCCTGTACGTGTCGTACCCCCCGTGTATGTACACCCCTGTACGTGTCGTACCCCCGTGTATGTACACCCCTGTACGTCAGAGTCGTACCCCCACCACAACATTCTAAGTACGGAGCGCACCCCAGGCCCAAACATCACAACCGCATGTACGAGTCGTACCAAGCCACACACAAGGACAGCACTGTACAACAAAATGGCCCATGTACACACCGTACACACGCTAAAAACACACGTACACAACCAGGACAAACCAAAACAACACAAGAATACACCATTCGAATGGCACAAATCCACTAAACATGTCCAACAACCACTAAAACAACACATTCACTGACCTGCAACTGCCAAAAACAAACAGAGGCCCAAAACACCACCACTCCTTATAACACACCCACCCAAACTTCAAACACAGCCACACCCACCAATGGACCAATAAAAAGGCCCCACACACACAAACCATGAGCCTTTGCAACAGACTCACTGCTGCCAGACCCCACAGACAACCTACAGCACCAAACTAGAACCTTTACTACACCTTACACTTGCACACCTTCACACACACACCTTCACAAACACCCCCTCATCACATTCACACACACACCTGCACAACCACACCCACACACCCACAACCCCCCCCCCACCATCCACACCCACACGCCTCACCATGCCCACTAACAAGAATCCAAAGTTCAGTAACCGAGAGTTGGAGGTCCTTGTCGATGAAATCCTCAGAGTCGAGCCACACCTCTTTGGAACATTGGTCAGACAGACCAGCATGTCAGCAAAAACAGCCATGTGGCAGACCATCGTCGATGCTGTGAATGCTGTTGCGGACACCAGAAGGAACAAGCAGGAATGCCAAGCCAGGTGGTACGATCTGCGGAGGAGGGTCCGAGCCAAGATGACGGATGAACACAACCAGGCCAACGTCACTGGAGGAGGGCCGTCCCGCAGACCCGTACACTACCATCCCTGGGAGGAGAGGGTGATGGCCATACTGCCGGTGGAGGCAGTCGAAGGATTAGGAGGACTCCGAGACCCGGGTGAGTACACAAACAACGCACCTCACATGGGGGGAACGTCATCCACAACCAAACTCACAAACAGGCACGCAACCACCCCAAGCTATCGCATGACTCAACCACACTCCATGAACACGCACATGCCACTGGCGCCACCATGCCCCATGCACCCAGCTGGACAATGTCAAGTCACAGGCCACAGAAGACACCAACACATGACACGGTAACCCGGATGGCGGGAGGGTGGGCCCAAAAATCACATAGTGCAACTCAGAAGCAGACAACAATGCCCTCTGCCCATATGGCCTAGGTCACAGCCAGACAAACAGTGTGTCCCCACACAGGAAAGACTCGCCAGCAAATGGCGGACGCCTTGCATTAACACATGGGGGTGAAGGCACTGTTTTGCACATGACAGCAGCTAATGAACAGCCAACACTGTGAAAGAGTAGCAGCACACACCACCACAGCAGCAGCGCAGACACAGACACTACACCCAATGGGTGCCTGGAGATCAGAAACAAACTCACATCAACAAGCCAAGGGCCATTCAAAGATCTGCTAACAGTGTGTGCCCAGGAAGCTGGGCTGAGGTGACAGAGGGTGACACACAGAGGGAGGGAGAGGGGGACAGAGAGGGAGGGAGACACAGGAAGACGGACAGAGGGAGGAGGCTGACACACAGAGGGAGGGAGAGGGGGACAGAGAGGGAGGGAGAGGGGGACAGAGAGGGAGGCAGACACAGAAAGACGGACAGAGGGAGGAGGCCGACACACAGAGGGAGGGAGAGGGGGACAGAGAGGGAGGGAGACACAGGAAGACGGACAGAGGGAGGAGGCTGACACACAGAGGGAGGGAGAGGGGGACAGAGAGGGAGGGAGAGGGGGACAGAGAGGGAGGGAGACACAGGAAGACGGACAGAGGGAGGAGGCCGACACACAGAGGGAGGGAGAGGGGGACAGAGAGGGAGGGAGACACAGGAAGACGGACAGAGGGAGGAGGCTGACACACAGAGGGAGGGAGAGGGGGACAGAGAGGGAGGGAGAGGGGGACAGAGAGGGAGGGAGACACAGGAAGACGGACAGAGGGAGGAGGCTGACACACAGAGGGAGGGAGAGGGGGACAGAGAGGGAGGGAGAGGGGGACGGAGAGGGAGGGAGACACAGGAAGACGGACAGAGGGAGGAGGCTGACACACAGAGGGAGGGAGAGGGGGACAGAGAGGGAGGGAGAGGGGGACAGAGAGGGAGGGAGACACAGGAAGACGGACAGAGGGAGGAGGCCGACACACAGAGGGAGGGAGAGGGGGACAGAGAGGGAGGGAGAGGGGGACAGAGAGGGAGGGAGACACAGGAAGACGGACAGAGGGAGGAGGCTGACACACAGAGGGAGGGAGAGGGGGACAGAGAGGGAGGGAGACACAGGAAGACAGGACAGAGGGAGGAGGCTGACACACAGAGGGAGGGAGAGGGGGACAGAGAGGGAGGGAGACACAGGAAGACGGACAGAGGGAGGAGGCTGACACACAGAGGGAGGGAGAGGGGGACAGAGAGGGAGGGAGAGGGGGACAGAGAGGGAGGGAGAGGGGGACAGAGACACAGGGAGAGCAAATCAGCCTTGTGGTGTGTGGGAGTCTGCTCGTCAGCAGGTGGACTGCGTGCATGTAGACAAGGGTGGCCAGTGCCAGCACCCCCCCCCTCTCCTCCATGGCAAAACACAGGGCCATGTCACTACCTGTGCACGAGCACAACGACAGCTACCTGCATCATTGAAGTGTGTGGAACAACTTCATGTGCCCACGTACAGTGCAACACGGAAGGCGCCAATGCACGGCTCGCCACACCTGCCCACTCCACTGCTGACTGCAGTCACACTTGACGCAGCAAGTAAGACTGTGCCACACATAGTTAAAGTCGCCAAAGCTGTGCCCAAGGGACACACCCATGCACAAGTGCACTGTGAGTGGAATGCAAGACAGATCCAAATTCCCAGAGGAAATGTTCCAACTTTGAAACTAATGAAACATGGATGTTGCATGGAACAAAATTAACATTGTCTCTCTCACACACAGGTCAACCTCGTGGTTCACCCCCCAACACTGGGGGGGTAGACTCACAGGACCCGGCTCTGCGGGAGGCCGATCCCACCGGCAGCGACGACTCTCACCACTCTGTGGACGTCCCCGACCAACCTGGCCCCTCTGGTGTCCAACCACCTGCAGCACCTGCGTCAGGTACAACGGGGCCAACCACCACCCCCACTCCTGCCACATCCCAGGAGACACCCAGGATCCCTGCCCCACCACCACAAAGCAGCCAGTCTGTCCAGGAGGGACAAGGTTCTCCGGGCACCCAGGAGGAGGCAGGCAACACCGCAAATGCCATCCCTCAGGGGTCCCGGAGACCCGATGTGCCCACAACGGCAGGCCAGGCGCAAGTGGGCAGGGGTGGTGGGAGTGGAGGACGGCGGAGGCGCCAGCCTGACCAGTTGGCTGGGGAACCGGTATATTCCCATGTCCGTAACATCCTGGACACATACCGGCAGGACACCACGGGCATGGCCCAGGTTGTGTCCACCCTCAACAATATGAAGGGGACCCTCGATGAGATCAAGACCCAGCAGGCCCAGCAACATGCGGAGCAACATGCCTGTCTACTGCAACACCAACGGAGGATGGAGGACAGACAGGCTGAGCTCGTGACGGTGTTCACGGGAATTCACAGTACACTCCGTCGGATGGCCGACAACATGGGCAACCCTCCCTGTGCCAGTAGGCGTAGAACATCACCACCCACAGGGAGGGATCAGGAGGAGGAGGAGGAAACATCCGATGGAGCATCCCAAACATCGTCACGGCCTGCTTCTGAGGGTCCCCGCAGGAGGGCGGGTCGTCCACGGAAAAGACCGTGAGGGTCGGCGCTACAGCACCATCTCCCAGGACACCTGGCCTGGCACCTGGCCCACTGGAGCAACAGCAGCACAGCATCAAAAGACATTCTCTGTCACATGGCCTTGCTGGTCACTGTCTGACCAATGTTGACAAAGACAGTGGCATGGACTCTGAGGATTTCCAATGGCAAGGACACCAACTCCCCTACTGAACTTTGGATTCCAAACACCCGGAAAGTCCCTCATGTCATACCCCCCCCACCCCCCCACTAAAATAAAAAGTCACACCATGAAGAGAAGATGCCTGCTGGTTGCATTATTACCTTACATGTGTCTTGTAAAGTCTAAACATGCCCGAGTTCTCTTTTGACTTCAACCATCCACACCCTGGGGCCTGAGTCTGGCACAGGACACACGGGTCACAGTGTATTAGGCAAGACAGACATGGAGCACCATACACACCCGTGATGGGCCCAACCAGCTGAGGGGGTGGCCGCACAACCGTGCCGACAGACATATTGAGTACAGCAACAGTCATGCGCAGAGGTCAGGGATCATGTAGAGTGTCCTGGGGGGCACCCAGGTATGTGTAGACAGGTGGCAGAACCATGTCCTGCAAGCTTGAGTCGGGTGGATGCAGAGAATGGGGGCCTGGCCAACGTTGGATGCATGGGGATGGCACATGTCACAATACCCACAGTCATGGACATCATGCACAATACACAGTCTAATCCCACACACACAGCTTGCATCTTGCTACTCTACACATAGACACATAGCCACTATCAGGGAAAACCAAGCCAGACATGCCGGAGGCACCGTGGCAATACACCAGCATTGACTGAGAAGAGGCACCTTGGAGGCATAGGGACACCTTTATTAGTCATGTATTCGGGATTGCAGAGGCAACTCGGAGTACACATACACAGGTCATGTGGAGTAACATGTGGGTCCAACACTGACACCCACCTTCTGCAGCACAAATGCGTGATAGCCATGGAACTGGCACACAAGTGTCGGCTAACAGCTAAACACCCCCAGCTGCTCACGGAGAGCCAGCCATACACCATTGATCCGCTGATGTGGAAGTCCCACAGCATGTCAAGCCAATGCAAACCGTATGTGTCCGAGGGCAGTGTTACACACATTGATGCCATCATCACAATCCACTATCCCATCACAGATGACTGTCAACAAGTCTGACCATCTATTCAGGTGTACCCAGCTGCATGTAATGTGTACCATGGTCATGCAACATGTCTGCAGAGGAACCAAACATCGACAGGGGCAGTGTGCATACATCGTGAACAACTGCCACACCCAATACACCCCTGATGCATCCCTTACCCTAAGGAGACTTCCAAACGTGTCCGTGCCTGTAACGTCAGCACACGATGACGTGTCCATGAGGAATAGCAGTGCCACAACAATGCAAGCAGCAGACGGCATGCGCAAGTACCTGGGGAAGAGAGACACACAAGAAGTCAGCCACAAAAAGCACAGCCACTTGCATGTGCATGTACTCGACACATGTATGGTTGACAACATGCTAGGTCACAATTATGACTGGGGAAATACAACCATCACTCCAGTGACACACCCACGCACACCTCTGACTCACGTGCCATACATGCAGGTGGAGACACACATCGCAACACATGCCACACGGGGACCAATGCGTGCACACTCAGACACTGGTACTCACCACTATGCAAAGAAGTCGCGTATGAGCCGAGTCCGGATGTCCTCTTGCGGCTCCACATCCTCCACATCACTAGCCCCATTGCCAAGCCCTTCGTCCTCCACGGGTGGATGGTCCTGGTCATCTTGATCCAGGATGAGTGGCACAGCTTTCTCAACTGCCATGTTGTGCAGCATGCAGCAGACCATGAAGATTTGGCAGACCTTCGCCGGGGCATATGGGAGGGCGCCGCCGGTCTTGTGTAGGCACCTGAATCGGCTCTTCAGGAGGCCAAACGTCCTCTCTATCACTCGCCTTGTCCGGCCATGGGCGGTGTTATAGCGGAGCTGGGCCGGCGTTATGGGGTTGCGGAGAGGTGTGATCAGCCATGGCATGTTGGGATAGCCAGCGTCCCCTACATGGAAAACACATGGACATAAGCAGGACAGGAGAAGCGGTCGTGCTGGAAGTCTACGCAAAATACAGGACAGACAGACTGTACCCACCAACAACACATGCTCGTTCGTTGCGCAGCTGCGTCATCATTTGAGGCACCCTGCTACGCCTCATGATGTAGGCATCGTGTGCTGATCCTGGAAAACAAGCACAGACATGTGAAATCACCATGTTGGACAGACACACCACAAGGACATTGATGGAGTGGTAGTGCTTGCGATTCCGGTACGCTACCTCCTGTGCCTGTGGTGGTACCAAAGCCACATGTGTCCCATCTATGGACCCAATGACATGGGGCCTCCCTCCCAGGGCATAGAATCCATGCTTGACCCCAGTCAACATTTCAGGGGTAGGAAAATGGATGAAGTCATCCAGGTGAATCAACATGGCCTCTAAGAAATCATGCAGCACACGGCAGAACATGCTCTGGGACATGCCACCAACATGAGCTATGGTATTTTGAAAGGTACCCGTGGCTAGAAAATGTAGGGCTGCCATTACCTTCAGCTTGGGTGTCAGTGCCGTAGGATACCTGTGCAGCGGTTGCAGGTGTGGTGCCAGTCTCGCCGTCAAATCCAGAATCAACCGTTGGGGGAAGCGGTAGCACCGGATACAGTCATTCTCCCGCATGGCAGCCAAGTCCGGAATTGCTCGGGGAAGAGGCGGCGCTCTGCAGTAATTTGGAAGTGACAAGGAAGAGTGAGTGCACCACAACAACAATTAATTTGTACTGAGCACATGTTAATCTGTCTATACACATATGCTACATACGCAGTCAGGTATGTGCCACATGCCCTGGACATGTATGGCTGCCAGGTGACACTCCTACCAAGACCCAGCTACACACGGAGATTGTGAACCTCCACATGCCATGGCATGGGATTAGCTGTGTCCCAGTGCAAGTGAACAGCCAGACGCAAGACAGGAGTGACATACATCCACACATCAGCAGAAGTAGGATGTCGATTGCAGAGACTGCGAGCGGAACACTAGAGCCACAGGTCACATGACATTACACTAGGACAGCCCACACACCTTGCCATGAAGGTGTACATGTCATGACTCACCACACATTCATAGAGAGGATGCAGACATGTCCTTGTTACGCTACTCCGTGTCCCATGCATACATACGCACCTCACATCCGATACCACATGTGGCATGGTGTGCGGAACAGTGTGCAATGTCAATCTACACACAGACACATGTTGGTTGCTGCAACAGCTGCAGCTTTTGAGGGAGCTCCAACATCAACCTAATGGGAACCCCCCACACATACATGACATAGTCACATCGTGCACCGTGGGTAGTGACATGTCAGGTGTGGTAACCCCTGTACCGGGCATCAGGGGACACTTCCGTGTGTTGGTGTCCGTGCCATGCCAGTGACGCTCATCACAAGTGTGCAGTACGACATGCACACATGTCAAAGGAGTCAAGGGCATGCCTGGCACACATTGCACCGTCACTCATTACATGTTAACACATCTCATCATACATCTGGTGCCTTCTCGACTCAGGAGTAATGTGCCACATCACAGCCTGTCACACCTGTGCCCCACACATGTAGTACTGCCCAGACAATGCCTTGATGTCCATCCATGGACAAGTATGTCAGCCCTATTCCTTCCTGTGTGCTGCCTGTCACCACTGTGATGTGTGAAAACCATTACTGCTGCTATGAGGGCCTGTGTACGTTCCCATATCACTATGAGAGTGCTGCCGTATGTGTACCCATAGTGATGGTGAGCGTACAGGCATGTGTACGGTCAGTAGTACGCATACGCAAGAACACCCATAGTGGTACGGCCCGTACACGCGTGCGTACGTTCACTATGGGTGTCCTCGCGTATGCGTACTCGTAGTGGTACGGCCCGTACACGCGTGCGTACGTTCACTATCACTATAGGTGTCCTCACGTATGCGTAGTGGTACGGCCCGTACACGCGTGCGTTCGTTCACTATCACTATGGGTGTCCTCGCGTATGCGTATTCGGAGTGGTACGGCCCGTACACGCGTGCGTACGTTCACTATGGGTGTCCTCGCGTATGCGTACTCGTAGTGGTACGGCCCGTACACGCGTGCGTACGTTCACTATTACTATGGGTGTCCTCACGTATGCGTAGTGGTACGGCCCGTACACGCGTGCGTTCGTTCACTATCACTATGGGTGTCCTCGCGTATGCGTATTCGGAGTGGTACGGCCCGTACACGCGTGCGTACGTTCACTATGGGTGTCCTCGCGTATGCGTACTCGTAGTGGTACGGCCCGTACACGCGTGCGTACGTTCACTATTACTATGGGTGTCCTCGCGTATGCGTAGTGGTACGGCCCGTACACAAGCCTGTACGTTCACTATCACTATGGGTGTCCTCGCGTATGCGTACTCGTAGTGGTACGGGCCGTACACACGCCTGTACGCTCACTATCACTATGGGTGTCCTCGCGTATGCGTACTCGTAGTGGTACGGGCCGTACACGCGTGCGTACGTTCACTAACACTATGGGTGTCCTCGCGTATCGTACTCTTAGTGGTACGGGCCGTACACACGCCTGTACGCTCACTATCACTATGGGTGTCCTCACGTATGCGTACTCGTAGTGATAGTGAGCGTACAGGCGTGTGTACGGGCCGTACCACTACGAGTACGCATACGCGAGGACACCCATAGTGATAGTGAACGTACGCACGCGTGTACGGGCCGTACCACTATGGGTGTTCTTGAGTATGCGTACTCATAGTGGTTCGGCCCGTACACACGCCTGTATGGGCCGTTGCTATGCATTTGGGGTGCCCTAGGGCCCTGGAACGCACCATACCTGTGTGTGAAGCTCATTTTTACATAGGGGACACATGAGGGACAAGTATTAAGGCCTACATGCATGCTGGTTGTCATGGAGACCAAGTTTTAAGTCTGAATTTGTTCTGGAAGGTGCACAGCAGAAGTCAGTTGGAATGAATCTACTTTGTTGCAATGTGTTTGTGGGGTTGACATCATGCTGAAGAAAAAAACACAATAAGAACCCACTTACTGTGCTAGGTTTGAAGGGATTGGAGGAAACATAGGATGCAAATGTGAGTCACCAATCACTCTGTACTCCTGTGCATGAAACAGGCCAGCAAGGCAGATATAAGGCAGCTAGGTCCCATGAGGGATCACTTGCCTGCACATATTTCGATTCTACCACACTGCTGCTGCTCCGGATTCCCTGGAACCATGTCAAGGTCTGGGGAGAGGTCACAGCCATTCACCCTGGAGGAGAACCTGGCATTGCTGGATGTGATCCTCCCACAGTACCCCCTGCTGTATGGGCGAACAGGGTATCAGGTGAGTGCAGAGGCTACTAGCACAGACTGTGTCCCTTTTTTGTGACTGTGACTTCTGCCATTGTGTCCAGGTGTGACACACATGCTATGTACTGTAGGGGGGGTCCCGGGGGGGGAGGAATGCCTGATGTCTCCCAGCAGTGCCCAGACATAGGAGGGGTGGGTGCCTATCACTCCCAGCAGTGCCCATAGACAGGAGGGGTGGGTGCCTATCACTCCCAGCAGTGCCCAGAGTGAGGAGGGGTGTGTGCAGAGTCCTCCCAGCAGTGCCCAGAGACAGGAGGGGTGGGTGCCTATCACTCCCAGCAGTGCCCAGAGACAGGAGGGGTGGGTGCCTATCACTCCCAGCAGTGCCCAGAGTCAGGAGGGGTGTGTGCATAGTCCTCCCAGCAGTGCCCAGAGACAGGAGGGGTGGGTGCCTATCACTCCCAGCAGTGCCCAGAGACAGGAGGGGTGGGTGCCTATCACTCCCAGCAGTGCCCAGAGTCAGGAGGGGTGTGTGCAGAGTCCTCCCAGCAGTGCCCAGAGACAGGAGGGGTGGGTGCCTATCACTCCCAGCAGTGCCCAGAGGCAGGAGGGGTGTGTGCAGAGTCCTCCCAGCAGTGCCCAGAGTCAGGAGGGGTGGGTGCAGAGTCCTCCCAGCAGTGCCCAGAGACAGGAGGGGTGGGTGTGATGCACAGTGTGAGCCTTTATAATTGATTGTGTCTTTGCCCTCATTCCACCTGTGTACTTTCACTGGCACGTACTGCTTTTGCCCTTCCCCAGAGGAGTATGTCCCTATGGCAAAGGTGCAATGCGTTGGCTGCATGACATGCCTTGTTGTAACCAGCTAATTTGTTCTCATATGTGTCTCTGTGACATGTTGCAGGTGTATTGATGTAGTGTCACTTGTACATCCTCACAGGTAGGCGCCTCTGCCAAGGAGCAGATCTGGCTGACCGCCGTCAGTGCCGTGAGGAGTGCGGATGGTCGGAAGCGGCGCCTGTCCCAGGTGAGGAAACGCTGGCAGGATATCCGGTGCTGGACGCGGAGGATCGCACGGGTCCTGCTGGGGGACTCACCTGAGAGCCATAAGAACCGCAGGCGCCGCCGTCTCTCCCACATCCACAAGCGTGTGCTGGCGGTGGTATTTCCAGACTTGGACAGGCGCTTACAGGAGATGCAGCAGCAGGAAGGGGGTAGGTACATGTGTGTTTGTTGTGTTTCACCAGCATTTGTAAGTGCACTGTTCCATGGATGCACTGCCAGGGTTTAATGGTGCTGTGCAGATCCTGTTACCCACAGTATTGCAGTGCTCTCCTGCCACCCTTCCCCTCCTTGCAATGTGTTCCCTGGTCTGTGTGAAGTCACTCCGTCACAAGGTTATGTAGCCTGGCACCTTCTCCACGTGTACAATGCCTGCAGCATCATGTGTGGGGGTGGTGTGTAACAGGTTTTGGGACCTTGCCGGTGCCCTGTCCAGTTCTGGTCTTGTGGGTTCCATGTCAGTTGGCACTAATGCTGAGTCCAGACATGGGAGTTAGTCTCTCAAGTGTTATGCCTTACAGCACGCATGTCCTATGTGGTGGCCTGTGACATGATGTGCATGAGTGTGCGGTACGCATAGTGCGGGGATGGTAGCGTGTGTTGCAGTCATTCCCATTCAGGAGCATGGAGTTGTGTGGCCACTACTGTCCCCAGGGGCATATTTTCCTAGGTATCATGTGTGTAATCCGAATATGTCGACAATCTCTGTGTCTACAGCATAGGTTGTGCTCTGTGCCATTCTCCCCTGGCCAAATGTATATTGACGTGAAATGTAGTACAAGTGTCCACTGTACAGCCTGACCTGATATTCCTTGTTCATACTCACCGTGGACATTGCCTGTGTGTCTTGTTACAATCATCTGATGATGCCCATTCGTACATGATTATTTGGACAGGCGCACCTTGGGTATTTTGTGTGCAACCTTGATTTGTTGCATCCCATGTGTATTTCACCCAGACTAAGGGATGTAAGTGCTTCCTGTGTCTCCAAATAATAGTCTCATGTAGGGGGTGGGTGGTGCGGGCATGGCCTTCATGTCACAACCTGATATCTCCTTGTCTGGACATGCACTCAAGGTGCAGTGGGCCAGTCATGGTGGGCATGTTTTCAGTATAACCTAGGCTGCATGTGCCTCTTGTTCCTGGATATGGTCCCTGCTCATCCCTAATTCCTGCCACGCTGTGTGGTGCAGATGCAGCACTGGATTGTCCCCAGGGCCTTGCTCCTCAGTCAAAATTCCATTCCATCTCATTTGCTACTGTGTCATGCTCTCCATAGTTTTTCGGTGGCATGGTGGGTCAAACTACTGTGTCTTGCATGCCCTACATATGTACCTTGTTTTGTAGATGTTACTCTTCTTTTGTTTCAGGCTATGCACTGTGACCTATGTAGATTGGACTCATGTGACATATGTATACAGGTGTATGATTAATTTCTGTCTCTTCACCCTGCCCACAGCATCGTCGGGGGACACGGAGGGAGACATGGGCACAGACGGAGCAGAGGGACCGAGCACCAGTGCCAGCGGTGACATCGGGGCTGGCACATCAAGTGGGACTGAGGCGGAGGAGAGTGAAACCGGGGACCTGTCGACTGGCACAACAGAGTATGAAGCTGACGGGTCCGAGGATGATCTCTCCGAGTGGGCGGCGGCTGCACCAGCAGCTGACAGCGGCACTACATCTCGCCCCGCCCCCTTCATTGCCATCAGCCGCCTCCCACTTGCTCGTGTCCCTTCCCAACGTGCCCGGTCACCACCTTTCTCCTTCCTGCCAGGCACCGCACCCCCTGCCCCTGTCTCCACTGCTGCCGCCAATGCCGAGTCTGTGGACATCCAGCGGCAGTTGCAGGTTGGTCAGGCTGCGATCCTTAATGTCCTCCATGGCCACAGCCAAGTGCTGCACAACATGGAGGCATACTTGGAGGGCATTCATTCATCGCAGGCTGACCAACGCAGCTTGCTGAGGTCGATAGACTCGAACTAACTGCAGCAGTGGGTCTCCTGCAGCGCTACGTCCCACCCCCTACCCCTGCCCCATCCACACTTCCCACTCCCATGCCTGTCCCACGTACACCCAGACGTCAGCATGCACCCACCACAACACACACAGGCACCACACCAGCAGGGACGGTCCACCGCACACCTCCTGACACGCACACACAGGGTGAAGTAGGCACACCCACTGGGTCGGGGGGCAAACGTGTGACATGCAGCCAGAGTGGGAGTCCGCATTCCACCCAATCCACTCTCTCCAAATCCCCTCCCCTCAGCTCTCCTGGCCACATCTCCCCCAAAGACTCCTTCATGGCCGCTCTGTCCCTGAGCCCCACAGTGACACCACCACGCAAGCGGTCAAGGAAGTCCTCGGTCAGGGTGGTTGATTCCCCCCCCCCTGTCTACACCCTCCCCCAGTGGCACTGCGACCCCTCCCTCTGACCCCCCCCCTCCTTGGGGCCTGTGGTTCCTTCGGGTGCAGGGGATTCCCTGGAGGACCTTGCTAAGGTGTGCAGCGAGATCCTGGCCTCCGCCTTTGGCCCTGCCCCACCCCCTGTGGTGGAGTCCTCCATCCCTGCACCCACGACGCCTACCCTTCACCCTCCTGTCCCTGCGGTGCCTGTTTCTTCCCCCCCACATGATGCCCTCACCCCTGTGGAAGACAACGGAATGTAACTGTGCAGGCAAGCTAGGGGACACGCATCCCACTGTGTCCCCCATCCAGCTGTGACTTCTGGACTGCCCTATGGGCTTTGTAAATATTGAACTTCCTACAAACAAGATTTTTTGGTTCATGCTGAATAAAGCAATTTATTTTTTTCCCCTTGGAACACTACTGCTTTGCTGGTATTGCTGTTGGTGGGGCTGCTACATGGTTTTGGGTGGTGTTCATGTGTTGGGTGTGTGGGAAATGTAGTAGTGTGCTGGTCATAGGGGGGACCCTGGGATCTGTGTGCCATCACACGGTGTTAGCTAGGTTTCTGTGTTCATGTAAGCAGTTGCTGCATGGTGAAATTGTCCAAAGGTGTATTCCTTCCTCTGTGTACCCTGACATCTTCCCTGCAGGGTGTTCCCCAATATTTAGCGCTGAGCTGTGTGTACATTAGCTGGGTGTGTGACGGACTCCTTCTACTTTGCACATGCATGCTGAGCGATGTCTCCACCTGCATCATTCGTGCCATTCTTGATAGTCATTGTACTTGTGTATGTGGACTATTGACATGACTTCATGTGGACATGTTTTCTTTTCTGCGCTATGCATGTGTATACTCCCAGCCTCGCACACATGTGGTACATGTACTGCAGGGTCTTTGTGCACCTGACTGGAATTTGTGGCCATGGTATCTGTGGCTACTCCACCCTTTGCGTTCCATGGGCACTGCTGTGAGTGTTAGGCACCCACCCCTCCTGCCTCTGGGCACTGCTGGGAGGACTCTGCACACACCCCTCCTGACTCTGGGCACTGCTGGGAGTGATAGGCACCCACCCCTCCTGCCTCTGGGCACTGCTGGGAGGACTCTGCACACACCCCTCCTGCCTCTGGGCACTGCTGGGAGGACTCTGCACACACCCCTCCTGACTCTGGGCACTGCTGGGAGTGATAGGCACCCACCCCTCCTGACTCTGGGCACTGCTGGGAGGACTCTGCACCCACCCCTCCTGACTCTGGGCACTGCAGGGAGTGTTAGGCACCCACCCCTCCTTCCTCTGGGCACTGCTGGGAGGACTCTGCACACACCCCTCCTGACTCTGGGCACTGCTGGGAGTGATAGGCACCCACCCCTCCTGCCTCTGGGCACTGCTGGGAGGACTCTGCACACACCCCTCCTGCCTCTGGGCACTGCTGGGAGGACTCTGCACACACCCCTCCTGACTCTGGGCACTGCTGGGAGGACTCTGCACCCACCCCTCCTGACTCTGGGCACTGCTGGGAGTGATAGGCACCCACCCCTCCTGCCTCTGGGCACTGCTGGGAGGACTCTGCACACACCGCTCCTGACTCTGGGCACTGCTGGGAGTGATAGGCACCCACCCCTCCTGCCTCTGGGCACTGCTGGGAGGACTCTGCACCCACCCCTCCTGTCTCTGGGCACTGCTGGGAGGACTCTGCACCCACCCCTCCTGACTCTGGGCACTGCTGGGAGTGATAGGCACACACCCCTCCTATTTAACAATATGTACGCTTAGTACATACACGTGTGTGGGTTCGCTCCATGGGGGTAAGGCTCGTACTTACACTGTTGCGGTGGGAATACGCTCCATACGTACGCGGGTGGGGTACGGGTCGTACTTACACTGTTGGGGTGGGAGTATGCTCCATACGTACGCGGGTGGGGTACGGGTCGTACTTACACTGTTGGGGTGGGAGTACGCTCCATACGTACGCAGGTGGGGTACGGGTCGTACTTACACTGTTGGGGTGGGAGTACGCTCCATACGTACGCGGGTGGGGGTAGGGTCCGTACATATCCGTCCCCACGCTATGTGATGCTTGTGCGACCCGTACCCAGGCCTTTGCCACGTGGGTACAGCCGTCCCGCCATTGTTGGGGTGACGTAGGTGTGGGCGTGGGTACGGGACGTACCTGTATAGTTGTGTTGCCGGTTCGCGTCGTCAGGCACTTCCTTTGTGGCGGACGCTGGCTTTGCTGGACACGCCCCCACCCCCTCGTAGTGACCAAGGCATGGGGGTCAGGTATGTCCAGGGCATGTGTGCTGTGTGACATTGGTGGTGGTTTTGTGGCCTGCCCCTGGTCCTGCCCCCCCCCCTTCCCCCCCTCCCTTAGGTGTTCTGACCTTCTGCGGCGTCTGCGTCGGAACCTGTAGAGGAGGTCGACTGCTATGAGGGCCGGGATGACACGTAGGTGCGGGTCCATGTCTGTCCGTCGCGTACAGGTACTCCTTGTTCACGTCGTCCTGATTTCCCGGCAGTTTTTGGCAGCCGGAAAATATTCACCATGCGGGATGACGTCGGTGCGAATCGTAATTCCTGGTTCGTGAATGGCAGGCTGCGTGCGTCCCGATGTCACGTCGGCGCTTTCCCGAATCGCATTTGTATGTTTATTTTCGTCGGTCGGGGTTTTGTACGATTCGTACGGAAATGGTGTTTCCGTGCGAATCGTAATTCCATGTTTGTACATTTTGACGACCGGGTACGCGTCGGACGGAGAATATGCTCCGTCCGACGGTTCGTACCCGGTTTTTACCGGATCGTGATCGGCACCTTTATGTGCTGCTGCACCTTTATGACATTATGTGAATTATTTTAACCGCAACACTTTTTTACACTTTCACATTTATTTTTGCATTTATGAAGACAGCATAAAAACCCAGTTATTTAATGTTTTACATATTTACCTTCTTTCTACAACGACCTTTGAATTTTTAAAGATGACAATTTATTTCTTTTTCTTTATTGAATTTCTGTGTGAAAAAAAGATTAAATATGTGTGGATTAGAAAAAGTATTTTCGTGTTACTAATTTAGAATACTGTTTACAAAAATTTTGTAAAATACCTTCGATTTATTCTTGATGAGTAGTGTGGCTCATTTGGAAAAACGCTTTTTTTTTAAGTAGTCGTTTTCGTCACAGTTTATAGAAGTTGTCTTTTAGAAAGAAATTTTTTTCTTGTTATGTTTGAAAAATAATATATATTATAATTTAATTCACAATCATTTTCTAAAATTAACAATTTAGGTGCCGATTACGATCCTGTAAAAAATTCCCCGTACGACTCGTATCCGGTCTTTTTACCGTACGAATCGTACAAGTGCCGTACAAACTGCCAACTACGATTCGCATGGGAAAAAGTCCATACAAATCGCATTGGGAATAATTCCCCACACGTCCTCGGGTCGGAAAATGTGCCCGACACGTCTCCGGACGAATTACCGTACAAATGTGAAAAGTGAAGTCCGAACGCGGAAGTACGATCCATCCCGTGCGTCCGATGTTACAACCGGATGGGAAAAGCACCGTCCGCACCGAACTCCCATAGCAACCATGGAGACATGTGCCCGCATATGCGCCCAACACTCCCCCCCAGCCCCCGTATGTACGCGCCCAACCACCCCCAGCCCTCCTATGTACGAGTCGAACCCCCACCCGTGTATGTACACCTGTGTACGTACGAGTCGAACCCCCACCCGTGAATGTACACCCATGTACATCCGTGTATGTACGAGACGTACCCCCACCCGTGTATGTACACCCGTGTATGTACGAGACATACCCCCACCCGTGAATGTACACCCATGTATGTACACCCGTGTATGTACGAGACGTACCCGCACCCACGTATGGAGCGTACCCCCACCCCAACCGTGTATGTACGGCCCGTACCCTCACCCGCGTATGTATGGAGCGTACCCCCACCCCAACCGTGTATGTACGGCCCATACCCTCACCCCCGAATGTATGGAGCGTACCCCCACCCCAACCGTGCATGTACGGCCCGTACCCCCCCCGCGAATGTATGGAGCGTACCCCCACCCCAACCGTGTATGTACGTCCCGTACCCCCACCCGCATATGTATGGAGCGTACCCCCACCCCAACCGTGTATGTACGGCCCGTACCCTCACCCGCGTATGTATGGAGCGTACCCCCACCCCAACAGTGTACGTACGGACCGTAACACCACCCCCGTATGCATGGAGCGTACCCCCACCCCAACCGTGTATGTACGGCCCGTACCCCCACCCGCGTATGTATTGAGCGTACCCCGACCCCAACAGTCTAAGTACGGAGCGCACCCCAGGCCCCAACACCTTCACCCAACATCGCGCATGTACGAGTCGTACCAAGCCAGAGACAAGGACAGCACTGTACAACAAAATGGCCGATGTACACACCGTACACACGCTAAAAACACACGTACACAACCAGGACAAAGCAAAACAACACAAGAATACTCTATTCGAATCGCACAAAGCCACAAAACATGTCCAACAAGCACAAATACAACACATTCACTGACCTGCAACTGCCAAACTCCCAAACAGAGGCCTAAAACACAACCACTCCTTATAACACACCCACCCACAGTTCAAACACAGCCACACCCACCAATGGACCAATAAAAAGGGCCCACAGACACAAACCATGAGCCTTTGCAAGACTCACTGCTGCCAGACCCCACAGACAACCCACAGCACCATACTTGAACCTTTACTACACCTTACACTTGCTCACCTTCACACAACCACCTTCACAAACACCCCCTCATCACATTCACACACCTGCACAACCACACCCACAACCATCCACACCCACACCCCCCACAACCAGTCACACCCACACCCCCCACAACCATCCACACCCACACCCCTCACCATGCCCACTAACAAGAATCCAAAGTTCACTAGCCAAGAGTTGGAGGTCCTTGTCGACGAAATCCTCAGAGTCGAGCCACACCTCTTTGGAAAATTGGTCAGACAGACCAGCATTTCCGAAAAAACAGCCATGTGGCAGACGATTGTCGATGCTGTGAATGCTGTTGCGTCCACCAGAAGGACCAGGCATGAATGCCAAGCCAGGTGGTACGATCTGCGGAGGAGGGTCCGAGCCAAAATGACCGACGACCACAACCAGGCCAACATCACTGGAGGAGGGCCGCCCCGCAGACGCATACAATACCATCCCTGGGAGGAGAGGGTGATGGCCATACTGCCGGTGGTGGCAGTGGATGGAGTAGATGGACTCCGAGAGCCGGGTGAGTACACAAACAACTCACCTCACATGGGGGGAACGTCATCCACAACCAAACTCACAATCATGCACGCAACCACCCCAAGCTATCGCATGACTCAACCACACTCCATAAACACGCACATGCCACCAGCGCCACCATGCCCCATGCACCCAGCTGGACAATGCCAAGTCACAGGCCACAGAAAACACCAACACAAGACACGGTAACCCGGATGGCGGGAGTGTGGGCCCCAAAAATCACATAGTGCAACTCAGAAGCAGACAACAATGCCCTCTGCCCATATGGCCTAGGTCACAGCCAGACAAACAGTGTGTCCCCACACAGGAAAGACTTGCCAGCAAATGGCGGACGCCTTGCATTAAGACATGGGGGTGAAGGCACGTTTTTGCACATGACAGCAGCTAATGAACAGCCAACACTGTGAAAGAGTGGCAGCACACACCACCACAGCAGCAGCGCAGACACAGACACTACACCCAATGGGTGCCTGGAGATCAGAAACAAACTCACATGAACAAGCCAAGGGCCATTCAAAGATCTGCAAAAAGTGTGTGCCTAGGAAGCTGGGCTGAGGTGACAGAGGGTGACACACAGAGGGCGTGAGAGGGGGAGAGAGAGGGAGGGAGACACAGGGAGACGGACAGAGGGAGGAGGCTGACACAGGGAGGGAGGGAGAGGGGGACAGAGAGGGAGTGAGAAAGGGAGACACAGGGAGACCAATTCAGCCTTGGGTGGTGTGGGAATGTCTGCTCGTCAGCAGGTGGACTGCGTGCATGTAGACAAGGGTGGCCAGTGCCTGAATCCCCCTCTCTTCTCCATGGCAAAACACTGGGTCATGTCTCAACCTGCGCATGAGCACAATGCCAGCTACCTGCATTATATAAGTGTGTGGAACAACTCCATGTGCCCACGTACAGTGCAACACGGAAGGCGCCAATGCATGGCTCGCCACACCTGCTCACTCCACTGCTGACTGCAGTCACAATTGACGCAGCAAGTACGACTGTGTCACACATAGGTAAAGTCTCAAAAGCTGTGGCCAAGGGACATACCCATGCACAAGTGCACTGTGAGTGGAATGCAAGACATATCCAAATACCCAGAGGAAATGTGCCAACTTAGAAACGAATGAAACATGGATGTTGCATGGAACAAAAATAACATTGTCTCTCACACACAGGTCGACGTCGTGGATCACCCCCCAACACGGGGGGGGGGGGGGGGGAAGACTCACAGGACCCGGCTCTGCGGGATGACGATCCCACCGGCAGCGACGACTCTCACCACTCTGTGGACGACCCCGACCAACCTGGCCCCTCTGGTGTCCAACCACCTGCAGCACCTGCGTCAGGTACAACTGGGCCAACCACCACCCCCACTCCTGCCACATCCCAGGAGACACCCAGGATCCCTGCCCCACCACCACAATGCAGCCAGGCTGACCAGGAGGGACACGGTGTACCGGGCACCCAGGAGGAGGCAGGCGACAACGCTGATGCCACCCCTCAGGGGTCCCGGAGACCCGATGTGCCCACAAGGGCAGGCCAGGTGCAAGTGGGCAGGGGTTGTGGGAGTGGAGGACGGCGGAGGCGCGAGCCTGACCAGTTGGCTGCGGAACCAGTATATTCCCATGTCAGAAACATCCTGGACACATACCGGCAGGACACCACGGGCATGGGCCAGGTTGTGTCCACCCTCAACGAGATGAAGGGGACCCTCGAGGAGATCAAGACCCAGCAGGCCCAGCAACATGCCTGTCTACTGCGACACCAAGGGCGGATGGAGGACAGACAGGCTGAGCTCGTGACGGTGTTCACGGGAATTCACCGTACACTCCGTCGGATGGCCGACAACATGGGCAACCCTCCCTGTGCCACCAGGCCAAGAACATCACCACCCACAGGGAGGGATCAGGAGGAGGAGGAGACATCCGACGGAGCATCCCAAACATCGTCATGGCCTGCTTCTGAGGGTTCCCGCAGGAGGGCGGGTCGTCCACGGAAAAGACCGTGAGGGTCGGCGCAACAGCACCATCTCCCAGGACACCTTGCCTGGCACCTGGCCCACTGGACCAACAGCAGCACATCAGCAAAAGACATTCTCTGCCACATGGACTTGCTGGTCACTGTCTGACCAATGTTGACAAAGACTGTGGCATGGACTCTAATGATTTCCAATGGCAAGGACACCAACTCCCCCAGTGAACTTTGGATTCCACACACCCGGAAAGCCCCTCTTGTCATACCCCCCCCCCCCCCAACACGTACCCCAACACAAATAAAAAGTTACACGATAAAGAGAGGATGCCTACATTTTGCATTATTACCTTACATGTGTCTTGTAAAGTCTAACCATGCCTGAGTTCTCATATGACTTCAACCATCCATACCATGGGGCCTGAGTCTGGCACAGGACACACATGGGTCACAATGTATTAGGCAAGACAGACATGGAGCACCATACACACCCGTGATGTGCCCAACCAGCTGAGGGGGTGGCCGCACAACCGTGCCGACAGACATATTGAGTACAGCGACAGTCATGCGCAGAGGTCAGGGATCATGTGGAGTGTCCTGGGGGCACCCAGGTATGTGTAGACAGGTGGCAGAACCATGTCCTGCAAGCTTGAGTCAGGTGGATGCAGAGAATGGTGGCCTGGCCAACGTTGGATGCATGGGGATGGCACATGTCACAATACCCACACAGTCATGGACATCATGCACAATACAGAGTCTAATCCCACACAAACAGCTTGCATCTTGCTACTCTATACATAGACACATAGCCACTATCACGGAAAACCATGCCAGACATGCCGTATGCACCGTGGCAACACACCAGCATTGACTGAGAAGAGGCACCTTGGAGGCATAGGGACACCTTTATTAGTCATGTATTCAGGAATGCAGAGGCAACTCGGAGTACACATATGCAGGTCATGTGGAGTAACATGTGGGTCCAACACTGGAACCCCCCTTCTGCAGCACAAATGCGTGATAGCCATGGAACAGGCACACAAGTGTCGGGTAACAGCTAAACACCCCCTGCTGCTCACGGAGAGGCTGCCATACACCATTGATCCTCTGATGTGGAAGTCACACACCATGTCAAGCCAATGCAAACCGTATGTGTCCGAGGGCAGTGTTACACACATTGATGCCATCATCACAATCCACTACCCCATCACAGATGACTGTCAACAAGTCTGACCATCTATTCAGGTGTATCCAGCTACATGTAATGTGTCCCATGGTGATGCGACATGTCTGCAGAGGAACCAAACATCGACAGGGGCAGTGTGCACACATCGTAAACAACTGCCACACCCAATACACCCCTGATGCATCCCTTACCCCAAGGAGACTTCCAAACTTGTCCGTGCGTGTAACGCTGAATCAGCACACGATGACGTGTCCATGAGGAATAGCAGTGCCACAACAATGCAACCAGCAGACGGCATGCGCAAGTACCTGGAGATGAGAGACACACAAGAAGTCAGCCACAAAAAGCACAGCCACTTGCATGTGTATGTACTCGACACATGTAAGGATGACAACATGCTAGGTCACAATTATGACTGGGGAAATACACTCATCACTGGCACCATCACTCCAGTGACACATCCACACACACCTCTGACTCACGTGCAATACATGCAGATGGACACACACATCGCAACACATGCCACACGGGGACCAATGCGTGCACACTCAGACACTGGTACTCACCACTAAGCAAAGAAGTCGCGTATGAGCCGACTCCGAATGTCCTCTTGTGGAACCACATCCTCCACATCACTAGCCCCATTGCCAAGCCCTTCGTCATCCACGGGTGGATGGTCCTGATCATCTTGATCCAGGATGAGTGGCACAGCTTTCTCAACTGCCATGTTGTGCAGCATGCAGCAGACCATGAAGATTTTGCAGACCTTCGCCGGGGCATATGGGAGGGCGCCACCGGTCTTGTGGAGACATCTGAATCGGCTCTTCAGGAGGCCAAATGTCCTCTCTATCACTCGCCTTGTCCGGCCATGGGCGGTGTTGTAGCGGAGCTGGGCCGGCGTGCTGGGGTTGCGGAGAGGTGTGATCAGCCATGGCATGTTGGGATAGCCAGCGTCCCCTACATGGAAACCACATGGACATAACTAGGACAGGAGAAGCGGTCGTGCTGGAAGTCTACGCAAAATACAGGACAGACAGACTGTACCCACCAACAACACATGCTCGTTCGTTGCGCAGCTGCGTCATCATTTCAGGCACCCTGCTACGCCTCATGATGTAGGCATCGTGTGCTGATCCTGGAAAACGAGCACAGACATGTGAAATCACCATGTTGGACAGACACACCACGAGGGCATTGATGGAGTGGTAGTGTTTGCGATTCCTGCACGCTACCTCCTGTGCCTGTGGTGGTAACAAAGCCACATGTGTCCCATCTATGGACCCAATGACATGGGGCATCCCTCCCAGGGCATAGAATCCACGCTTGACCCCAGTCAACTGTTCAGGAGTTGGGAAATGGATGAACTCATCCAGGTGAAGCAACATGGCCTCGAAGAAATCATGCAGCACATGGCTGAACATGCTCTGGGACATGCCACCAACATGATCTATGGTATATTGAAAGGTACCCGTGGCAAGAAAATGTAGGGCTGCCATTACCTTCAGCTTGGGTGTCAGTGCCTTAGGATACCTGTGCAGCGGTTGCAGGTGTGGTGCCAGCCTTGCCGTCAACTCCTCAATCAACGGTTGGGGGAAGCGGTAGCAGCGTATACAGTCCTTCTCCCGCATGTCAGCCAAGTCCGGAATTGGTCGGGGAAGAGGCGGCGCTCTGCAGTAATTTGGAAGTGACAAGGAAGAGTGAGTGCACTACAACAACAATTTATATGTACTGAGCACATGTTAATCTGTCAATACACATATGCTACATAGGGAGTCAGGTATGTGCTACATGCCCTGGACACGTATGGCTGCCAGGTGACACTCCTACCAAGACCCAGCTACACACAGAGATTGTGAACCTCCACATGCCATGGCATGGGACTAGCTGTGTCCCAGTGTAAGTGAACAGCCAGACGCAACACAGGAGTGACATACATCAACACATCAGCAGAAGTAGGATGTCGATTGCAGAGACAGGTAGCGGAACACTAGAGCCACAGGTCACATGACATTACACTAGGACAGCCCACACACCTTGCCATTAAGGTGTACATGTCATGACTCACCACACATACATTGAGAGGATGCACAGGTCCTTGTTACGCTACTCCGTGTCCCATGCATACATACACACCTCACATCCGATACCACATGTGGCCTGGTGTGCGTAACAGTGTGCCATGGCCATCTACACACAGACACATGTTGGTTGCTGCAACAGCAGATGCTTTTGAGGGAACACCAACATCAAGCTAATGGGAACACACCACACATACATGACATAGACACATCGTGCACCGTGGGTAGTCACATGTCTGGTGTGGTAACCCCTGTAGCGGGCATCAGGGGACACTTGCGTGTGTTGTTGACTGTGCCATGCCAGTGACGCTCATCCCAAGTGTGCAGTACGACATGCACACATGTCAAAGGAGTTAAGGGCATGCCTGGCACATATTGCACCATCACACATGACATCTGTACACATCTCATCATACCTCTATTGCCTTCTCAACTCAGGAGTAATGTGCCACATCACAGCCTTTTACACCTGCGCCCCACACATGTAGTACTGCCCAGACAATACCTTGATGTCCATCCATGGACAAGTATGTCAGCTCTATTCCTTCCTGTGTGCTGCCTGTCACCACTGTGATGTGTGAAGGGCACCGTACATTCGCTCTGAGGGCCTGTGTACGTTCCCTATCACTATGGGAGTGCTGCCGTAGGCCTACCCATAGTGATAGTGAGCGTACGCGCGCGTGTACGGTCCGTATCACTATGGGTACGCATACGCGAGCACACCCATAGTGATAGTGACCGTGCGCGCGTGTACGTCCGTAAAACTATGGGTACGCATACGCGAGCACACCCATAGTGATAGTGAGCGTACGCGCGCGTGTACGGTCCGTATCACTATGGGTACGCATACGCGAGCACACCCATAGTGATACAGACCATACACACGCGCGTACGCTCACTATCACTATGGGTGTGCTCGCGTATGCGTACCCATAGTGATACGGACCGTACACGCGCCTGTACAGGCCGTTGCTATGCATTTGGGGTGCCCTAGGGCCCTGGAACGCACCGTACCTGTGTGTAAATCTCCAAATTACATAGGGGACACTTGAGGGACAAGTATAAAGGCCTACATGCATGCTGGTTGTCATGGAGCCCAAGTTTAAAGTATGAATTTTTTTCTGCAGGTGCACAGCAAAAGTCAGTTTGAATGAATCTACTTTGTTGCAATGTGGTTGTGGAGTTGACATCATGCTCAAGAAAAAAGAAAATAAAAACCCACTGACTGTGCTAGGTTTGAAGGGATTGGAGGAAACATAGGATGTAAATGTGAGTGTCCAATCACTCTGTACTCCTGTGCATGAAACAGGCCAGCAAGGCAGATATAAGGCAGCCAGGTGCCATGAGAGAGCACTTGCCTGCACATCTTTGGATTCTACGACCCAGCTGCTGCTCGTGATTCCCTGGAACCATGTCAAGGTCTGTGGAGAGGGCCCAGCCTTTCACCCTGGAGGAGAACCTGGCATTGCTGGATGCCCAGCCTTTCACCCTGGAGGAGAACCTGGCATTGCTGGATGTGATCCTCCCACAGTACCCCCTGCTGTATGGGCGACCAGGGTATCAGGTGAGTGCAGAGTCCACTAGCACAGACTGTGTCCCTTTTTTGTGACTGTGACTTCTGGCATTGTGTCCAGGTGTGACACACATGCAATGTACTGTAGGGGGGGTCCCAGGGGAGGGGGGGGAATGCCTGATGTCTCCCAGCCAGAGCATGCTGTGGTACATGTCTGCCGTCCTCACTTGCATTGTGTTTACTGTGTCAATCACTGCATGGTGCATGCCACATTCTGCCTGTTTTATCCTCCTGGGAATGTAGCCTCTACAGTCCTCATGTGATTATGTGGTCAGCCCAGTGTGACAGGTGACTGTACCCACAGATGTGTGTTAGTTCTGTGTACCTGTGCTGAGTGTCCACATGATGTGTTCGTACCCTGGACATCGGTGTGTGTGTGTGTAAGTCCCCTGTCATGTGGGTGGGTGCATATGTGGAGTGTAGCACCCAAGCTGCATGAGGGATGGATATACCCTGCCCATCTGATGTGAGCAGGGAGCAGTGCTGTGTGTCTGACGTGCAGAGCCAGCCCCACCCCCCCCGTCTAGTGGCACATGTGCAGAGTGAGGTTTGTAGCTGCATTTGGCAATGGCAGGTGAATGTCCTGTCCCTGTGTGTGTCTGTGTACTCTGCTGAGGTAGCGTCAGTGGCCTGTGGCATGTGACTGCTTTGAGGTGCTGCACATAATCCTGGTGTAGCTTGTGATGCACAGTGTGAGCCTGGATCATTGTGTCGTTGCCCTCATTCCACCTGTGTACTTTCAATGGCACGTCCTGCTTTTGCCCTTCCCCAGAGGATAATGTCCCTATGACAAAGGTACAATGCGTTGGATGCATACTATGCCTTGTTGTAAACAGCAAATTTGTTCTAATATGTGTCTCTGTGACATGTGGCAGGTGTATTGATGTAGTGTCACTTGTTCATCCTCACAGGTAGGCGCCTCTGCCAAGAAGCAGATCTGGATGAACGCCGTCAGTGCTGTGAGGAGGACGGACGGTCGCAAGCGGCGCCTGGCCCAGGTGAGAAAACGCTGGCAAGATATCCGGTGCTGGACGCGGAGGATCGCACGGGTCCTGCTGGGGGACTCACCTGAGACCCATAAGAAACGCGGGCGCCGCCGTCTGACCCACATCCACAAGCGTGTGCTGGCGGTGGTCTTTCCAGACTTGGACAGGCCCTTACAGGAGAAGCAGCAGCAGGAAGGGGGTAGGTACATGTGTGTTTGTTGTGTGTCACCAGCATTTGTAAGTGCGCAGTTGCATGGATACACTGCCAGTGTTTAAATGTGCGGTGCAGGTCCTGTCACCCACAGTATAGCGGTGCTGTCCTTCCTCCCTTCCCCTCCTTGCCATGTGTTCCCTGGTCTGTGTGTAGTCACTCTTTCACAAGGTCATCTGGGCTGGCGGTTTATCCACGTGACCAATGCTTGCAGCATCATGTGTGGGGGGGGTGTGTAACAGGTTTAGGGACCTTGCCTGTGCCCTGTCCAGTTCAGTACTTGTGGGTTCCATGTCAGTTGGCACTGATGCGGAGTCCAGACATGGGAGTTAGTCTCTCAAGTGTCATGCCTTACAGCACGCATGTCCTATGTTGTGGCCTGTTGCATGATGTGCATGAGTGTGCGATACGCATAGTGCAGGGATGGTGGTGTGTGTTGCAGACATTCCCATTAAGGACCATGGAGTTGTGTGGCCACTACTGTCCCCTGGGCCATATTTTCCTAGGTGTCATGTGTGTCATCACAAAATGTGGACACTCAGTGTCTACAGCATAGGTTGTGCTCTGTGCCATTGTCCCCCTGGCACCATGTATATTGACGTAAAATGTAGTACAAGTGTCCACTGTACAGCCTGACCTGATTTTCCTTGTTCATACTCACGGTGGCCAGTGCCTGTGTGTCTTGTTACAATCATCTGATGATGACCATTTGTACATGATTATTTGGACAGGCGCACCTTGGGTATTTTGTGTCCAATCTTGCATTTATCCAGCCCATGTGTATTTCACCCAGACTAAGAGATGTAAGTGCTTCCTGTGTCTCAACAAATTGTCGCATGTAGGGGGTGGTTGGTGCGGGCAAAGCCTACATGTCAAAACCTGATAGCTCCTTGCTAGGTCTGGCCAGTGTGTGATGTTTGTCTGGACATACACTCAAGGTGCAGTGAGCCAGTCATGGTGGGCATGTTTTCAGTATTACCTATGCAGCATGTGCCTAAAGTTCATGGATATGGTCCCTGCTCATCCCTATTTTCGGCAACGCTGTGTGGTGCAGATGCAGTGCTGGATTGTCCCCAGAGCCTGGCTCCTCTGTCAAAATCCATTTGATGTCATTTGCTATTGTGTCATGCTCTCCATAGTTTTTCAGTGGCATGGTGGGTCAACCAACTGTGTGTTGCAGGGCCTACATATGTACCTTGTTTTGTAGAGGTTACTCATCTTTCTTTTCAGGCTATGCACTGTAACCTATGTAGATTGGACTCATGTGACATATGTATACAGGTGTATGATTAATTCCTGTCTCTTCACCTTGCCCACAGCATCGTCGGGGGACACGGAGGGAGACATCAGCACAGACCGAGCACCAGTGCCAGCGGTGACATCTTGGCTGGCACATCGAGTGGAACTGAGGCGGAGGGGAGTGAGGCGGAGGACCTGTCCACTGCCACCACAGAATATGAAGCTGACGGGTCCGAGGCTGAGCTCTCCGAGTGGGCGGAGGCTGCACCACCAGCTGACAGTGGCACATCTCTCCCCGCCCACTCCATTGCCATCAGCCGCCTCCCACTTGCTCGTGTCCCTTCCCAGCGTGCCCGGTCACCACATGTCTCCTTCCTGCCAGGCACCGCACGCCCTGCCCCTGTCTCCACTGCTGCCGCCAATGCCGAGTCTGTGGACATCCAGTGGCAGTTGCAGGTTGGTCAGGCTGCGATGCTTAATGTCCTCCATGGCCACAGCCAAGTGCTGAACAACATGGAGGCATACTTGGAGGGCATTTTCTCATCGCAGGCTGACCAACGCAACTTGCTGAGGTCCATTGACTCAACACTGACTGCAGCAGTGGGTCTCCTGCAGCGCTGCGTCCAACCCCCTACCCCTGTCCCATCCACACTTCCCCCTCCCATGCCTGTCCCACATACACCCAGACGTCAGCATGCACCCACCACAACAGACACAGGCACCACACCAGCAGGGAAGGTCAAACGCACACCTCCTGGCACGCGCACACAGGGTGAAGTAGGCACACCCACTGGGTCGGGGGCAAACGTAAGACACGCAGACAGAGTGGGAGTCCGCATTCCACAAAATCCACTCCCTCCAAATCCCCTCCCCTCAGCTCTCCTGGCCAAAAGTCGGATACAGGGTCAGTCCTGCCCAGTCTGTCCATCAGCCCCAGTGTGGCACCACCCCGCAAGCGGTGGAGACAGGACACCGGCAGGGGAGTTGAGTCCCCCCCCCTGTCCACACCCTCCCCCAGTGGCGCTGCGACCCATCCCTCCGACCCCCCCCCCCCCCTCCTTGGGGCCTGTGGTTCCTTCGGGTGCAGGGGAGTCGCTGGAGGACCTTGCTAAGGTGTGCAGCGCCATCCTGACCTCCGCCTTTGGCACTGCCCCACCCCCTGTGGTGGAGTCCTCCGTCCCTGCACCCACAACGCCTACCCTTCGCCCTCATGTCCCTGCGGTGCCTGGTCCTTCCCCCCCCCCCCCTCTCTGGAAGACAAAGGAGTCTGACTGTGCAGGCCAGCTAGGGGACACGCGTCCCACTGTGTCCCCCACCTGGATTTGAACTTTGGATTGCCCTATGGGCATTGTACATTTTGAATTTCAAGGGACAAACAGATTTTTGGATGCTGAATAAAGCAATTTCTTTTTCCTTAATACACTACTGTCTATCTGGTATTGCTGTTGGTGGACCTGCTCCATTATTTTGGGTGGTGATGTGTTGGGTGTGTGGGAATTGTGGTCTTGTGCTGGTCATAGGGTGGACCCTGGTATCTGTGTGCCATCACAAGCTGTTGGCTACATAACTTTGTTCATGTAAGCAGTTACTGCATGGTGACATAGTCCCAAGGTGTGTTCCTTCCTCTGTGTAACCTGACATCTCCCCTGCAGGGTCATTCCAATATGTGGTGCTGAGCTGTGTCTACATTGGCTGGGTGTGTGACGGACTCGTTAGACTTTAGCCATGTATGCTGAGCGATGTCTCCACCTGCATCATTCGTGGCGTCCTTGGTGGTCACTGTACTTGTATATGTAGACTGTTGACATGACTTCATGTCGACATGTTTTCTCTTCGGCGCTATGCATGTGTATACTCCCAGCCTCGCACACATGTGGTACATGTACTGCAGGATCTTTGTGCACCTGACTGACATTTGTGGGCATTGGATCTGTGGGTACTCCACCCTTTTCTTTGCAGGGGCACTGCTGTGAGTGTTAGGCACCCACCCCTCCTGTGTCTGGGCACTGCTAGGAGTGTTAGGCACCCACCCCTCCTGTGTCTGGGCACTGCTAGGAGTGTTAGGCACCCACCCCTCCTGTGTCTGGACACTGCTGGGAGTGTTGGGCACCCACCCCTCTTAGGTCTGGACACTGCTGGGAGTGTTGGGCACCCACCCCTCTTAGGTCTGGGCACTGCTGGGAGTGTTAGGCACCCACCCCTCCTGTGTCTGGGCACTGCTGGGAGTGTTAGGCACCCACCCCTCTTATGTCTGGCCACTGCTGGGAGTGTTAGGCACCCACCCCTCCTGTGTCTGGGCACTGCTGGGAGTGTTAGGCACCCACCCCTCCTGTGTCTGGGCACTGCTGGGAGTGTTAGGCACCCACCCCTCCTGTGTCTGGGCACTGCTGGGAGTGTTAAGCACCCATCCCTCTTATGTCTGGGCACTGCTGTGAGTGTTAGGCACCCACCCCTCCTGTGTCTGGGCACTGCTGGGAGTGTTAGGCATCCACCCCTCCTGTGTCTGGGCACTGCTGGGAGTGTTGGGCACCCACCCCTCCTGCATCTGGGCACTGCTGGGAGGACTCTGCACACACCCCTCCTGTGTCTGGGCACTGCTGGGAGGACTCTGCACCCAACCCTCCTATATCAGGATATGTACGCTTAGAACATACACGGGTGTGGGTACGCTCCATGCATACGGGGGTGGGGGTACGGTCCGTACATATCCGTACCCACGCTGTGGAATGCTTGTGCGGGCCGTACCCAGGCCTTTGCCACGTGGGTACAAGCCGTCCCGCCATTGTTGGGGTGACGTCGGTGTGGGCGTGGTACGACTCGTACCCACGCTCTTAAGGCGTGGGTACGGGACGTACCTGTATTGTTGTGTTACCGGTTCGCGTCGTCAACCACTTCCGTTGTGGCGGACGCTGGCTTTGCTGGACACGCCCCCACCCCCTCGTAGTGACCAGGGCCTGGGGGTCAGGTATGTCCAGAGCATGTGTGCTGTGTGACTTGGGTGGGGGTTTTGTGGCCTGCCCCTGCTCCCCCCCCCCCTTTCCCCCCTCCCTTTGTTGTTCTGACCTTCTGCTGCGTCTGCGTCGGAACCTGTAGAGGAGGTCGACTGCTATGAGGGCCGGGATGACACGTAGGTTCGGGTCCATGTCTGTCCATCGCGTGCAGGTACTCCTTGTTCGCGTCGTCCTGATTTCCCAGCAGTTTTTGGCTGCCGGAAAATATTCTCCGTGCGGGATGATGTCGGTGCAAATCGTACTTCCTGGTTCGTGAAAGGCAAGCTGCGTGCGTCCCGACGTCACGTCGGCGCTTTCCCGGATCACATTTGTGTGTATATTTTCATCGGTCGGTGTTTTGTACGAATCGTACGGAAATAGTATTTCCGTGCGAATCGTACTTCCATGTTTGTATATTGTTCCGACCGGGTACGCGTCGGACGGAGAATATGCTCCATCCGACGGTTCGTACCTGGTTTTTCCAGGATCGTAATCGGCACCTTAGTTTATATGATAGTAATGTTAAAATAAATTATGGTAATAGGTTGGGTTTTTTTTCTTTTTATTTAAAGATGGAAACTCAAACTTATTAGGTACAGCGTTTTAAATGATTCAACTAAACATTTCTGCTATTCGTTTTAGAAACTTACTTGTATTTCGGCAAATATTACTTCGTAAATGGAGTCGGGTCATATCTCGGTGAAGAGGTCAGAGGTTCAGCTTTTGGCGTCTGGTCACTCTGGGAGTTGATAATCAACTGGTTTTAAAATGGTGTGTTGGTTGTATTTATAGGTTTTAGCACCTGTCATAGTTAATTTTATAAAATACAGCGTTGGTTATATTTTTTAATAACCTTTTATTTACTGTGGAAACATATAATTAAATAGCATGTTAAGATGTGTTGTTTTCACTATTTTGATTCGTTTTGGCATCCATTTTGAAAGTAGTGTTGTGGTATTAATTTCATGGAAAGTGTTGTAGGACAATTTGGGAACTACAATGTTTAAAATGGCGACTATGTGTATGTTATACTTTTTTCTTCACGAATTAGTTATATTTTGTAAGTATATTATATTTAATAAATGGTTGCGTATGTTAAATTTTTAAAATAGGAAATAAGTGAGTATTTTTTTTAATACTCGAGTATTAATTTAAAAAAAATGCTTTGCATTTCATTACATTAACGTTCCGTTTTTCTCTACATTTCAAAACACTTCCCCACCCAAAAACCCCTAATTTCCCTGTATCCCGTGGCAGGTTTTATTTTACAAAAAGGAAAAGAAAAAAAAAAAAAAGACTATATTGATGCGTTGTAAAGGTATGCGTTATATTTGAATTCGTTGTAATAGCACTTTACAATTAATAAAACTATATCACGTTGTAACAGTATTCGTTGAAACAACACGCATTGTAAAGGTATTTGCGTTGTAAAGGCATGCGTTGTAATAGTATGCGTTGTAACGTCATACATCCTTTTTCGGACCTTAAATGGTATGCAACTATCTAGGCCCTTGTTAATTGGTCAAACGAATTATGCTTAATTTGTGCAACGTATGTTATGATGCTACATCCTCTGTGGTTTGGACCTATAAAAACTGTCAAGCACGTCACCTCTTTGGGCACTCAGTGACTTTGCTCATGGCTCCGTGCTGCACGTTATTCCGTTGTTGGTTTTTCCAATAAACGCTCTTATCTTACCCTTGACAGAGAACTGGTTGCGTGGATTCTTTTCTTGCTTTTATTTCAAATTCCACACTCGGCACCGGTGAGACCCAGCCAACTTAAAGCCCTGCCCCTAGCATCGGCAGACTCCGGAGGTCTTGCCTATTGGCCACCTCGGACGGCCCACGAGCAGGCCCTCCCACATCAGGAGAGGTGAGCCTCGGCTCTAGGAGGCAGAAGCAGCAGTGCTCGGAGCCGAGCAGCTGTTAGTAAAGCACACCCCTCTCTGCTTAGAGCGGCACACAGGTCACGAAATTGAGCACAAGCTGGGCTTTTTCATGAAGACAGTACTTTTGCAAGCGTTTTGTACTGAAGTGTAACTAGTTTTGAATCACCCACAAAGGGAAAGCTAAATAAAGGTATGGAGTAATGAATTAGCATCCACACCCCAACAGAGCCTGAAAATACTTTAAATGAACGATTCAATAGTATAGTGGTGAGTCACTCTGGGTCAGTGGACACGCTGCCATTCCACACGTCGCACCAGTAGGTAAAACTCTTCACGCGCTACAGCTTGTGCTGTGACTTTCCCTTTTGTGTGTTTCCTTCTTCCTCAGGTACGTTTCATGGAGAATTGTACAAAGCTGCCTGGTGCGAGTGCGTGGGAGTGAAGGAGGCCTTCATTGGTTGGAGGATGGGTCCTGCTGAAGCTGTACAATTTCACTGGCTGTCGAGGGTCTAGGTTCTGGGGGAGCAGATACTCTTGCTGTGCTGATACACTGCTGTGACTGAAGGGGCTGTCGAGCAACACCCGCTTTACCTGGCGTTAGATACGGATACCCTACTGTGAAGAGCTTGAGAGGGTGCACTTTTCATGTTGAACCGACACATTGGTGTAAATGAAAGGGTTTGAGCTGGGGTTGAGAGACCACCCTGTTTTTGTTGAACGATAAACACTTCTAAGAAGAGTTTGATGTTGGGGTTGAGAAGGAATAGTCCCCCTGCTGTGCTGACACATAGGTGTAAGTGAAGAGGTTGAGCTTGGGGGTCGAGAGAACATGTTCCTTATGCCGTGCAAGATACCCTGCTGTGAAGAAGTTGGCCATGACTAGTTTCTAGACCAAGAAACTACTGAAGATCCCATAAGAACCTCAACCATGCCATGAGGAGCCTGTGTAAGAGTTTCCTGATCCTTAGAACATGTCCGCACTCTATTGCCAAGATAGTTGATGCAGTGGGGCTGCTCTGTTGTGCACCCTTGAAACACAGTGACAAGGAATCAAACAGTACGTAAACTCTCTGACTCACCCTACTGCCTTCTTGCTCATAGACAATACATGGTCTCCAGATCTACCGTGGCTTGTATTGGCCCTCTATGTTCATCCTACACCTCATTGGTCCATGTTCACATTTTGTTCTCGCCACCTGTGCTAAGATGCTGCTGCAGACCTTCACTGCTCCTTTTGTTAAATTATTTTAGTCCAGCATGCCCAAGCTTGCTCCTCAATGCTCAAATTCTTGGCATCTCTCAGTTCTGCATTTATTTGCCTGTTAATATGGTGTTCAGAGTTGAAAATAATATTTTAGGTAAGTGCTTCAGAACTTGACACTATACATGTGATGAGACTCTGGAAATGTTCACAATACCACAGATGAGGCCTGCAAAAAAGCACACTAGGCTCCCAATGAGATTTCTAGATCAGGAGACAGTGATCTAGAAGTCATTTCGAGAAATTAACATAATACAATGATATCTCTAGAAAAACACCACTCGACCTCCAGAAAGGGGGACAATGCTTAAGATGTGGTCTCTGTAACTGGACACTTTAATGTTAGGATGTTAATGTTAACGTGTAAATTAAGATAATGATTTTTATCTTTTCTTTTTAAGTACTTTTAATGTCTCAAAGTATTCTTCTTTTAAAATTATGAGTTTTAATCAACTGTACAATAAGTTACTTACTTACTGTTACTGGGGACAGTGCTCACGATGAGGCCAGGGGCTTAGCTTCAGAGGGTGCTGGGTGTTACATTCCCCTACTAAATGTATTTTCTGGTAAATAGTTGGGTACAGGTGCTTTCAGTCAGGTATTGTGAGATGTCAGTCGAATTTCACCAGGGATGTTTACATACACAGACAAAAACATGTACACACTTTCTCCCTCTCTGTTTTGAAAGTCCTCAAAATATTGGATTATTTTGACAAAATATTGTGTTTTCTCATTCAGTACTCCTACTAATCCCATTCTTCTCCCTTACCACTGCTACCTTGGCCCCTCTCATGCACCCTGCTTGTCGTAAAATGTATTGAAACATTATATGCCAGCCCGATTGTCGGAAAATCCGAAGCTCACAGCCCCCCAAACATAGTGACCAAGCTACGCCACTGGATGAGGCTACCAAAACCATGTACACAACTACAAATGGATCTTCAGAAATGGACACACTAGTCAAGGAGCGGCTTCTAGAACTTGACACAGCTTTTGCCATATGAGATCTCCGGAACCAGACACAAAGTTCCAGAAGCGGTCTCTAAAACAGAACACAATGCTTGATGTGTGACACAGTACTTGAGTTGGGGCCTTATTGAAAGAGACCCCCTAATGTTACACACTGGGTCGTACTTGGGAAACCAGGTTTGAGTCTGGCAGTCCAGTTCTCAATAAAGAACTCGGCTGTTTCGTTTCTGTTTTCAGCTGTGACCTCTGATTATTTGAACGGACAGCCTCAAGATATTAACTAATGCTATAATGAAACAAAAAGATTACTTTAGGGAAATGGAATGAAAAGAACACGAGTTAAAAAGAATTAAAAAGGTAGAGCAAAGCATCACAATAACGGAAAAAGCAAGGAAATAATGAAAAAGAGCGAGAGAGAGAATGCATGAGAGGAAAATTGAGAAAGAAAACATTTTGGCTGTTTAATTAAAAAAAAACATATATTCAAACCTTAGAGATACATGGATAGTAGCAGAAAACGCCTTCCTTATTTGCATGTGGACATGTGCCTGGTTGTGCTATCTCATGTGACACCTCTGACTCCTTATTCGACCCAGAGGTGATTATACAACAAATTAACACTGAAAGCCGAGCCAAGGGTCTGCCTTCGCTCTTAGAGCCTGTGCACAAGCTGGACCTTGAAAATGTTTGTATTAACATTTGGAACATTTGCAATTGATAGGTCTCATGATAACGCTGCACTGAGTAGTACTTATCAAAAGTGATAGTTTTTAAAACATGGATTTAGAACCATTTCTGCCACTACAACTACACTGGTGACCCTGCCATTAGTAAAATAAGAGGCAAGACAGTTGTTATGTGAACCCTGGCTGCATCCCAGAACATTTTCAAGCAACATTATGGTCTATTTAATCAAACATGGTAAGTTTTTGTGCCGCTGGTATTCTGAAATCATATATTTGAAAGTGCTTGTGAAATCAAATATATGCCTAAGATCACCAAAATAAACAGGGGAGCCGCGATTTATCCTGGCTTTCTAATTTCACTTTGTAAAAATCAGTCACTAAATGGGTATGGTTTTGTCTCCTTATTATTTTATGGTTTTGTTTTTACCTCTTTATGAATTTTTCTGCAATTTTCATTTAACACAAACTCAACCGTAAGACATTGGAGTGCTTCATATCAGCAATATTTACATTGTTAATTACATTAAACAAGGTCACATTTTGCTTTGGCATGGGGAGTTTAAGTGATTTGCCCAGAACCGTGGAATGTTGAGATGATGTTGAGACTTTAACAGCTCTCGCTGTAAATGTCAGAACGAGCGATAGAGCAGAAGGGTAGAGCATTTGGTGCCTGCTGCCAGTGTCCTGGGTCACACATAGCTGCTAATGTTCCAGATTGATTATGTGTGATATTTTCAGAGTTTCAGTGCAATTATGAGTAACATTTAACAACTATGAGCGACACTTTCTCGGAAGTAAAAATACGCAATAAAGATGAGGAACACATAAATGTCAGAAATTACACCGATTTGAGCAACGAGAAACTCAGAAGATTTTAAAACTGCTGGAAAGTATCAGAAATGGAAAGGCCCTATTGCCCTTGCAAATTGACTGTAGTTTAACAAATGTGTAGCCATGATATCAACAGAGTACAGGATTGGTGATGTGAGCAAAATCTACTAAAAAATTCAATTATGATCTGCAGCATAAAGTACAAACAAAACCTGCATTGCTGAATTCGATTACCTAGATGGTTTCAATTACGGGTTCGGGAGCCGGGTGCACACATGTGACAGTCAGGGAGTGTGACCTGAGCTGATGGCTGTAGAGCAACATTAAGTCATACCAAGACAGGTGAACTGCTTTCCAAAAGTAGACTTATAATGTGTGACATTTTCTGCCATTTATGAAATTTATTATCTAATCCAAAGTTGCATTCGGGGACATGTAGTGTAACTTTTCTGTGCACTTTTGACTAAAAAGCCAGACCTTACTGAAGATGTTTGATACAACAGATTGAGCAATGATAAATAAAAATTGCTTTAAAGACAAGAAGACATGGAATGTACTCTGTTATTGAAACATGATGCTTCACACTGTGTGCTCGTCAGACAGAGCCCATTTGTACATGTTGCTGATACCATGCATTCTAGCTAAATCTTTGATTCCTTAAAGCATGTGAATTCCTTGTTCTGAGAAAGAATTCACTCAGCATGTTGTTTATGCTCGTGCATGAACCCTTATTACTAACGTATCTCCCGCTAGGTCATCATGTTATTAATTGGAGCACACTATTCTCCCTCCTGCACATATAACATCACAGACATGTCATGTGGGTGCTACTGCTTGCAACCCTTGCTAAATCTGTGGCGTCTCTCACCTTTCTAGGGCATGCACAGGGATCCTGGTGTTGGGGGCCTACAGGTACGCATGGACAGACCCGAGTTCTTCTGACAGCTTCAATCGGGGGAGCCAGGCCGTGGGGGATCCAGTCCTTCACAGTGGCAGTTTTTGCCTCTCGGAGGTGAGCAATGGTTCCTCTAGACCACGAATGGCACCAGACTAGGTTACAGGATCATGCACTCTACCCTTGCAGCACTTACTCTGACGGAATAAAGAGGTGCTACATTACACCGGAGATTCGGAAGCAGAGGCTGCATGCACTGCAGCCCCTCCCAAGGATCTCCTGTCACCTACTCCTATTTAACTCACCCGTGAGGCCTCCTCAGTTTATTGTGACACCACAGTGATCAAAGTCACATCAGAGAGCCTTGCCCAAAAGAATAGGTAGCTTTATTAAAGACACGCAACCTCATTCCTTGATATCAGAGAAAGATGTGAATTACAAAAGGAATTGCATTACAGAAAGCTGCCAGGTTCTGTTGCGGTGAAAATCACTTATCTGGGGGGCCAGGCTGCAGTGCTATGGCACCAGGCCACCACTCCGGTGGCCCCGCAAGTCAGCTGGGAGTCGGTTCGGTTGATCATTACGCTCCTGGGTCCCTTCTGGCCCAAGAGGCATAATGCGGTGGGAGTTGCAGCAGTGGTGATAGTCTCCCAGCTGTGAGGCAGGCTTCCAAAGTTAAACTATAGCGCGCCTGCGCCAGCGGCCTATAGGTATGCTTCTCACACAGTGTTCCCTGCAAGGCTGTCTGAGCAGGCTGTCTCGGCAGCAGTGATTGGGCAACTACGCTTTTGACATACTGAGTTAATCAGAGGTGCTGCGCCAGAGTGTCGGGTGAATATCATGTTATATTTTGTAGGCAGCTGAGAAAGTTGACTGATGCGTAGTACTTGGATGGGCTGGTCACATGACTGCGATTAGCTTAGCTGTTGGGCTTTGTGTATACCTCCCAGTGAGACAAAAATGGGATTAGGTGTTCGCACACTTGGCCAGCCTGCTAGGATAGCTGGGGGCAGAGCTTTTACCTGTCCACCTACAGTTCAAAGGGCTGCCTCCAGCACACACGCTAGGGAATCTGGCAATGGCCTTTTCTCACACCAGACTTCTTGGAGCCTTGGTAGGTTAAGGGAAGAACTTTCCAAAAACAGATGTGAGGGTAGCATGGGAAATTCCCCGCTTCAAAGGCTGGCTCATGGTATAAATATTGCACCCCCAGAGCACCTCTTCATTACATTTCTAAACTTGTTGAAGACTTCAGAATATCTTCCTGGACCCCTAGAGGACCGCCCTGCTGGTTGAGGCCTGCCTTTTAAAAAGATAAAGGTTTAGTTTTATGTAGCGCAAACTAGACCCAAAGGTATCAGACCGCTTTACATGAGCATCAGTTGCCTTACAGAAGAACGCATTCATTTTTGTTAGGCACAGGGAGATTAAGTGATTTGCACAGAATCACAGGATATTGAGCATCTTTGCCAAGACGCAAACCCAGTTCCCCAGCTCCGAGGTCAACCGCTCTAGCCGTTAGGCCACATCCTCTCTCCGGTTCCCAGAGGACTGCCCTGCTGCTTGAGGAATGCCTTGCTCACGAAAGGACTTCCCTGCTTTTAGAGAGCTGCCTTGATGCTTCAAGGAGAACCAGACCATCTTCATGAACAGAGGACCATCAGACATGAGTCCAAGGGATAGTTTGCTGGCCTTCTGTGTGAACTACAGGGGCATAACAAGCTCCAGAGACCTTGAACTAAGCACCTCTTCTTTGCAGGAGTGAGTTTTAACCCCCCACCAAGTAGTGCTTCCTAGGTCCTGCACTCTTGGAAGTGATGTTAGAGATCCTGCTCCTACCTAGCCCAAAAATGTGGGACTTTGAAAAAGTTTCACAGACACTACCAGAAGAACTGACAGAAGACAAGGAGCTACCTGACAGTCGATCCACCCAAGGTGCATTGCCAGTTGGTCTGACATTGCAGTAGCTTCTGCTACGTTATTTTACGCAGCAGCAAATTATGTTCACCACTATCTGTGACAGTGTCTGGCTTCATGGAGCCCTCTTCTGCTACAGCTTGGAGCTCTGTCCCACTGATGGTTTTTGGCGTCCAAAAAGTTGTCTTAAGTCAGAAGGTAAAAAACGTTACTAGGCTTGATGGTGACCAGCTCCCCAGTGATGACGACAACCCCTCTGCCAGGACATCCTGCTTCTTCTGCTCAGAGCTTTTCCCTGCTGTTGTCAATGGCTTTGCCGAGACTTCATCCAGTGCTCCCCGGTGATGACGACTCCTCTTTGGATGCAGCCTGCTGCCTTGCCCTGCTGCACTCTACCTTCTCCTGGACTTTTTCTTCTAAAATTAATCTCAGTCCAAAATTCAGCCAAGACCAGGCTCAATCCACCTTGTGTGTCTGACTTGTGCTTCACTGTGGTCAACCTTAACTTTTAACTTTGTCCCGGTCATTCGCAACCAGATACATGCAGTTGGTATTTTAGTCTTTTAGGTGCTAGATTTCACTAAACACTTAAAAATAATCTGGGTGTAGTGATAGGAGTTAATTTGTTATGGTGTTATTATATTTATTCAAATATATCTTATTTTTTTTAATTGGGTTGTGATTTTTCTTATTATGTGTTTTCATTTTATTACTGTTTGTGATATGTCGGTTCCTGGAGGCAGTACAAGGTCGTGGAGGCATTGGCTCCCGGGGACATTGCGTTGCGAAAAGGAGGTGATGCGTTGGTTGGATGTGCGAGGCTTTTGTTTCCGATGGCGGCGCAGCATCAGTGATATGTCAAGAGAGCGGTGCATCCTGTTGCATTATATATCCCCCCCCCCCCCCCCCCCCGGGCAGCATTCTTCTTCCTATAAATCCACCACCCCACATTCCCAGCATGGCCATTACATCGATAGCAAAAAAACATAGTAATGCAGGTTCACCCCACCCCGGTGGGAACTATTCCTGCGGGCTGCTGTGAGGTAGGGGGTAGAGCTAAATTCAAGTAGATAAGGGGATTACAGATGTCCTTGGGTCTAGATGCAGGGGGTTGCGTTGATGCATACAGTTCGCAATTTGTATTACAATATTTGAGGCTGGTAAGCCAGGCTTTTGTAGTAGGAGTAACCTTACTGCCCCACCAGAGCGCTATCTCCCTCTTCGCAAGTAGAAGGGCAATAGCAAGAAATGTGCGCTTCTGCTTGGGGAAACCGTGTACATATCCCTACAAAGCTACCTCAGGCATAGGGGCAATGTCCAGTTGTGTCATACGTGATAGAATTATGTGAATGGATCTCTGGTAATCCCCAATGTTAACACAATTGCAGGATATATGTGCAAAATTGGCATGAGGGCTTCCACACTTAGGACAGCTGTGAGGCCGATTTGGGTCAATAGCATTGATTTTTGCAGGCAACATGTATGCCCTCCATAGGTACTTGGATCAACTTATGCCTACCGTTTAGGGAAACCTCTGGTCTGGGTACAACAATAGGACCAATGTGAGTCCTGCATCGGGTGTCCTAGGTCTCGCTCCAATGCCTCTCGGATCTTGCCATCCCTACTAGGGACTAAAGCCATTGAAGACTTGTATAATTTGAAAATCAAGTGCTCCCCCCCGCTGCTCGTAATCACCATCGTTAGCGGTGGGAAGGACTCAGGCTCCAATGGAAATTCTGTAATATGCATTCTAAGCGCCCTTCGGACCCTAAATTCATATGGTAAGGTCAATGTGGCCCAACCAACTCTGGCTCTGCCCCCACCCCAAACGAGCCTGATGAGGAGGGAATGGATAGTTCTAAAAAAAAGCTGTTGGGATTAGAATGGATATATTATGAAACAGATATAAGCATTTGGGGAGGACCTCCATTTTTATGATTGCGACTTGACCAGCCAGAGAAAGAGGGAGCTTCAAGCAGCGGTCCACCTGTTGCTGTAACTTATGCAGTGCCGGGCCATAGTGGAGTAAGATGATCGGTTCAGTTTCTTTGTGTATCTGGATTCCCAAATATCTAGCCAACTTATCACACCACTTCACGGGAAACTCAGTCCCACTTGTCTGCGCTTGGGGTTAGAGGAAAAATGTCCAACTTACCCCAGTTTATGCCCAAACCCGAGAATCCACCAAATCGAATGATCTCCCCGATTAGTGGTTCCAAATTCTCCTTTGGGTGGCGTACATAAAGAATAATGTCATTGGTGTAAAGTAAGATTAAAAGGGGACCCGTCTTGAACTGAAGACCCCTATGTAGATGTCGCTCCTGCAATTGTCAGGCCAGTGGGTCTAACGCGATAAGGAAAAGCAACGGAGAAAGCGGACAGCCCTGTCTAGTACCGCGGGCGAGAGCAAACTGAGAGGACAGGGCGCTGTTTATACAAAGCCTGGCTATAGGCGAAGTATAAAGTAGTGCAGTGAGCTCAATGAATCCCTTAGGCATTTACATCCTCTTCGTAACTGTCAGGAGAAAAGGCCATTCCAAAGGGTCGAAGGCCCTGGTGTCAAGTAATACGGCAGCCACCGGGACCTCCGGTGAGATTCTGTGTATAACCGTAAACAATGTACGCAGGTTTAACGCTGTCGATCTGTGAGGGACAAATTCCAACTGAGTCCGGGCGATAATGCGATCTAATAGAGGCTCTTGTAAGCTTTATAAAAATTGCCAGTGAAACCATCCAATTCCTGGGCAGTCGAACCTTTTATGTCATTGATAGCACTAATGATTTCCTCAGTAGAGAATGGCTCAGCCAGGAATTGTTGCATTACTTTATCAAGCCAACACAATTTCCGCTAAGTATTAATTGCAAACCTCATCACCATGAGTTCCGCGCGTTGAATACAGATTTGAGTAATAGTCCAGGAATTCATCCCGTATATCCGGTGTGCCCATCAGTGTCTGTCCACATCAGGAATGGATACAGGCAATGTAAGATTGTCCGGTCGAGGGTCTCAGGAGCCGCACCAAGGTGCGACCAGGTCTGTGGAATATTTACTTAAAAAATGTGTTTCGTGCTCAGCCGCTCCCCTGAATTCTAACAAGAATGTCAATCGTCGGCCACGATTAGCTGGGTCCGATTGCACCACCTGTTCCCTGTCAAGTGAGTTTAGTGAGTCTAGCTGCTGCCTAATGCGAGCTAATATATACGCCTCAGTTCTTTCAATACCCCAGCATGTTTAGAAATACTGACTCCCCGCATCGAAGCTTAAAAGCCTCCCAAAGAGTGGCCCACAATTGCACCAAACCTTTATTTAAATCAAAGTATTCTACAATAGCAGCACAAAGTTCTGCAATGAACACCTCGTCCATTAACCACTGACCAAGGAAACTCCACGGGTCTCACACCCCTCAGGCCTGGGGACCCTGACCGCGAGAACCACAGGGGAGTGATCAGAGAATGTACTAGGGACCCTGACCATGAGAACCAGAGGGGAGTGATCAGAGAATGTACTAGGGACCCTGACCGTGAGAACCACAGGGGAGTGATCAGAGAATGTACTAGGAAGATGCCGAGATGCCCTATATCAAGCAGCCAAGTTGGGGATACCAGCCAGAAATCCAATCGAGTCCAGGTATCATATTGCGCCGAGTAGTGAGTATATGCAGACTCCCCCAGTCGCCAGAGTCACCAAACATCCACAAGACCAAGCGAGTCACACTACTCCAATAACACACAAAGTGACCGTGGCTTGGAATTGAGAGAGCCAGACGTGCTGTCCTGCGCAGGGGCCAATAGAAGATTAAAATCACCACCCATGCAAATATAGTCAGCATCAAACTGCAAAAGTTGAGTATGGAGTTTGTGGATAAATTCTGGGTTCTCAATATTAGGCGCATAAACACGATATCCCAGCAAGTGCCCCGTTACCATCGTATAGCGACCCACACTATCATTGCAAACCCTGGCTAACTGCAAGGGCAAGCGTCAATGGATTAGTAAAGCTATTCCCCGGGAGTATGTACTATAGTTCGCGAAATAGCGATGAGGGCCCCAAGAGGAAGGAAAACTGGTGGAAGGTGTACAATGTGGTGCTGTGGGTATTATGACAGCAAAGGAAATCAGGGAGGGCATTGGAAGGAAGAAAGCTCCAATCCACAAACTGACCCTAAACTAACTACGTTGCCAAGTTTACTGGTCCACCTGCAAAAACAAAGTATGCCTACAACCTGACCCTATGCTACTCATGTTGAAAGAGTAAATAGATCCAATTCCATGAAGTATACCAAGTTGCTTTTTGTGGGCTTCCTAGGAGGTCCACTGACTTGGCACACCTTCTAGTCACCGACTTATCTTACTGACACCTCCTTGACAATGGTCAGTCTTACTTGCAGGGCCACATGCTTGTTCAGGTTCTTCTTCGGTTTCCCTCCAGCACATCCCTGATCACAGTCTTCTCACCTGTACGGTTTCCACCATGTAAAGGTAAAAACATTTTAACATTAAGCACAGATAGTCAGCAGCTATATAACAGTCCTTCACAACAATAGCAGCGTAAATACAACTATATGAAAACGTGCTGATGAGGTGGCAAACTCTTGCATCTGTTTGACTCCTCAATCAGGGTAACATTAAAAGGTCATCCCTGGCAAGATCTTCCCCTTAAACAAAAAAACCTGCATTACTACCCCCACACCTCCCTTTCACCAAATGTAAATGCCCAGGAAGAACGAATCAGCAGACATTTACTAGATAGGCCCTCATTGAAATTCTAAGGATAACCCCGGCCTCTAGCCTCCATCAAATATGTATGAGTCACCACACTCCAGCCACAGAAATGCAGGCAATTTATTAATGCTGTGTGGAGAGGCTGTGTACATCCTTTCCATTGATGTTGCTGTGAATGTTGTTTAAAGAACACACTTCTGGTGTAGATGCCAGCCGGGCTTTGTTCATTCCCTCTAGACAGACACACACACACACACACACACACACACACACACACACACACACACACACACACACGGAGCTTGGTTGTGACATTTGCAACCTGGTAGCCCATCACCAGACTGCTAGGTCTTCCTGGGCTAGATCGGTGGGAGGAGCAGACACTTACACCCAAGTAGGGCTGTGCCTTGCCTCACGCAAAGGCAGGGACCTTGTGATCTTCATAGGCCCCTTTGGAATTTCCTCAGATTTAAAGACACATTTGGGCATAAGTACTGGATCCAAAACACCACCAAATCAGACCTCTAGTGGAACCAAGGACATACTAAAGAAAGAAATAGTGTGCTGCCAAGAGGGGCAGCCACTCTGCAAGTGCATTGATGCGTTAGCCAGCTGCCTGCTAACCCTTTATTTATTTGAAAAGTTTTATATAGCGCGAACATGACCTGTAAGGGTATCAGAGCACTGCATAAAGAAGCAGATAAGATTGGCAAGTAAAAGCGTACATAATAAACAAAAGCCAAGTTAACCAGCACATGTACAAAAAGAGCAAACCAAACTTATGGTATTTGAAAAGTAACAGTGCATGAGAAACCCATGTTGTCAATGAGAAACAAAAGTTATATATGAGTCTTCAGATTGAGTGTTGCAACTGGTTATTCAGTAATAAACATTTGACTTGTTTCATGAATGAGGAGGATGAAGGGCTCGATCTGATTTGGGGAGGAAGAGCATTCCAAATTCTCAGGGCAAGACCGGACAAGGAGTGGTTGAAGGTGCTTTTCTTTTTCAAGTTGAGATTTTAGCAAGAGTGTGTTAGAACTTCTTAGGGCCCGATTCAGAACAGAAAGTTCGAGGTTATTTTGCCAAGTAAATGGGGGTGGTATAATGGATAGCCTTGTGCGTCAAGCAAGCAATCTTGAACTGAATCCTAGCTTCCAGCAATAGACAAGCTCAAGGAGAATGGTACAATACCCAACAGTCGTTGGAACAGCCGAGCGGCCAGTGTTCGCAGGCCCAAATTAACCTCATGATCAGGTCATATTGCGTGCTGTATCCGCGGGGGCCGACAGCAGCCCAGAGCGGACTTTGATTATCAACAGCTATCAGAAGCGAAGCCCACCTCCACCCACTCATCCATCCATCCTCAGATCCATCCCTCTTGTCCTAGAGCTTTCACTGAGACCACTAACCTCACCTGGCAATCATCCTGTCATTTATTCTTTACAACATCAATATCTTCCCCAACTACTCTCAATTTCCAGTCGACTGAATCTCAGTCACACACTTCTCCTGCACCGGTCCTCGTTTTGTCACTTGTTGTATAATTGTACACACCTGCAGTTCATGGGCCAGCGTGCTTTGAGGCTCTAGTTGTGCACCTACCCAATAAAAGCCCTTTGGAACAGTATTCTGGCCCATGGCCAAGGCTTGATTGCAGTGAGTGTCCTTTCTGTACGTGGCTGCTGCACCTCCACTCTGTAATGTTAATGTAAGAGATGAAAGCCTCGATTCCGCAAATAAAGTTTACAAAAGTACCCAAAAATAATACATTTGCAGACCTCATGCAAACTGCAGATGCACACTCTAGAGTTCTATTCCGTAGCAGATTGAAAACCTTTGTCTGTGAAAGGCAGAAGAATGTGTCCTCATGTAACTCAACTGGTGCTATGTTAAGCACTCCGACACCTTCGGCTCAAGTTCGCGCTATATAAAAGTCCATTAAAAAAAAAAAAAAATGAGAAGAAAAGGTGCACCTTCCAAAGATGAATTCAAAATGAGAAGGCAATATGGAAAGCACGTCTGTCAGGAAAATGATTTTAGTCTACTATTGCCAAATAGTCTCCAAAACTATGGGGCATATTATCAAGGACGGCGTTAAAATTATCGCCACTTTAGTGGCAGGAAACTGCAGCTAAAGCGGCGATAATGGGCTTGATAATATGCCCTTGAGAATTCCAATAGAAGCCCATGTTCACACCAGAACATGGGCTTCTATTGGAATTCAAGGGCATTTTATCAATCCTATTATCGCCACTTTAGCTGCAGTTAAAGCAGCAATAATTTTAACAGTTCTTGATAATATGCCCGTGTGCGAATTTGGATCTTTCCATGTTCTTTTTCACAAGACTGAACGCTGTTGAGCTCTCATGCCTAAACATACCATTTTATTTTGGACTGAATGCCCTATGAATAAGTGCACATGGGCTTCATCTACTCAAATACCACACCCCTACAGTCCACTCCAATAGTGTAGACTGACCTAGGCCTAATGCACATAGGATACACTCACAATTTCAGACCATCAGCACAGGAAACACAGTTGGCTTCCAAGACCTCAAGCATCTGTGTCAGCTACTTAGAGGTGCAGGGCAGGCATAGAGCTGCAGTGCAGCAGGACGAGGCTCTATATTTCAATGCTGGTATTTTCATTCCTTCCCAGTCTGTCACCATAGACGCCAAGATTCCTGGATCCATGTGTGCTATGCTGTTCCAGTCCACACTTATTTTTCTATGCTGTCGGGGACCTGAAGTCTGGGTCATAAATGTATACATCACATGCAATCGAGGCCATAAATAAGGCACTGGAATAACAGCTACATATTCCAGTTTTCATATGCTTGGAGCATAACAAAGGGGCTAATGGAGCAAAAACACTATCCATAAAGAGAGGCAACATTTCTTGGTAAATATGCTGTGCCCACTGGCAAAATGAGAGGGATTGATTTCGAAAGAACCTAAATAATACCAAAAAAACGTGATGGAATGACTGAAATAAACTCAGCCACCGATAATCAAGCTGTATCCCAGTGCATCCTTATTTTGCACACCATGCCACCTCCATTTGGACCCAGCCATATGCAAGTCACCTTTGACACTGCTCCAAAAGGAACAGTCGATCCTGAACTTCCAGGCTAGGTCCTCCTTGAACTGGAAAACAAGCAGCCCAGAACTAACAAACTGGTCCTTACAGCACAGTTTTATACAAATGTAGACATAGTTTGCCAACATTTTATCAATCAATAAAACTTTATTCGGCTTTTCTGATAAAAACCATAAAAGCCACAAAGATATAAGAATAAAAAAGAGCTCCCAGCCGGTTAATATCAACCATTGACAATTTCCATATGTAAATATCAAACACCTATTTCACATAAATAATAATTATAAATTCATCAGGCTATCTCAAAACATAATGCTAGTCACAGTTCGATCTAAGACTAAAGTAAAAGCGGGATGCACTGGTTTAAATTTGCTGTTTTTAAAGTTGGGATTATGTAGGTCTTCCCCAGCACCTCATAATAACTGCAAAACATTAAAAGGTTGATCAGGTCCTGGGGGACTTACTATCACAACCACATGGTGGCAGGATATCACATTTGCTGCTCCCTCTAGGGTGGGCAAGGAGACACTGGGCTTCATCAACTCATACTGCTCCCTTTTTAAAGCACGGAATCTTAAAAAAGTACTTCTTAGCCCATGGTAAATCCTTCCTACGGATTGAATCCAGGTCACTGAAAAGATCATCCCTTCCAAGAGTCCTAAACCCTTCCCGGATACAATTCAACCAGGGGATATGATGGTCATAATCAAGGGCCATGCAATCCTTTATGTAGACCAGTACCCTTGGTCCCCCACACTTTAGGCCAATAAGATAATGGGTGGAATGACAGCAGATCTGACAAGTAGGGCATACCCAGTTCTTCCTGTACAGAAAAAGTAGGAGTTCCCTGGGTTGTACAAAGAAGTTGTCTACAAAACCCATTTTCTATTCTTTGTAGCTCATAAACTGAAATATAACACCAGATTTCGCTGCCATAAGTAACTTGAGCTAGACACTTGGCTCTATAGATCTCCAAAATACCACCTACTGGTTTTTTACCCAACCGTGAAGCAAAGTTAAACATTGCTGCATTTGCCCTTAGAAGTTACCCTTTTTAGAGGACCCTAGTTTAATTTAGCGTCCAGAATGACTTCCAGGTAATAAAGACACTGGTCTTCGGGACCGATGTAGACCCTACCTTGAAGGTGAAGGACTTCCTTGCACTTGGTCCCACCTACATCACATAGGACTTCGAATTGTTGACTAACAGGTCCCAGTCCTCTACGAACTTCACAAAGGTGTTGAGTAGGGTTTGCCGACCCCTCGCTGTCCTAACCATGAGAACAGCTGCTTCCGCATAATAGTACCGGCAGACCTCGCTGACCCACCTGGGGGCAGTCTACCAGAGTGTTGCCTAGTACCTTCTTCAGGTCATTAATATATAGATTGAATAAAAACGGGGCTAGTATACAGCCCAGTCGGCACCCTTCTCTGGATTGGGAATGGACGGCTAACCAGGCCATCATTCGTGAATCGAACCACAGCTTTGATGTCCCTGTGAAGTTAAAAAAAAAAATAAAAAAAAGACTATCTCCTTGTCCACACCCATGCTCAACAAGCTCTCCCATAACTTAATTCTGTTGACACTGTCAAACGCGGAGTACAGGTCCATAAAGGCAAGCTGTATACTACCTGATCGAGCAATGGTATATTTGTTGAAAATCATATACAGGTTTAAGCATTGGTCGATTGTGGACCTCCCTGGACAAAAATGATATTGTATGTCGGTTAAGATAGTGTCATCATCCACCCATGAGGACAACTTATCCAACAAAACACAACCCAGCACTGACAGATGAATCCAGTAGGGATATGGGCCTATAACAAAGGATGCGGTCACTATTACCTTTTCTAAAGACAGGGACGATGGTGGACAGGACCAGGTGCTTGGCAAGTCCACTCAAATTGCAGCGTTTATGATGTTGGTGAGGATTGGCACCCATAGCTGAGGGTTGGATAGAAAAAGGTCCGGTGGGATACCATTGGGTCCTGGCGCTTTATTCCTAGACAGCCCTGCAATACAATTGCTAACTTCATCACAAGGGACGACTTTCCTCCACCACCCACTAAAATATCTCCTGGACTACTAAACATTTCCTGGATATAGCTAACCCATTCCTCTTCTGTGACGTGTGCATCAGGGGCCTCAGAATTTTACCTGACAGAAAAGGACGGTTTACAACACTCCAGAACTGGTTACTATTTTTCATGGTACAGGCCTCAATCAGCTTACTCCAAGCCTCCTCCTTTAGCTCAGCCTTCCGCCTGGCAAATTCGTCTTTATATATCCCTCTGCACTCTTACCACAGCATGGTCCCTTGGGATGGTTCCTAATGCACACCTCAGTTTCCTGGCTGCACGGGAACCACCATGATCAAACCAGCTCTTCACTCTACCCTTTGAGGTGCCTTAAGTAAATGTCCAATTGTAAGTGAAATGACAGAGAAGGCCTCCAGAGCAGCCCCTTCCTCCTCACGTCCAGTTGTGTGTATATATATATATATATATATACACACACACACACACACACACACACACCCCAAGTTCCCTCTTGCACCTAGCCAAAATACTTATAGAAGGAGTCTGGGCTTATCTGGGCCCACCTTAACCTTCTACCCTGGTCATTGGCCCTAAAAGTTCCCCTGAGAACTGCCCTACGGAATTCTCATGCTTAGGCCAGGTAGTCGAAATGCACAGAGGGGTTTGATCACTATAAATGCTATCTATGATAGAGAAGTCTGAAAGAGATTGAAAAAAGGGGCTGGAAACAAAGAAAATCTATAAACGTTGAGCTTCCCCTTCCAGTAAATGTCAGATGTAAGAGATTCCTACCATGAACCGCCCTACTCATAGGCAGGGCTAGATCAAACCCAGACATTTTATCAAAGTATGTAATGAAGTACTGGAGAGTGGGCAACTGCCTGTCATAATTTAGGGAGGCTATAATCTCTATACTTGTTAAGCCACGTGGGGAACGATAAAATGCCAATCATACTTCAACATGGATAACAAGAACCTAGCAAAATTCAGTTCTGCCAGGTCATGCCCTTTTATCGACAAACTGGTCCCCCATTAACAATCAGTGCGTTTATAGCCAGGCCAACAGTCACATACTTTTTGCATTTGCACATTTGTTACAATGATAAAACAAATCCTTCTGGAGTTGAGGCGGTCTATGCGTTTTTGGATGCGTAAAAGGCCTTTGAATCACTGTAGTGGCCATTCCAGATGACTGTGCTGAAGCATATTGGCTTGGGGCAAAAAAAGTATGGCTACTGTAAGGAGCAGAGTGCAGGTGAATATTACTCATCAGCAGAGGCACGAGGCAGGGTGACCCCGATTCCCATTCCTCTGTGCACGGTCTCCGGTGCCACTGGTGTGCCGGCTGAGACAGGGACAAACTGAGGAGGTTACTTTATGCAGCTGACATTTGTCTTTGTGAATAATTCCAGAGAATAGTCTCCGCTAATCACAGACATCATTATGTTTGGTGGATTTTCCGGAGTCTGCATTTACTGGAATATGGGTGAGCTATTTACTCTTACTTCCAGCATGGTTCGCCCCGATACAGGACAGCCAGTTTGATGGTATCTCTATTTGAGGATTAGACTACTACATGATGTAGAAAACTTGGTCAGAGAAAACTATAGTCCCGGTGATTGACAGGCCGATATCTTGAGTGAAGACTTGGATTTGACTGCCACTATCAATGTCTGGATTGACCGATATTTAAACAAGCATTTGCAATGCAATATGTCTTGCATTACTGAAAGTTTGAGCTATTGGCATGGCTAATAATAATGCAACACCAATACCTCAAACTTTCAGTAATGCCAAAGCTATTGCATTGCAAAGCAATTACGGCACTCGCGCTTTAGCTATAAATATCTTAAGCTAAAGCACAGGTGCTGCAATTGCTTCAAAAGTAAAGACATAGAAAATCATTTTTTTCTTCTATTTCTTTACTTTTGAAGCAATCGCAGCATCCCCGCTTTAGCTTAAGATGTTTAAAACTAAAGCGCTGGTGCAGCCATTGTAAAAATAATGATAAGTAAATAAACAGAAACAGGCATGCGGTAACACTCGGTGCCGTAAATAAAAGAATGGCGTGGCCTGTATTATTCCTGCCAAGGCGTGTCTGGCAGCGTACATAAAAATAGGTGGTGCAGGAGAGTGTCCTGCCTCCAACAGCAGGCAAGAGAAAAACATTTAAGAAAATAATGGTTGGAGGCTGTAATTAAACCTGCCGAGCAACACCACATGTAACGAGGAATGTCCTAAGGAAGATTACAAGGAGAAGAGGCGGTACTAAGGGGGAACTACTAAGCCAATTGACCAATGAAAAGCCACCATTTAGAAATCACAGTAACAAGAGCCAATTAAATAGATGGGCATGTCTCGAAGAGACAGCACAGGCGCTGCCTAGGAAAGACCTAAAAAGGGTGAGTATCCTCAAAGTTTTTTACCTCTTTAAATATAACAGAATCTCCATCACCCCCATCCTCTTCTTACTAGAATGATTGGGTGGGGAAGCTGCTGAGGGTATGAAGGGAGGCCCTCACAAGGCTTAGGTGCTCCAGACTTTCAAAGATACCACTGGGTAGCCAAAGCCAACTAATGCTATATCGTGGAGGGCCCCAGCGTCACAACGGCCAAAAATTATACTAGAGTGAGCAAGTGACCTCTGGTTCGTTACAAACTATATTATTAAACAGATGCTTCTCTGAAATGCATCTGCTATGATGAATGCATTGGGAATGGTGGAGGCTTGTTAGAAGGGATGAACATGAGATTTTGTACTGCTGTGCGATGCCGCTAACCGAACATGCCTTGCTAATGCCAGCATTCAAGCCCTTGGCGATGGCTTCATTTGCAAGAAGGGCTCACTCAGCTTAGGCAGCTTTTCCCATTGGCCAGTTTCAGTTGCTAGAAGACTATAAACCGAGAGCTGGTCCTAATGCGTAAAATGTTTATATTTACTTTCAAATGGGCTAGGCAGCCAGGGCGTTTCCTGCTTTCCCTCTAGAATGGCCCGAATTCATTCCTCTGACTTAATAGAAAAAGACAGGTTTTGAAAGTTTAGAAATTAGGATATACTGCCAAGAGATTGTGGGAGGAGGAACTTTGTGATACCATGGTTGATTAGGCTTGAATATACCACTGGTCTCAAGTGAAGCCAGTTCCCATGAACTACAGTTAAAAAATACATACATTTTTATTTTTTCACACAGAATGTTTTACACCCCTGCTCTGGTCCATAATGTGATCAGTCTCAATTAGTAACAAATGTCAGCTGTGCCATGGAGTGTGCAGGCTTATGTCACCTGGCTTGGCAATGCTTGCTGAACTCTTACTGGGGCAGGTTTATTTAAATATTGTCTAACATTATAGGCTATTCATGTGAAGTTTGTGAGGTAGTGGTGCTACCAGCTTCAAAGAGAGAAGCTCAAACAGTTCTTCCCAAGCCCGATAGGAACCCGACCCACATCTCGTCTTATCACCTACTCTTCATACTAAACGTAGACGTTAAATACCAAGTAAAGTCCTAGCTAATCGCCTCTTAGAACCCCCCCTTGAGGTTGGTGTACGATGACCAATGTAGTTTTACACAACAGATAAGCACTCTTCAAATATACGCCAGCTGACGTTAGTGTAAGCCGGTCGGATCAGGCTTGCACCCTGGCCCTACTTAATATTAAACAGACCTTCAACACCGTCTGTTTGACCGCTCTATAAGTGCTACGGGCTATAGGCCCCATCTATACTAAAAGGATTAAGCTGTGTACACCCTGCCACTGCCCCAGGACCGGAGAGCACGATGGTCTCAGTGATTTGGTATGGAGCGCGGAACAAGATAGGGCTGCCCTCTGTCGCCCATGCTCTTTGCACTTACTATGGAACAGCTTGCCTGCAGACTACAAAGTGTGCTTAACCTGTGGGGAAAGAGCTGGTGGGTATCATCTTTGTAGTGGCCATGTATGCCGATGAGGGGGGAGCGGGCAGAGGAGGAGAGGAAGGAGCTAAACAGTGATGACTTCCCTTAGTTGGCGATTCCTTGGGAAACATCAGATTTTTTTATATATAGGCATAGGAAGAACATTGGAGGAGGACAACAGCCAAAGGATGAATATGAGGTGCCTGGTAGCCGGCCTACAGTCATCCATTACGTTTAAGAAGACACTCCCACTATCGGTCAGGCAGAGGCAAAAATGTTTTTCCTACCCAGATTGTCTTCATGTGCTGCAGGGGGGGCACCTATTTGCTCCCTCGGCCGAAGTATGTAGCCCTTGCCCTCTAGCAAACTGATGGGTGGTCTGAAATGGGCAGGCAAAAGGAGCAGAGTTAAACCGGACTCTGAAGCAGGTGTGAGCAGGGAGGGCGGAAGGTTCCGAATGTCCAACTCTACTCATTGGCGGCCCAGCTGCAGCATGTGCTCCTCCTCCGAGGCTCGCATGATGAGCCACTCCCCACTTTACTAATGAAGGCCCAGGTGGCCCCAGGTTATCCTCCCTTACATGAGCCATCATGCTTGCTATTTCTGCAACAGAGTATGGCCAACAATGATTAAAAGGCAGCCTTTCGCAGCAGACATGCCCCTGTGGCACATCGCCCTGTTGCCACAGATAGCATGGACCAGGTCGTTGGAAAGGAAAGGAGAAAAAGGTGTGGGCTGCCTAGTTTTGGCATATTTGTACCCGAGAATAGATTTCGATCTTTGGAGGAAGCACCGGCGAACTTTGGGATTAGTTCAAGTCAGTTCCTATAATATGCAAAACTAGCTCACACAGCCCTGCCCTACTGTAGTCACCTTGTGGCTCACATTTGTGAGCGCTACGAGCAGACAAACCAGCACAGTAGTTACACGAGAAATGGCAGGTTTACAGACAGGGAGAGGATGAGAGCTTGTGAAGGGGCGTCGACAGTGTCCAATAAGGCACACTTTAAACTGATGCAGCTTAATTACATACATTGTTAGACAGAGGCACAAGGAGAACATAATTTGCGCAAAAACAATTAGGTAAAGTTGGAACCAGGTACGGTAATGCAGTACTGCTTGTTACAAAGACTTATTTTAACACATTACATTTTTAGTGAAATGACACAGAGCCCCATTTACATACCCTCCCCAGTAGTCATATCCAGCCATTTTTTTTTTTTTAAAACAAGCATTTTAATAGCCTTGAGAATTATTTAAATACTTCAAATACTGGGCAAGGAATGGAGACAGGGGAATAAAGGTGATTGAAGAGGAGCACAGAGTTTAGCCAAATGAGGGGGGGGGGGGGGGGGCATGATTAAAGCCAGGTTTCCTGCTTCCACAGTTTCCAACTAGCACTCTAGACCACAACTGGGGTGGTGCTCATTGTGACGAAAAGACCAAGGGACTTTCCTTCCAAGGGAAAAGTCACTGCACTGTGTGCCCAGGGTTATTCTGCAGTATGGGATTAAATGGGATCACTGACAGAATATCGAGGAGGAGAATATCGACCTACCAAAATCGAGGAAAAAATATAGAATGCCAAAATATCGAATCCCTATCTACAAACAGGTAAGTACAAAAATATAGAATCCAAAATATTGTTGTAAAAAAATATAGTTGGTCAAAATATCGAATTTTTTAAATGTCTTAAAAGTAATGTAAAATTAATGAAATACTAAATATAATTAACTAACACATACTTAAATAACTTTACAATTATCAAATAATTAATGTAAGTAAAAAATTATTTAACGTAGGATAGCGGGCGGGTAAAATTTACTATTACCACTCCAGTGAGTGCAATAGTAGGGAAAATATTAATTTAATATTTTATTACAAATAAATTATTAATAAAAAAAGTATGAAAATGAATTACCAATCACAAAATATTTAATTATAAATACCAATACATTTTATTTTTAAATTAATTACCTATCAATAATTAACAATCAATTAATTTTCAATACCAAAAATTAATACAAATACCAATTAATAAATTAATTATCAATATACAAAAATAATTACAATGAATTACAATTAAATTACTTCCCACCATATTCCCCTATAAACCCACAACAAATAATCTAATACAATTAACATAATTATCAATTAAACAATTAATACAAATTAATTACCAATTAATAATTAAACAACCAATTAATTTTAATACCAAAAATTGAGAAATAAAAAAATAATAATAATTAACAGTAAATTAATCACCACTACACACAAATATTTTCCATAATTACTTAAGTATAATTAAAATACTTCCCACCCCATTACCCTATAAACCCACAACCCGCTCCGAATAACAAAATATAATCATCAATTAATACAAATTTATTTCCAATTAATAAAAATTACCAATTATTAAAAATTAATTACCAAATTAATAATTGCAATAAATTAATCAACAACAATTAATAATTACTTAATTAAATTTCTTCCCACCCTATTCCCCTATAAACCCACAACCTAAGTAAAACGCAAGATTAAATTAAAAATAATTAATAATACCTAAAAATGATTATTTAATGTACTATAATTAAATTACTTCCCACCCTAATCCCCTATAAACCCACAACCCGCTACGGAATTGAATTACACAAAAATTAAATAACAAAATACATTACTTTAAAAATATTCAAACATACATTCCAAAATTAATACATACTTTATACTAACACTTAAAACACTATAAAAAAAAACCGATATTTTTAACCACTATATTATGACTGTCAATATTACTTACTTCTATATTATGTAAATCGATATTTCTTTCCTGATTTTCGATATTCTGCACCACTATATTTTGGCAATTCGATATTCTGTCCACTCTATATTAAAAACTCGATATTCTGTCCAGTCGATATTTTTTTTCGATATTATGGCTGTTCACCAATTAAATGTTAAGTCTAGTTAGTGCTGGAGTCTGCCCACCCCAGTGAATTGTCCACCCTATGACGGGTCTTTTAAATTGCTTTTTAAATAGCGCGTACGGCATGTATTGTGGCCATTTAAAAGTCCATCCAGTATCTTCATATGATAGGAAAAAGGCAGAGGCAGATGATGTGATCTTTTCTTTAGGTCCTGGGCCTGTAGGTGGTACTGGGAAGTATCTATGGTGGACAGGGTTGTTTACCACAGGTCTTTTAGGTGTCATTCCATGTGTATGACAGATTTTTCCATTTTGTAAATTTCTGTATCAAAATGTGCCAATAGCGAGCAATTAAGCCTTTCTCCAGGAGGTGGTAAAGAGGTTGAAGATAAATATGGTATGAGACAGTAATCAGACTCACTAATCAATATCCGTTAGAGATATACCTTTTAAAAAAAAGGCTTGCAAGGTATGGAATTAAACCCCCAAAATGCCATCGGCTCATAGCCCCCGTATACCCAAGGAATGTCTTCTGATGTTTTCGGGCACACAATGTTTCTACACACTTGCAAAAGGACCTACGAATTGATAATGGAATGTTAGCCACTCCAATTGGGATATTTTTAAACAATAAGAATTAAACTGAATACACGCCTCATTGACCATTTCTCTGTCTTTTTCCTCTGTGTCTCGATTTCATCATCCCTCCCCATTTTGCGCGGCTTCTCTTTCTTTTGCAGTTTATTTTTTCCTGTTTCTCTTGTAATGTTTCACAGTCTCTCCCGTCTCCATCTTTATCTATAATTATCTGCTTCTCTTGCGCTCTTTCCCCACCTCGGTCTCAATGTCTCTTTCTATATCTTACTGCCTTTCTGTCTGTTTTTTACTTTCTGTATCTTTCCTTCCACCACTTGTCTTTTGCTTCTTATCTCTCATGTTCTGATTTCTGTCTCTCGTTTTACATACTTCAGTCTAACTTTTTCCTCAGTGTGTCCCTGGCTTTCACTCTTTCCATGTCTGTCTTTCTGTATCGCGCTGTATACATTTGTCACTCTCCCGGTTTTACTGTCTCTCTCACCAATTCTATGTCCATCCCTGGCTTTCTCGCTCTCTGTTTCTCTCCCTCTGCCATTCACTGACATTCTCTAGTCGTTCTTCTCTCCAAGGTTGCTGGCTGACCAGTTCAGTATTATTGCCCGAGACCAAAGCAGTGTTTCAGACTAAACTGAGAGACGCGTAGGCCAGGCAGGGCCTCTGGGCACCAGATGTTGGCCTCAGTCCAGCATTTGCAGGACCCTGGGCAGAGTTGTTGAGATCAGAATCCGACGGGGACAAAAAATTGGCCTGGGCATGAAAATTAAAGTGACCCATCCACATTAGTAAACTAGACAGCTAATAAAAAAGTGACCCATATTTGCAAATCAAGACAGTTTTGAACTTGTGAAGTAAAGGGAATTTTTCAAGAAATGTGAGATTACGTGCGTTTGTGCTTGCTGCAGGGAATGTTTATTTAAATATCAGGGAAATCAACTACAAAAACAAGCCCAATAGCTAATAAAACAGCCCCACAAACTGATAAAAAGCACGGTGTCACTGTCAACAGCCCAACGGGCACTGCTTCATTGCCCTATGCAACAGTCCGACCCTGGCTGAGATCTCGAGGGGCCTAAGGGTTCGAGACGAAGGGCAGGACATTTTATATGACATTTGTATAGCTCATAATCGGTCTTTACTATACTATTGGGTCAGGGTGATTTTCTAGATTGCTGCTAGGTTTCTAAAGCTGATGCCCCAAGCCTGCTTCAGAAGTACCTGCCTTGATCCCACCCTTAGGGTTTCCTGGGGGCTGGGCTTCAAGTGGGATGAAAAAACTGGAGGGGGTCTCCCAAAGGGGTGTGGCCGACGTATTTATGGGCGTGGTTTAGAGGCACTTCAGCTGAAAACTTATGCTTAGCATTGTGTGAGGCCCGACTGGTAGTTTGCTACTTCTGTAATTACATCCAGATATACAATCCAGGAACTAACAATGCACTTACAACAAGCCAGTGCTATTGGCTTTGTCAATGGTTGCTAGATGCGCAACATAAATATGCAACAATCATGGCTTGGTAGCAGGCGCGCAACACCCATTGGACTCACAGGGCTTCAGCCCCCCGCCGCGTGTGGCAGCCCGAGATGAGACAGCCTCGCGGCGCACACACAGCCGCACCCGAGCACTTCACAGGTCTTTAAAAGACCAATTGCATGTTAATGAGGCCTCGCTGTTGTTTCACCCCTTCTAAGAGCCCCTGCAGCTCCACTCTGCCTATGGCTTGAAAGATTCAGCCCCCCCCCCGAAATTTTTTCTTAGCACCCCCCCACCCCCGAAACTTGGCTCTAGTTGCGCCTCTGCTTGGTAGTATAGCATATTGAAAAGGCTTCAGTTCTAAAATGGTGAGAGAGACTGAGAACTTACACGAGTCTCTTTGAGGTCCAGTGATACTGATCGAGAGTTGAGATTTTCTTTGGGGGGAGGGCAAAAATGGAGTGCCCGACAGAGACCAGTCTCAGCACCTGCCTTTTAGACCTGGTCCACTAAAGCCCTGCCTGGAGGAGACGCTGCTTGAAAGAGACCCTGCACTGACCCCTTTCTGCAGCCCACCGTCAAACACGAGTCTCTCCAGAGACTCTCACTCGACACTAGCACGTAGGGCGAACTGGGCCCAGAGGTCCGATAACCAGAGGGGCGTAAAACAGCTTTCTGTCTGCATTATGGGAATGCAAACAGCAGTGTCCCTGCCGCCTCCAGTGACTTACATTAACATAATTTCGCTCATTTTTTTTAACACACAGAAGGCACTGTTTATCAGCCCGCTTTCTTGCCTTCTCTCCCCCTGCTGCTACACAATTAACCCCACCCGCCTCCTACAAACAGCTTGGAGCCCGGATGAGGAGCTAATTACTTTGTGTGTGATTCAGGCAAGTTGGGATAAGCACAATGTTTTATATAACTTACCGCCAACGCTCAATTTCAATCAACTATGCCCACGCCGATCTGCTCCACAGCCCGCGCGTCCCGCACCACCCAGGCTCCTTTCACATCTCGAGTGAGATTCAGACATAGCATTCACGTAAACAAATCCCGATGCTGCTTTTATACTGTTTGTATAAATGAACAACAGTATAGCAGCACCTGATTGGTTAGAGCGAGCAAAGGCCACTCCCATATTGAGACCAGGCTCACTGACGCAGTGAGTTGAAGTACGCATGTCTGTCTGGTTGGCCGTGGTGAAAAAAACATGAAACTGACATAGGCCCTTTCGCTTTTCTTTAACCACTGAGTCATTGCTTTAGGTGGACAGGTTAAGTCTCAGTCTGCACTCGAGTTATGATGCCATCCGACCGTGGTGCAGGCAGCAGGGAGCGCTGGCAGTGGAGCAGAGCAACTTGAGCACAGTTCACTGAAGTTGAACGCAGGCGGTAAGGTAAGTTACATAAAAGCAGGGCTTTAAAACAGTGTTGTGTAATATTTGGTATCCCCTCGGGATTGTGTATCCCCTAGACAGGGCTTTAAGTGGGATGAAAAAACTAGCGGGTCTCTCCAAGGGGCGTGTCCAATGTAATTAAGGGCGTGGGTTAAAAACATATGAGCTAAAAATCTGTGCTTGGCATAGTGTGCCGCCCTTGTATTTTGCTGTTTCTGTCTTTGCATCCAAATATATGATACAACAAGTAACATCATACCTGCAACAAGTCAGGACTATTGTGGTTGTCAGTTGCATAAGATAAATAAGCAGCAACTATGACTTGTATATAATATTGAACAAGCATTGGCATAGCCAATAGGTCTCGCTTTTGGGACCTTATAAGTATTTAGTTATGCAGCACAATATCCTTGGTGCAACAACATCAACTGTTGCATGGCTAAACACTTATAAGGTCCCAGAGGCGAGACCTATTGGCTATGCCAATGCTTGTTAAAATAATGTTGGCCCTGCCGACATCATTCTAGAGCACAATAATAAGTGAATGATTCCGGGAAGTGGATATTTATTTTTGCCCAAAAATACCTTTTAGCCCGAAGTGGCCAACGGCATGTGCACATCTGTTACACTTTTTTTTTAAATAAAATAGAAAACGCAGAGGAGCTTCGCACCCGAGGGCGGCAGAGGCTTGTTTTGAGCCGGCCGCCTTCACGTGTGGCCAACAAGCTGTGAACTTGGCTAATCGGTTGCGGGCCATCCCCGTCCCACGGCTACACAGCCAGGCTTCTGTACCATGGAGGAGGGCGGAGACAAGTGCTTTCAAGGAGCAAGGGGAAAGCAGAGACAAACTGCCATGTGAGGAGGCAGGCTGGGCTGCAGCCGCGGCCATGCCCATGGTGCCTTCGAGATCCTAGGCCGGCTGACACACGGGGCATGTGTGGGCTTTGGAGGGGCGGGCGAGAGCACAGACAAGTGCTCACTTCTCCGCAGACGACTGACAAGTTCATAACCTTTGCATTCTAGGTAGGATGGCGGGCTTGGGGGGACTACTATGGCGAGACTTCGACACCTTGTTCAACATAATAGTCCCCAAGGATTTGTGGGACGACTGTAAAAGGACAGTGAGCTGGCCAACAGGGGAACCAGCAAGAGGAAAGGGGGGGGCACCAGGAGATGAAGTAGATGAGAAATATAAAGAAGTAATAAAGTATCTAAAAGACAAAATACCAGAGGACAAGGTAGACTGGAACAAGATAACACACACAAAGCAAGAGAAAGAGGAGAGTGTGAACGCTTACTTCGATCGCCTGTTACAAGTTTATCAACAGAATAGTGGGCTAAAAAACCCCATGGGGGAAGCAATGCCAGCTTTTGTTACTACTTTTGTACAAGGTCTGCGGCCTCCTATTAAAACACACCTACAAACATCTTTTGTTTGCTGGCAGCAAGAGCCCGTAGAAAAGGTGCTGGCAGCAGCACGGTACTGCTCTGATTACCAGTCCAATGAGCAGTTCCTGGAAGCAGAAAAGATGAAGAAGGAAAAGGTTAGGCTGATGGTGGCGCGGGAAAATTTTTTAGTCAAGCAGGCCAGGAAGGGAGAGGGGCAAGGGTAGGGGAAGAGGCTTAGGTAGGCAACAGAATAACAGGTCCACCTCCCTACCACCTCCAGGTACCGCTTGTTTCTACTGTAAAGACCTGAGTCATTGGAAGGCAGATTGCCCCCTGTTAAAAAAGAAATATGCGGATGAAAGGCTAAGGCAGAATGGGAGACAAAATGGACAACAATATCAGCGTAATGCCCAACACACGGAGTCTAGAAATAATGAACAACAAGGATACCAGTCCACCGACATGTCCCCAACACAACAGGATTGGGCTGGAAGGGAGGAGTGGGGACAGCAGGATAATACTTTCCCACCCCCACCCTAGAACTTATTCTAGGGATGCCCGAAAGTGGAAGACTGCATGATAGCTCCAGCCATAACAGTGGACCAATCGGGTCCATATATCAAAGGGACGGTCATGGGCAAAATTGTGACCTTCTTGATAGACACAGGAGCGCAAAGATCAATGCTAAAGGTGTCAGTGGCACCGGAAGCACCACTTTCGGGAATAAAGATTACTGCAGTCGGAATGACAGGACAACCAATAGATGAATATCTCACACAGCCATTACAATTACAAGTAGGCACAATAACAGTAAACCACCAGTTCATCCTCAGCAGATTCTGCCCAGTAAATCTGCTGGGGAGGGACTTGCTTTGTAAAATGCAATGCACCATCCACTGCTCACCAACAGGGGTCTTTCTGGAGAGCAGGCCCAACGGTCTAATGCTACAGGCCTTCATGAACTGCACCGACTACGTCATCCCCCCCAGAGTTGCGCGACAGGGTGCCACCCCAGGTCTGGGCCACCAGCGCAAATGATGTAGGACGAGTGCTGAATTATCCCCCAGTACAGGTCACTCTGAAGCCCGGAGCTCCCCTCCCGAGAGTAGCCCAGTACAAAATTTTGAAAGAAGGGGAGGAGGGCATCGCACCAGTGATACAGGACCTCCTGAGGCAGGGAATAATAAGGGAAATACGCTCTAGCCCATGCAAAACGCCCATACTCCCTGTAAAAAAAGCATCCAAGGGCCAAAATGGGGCCCCTGTATATCGATTCACCCAAGACTTGAGGGAACTGAACAAAATAGTGGTTCCTTCCTTCCCAATAGTTCCAAACCCAGCGACAATATTATCTAATATCCCAGTAACAGCGACCCACTTTACAGTACTAGACTTGAGTTCAGCCTTCTTTACCATTCCCCTGCACCCCAATAGTCAGTCAGACTTCTCCTTCTCCTATAGATCGAAGCGCTACACATGGTGTAGGCTCCCCCAAGGTTTCACAGAGTCACCCTCCATTTTCACAAATGCCCTGAAGACGGATCTAGACACCTTGGCGCTACATGGCGGCTCAACTCTTGTTCAATACATAGATGACCTATTACTGGCCTCACCTTCAAGAGAGGCTTGCATAGAAGACACCATTGCTGTCCTATGCCATCTAGCAATAAAATGGTATAAGGTCTCCCCAAAGAAACTAAAATTCTGCCTCACTGCTGTAAAGTACCTAGGCCACGAACTGTCCGAAGGGACAAGGAGATTGTTACCCGACAGGATATCAACAATAACGCACTTCCCACGACCACGTACACAAAAAGATGTTCGGGCATTCCTGGGGGTGGCGGGATACTGTCGCCACTGGATCCCGAACTTCTCCCTCATTGCAAAGCCTTTACAAGCGCTCACACATAAGGAGATCCCAGACATAGTTCCTTGGCCACCGGATTGCGAGATAGCATTCAATACACTAAAGAACGAACTGAGTGGGGCTCCAGCGTTAGGACTCCCTGACTACAGCAAAGACTTTCATTTGTTTTGCCACGAGAAGGGAGGATGTTCGCTGGGGGTATTGAGTCAGAAGAATGGATCATACTACCGCCCAGTGGCATACTACTCAGCAACATTGGACCCTGTGGCAGCGGCTCTTCCGCCCTGCCTTCGAGCAGTAGCTGCAGCAGCGTTAGCAGTAGAACAGTCAGAGAACATAGTGCTGGCCCACACTATGATGTTGCACGTTCCCCATGCGGTAGACACACTACTAACACCACAAAGACCCAGCACCTAACAAATGCCCGTCTCACTAGGTATGAATTAATATTACTAGCACCACACATAATGATCAGGAGATGCACCACTCTGAACCCGGCATGCCTTTTGCCAACAGAGCATGAGCTGGACGATCTACATTCTGATGATGCCTTCCACAATTGCACACTAGCAATAGGTAGTCACACAAAGGTACGCCCCGATCTGCAAGACACACCTCTCCCCGATGCACAAGGGGACCTGTTCGTGGACGGGTCATGCCTTCGAGATGACAAAGGAACATTACAAGCCTCCTATGCAGTAGGCACAGTAAATAAACTTCTGGAGGGTGGGAGGCTAGTACATGCCAAGAGCGCACAAGCAGCCGAACTCGTGGCACTGACGAAGGCATGCACATTGGCTAAAGGAAGAGTAGCAAACATATATACCTACAGCCAATATGCCTTCGGAGTGGTCCATGACTTTGGCCAGCTGTGGTCGATGAGGGGATTCTTCACATCAGCAGGCCAACAAATTCAACATGCCCACTTAATAAGTGACCTCCTCCATGCCCTACTGCTACCTTCAAAGGTGGCCGTCATCAAATGTGCGGCACACACTTCCGCAAAAGATTATGTGTCCAGAGGGAACGCATTCGTTGATGGGGAAGCCAGGAGAATAGCACTGACAGGCTACCAACTAGCTATGATACAGGTGACAAGCCGCAGCAACGACCCAGAGGTCACCAATGATTCCTTACACTTTGACCCTATACATATTCAGACAAAAGTGGAAAAAGAAGAGAAGGAAGACTGGGAAAAGGGTGGGTGCGTACAAACGAGGGAGGGATTATGGACAGGGCCAAACGGGAAAATATGTCTACCCTCAGCCATGCTCCCCTCCATGGCACGCCTCTTTCATGGTCCCTCGCACATTGGCAGGGACGGCATGATCAGACTATTCGCCCAATGCTGGTACAACTGCAAATTCCGCCAAGCAGCAGAGAGGCTTTGCAGACAATGCACCGTTTGCGCACAGTACAATACTGGGAAGGGCACACAAACAGCACCGGGTCACTTTCCCCCTCCCCACGGACCATTTGAAAGCCTCCAAATGAACTTCATTGACATGCCCCCCACCCACAAGTACAAATATGTGTTGGTGATCGTATGTATGTTCAGTAAGTGGACCGAAGCATACCCGACAAAGAACTGTGATGCACATACGGTCGCCAAGTGCCTCCTGCAAGAACTGATCCCACGCTTTGGAATACCTGCCCTTCTGAGCTCCGACAATGGCCCAGCATTTATTTCCCATGTCATAGGGGGAATATGGAAAGGACTAGGGGTCACACAAAAATTGCACTGCGCATATCACCCCCCGGCTGCAGGCGCGGTGGAAAGAAAGAATGGGGTGTTGAAAAATAAAATTGGGAAAATATGTGCGTCAACAGAACTTTCATGGGTGGATGCACTACCACTAGCTCTGCTGGCAATGAGGAGCACACCAGATAGAGTAACAAAACTAAGCCCCCATGAGATACTTTTTGGCCGCCCCATGAACATTGCAGGCCATATGTCCACGGCCCGCTCTCAGTTACAGATGATCTACTTTTATGTTATTGCAAGAAATTAACAGAGACTTTACGTTATCTTCACCGCCAGGTTCTGCAGGCTCTTCCAGAGGCGACAACACCACCGCCACATGACCTGCAGCCTGGCGACTGGATCTGGATAAAGGCCCACACCCGACGGCACTACCTCCAGCCAAGGTGGAAGGGACCTCACCAGATCATCCTCCGTACAGCAACAGCAGTGAAGTGTCAAGGACTGACTTCCTGGATCCAGAGCTCACACACCAAAAAGGCAGACGGACCAGACAGCGAGAAACAAGACAGACCAGCAGCTCCTGCGACATCCGAAACACCCCGCAGGTACAACCTCCGATCCACCACGCGAGACAAGGCCAGGCCTCCAACGGACAACTGAAAGCTACAAGAGATACTGCGCACAACAAAACCAGGCCCCTGGGTATCATCACTCCAAAGACATCGGTGCCAGTTACTTCTCAAGGGAGTGCCAACTGTTATGTGCTAGTAACCTCTGACAGTACCACATCAAGGCACCAACGTCTCTTCCAAATTGTTGACTGGTGTCTGCACCAATGAACACATAGGAGGTGCAGAGCCCGCTAGTTAGAGTTGCAGAGGAGGCTCCAGGAGGCACTGTACGCCTACGCCTCAAATAGACGACAGCTACGACCAATGACAGTAAACAGGTCGGGAAGGCTTCGATCTATACAAGTGAGAGTTGAAGAGTCACGACTAACAATTCACATCAGCCTGTTGTGCACTGGACTAGGGGCAATTGGGGTACTACAACTGACTGTGCCAAACCCTCCCTTTTGAGCGGGCTAAGAGAGCTAATTTTGCAAGACATCTCATTCCCCACTTTTGGAGTACAAGCGACAACACAAGACATTGAAAACACACGCCTCGACATCTTGGATTGCATAATATTGGCAGCTGAAGACATAGGATTAGGCATTATCAGAGACGGTGTCTGAAACAAAATGGGAAGCAAAGGCACCATGCAAAGAAGAAAGAGACACAAAAGAATATGGCCTTCAGTGGTAGCAGCGGTATTGACACCAGTGCCAGCAATAATAGTGACGGCACTAATAATAATATTTGCAGACAAACTTGAAATACCGTTCCTTAACCGCCGGCAAGGAGAGGAGGGTGATAACAATGTGACTAATGATGCAGAACAACCAGGGTTTGAAAATGAAATGATTCTGGGAAAGATTGGCAATAAAGAAGACGGGGACGGGGTACTGTGGGATGAGTACAATGGAAACCAGTATGTTGAAATGCTAAAAATGTATGTGCACATAATGAATATATCTGGATGTTACGTCTGTACGCACTTACCAACTAACACACAAAGCGGTATGAACTAAAACGTGTTACCAGTTTCCAAGTATGTGGGGTGTATTCTAATGAGGGACCTGCTCCTCAAACACCACAATATGTCAGTATCAGTTGCACCACCAGCAGATAGCAGAAGGTCAACGAAAAAGGGTGGGAAAACACCCGGGAGAAAGAAAGGGCCTTGCATTAATATCCTACCAACAACAAGGTACACAGAGATGTTAGCAACAATAGTGGGGGTTGCTGGAGCAGAAGGATGGGAAAGTAGGGCAGAGTGGAACAACTTGGGGACGATGAAGGAAGGAAAATTGAAGATACCAAGGTTCAAAATAGAACTGCCACATGCCCCTTCCTGTATTCAGAGTAACAAAGTGATGCTCACAACAAGAAGACCCCAGTTGCCCCAGAAGGAAGGAAGCTGCACGATAGACACGATACTGTGGAAAGATGCATGGAAAGACTGCATTCCATCTGCATGCACAGTAGCAGAAAGGATACAAGGGGAACTGGGTCTACTAGCTTGTGAGAATAGGATAAACAAAATGAGGAGAATGCTAGAAACAGAGGGAACAGAAGAGGAGGCGGAGGGACAAATATCCGTTGGCAGCAGTAACTGAACACACACAACACGGCTGTCAAGAGTTAGGAACAAACAAGGGGGATTATCCCATGGATTAGTAGGACACAAAGGATTGTTTTTCGTGTGTTGTGAGTGGGCTTACTTCTACCTACCACCAGGATGGCACGGCAGCTGCTATCTCGCCTCCATCATACCAAAGATGACCCATTTCTCTGACATAGGCCAGATCGCACTCCAAGGCACATTGCCAAAAAGGGTCAGAAGGAAGCCAGAATGGGCGGACCATGTAATGACGGGCTTAGGGGCAATGGTCCCGGGTGTAGGGCTTGTCTACACCACTGAGAGAATACATCAGCTAGCACGCATGATTGAGGATTTCGCTGAAACTACGGCCATAGGGATGGGAAACATCATGGAAGAACTCACAGAGGGCCGTAGTGATGCAGAATAGAGTAGCATTAGACATCATCTTGGCGAAAGAGGGTGGAGTCTGCCACGTCATCAAGCAAACATGCTGCTCATACATACCTGACAACAGTCGCAACATAGACGACGTAATACACCACATTATAGACATTAGGGATGAAGCACACGGCATACACACCGGGAGCATGTGGGACAAAGTTATGGTATGGCTAGCAGGCTGGGGATCATGGATATTGGAAGTAGGCATCATCATAATTGCAGTACTAATTACGCTCTGTGCGATGTGTCAGGTTTGCCCAGCATGTTGCACTGCCCTGGTGTCCCGTTTTGCGCATCACGGGCAATACAGCAGGTGACGTAGACATCACAGGCACAACACCAAGGACGATGAGGATGGAGGAGAGGAGATGGTGGTAAAGGGATAGAGGATGGGGCAATGTAGAAGCCAGTTTCCCTTTTTGACACCAAATGCAGGAAGTTTGTAGGCCTCGTTAAGTTAGCATGACAAATACTGTATACTGGCAGTACTCTTGCTTCAGGGGGACGGCTTCAGCAACGCAAGACTTGCTCATGAACAAGATACGTGGCAAGAGAAGATGCTCGCTTCAGCATGTACACTTGCATATCACATTTCTCAATATGTCTTTGGCCATTTCTATTATGTTGCAATCATTAACTGGAAAAGCACCAGACTTATATCTTACCTTATAGTGGAAAATCCCAGAAGCAGACTTAGGTCACGCAGCCAGCAACAGTACTTTTTCGGAGGGTTACAACCTTTACAACGCAACCTTTACAACGCACTACCATTACAACAGGATTTTTACAACGCAAGTGGATTTACAACGCATGCTGTTACAACACCAGCTTTTACAACGCAAGTACCATTACAACGCAAGTACCTTTACAACGCAAGTATTTTTTTTTTAAATGTAACTTTATGTAATGTTTTTTTTAAAAAAATGATTATATATTACTACATTTTATTTCTGATTTATTATATTTATTGAATAAAAAATATTTACAATTAGTGAAGTTGTTTTATTGATATTTAAAAGTAGTAAATGGTAAAAATACTCAAGTATAGAGAAATAATACTTTAGTATTTATATATAAAATATTATTAAATAGAATTTTTAGAAATTAATACTCTAGTATTTTTATATTACAATCCAAAATAAAAAAAGGAGTGTAAAGGTAATAATTTAATACTTAATTAAAAAAATATAATAATCATTATTCATACTCTAGTTTTTAAAAATTACAATATTGGGGTATTTAATTTTAAATAGGGAATAATTATTAATTATAATTTAATTGAAAAAAATGAGTGAAAAGGTAATAATTGAATACTTTGGTATTAAAAATAATATTTAAAAAAAAAAAGTAATACTTTAGAATTTTTTTTTTAAATGTATTAAAAAATAAATGTTAAATATATTTTTTTTAAATAATTATTAGTTAAACATTTTTATTTAACTATTATTAAAAAAAAAGTTCCCACGCTTTTGCATTGTTTTCTATGGGAACAATTGTCCTTCATTTATTTCCATATATCAAGCTGTATCTCCCGCGGAACTGAAAAGGAAGGTGTTAAAAAAGAAGAAAGGGGATCTTTTCCAAGGAAATGGAGTAAGCATCCAGGTAAGGATAAAATTACGTTATTTTACAAGTATTAACAAACAATTAAGATAAATATGTAAAATAAATACATTAATAAAAAAATAGTACACAGTTTCGAAAAGTATATTTTTTTATTCAAAAATAAGGAAAAAAAGTATCTTTTTAAAAAAATATTTTCACATATTTACATATTCTTTTGCAAGTAATATATTATTAAATTAAATAGTAACAGTAATAAAATAAATAAATAAATAGTCCGTTAACAATCTTTGCAGCTTCAGATGACGTAAGGACGTAAACGTGAATGTAAGCGGCCATTTTGAAGAGCATCGATGGAGGAAGCAGCAGGAAGCTGATCTACGTCCAGGTAGGAAACAATTTAAACTTTATTTATATATGTTAAGTTAAAAAAGGATACATATATTGTAAAGAAAGGGTAAGGAGAGTTTGCGGATAAATAAAGTAATGTAAAAAAGATAAAAAAGCATGTTGCCGATCGTGTAATTAGAGTATGCCTATGTCGGGTCAGAAAAAGTTGTCGACAAAAGTTATTTCTGTTTACAATTGGTTTCAAAAAATAGATTTTTAAATATAACATAAATGTTAAATACAACTTATTTTTTTAGGAAAAGCAGGATTGAAAAAAAAAGAAATTGGCGTCGTTTTTAAAATGTATTATGGCTGATAGTGACAGTAGGGTATGGTAGGAGTTAGTAATTGTTCAATTTGGAATTGGATGGTCAGAAGAAAAACGATTTTATTTCTTGTGGAAAAGGAAAATAGCACAGGTTGACATAGGGAGAACTTTTTTTTTGAAGGAGGTATCTTTGGATCTATTGTTAAGTTATAGAAGTACATTTCTGTATTAATTTGGAAAGAAAAAAAATGGTCATTTAAAACAGGTAACAAAAGGAAGGTTGACCCGACTAATTTTTGTGAAAAATGTTTTAGAAAAATGTTATTGCCAATTGTAATTACTGTTTCAAATAATTTAGGGCAAAGCAGGAAAGTAAGGTGCTAAAGTTATTTAGAAGTTTAGAATGTTGGCAACATTTTCAAGGTAGTCTAGAGCCACACACAACGAAAATTGTTGCATAATACCCAAAAGTCTCTCAGACATTTCCTTTGTTTTTTGTGTAACTCGTGGGTTTAGACTACCAGTTAATGTTTGTGAAAGTCTCATTTCTTGAAAACTTTGCTCCTTCTTCAAAGTTTCCAAAAAAAGAGTAGAAATTAGGGTGTGGTTTGCCAATTGTGTGGTTGAAGGAGTTATGCCATCCCTCAACAGCATTATTTGTTTTTGCTTCTCCCTCTAAACAGCTTGTGTAACAGTTCCACCACTCCACATGGAAACGTGGCTTCCTCCTGCGACCCGATCTGCTTAGGTGCCCAATCCATGTGTCTTCAAAATAATTTAGGATGGGTGCCAATTTTTCCTCATTTGCATTGTAATAGTCTGATTCTGTAATGGCAGTGTAGTAATCGTCTACACTTACAGGAGGAACAAAACAAAGAGCAGTTAATTTTTTTAACTCAAATTGAAGTTTGCTATCTGTTGAGTATTCTGCAACCAGGAATGTTTTCTGTAACTTACGCCAGAATGCCTGGGAAAAATGGAAGAAACAGCCCTGAATTTGTGTATCCGTGTACGTTTTACTGATCACATTGATCATGCTCAATTCAAAATCTACAATTATTTTCCTAGGACTTTTGGATGTTTTCTTTTTAATAACTGATAAAAGTTCAGTGTAGGTTGCAGTAGTCTTATCAGGAAGCAAACTATATACTAAGGGGATCACATTATGGTTAATTTTAGCGTGTATAGTGTAAATTTGGGTGAAAGGATGGGGTGTACTTTTAAACGTACCATCCATCATCCAAATTTCACTATTTTCTAACTTAACAAGGTTGCGGGGTGTACTAAAAATTAAGATACGTTTTTGAGGGTTTTGGTTGTCAAGGAGAAGGAAAGGTTCATCAGCAAAAGAAATTGTAAGTTCATGTGGAATGATAATGTCAGAAAAGGTATGAGGTGCTGTGGTTTGTGTGTTACTTGCCTGCTTTTGTCTTTGTATAATTCGTCTCAAATTAGGAATTATAGGCATATTACTAGCAACATGACTGGGGAGATGCTGTGCAACCTCTCTTAAAATGGATCCAGTAGAATCATTGGAGGTGCTTGCAAGTTGTTTCATTTCATTTAGGGTTTCCCTTACATCAATCTCCATTGCAGAGGCAGAGTGGTTATGATCTGTTGTCTTAATAATGATATCATTAAGGGTAACCGCTCTACCACTGCAATGGGATGAGTAGTATTGCACACACCTCCAATGATTTCTAGGGAAACTTATACTTTCTTTACAATATATGTATCCAGCATGCTTTAATAATTTGTTTCCTTTTCTTGATTTTATGTAGGAAGCTGTTTCCTGAGTAGACATTATCTGTGAAGAAAATATGTTTGATTTAATATGTGGAATAAGAAGACAAATAACAAAGAACAATATCCTACATTATCCATAATGTGGCCCTTTCTTGGAGTTAGAATAGTAAATTCTGCTTTTACACTATCCTCCACTTTCCCTAATGTTCAACCTCCTTGGAGCTAGAATACTAAATTCTGCCACTACACCATCCTACACTTTCCCTACTGCTGCACCTTCTTGGAGTTAGAATAGTAATTGTTACCCCTACAGTATCCCAAACATTCACTACTGCTGCACCTTACTGGACTTAGAATAGTAATTGTTACCCCTACACTATCCCACACTTTCCCTACTGCTGCACCTTCCTGAAGTTAGAATAGTAATTGTTACCCCTACACTATCCCACACATTTCCTACTGCTGCACCTTACTGGAGGTAGAATAGTCATTGGTTCCCTGTACATTATCCAAAACTTTCCCTGCTGATGCACAAATATGTGGTTAGACTAGTAATTGATACCTCCATACCATCCTATACATTTTCGAGTGCTGCAGCAATCTGGAGTTAGAAGAGTTATTGTTATCTCCAGAAGATGCTACACTTTCTGTATTGTTGCAGCTTTATTGCATATGTTTTAAAACCTTTTGCAAATTGAATGATTTTCTACTTTGGAGTGTTAGTTTCAATTACCTTTTGATTTAGGTGTTTTCTTTTTGGTCTGGTTTCAGTCTGCTTTTTGGAAGTTAGCTGGTCTTTTTTGTTGTCTGGTTTTGTGGGATTCAAATTGTGCTTTGGTTTTCAGAAGATTTATGTGAGTATCTGAAAAAATGAGAAAGTAATGCAATTGTTGTATTTTATTGCAGTGCTTGTGATATAGTACAAAATGAAAAAATGTCATGTGCATAACTGACATTTTACTTTATTTAACTTTATTACTATGCAATACTTTTGCTACTACTGCTGCAGCAATTTGGAGTTAGAATAGTAATTGTTACCCCTACACCATCCCACACTTTCCCTACTGTTGCACCTTCCAGGAGTTAGAATAGTAATTTTTACCACTACGCCATCCCACACTTTCCCTACTGGTGGGCCTTCATGGAGTTAGAATAGTAATTGTTACCCCTACACTATCCCACAAATTCTCCACTGCTGTACCTTACTGGAGGTAGAATAGTCATTGGTTCCCTGTACACCAGCCAAAACTTTCCCTGCTGCTGCACATATATGGAGTTACAATAGTAATTGATACCTCTATACTATGCTACACATTTTCTAGTGCTGCAGCAACCTGGAGTTAGAATAGTAATGTTTTCCTCTACACCATCCCACACTTTCCATACTGCTGAAATTTCCTGGAGTTAGAATACTAATTATTACCCCTACAGTATCCTACACATTCACTACTGCTGTACCTTACTGGAGTGAGAATATTAATTGTTAACTATACACCATCCTACACTTTCCCTAATTTTGCACGTTTTTGGAGTTAAAATCTTAATTGATAGCTCTACAACAAGTTGTCTTTTAGAAAGAAATTTTTTTCTTGTGATGTTTGAAAAATAATATATATTATAATTTAATTCACAATCATTTTCTAAAATTAACAATTTAGGTGCCGATTACGATCCTGAAAAAAATTCCCCGTACGACTCGTATCCGGTCTTTTTACCGTACGAATCGTACAAGTGCCGTACAAACTGCCAACTACGATTCGCATGGGAAAAAGTCCATACGAATCGCATTGGGAATAATTCCCCACACGTCCTCGGGTCGGAAAATGTGCCCGACACGTCTCCGGACGAATTACCGTACAAATGTGAAAAGGGAAGTCCGACCGCGGAAGTACGATCCATCCCGTGCGTCCGATGTTACAACCGGATGGGAAAAGCACCGTCCGCACCGAACTCCCATAGCAACCATGGAGACATGTGCCCGCATACGCGCCCAACACTCCCCCCAGCCCCCGTATGTACGTGCCCAACCACCCCCCAGCCCTCCTATGTACGAGTCGAACCCCCACCCGTGTATGTACACCCGTGTACATACGAGTCGAACCCCCACCCGTGTATGTACACCCGTGTACGTACGAGTCGAACCCCCACCCGTGTATGTACACCCGTGTATGTACGAGACGTACCCCCACCCGTGAATGTACACCCGTGTATGTACATCCGTGTATGTACGAGACATACCCCAACCCGTGTATGTACACCCGTGTATGTACGAGACGTACCCCCACCCGTGAATGTACACCCGTGTATGTACGAGACGTACCCCCACCCGTGTATGTACACCCCCGTACGTACGGCCCGTACCCCCACCCGCGTATGTATGTAGCGTACCCCCACCCCAACCGTGTATGTACGGCCCGTACCCTCACCCGCGTATCTATGGAGCGTACCCCCACCCCAACCGTGCATGTACGGCCCGTACCCCCACCCACGAATGTATGGAGCATACCCCCACCCCAACCGTGTATGTACGTCCCGTACCCCCACCCGCATATGTATGGAGCGTACCCCCACCCCAACCGTGTATGTACGGCCCGTACCCTCACCCGCGTATGTATGGAGTGTACCCCCACCCCAACAGTGTACGTACGGACCGTAACACCACCCCCGTATGCATGGAGCGTACCCCCACCCCAACCGTGTATGTACGGCCCGTCCCCTTACCCACGTATGTATGGAGCGTACCCCCACCACATTCACTGACCTGCAACTGCCAAACTCCCAAACAGAGGCCCAAAACACAACCACTCCTTATAACACACCCACCCAAAGTTCAAACACAGCCACACCCACCAATGGACCAATAAAAAGGGCCCACAGACACAAACCATGAGCCTTTGCAACAGACTCACTGCTGCCAGACCCCACAGACAACCCACAGCATCATACTTGAACCTTTACTACACCTTACACTTGCTCACCTTCACACAACCACCTTCACAAACACCCCCTCATCACATTCACACACCTGCACAACCACACCCACAACCATCCACACCCACACCCCCCACAACCATCCACACCCACACCCCTCACCATGCCCACTAACAAGAATCCAAAGTTCACTAGCCAAGAGTTGGAGGTCCTTGTCGATGAAATCCTCAGAGTCGAGCCACACCTCTTTGGAACATTGGTCAGACAGACCAGCATTTCCGAAAAAACAGCCATGTGGCAGACGATTGTCGATGCTGTGAATGCTGTTGCGTCCACCAGAAGGACCAGGCATGAATGCCAAGCCAGGTGGTACGATCTGCGGAGGAGGGTCCGAGCCAAAATGACCGACGACCACAACCAGGCCAACATCACTGGAGGAGGGCCGCCCCGCAGACGTGTACAATACCATCCCTGGGAGGAGAGGGTGATGGCCATACTGCCGGTGGTGGCAGTGGATGGAGTAGAAGGACTCCGAGAGCCGGGTGAGTACACAAACAACTCACCTCACATGGGGGGAACGTCATCCACAACCAAACTCACAATCATGCACGCAACCACCCCAAGCTATCGCATGACTCAACCACACTCCATAAACACGCACATGCCACCAGCGCCACCATGCCCCATGCACCCAGCTGGACAATGCCAAGTCACAGGCCACAGAAAACACCAACACAAGACACGGTAACCCGGATGGCGGGAGTGTGGGCCCCAAAAATCACATAGTGCAACTCAGAAGCAGACAACAATGCCCTCTGCCCATATGGCCTAGGTCACAGCCAGACAAACAGTGTGTCCCCACACAGGAAAGACTTGCCAGCAAATGGCGGACGCCTTGCATTAAGACATGGGGGTGAAGGCACGTTTTTGCACATAACAGCAGCTAATGAACAGCCAACACTGTGAAAGAGTGGCAGCACACACCACCACAGCAGCAGCGCAGACACAGACACTACGCCCAATGGGTGCCTGGAGATCAGAAACAAACTCACATGAACAAGCCAAGGGCCATTCAAAGATCTGCAAAAAGTGTGTGCCTAGGAAGCTGGGCTGAGGTGACAGAGGGTGACACACAGAGGGAGTGAGAGGGGGAGAGAGAGGGAGGGAGACACAGGGACACGGACAGAGGGAGGAGGCTGACACAGGGAGGGAGGGAGAGGGGGACAGAGAGGGAGTGAGAAAGGGAGACATAGGGAGACCAATTCAGCCTTGGGTGGTGTGGGAATGTCTGCTCGTCAGCAGGTGGACTGAGTGCATGTAGACAAGGGTGGCCAGTGCCTGAATCCCCCTCTCTTCTCCATGGCAAAACACTGGGCCATGTCTCAACCTGTGCATGAGCACAATGCCAGGTACCTGCATTATATAAGTGTGTGGAACAACTCCATGTGCCCACGTACAGTGCAACACGGAAGGCGCCAATGCATGGCTCGCCACACCTGCTCACTCCACTGCTGACTGCAGTCACAATTGACGCAGCAAGTACGACTGTGTCACACATAGGTAAAGTCTCAAAAGCTGTGGCCAAGGGACATACCCATGCACAAGTGCACTGTGAGTGGAATGCAAGACATATCCAAATACCCAGAGGAAATGTGCCAGCTTAGAAACGAATGAAACATGGATGTTGCATAGAACAAAAATAACATAGTCTCTCTCACACACAGGTCAACGTCGTGGATCACCCCCCAACACTGGGGGGGGGGAAGACTCACAGGACCCGGCTCTGCGGGATGACGATCCCACCGGCAGCGACGACTCTCACCACTCTGTGGACGACCCCGACCAACCTGGCCCCTCTGGTGTCTAACCACCTGCAGCACCTGCGTCAGGTACAACTGGGCCAACCACCACCCCCACTCCTGCCACATCCCAGGAGACACCCAGGATCCCTGCCCCACCACCACAATGCAGCCAGGCTGACCAGGAGGGACACGGTGTACCGGGCACCCAAGAGGAGGCAGGCGACAACACTAATGCCACCCTTCAGGGGTCCCGGAGACCCGATGTGCCCACAAGGGCAGGCCAGGTGCCAGTGGGCAGGGGTGGTGGGAGTGGAGGACGGCAGAGGCGCCAGCCTGACCAGTTGGCTGCGGAACCGGTATATTCCCATGTCAGAAACATCCTGGACACATACCGGCAGGACACCACGGGCATGGGCCAGGTTGTGTCCACCCTCAACGAGATGAAGGGGACCCTCGAGGAGATCAAGACCCAGCAGGCCCAGCAACATGCCTGTCTACTGCGACACCAAGGGTGGATGGAGGACAGACAGGCTGAGCTCGTGACGGTGTTCACGGGAATAAACCGTACACTCCGTCGGATGGCCGACAACATGGGCAACCCTCCCTGTGCCACCAGGCCAAGAACATCACCACCCACAGGGAGGGATCAGGAGGAGGAGACATCCGACGGAGCATCCCAAACATCGTCACGGCCTGCTTCTGAGGGTTCCCGCAGGAGGGCGGGTCGTCCACGGAAAAGACCGTGAGGGTCGGCGCAACAGCACCATCTCCCTGGACACCTGGCCTGGCACCTGGCCCACTGGACCAACAGCAGCACATCAGCAAAAGACATTCTCTGCCACATGGACTTGCTGGTCACTGTCTGACCAATGTTGACAAAGACTGTGGCATGGACTCTGATGATTTCCAATGGCAAGGACACCAACTCCCCCAGTGAACTTTGGATTCCACACACCCGGAAAGCCCCTCTTGTCATACCCCCCCCCCCAACACGTACCCCAACACAAATAAAAAGTTACACGATAAAGAGATGATGCCTACATTTTGCAATATTACCTTACATGTGTCTTGTAAAGTCTAACCATGCCTGAGTTCTCATATGACTTCAACCATCCATACCCTGGGGCCTGAGTCTGGCACAGGACACACATGGGTCACAATGTATTAGGCAAGACAGACATGGAGCACCATACACACCCGTGATGGGCCCAACCAGCTGAGGGGGTGGCCGCACAACCGTGCCGACAGACATATTGAGTACAGCGACAGTCATGCGCAGAGGTCAGGGATCATGTGGAGTGTCCTGGGGGGCACCCAGGTATGTGTAGACAGGTGGCAGAACCATGTCCTGCAAGCTTGAGTCAGGTGGATGCAGAGAATGGTGGCCTGGCCAACGTTGGATGCATGGGGATGGCACATGTCACAATACCCACACAGTCATGGACATCATGCACAATACAGAGTCTAATCCCACACAAACAGCTTGCATCTTGCTACTCTACACATAGACACATAGCCACTATCACGGAAAACCATGCCAGACATGCCGTATGCACCGTGGCAACACACCAGCATTGACTGAGAAGAGGCACCTTGGAGGCATAGGGACACCTTTATTAGTCATGTATTCGGGAATGCAGAGGCAACTCGGAGTACACATACGCAGGTCATGTGGAGTAACATGTGGGTCCAACACTGGAACCCCCCTTCTGCAGCACAAATGCGTGATAGCCATGGAACTGGCACACAAGTGTCGGGTAACAGCTAAACACCCCCTGCTGCTCACGGAGAGGCTGCCATACACCATTGATCCTCTGATGTGGAAGTCACACACCATGTCAAACCAATGCAAACCGTATGTGTCCGAGGGCAGTGTTACACACATTGATGCCATCATCACAATCCACTACCCCATCACAGATGACTGTCAACAAGTCTGACCATCTATTCAGGTGTATCCAGCTACATGTAATGTGTCCCATGGTGATGCGACATGTCTGCAGAGGAACCAAACATCGACAGGGGCAGTGTGCACACATCGTAAACAACTGCCACACCCAATACACCCCTGATGCATCCCTTACCCCAAGGAGACTTCCAAACTTGTCCGTGCGTGTAACGCTGAGTCAGCACACAATGACGTGTCCATGAGGAATAGCAGTGCCACAACAATGCAACCAGCAGACGGCATGCGCAAGTACCTGGGGATGAGAGACACACAAGACGTCAGCCACAAAAAGCACAGCCACTTGCATGTGCATGTACTCGACACATGTAAGGATGACAACATGCTAGGTCACAATTATGACTGGGGAAATACACTCATCACTGGCACCATCACTCGAGTGACACATCCACACACACCTCTGACTCACGTGGCATACATGCAGATGGACACACACATCGCAACACATGCCACACGGGGACCAATGCGTGCACACTCAGACACTGGTACTCACCACTAAGCAAAGAAGTCGCGTATGAGCCGACTCCGAATGTCCTCTTGTGGAACCACATCCTCCACATCACTAGCCCCATTGCCAAGCCCTTCGTCATCCACGGGTGGATGGTCCTGATCATCTTGATCCAGGATGAGTGGCACAGCTTTCTCAACTGCCATGTTGTGCAGCATGCAGCAGACCATGAAGATTTTGCAGACCTTCGCCGGGGCATATGGGAGGGCGCCGCCGGTCTTGTGGAGGCATCTGAATCGGCTCTTCAGGAGGCCAAATGTCCTCTCTATCACTCTCCTTGTCCGGCCATGGGCGGTGTTGTAGCGGAGCTGGGCCGGCGTGCTGGGGTTGCGGAGAGGTGTGATCAGCCATGGCATGTTGGGATAGCCAGCGTCCCCTACATGGAAACCACATGGACATAAGTAGGACAGGAGAAGCGGTCGTGCTGGAAGTCTACGCAAAATACAGGACAGACAGAGTGTACCCACCAACAACACATGCTCGTTCGTTGCGCAGCTGCGTCATCATTTCAGGCACCCTGCTACGCCTCATGATGTAGGCATCGTGTGCCGATCCTGGAAAACGAGCACAGACATGTGAAATCACCATGTTGGACAGACACACCACAAGGGCATTGATGGAGTGGTAGTGTTTGCGATTCCTGTACGCTACCTCCTGTGCCTGTGGTGGTACCAAAGCCACATGTGTCCCATCTATGGACCCAATGACATGGGGCATCCTTCCCAGGGCATAGAATCCACGCTTGACCCCAGTCAACTGTGCAGGAGTTGGGAAATGGATGAACTCATCCAGGTGAAGCAACATGGCCTCGAAGAAATCATGCAGCACACGGCTGAACATGCTCCGGGACATGCCACCAACATGATCTATGGTATATTGAAAGGTACCCGTGGCAAGAAAATGTAGGGCTGCCATTACCTTCAGCTTGTGTGTCAGTGCCGTAGGATACCTGTGCAGCGGTTGCAGGTGTGGTGCCAGCCTTGCCGTCAACTCCTCAATCAACGGTTGGGGGAAGCGGTAGCAGCGTATACAGTCATTCTCCCGCATGTCAGCCAAGTCCGGAATTGGTCGGGGAAGAGGCAGCGCTCTGCAGTAATTTGGAAGTGACAAGGAAGAGTGAGTGCACTACAACAACAATTTATATGTACTGAGCACATGTTAATCTGTCAATACACATATGCTACATAGGGAGTCAGGTATTTGCTACATGCCCTGGACACGTATGGCTGCCAGGTGACACTCCTACCAAGACCCAGCTACACACGGAGATTGTGAACCTCCACATGCCATGGCATGGGACTAGCTGTGTCCCAGTGTAAGTGAACAGCCAGACACAACACAGGAGTGACATACATCAACACATGCGGAACACTAGAGCCACAGGTCACATGAGATTACACTAGGACAGCCCACACACCTTGCCATTAAGGTGTACATGTCATGACTCACCACACATACATTGAGAGGATGCAGACAGGTCCTTGTTACGCTACTCTGTGTCCCATGCATACATACACACCTCACATCCGATACCACATGTGGCCTGGTGTGCGTAACAGTGTGCCATGGCCATCTACACACAGACACATGTTGGTTGCTGCAACAGCAGATGCTTTTGAGGGAACACCAACATCAAGCTAATGGGAACACACCACACATACATGACATAGACACATCGTGCACCGTGGGTAGTCACATGTCTGGTGTGGTAACCCCTGTAGCGGGCATCAGGGGACACTTGCGTGTGTTGTTGACTGTGCCATGCCAGTGACGCTCATCCCAAGTGTGCAGTACGACATGCACGCATGTCAAAGGAGTTAAGGGCATGCCTGGCACATATTGCACCATCACACATAACATCTGTACACATCTCATCATACCTCTATTGCCTTCTCAACTCAGGAGTAATGTGCCACATCACAGCCTTTCACACCTGTGTCCCACACATGTAGTACTGCCCAGACAATGCCTTGATGTCCATCCATGGACAAGTAGGTCAGCTCTATTCCTTCCTGTGTGCTGCCTGTCACCACTGTGATGTGTGAAAGGCACCGTACATTCGCTCTGAGGGCCTGTGTACGTTCCCTATCACTATGGGAGTGCTGCCGTAGGCCTACCCATAGTGATAGTGAGCGTACACGCGCGTGTACGGTCCGTATCACTATGGGTACGCATACGCGAGCACACCCATAGTGATAGTGAGCGTACGCGCGCGTGTACGGTCCGTATCATTATGGGTACGCATACGCGAGCACACCCATAGTGATAGTGAGCGTACGCGCGTGTACGGTCCGTATCACTATGGGTACGCATACGCGAGCACACCCATAGTGATAGTGAGCGTACGCGCGCGTGTACGGTCCGTATCACTATGGGTACGCATACGCGAGCACACCCATAGTGATAGTAAGCGTACGCGCGCGTGTACGGTCCGTATCACTATGGGTACGCATACGCGAGCACACCCATAGTGATAGTGAGCGTACGCGCGCGTGTACGGTCCGTATCACTATGGGTACGCATACGCGAGCACACCCATAGTGATAGTAAGCGTACGCGCGCGTGTTCGGTCCGTATCACTATGGGTACGCATACGCGAGCACACCCATAGTGATAGTGAGCGTACACGTGCGCGTACGCTCACTATCACTATGGGTGTGCTTGCGTATGCGTACCCATAGTGATACGGACCGTACACACGCCTGTACGGGCCGTTGCTATGCATTTGGGGTGCCCTAGGGCCCCGGAACGCACCATACCTGTGTGTGAATCTCCAAATTACATAGGGGACACATGAGGGACAAGTATAAAGGCCTACATGCATGCTGGTTGTCATGGAGACCAAGTTTAAAGTATGAATTTTTTTCTGCAGGTGTACAGCAAAAGTCAGTTTGAATGAATCTACTTTGTTGCAATGTGGTTGTGGAGTTGACATCATGCTCAAGAAAAAAGAAAATAAAAACCCACTGACTGTGCTAGGTTTGAAGGGATTGGAGGAAACGGGATGTAAATGTGAGTGACCAATCACTCTGTACTCCTGTGCATGAAACAGGCCAGCAAGGCAGATATAAGGCAGCCAGGTCCCATGAGAGAGCACTTGCCTGCACATCTTTGGATTCTACGACCCAGCTGCTGCTCGTGATTCCCTGGAACCATGTCAAGGTCTGTGGAGAGGGCCCAGCCTTTCACCCTGGAGGAGAACCTGGCATTGCTGGATGTGATCCTCCCACAGTACCCCCTGCTGTATGGGCTACCAGGGTATCAGGTGAGTGCAGAGTCCACTAGCACAGACTGTGTCCCTTTTTTGTGACTTTGACTTCTGGCATTGTGTCCAGGTGTGACACACATGCAATGTACTGTAGGGGGGGTCCTGGGGGGGGGGATGCCTGATGTCTCCCAGCCAGAGCATGCTGTGGTGCATGTCTGCCGTCCTCACTTGCATTGTGTTTACTGTGACAATCACTGCATGGTGCATGCCACATTCTGCCTGTCTTATCCTCCTGGGAATGTAGCCTCTACAGTCCTCATGTGATTATGTGGTCAGCCCAGTGTGACAGGTGACTGTACCCACAGATGTGTGTTAGTTCTGTGTACCTGTGCTGAGTGTCCACATGATGTGTTCGTACCCTGGACATCGGTGTGTGTGTAAGTCCCCTGTCATGTGGTTGGGTGCATATGTGGAGTGTAGCACCCAAGCTGCATGAGGGATGGATATACCCTGCCCATCTGATGTGAGCAGGGAGCAGTGCTGTGTGTCTGACGTGCAGAGCCAGCCCCACACCTGTGAGCCCCCCCCGTCTAGTGGCACATGTGCAGAGTGAGGTTTGTAGCTGCATTTGGCAATGGCAGGTGAATGTCCTGCCCCTGTGTGTGTCTGTGTACTCTGCTGAGGTAGCGTCAGTGGCCTGTGGCATGTGACTGCTTTGAGGTGCTGCACATAATCCTGGTGTAGCTTGTGATGCACAGTGTGAGCCTGGATCATTGTGTCGTTGCCCTCATTCCACCTGTGTACTTTCAATGGCACGTACTGCTTTTGCCCTTCCCCAGAGGATAATGTCCCTATGACAAAGGTGCAATGCGTTGGATGCATACTATGCCTTGTTGTAAACAGCAAATTTGTTCTAATATGTGTCTCTGTGACATGTGGCAGGTGTATTGATGTAGTGTCACTTGTTCATCCTCACAGGTAGGCGCCTCTTCCAAGAAGCAGATCTGGATGAACGCCGTGAGGAGGACAGACGGTCGCAAGCGGCGCCTGGCCCAGGTGAGAAAACGCTGGCAGGATATCCGGTGCTGGACGCGGAGGATCGCACGGGTCCTGCTGGGGGACTCACCTGAGACCCATAAGAACCGCGGGCGCCGCCGTCTGACCCACATCCACAAGCGTGTGCTGGCGGTGGTCTTTCCAGACTTGGACAGGTGTCATGCCTTACAGCACGCATGTCCTATGTTGTGGCCTGTTACATGATGTGCATGAGTGTGCGATACGCATAGTGCAGGGATGGTGGCGTGTGTTGCAGGCATTCCCATTCAGGACCATGGAGTTGTGTGGCCACTACTGTCCCCTGGGCCATATTTTCCTAGGTGTCATGTGTGTCATCACAAAATGTGGACACTCAGTGTCTACAGCATAGGTTGTGCTCTGTGCCATTGTCCCCTGGCACCATGTATATTGACGTAAAATGTAGTACAAGTGTCCACTGTACAGCCTGACCGGATTTTCCTTGTTCATACTCACGGTGGCCAGTGCCTGTGTGTCTTGTTACAATCATCTGATGATGACCATTTGTACATGATTATTTGGACAGGCGCACCTTGGGTATTTTGTGTCCAATCTTGCATTTATCCAGCCCATGTGTATTTCACCCAGACTAAGAGATGTAAGTGCTTCCTGTGTCTCAACAAATTGTCTCATGTAGGGGGTGGTTGGTGCGGGCAAAGCCTACATGTCAAAACCTGATAGCTCCTTGCTAGGTCTGGCCATTGTGTGATGTTTGTCTGGACATACACTCAAGGTGCAGTGAGCCAGTCATGGTGGGCATGTTTTCAGTATTTCCTATGCAGCATGTGCCTAAAGTTCATGGATATGGTCCCTGCTCATCCCTATTTTCGGCAACGCTGTGTGGTGCAGATGCAGTGCTGGATTGTCCCCAGAGCCTGGCTTCTCTGTCAAAATCCATTTGATGTCATTTGCTATTGTGTCATGCTCTCCATAGTTTTTCAGTGGCATGGTGGGTCAACCAACTGCGTGTTGCAGGGCCTACATATGTACCTTGTTTTGTAGATGTTACTCATCTTTCTTTTCAGGCTATGCACTGTAACCTATGTAGATTGGACTCATGTGACATATGTATACATGTGTATGATTAATTCCTGTCTCTTCACCTTGCCCACAGCATCGTCGGGGGACACGGAGGGAGACATCAGCACAGTCCGAGCGGAGGGACCGAGCACCAGTGCCAGCGGTGACATCTTGGCTGGCACATCGAGTGGAACTGAGGCGGAGGGGAGTGAGGCAGAGGACCTGTCCACTGCCACCACAGAATATGAAGCTGACGGGTCCGAGGCTGAGCTCTCCAAGTGGGCGGAGGTTGCACCACCAGCTGACAGTGGCACAACATCTCTCCCCGCCCCCTCCATTGCCATCAGCCGCCTCCCACTTGCTTGTTTCCCTTCCCAGCGTGCCCGGTCACCACATGTCTCCTTCCTGCCAGGCACCGCACACCCTGCCCCTGTCTCCACTGCTGCCGCCAATGCAGAGTCTGTGGACATCCAGCGGCAGTTGCAGGTTGGTCAGGCTGCGATGCTTAATGTCCTCCATGGCCACAGCCAAGTGCTGAACAACATGGAGGCATACTTGGAGGGCATTTTCTCATCGCAGGCTGACCAACGCAACTTGCTCAGGTCCATTGACTCGACACTGACTGCAGCAGTGGGTCTCCTGGAGCGCTTCGTCCAACCCCCTACCCCTGACCCATCCACACTTCCCACTCCCATGCCTGTCCCACATACACCCAGACGTCAGCATGCACCCACCACAACAGACACAGGCACCACACCAGCAGGGAAGGTCAAACGCACACCTCCTGGCACGCACACACAGGGTGAAGTAGGCACACCCACTGGGTCGGGGGGCAAACGTAAGACACGCAGCCAGAGTCGGAGTCCGCATTCCACAAAATCCACTCCCTCCAAATCCCCTCCCCTCAGCTCTCCTGGCCAAAAGTCAGATACAGGGTCAGTCCTGCCCAGTCTGTCCATCAGCCCCAGTGTGGCACCACCCCGCAAGCGGTGGAGGCAGGACACCGGCAGGGGAGTTGAGTCCCCCCCCTGTCCACACCCTCCCCCAGTGGCGCTGCAACCCATCCCTCCGACCCCCCCCCCCCTCCTTGGGGCCTGTGGTTCCTTCGGGTGCAGGGGAGTCGCTGGAGGACCTTGCTAAGGTGTGCAGCGCCATCCTGACCTCCGCCTTTGGCGCTGCCCCACCCCCTGTGGTGGAGTCCTCCGTCCCTGCACCCACAACGCCTACCCTTCGCCCTCATGTCCCTGCGGTGCCTGGTCCTTCCCCCCCCCCACATGATGCCCCCCCCCCTGGAAGACAAAGGAGTCTGACTGTGCAGGCAAGCTAGGGGACACGCGTCCCACTGTGTCCCCCACCTGGATTTGAACTTTGGATTGCCCTATGGGCATTTTACATTTTGAACTTTCAAGGGACAAACAGATTTTTGGATGCTGAATAAAGCAATTTCTTTTTCCTTAGTACACTACTGTCTATCTGGTATTGCTGTTGGTGGACCTGCTCCATTATTTTGGGTGGTGATAATGTGTTGGGTGTGTGGGAATTGTCGTCTTGTGCTGGTCATAGGGTGGACCCTGGTATCTGTGTGCCATCACAAGCTGTTGGCTACATAACTTTGTTCATGTAAGCAGTTACTGCATGGTGACATAGTCCCAAGGTGTGTTCCTTCCTCTGTGTAACCTGACATCTCCCCTGCAGGGTCATTCCAATATGTGGTGCTGAGCTGTGTCTACATTGGCTGGGTGTGTGACGGACTCGTTAGACTTTGGCCATGTATGCTGAGCGATGTCTCCACCTGCATCATTCGTGGCGTCCTTGGTGGTCACTGTACTTGTGTATGTAGACTGTTGACATGACTTCATGTGGACATGTTTTCTCTTCGGCGCTATGCATGTGTATACTCCCAGCCTCGCACACATGTGGTACATGTACTGCAGGATCTTTGTGCACCTGACTGACATTTGTGGGCATTGGATCTGTGGGTACTCCACCCTTTTCTTTGCAGGGGCACTGCTTTGAGTGTTAGGCACCCACCCCTCCTGTGTCTGGGCACTGCTGGGAGTGTTAGGCACCCACCCCTCCTGTGTCTGGACACTGCTGGGAGTGTTAGGCACCCACCCCTCTTATGTCTGGGCACTGCTGGGAGTGTTAGGCACCCACCCCTCCTGTGTCTGGGCACTGCTGGGAGTGTTAGGCACCCACCCCTCTTATGTCTGGCCACTGCTGGGAGTGTTAGGCACCCACCCCTCCTGTGTCTGGGCACTGCTGGGAGTGTTAGGCACCCACCCCTCTTATGTATGGCCACTGCTGGGAGTGTTAGGCACCCACCCCTCCTGTGTCTGGGCACTGCTGGGAGTGTTAGGCACCCACCCCTCCTGTGTCTGGGCACTGCTGGGAGTGTTAGGCACCCACCCCTCCTGTGTCTGGGCACTGCTGGGAGTGTTAGGCACCCACCCCTCTTATGTCTGGCCACTGCTGGGAGTGTTAGGCACCCACCCCTCTTATGTCTGGCCACTGCTGGGAGTGTTAGGCACCCACCCCTCCTGTGTCTGGGCACTGTGTCTGGGCACTGATGGGAGTGTTAGGCACCCACCCCTCCTGTGTCTGGGCACTGCTGGGAATGTTAGGCACCCACCCCTCCTGTGTCTGGGCACTGCTGGGAGTGTTAGGCACCCACCCGTCTTACGTCTGGGCACTGCTGGGAGTGTTAGGCACCCACCCCTCCAGTGTCTGGGCACTGCTGGGAGTGTTAGGCACCCACCCCTCCTGTGTCTGGGCACTGCTGGGAGTGTTAGGCACCACCCCTCCTGTGTCTGGGCACTGCTGGGAGGACTCTGCACCCAACCCTCCTATATCAGGATATGTACGCTTAGAACATACACGGGTGTGGGTTCGCTCCATGCATACGCGGGTGGGGGTACGGTCCGTATGTACACTGTTGGGGGGGGGTACGCTCCATGCATACGGGGGTGGGGGGTACGGTCCGTACATATCCGTACCCACGCTGTGGAATGCTTGTGCGGGCCGTACCCAGGCCTTTGCCACGTGGGTACGAGCCGTCCCGCCATTGTTGGGGTGACGTAGGTGTGGGCGTGGTACGTCTCGTACCCACGCTCTTAAGGCATGGGTACGGGACGTACCTGTATTGTTGTGTTACCGGTTCACGTCGTCAACCACTTCCGTTGTGGCGGACGCTGGCTTTGCTGGACACGCCCCCACCCCTCGTAGTGACCAGGGCCTGGGGGTCAGGTATGTCCAGAGCATGTGTGCTGTGTGACTTGGGTGGGGGTTTTGTGGCCTGCCCCTGCTCCCCCCCCTTTCCCCCCTCCCTTTGTTGTTCTGACCTTCTGCGGCGTCTGCGTCGGAACCTGTAGAGGAGGTCGACTGCTATGAGGGCCGGATGACACGTAGGTTCGGGTCCATGTCTGTCCGTCGCGAGCAGGTACTCCTTGTTCGCATCGTCCTGATTTCCCAGCAGTTTTTGGCTGCCGGAAAATATTCTCCGTGCGGGATGACGCCGGTGCGAATCGTACTTCCTGGTTCGTGAAAGGCAGGCTGCGTGCGTCCCGACGTCACGTCGGCGCTTTCCCGGATCACATTTGTGTGTATATTTTCGTCGGTCGGTGTTTTGTACGAATCGTACGGAAATAGTATTTCCGTGCAAATCGTACTTCCATGTTTGTATATTTTTCCGACCGGGTACGTACCTGGTTTTTCCAGGATCGTAATCGGCACCTTAGTTTATATGATAGTAACGTTAAAATAAATTATGGTAATAGGTTGTTTTTTTTTTCTTTTTATTTAAAGATGCAAACTCAAACTTATTAGGTACAGCGTTTTAAATGATTCAACTAAACATTTCTGCTATTCGTTTTAGAAACTTACTTGTATTTCGGCAAATATTACTTCGTAAATGGAGTCGGGTCTTATCTCGGTGAAGAGGTCAGAGGTTCAGCTTTTGGCGTCTGGTCACTCTGGGAGTTGATAATCAACTGGTTTTAAAATGGTGTGTTGGTTGTATTTATAGGTTTTAGCAACTGTCATAGTTAATTTTATAAAATACAGCGTTGGTTATATTTTTTAATAACCTTTTATTTACTGTGGAAACATAATTAAAAATAGCATGTTAAGATGTGTTTTCACTATTTTGATTCGTTTTGGCATCCATTTTGAAAGTAGTGTTGTGGTATTAATTTCATGGAAAGTGTTGTAGGACAATTTGGGAACTACAATGTTTAAAATGACGACTATGTGTATGTTATACTTTTTTTTTCACGAACACTTATTTAATGAATTAGTTATATTTTGTAAGTATATTATATTTAATAAATGGTTGCGTATGTTAAATTTTTAAAATAGGAAATAAGCGAGTATTTTTTTAAATACTAGAGTATTAATTTTAATACTCGAGTATTAATTTAAGAACATGCTTTGCATTTCATTACATTAACGTTCCGTTTTTCTCTACATTTTAAAACACTTCCCCACCCAAAAACCCCTAATTTCCCTGTATCCCGTCCCAGGTTTTATTTTACAAAAAGGAAAAAGAAAAAAAAAAAGACTATATTGATGCGTTGTAAAGGTATGCGTTATATTTGAATTCGTTGTAATAGCACTTTACAATTAATAAAACTATATCGCGTTGTAACAGTATTCGTTGTAACAACACGCGTTGTAAAGGTATTTGCGTTGTAAAAATTGCGTTGTAAAGGCATGCGTTGTAATAGTATGCGTTGTAACGTCATACATCCTTTTTCGGACCTTAAATGGTATGCAACTATCTAGGCCCTTGTTAATTGGTCAAACGAATTATGCTTAATTTGTGCAACGTATGTTATGATGCTACATCCTCTGTTGTTTGGACCTATAAAAACTGTCAAGCTCGTCACCTCTTTGGGCACTCAGTGACTTTGCTGATGCCTCCGTGCTGCACGTTATTCCGTTGTTGGTTTTTCCAATAAACGCTCTTATCTTACCCTTGACAGAGAACTGGTTGCGTGGATTCATTTCTTGCTTTTATTTCAGATTCCACACTCGGCACCGGTGAGACCCAGCCAACTTAAAGCCCTGCCCCTAGCATCGGCAGACTCCGGAGGTCTTGCCTATTGGCCACCTCGGACGGCCCACGAGCAGGCCCTCCCACATCAGGAGAGGTGAGCCTCGGCTCTAGGAGGCAGAAGCAGCAGTGCTCGGAGCCGAGCAGCTGTTAGTAAAGCACACCCCTCTCTGCTTAGAGCTTAGAGGGGCACACAGGTCACGAAATGGAGCACGAGCTGGGCTTTTGCATGAAGACAGTACTTTTGCAAGCGTTTTGTACTGAAGTGTAACTAGTTTTGAATCACCCACAAAGGGAAAGCTAAATAAAGGTATGGAGTAATGAATTAGCATCCACACCCCAACAGAGCCTGAAAATACTTTAAATGAACGATTCATTAGTATAGTGGTGAGTCACTCTGGGTCAGTGGACGCGCTGCGATTCCACACGTCGCACCAGTAGGTAAAACTCTTCACGCACTACAGCTTGTGCTGTGACTTTCCCTTTTGTGTGTTTCCTTCTTCCTCAGGTACGTTTCATGGAGAATTGTACAAAGCTGCCGAGTGCGTGGGAGTGAAGGGGGCCTTCATTGGTTGGAGGATGGGTCCTGCTGAAGCTGTACAATTTCACCAGCTGTCGAGGGTCTAGGTTCTGGGGGAGCGGATACTCTTGCTGTGCTGATACACTGCTGTGACTGAAGAGGCTGTCGAGCGACACCCGCTTTACCTGGCGTTAGATACGGATACCCTACTGTGAAGAGCTTGAGAGGGTGCACTTTTCATGTTGAACCGACACATTGGTGTAAATGAAAGGGTTTGAGCTGGGGTTGAGAGAACACCCTGTTTTTGTTGAACGATAAACACTTCTAAGAAGAGTTTGATGTTGGGGTTGAGAAGGAATAGTCCTCCTGCTGTGCTGACACATAGGTGTAAGTGAAGAGGTTGAGCTTGGGGGTTGAGAGAACATGTTCCTTATGCCGTGCAAGATAACCTGCTGTGAAGAAGTTGGCCATGACTAGTTTCTAGACCAAGAAACTACTGAAGATCCCATAAGAACCTCAACCATGCCATGAGGAGCCTGTGTAAGAGTTTCCTGATCCTTAGAACATGTGCGCACTCTATTGCCAAGATAGTTGATGCAGTGGGGCTGCTCTGTTGTGCACCCTTGAAACACAGTGACAAGGAATCCAACAGTACGTAAACTCTCTGACTCACCCTACTGCCTTCTTGCTCATAGACAATACATGGTCTCCAGATCTACCGTGGCTTGTATTGGCCCTCTATGTTCATCCTACACCTCATTGGTCCATGTTCACGTTTTGTTCTCGCCACCTGTGCTAAGATGCTGCTGCAGACCTTCACTGCTCCTTTTGTTAAATTATTTTAGTACAGCATGCCTAAGCTTGCTCCTCAATGCTCAAATTCTTGGCATCTCTCAGTTCTGCATTTATTTGCCTGTTAATATGGTGTTCAGAGTTGAATATAATATTTTAGGTAAGTGCTCCAGAACTGGATACTATACATGTGATGAGATGGAAATGTTCACAATACCACAGATGAGGCCTGCAAAAAAGCACACTAGGCTCCCAATGAGATTTCTAGATCAGGAGACCGTGATCTAGAAGTAATTTCGAGAAATTAACATAATACAATGAGATCTCTAGAATAACACCACTCGACCTCCAGAAAGGGGGACAATGCTTAAGATGTGGTCTCTGTAACTGGACACTTTAATGTTAGGATGTTAATGTGAACGTGTAAATTAAGATAATTATTTTTATCTTTTCTTTTTAAGTACTTTTTTTTTTATAAACCTTTATTCAGTAAATCCGGAACACAGCTATTCAGCCAACAACCCGGAGGTTCGGCAGCTTAAGTTGAGCAACACAGAAAAGCGTTCGGACTGCACTGAAAGGAGAATCAGAAAAGGTTCAGTTTTAAATAAACACAAACACAAACCAAACACTAGCAAGGCGATAAGCTTCGAATGCACATGATGGGTGCCCATCAGGGGGAGCTAGTCCCATTTCGTCCACCAGAAACAAAGCTATAATGAGAGGAGGGAGGGGGAAAGCAGAGACTCATAAAAGGCAATCAGTCATCAACAATAAATACATAGCCGCAAAGAATGTCAAGGGGAAAGTTGCTCCTCAGGCGGATCCGGATCAGGGGGCAGACATATGTCCCCCCTGTAGTGGTTCCATCGCCCCCATACTGCATGCCATTTCCGAGGGCGCCCTCTAGCACAATACACTGTCTTTTCCCTGAGCATGCTCCAATCCATATTTTCCTTCCACGCTGCCAGCGCAGGAGGCCCAGCAGAGCCCCACAGGCGCGCGATGTCCCGCTTAGCCACCATATTCCCCAGGGTCACCCACTGAGTCTGTGCGTCATCAAGATCGGTAGGACCCCAGACGTTCAAGAGACAACACCGCGCCTCCGGCTGCATGACAATGCCCGTCACCTCCCCCATCACTGCATGGACTCGCCTCCAAAACTCCACGATCACGCCGCATTCCCAGATGATATGTAAGAAGGTACCCACCATGCCTCAGCCTCGCTTACATAAACCCTCCTCAGAGAAACCCATACGGACCAACCTAGGACCTGTCACGTAGACACGATGGAGTATTTTGAGCTGCACCAGCCGCAGACGCGACGGAATCGCAACCTCCCTAGGAGAAGCTTTTTAAGTACTTTTAATGTCTCAAAGGATTCTTCTTTTAAAATTATGAGTTTTAATCAACTGTACAATAAGTTACTTACGGTTACTGGGGACAGTGCTCACGATGAGGCCAGGGGCTTAGCTTCAGAGGGTGCTGGGTGTTTGGGGTGTTACATTCCCCTACTAAATGTATTTTCTGGTAAATAGTTGGGTACAGGTGCTTTCAGTCAGGTATTGTGAGATGTCAGTCGAATTTCACCAGGGATGTTTACATACACAGACAAAAACACATGTACACACTTTCTCCCTCTCTGTTTTGAAAGTCCTCAAAATATTGGATTATTTTGACAAAATATTGTGTTTTCTCATTCAGTACTCCTACTAATCCCATTCTTCTACCTTACCACTGCTACCTTGGCCCCTCTCATGCACCCTGCTTGTCGTAAAATGTATTGAAACATTATATGCCAGCCCGATTGTCGGAAAATCTGAAGCTCACAGCCCCCCAAACATAGTGACCAAGCTACGCCACTGGATGAGGCTACCAAAACCATGTACACAACTACAAATGGATCTTCAGAAATGGATACACTAGTCAAGGAGCGGCTTCTAGAACTTGACACAGCTCTTGCCATATGAGATCTCCGGAACCAGACACAAAGTTCCAGAAGTGGTCTCTAAAACAGAACACAATGCTTGATGCGTGACACAGTACTTGAGTTGGGGCCTTATTGAAAGAGACCCCCTAATGTTACACACTGGGTCGTACTTGGGAAACAAGGTTTGAGTCTGGCAGTCCAGTTCTCAATAAAGAACTCGGCTGTTTCGTTTCTGTTTTCAGCTGTGACCTCTGATTATTTGAACGGACAGCCTCAAGATATTAACTAATGCTATAATGAAACAAAAAGATTACTTTAGGGAAATGGAATGAAAAGAACACGGGTTAAACAGAATTAAAAGGTAGAGCAAAGCATCACAATAACGGAAAAAGCAAGGAAATAATGAAAAAGAGCGAGAGAGAATGCATGAGAGGAAAATTGAGAAAGAAAACATTTTGGCTGTTTAATTAAAAAAACATATATTCAAACCTTAGAGATACTACATGGATAGTAGCAGAAAACGCCTTCCTTATTTGCATGGGGACATGTGCCTGGTTGTGCTATCTCATGTGACACCTCTGACTCCTTATTCGACCCAGAGGTGATTATACAACAAATTAACACTGAAAGCCGAGCCAAGGGTCTGCCTTCGCTCTTAGAGCCTGTGCACAAGCTGGACCTTGAAAATGTTTGTATTAACATTTGGAACATTTGCAATTGATAGGTCACATGATAACGCTGCACTGAGTAGTACTTATCAAAAGTGATAGTTTTTAAAACATGGATTTAGAACCATTTCTGCCACCACAACTACACTGGTGACCGTGCCATTAGTAAAATAAGAGTTACAACAAACAAATGATGGACGGAATGCTGACAATGCAGATATTCTTCCCCCAGTCAAGAGATCTGGGTTAAATCCATCGTTCTTTTGCCCACTACACCACCCCAGTTTAGACATGGCCATATGCAAATCAGTCTTGACCCTGTGCCTCATGGGAACAGTCTAGCCCGAACTGCCAAGCCATGTCTTCCCTGGACCGGAATCAAGCATCCTAGGACCGGTTTCTGGCTATCAGCCGTCATCAGCCAGGATGCTTGATTCCGGTCCAGGGAAGACATGGCTTGGCAGTTCGGGCTGGACTGTTCCCATGAGGCACAGGGTCAAGACTGATTTGCATATGGCCATGTCTAAACCGGGGTGGTGTAGTGGGCAAAAGAACGATGGATTTAACCCAGATCTTTTGACTGGGGGAGAATGTCTGCATTGTCAGCATTCCGTCCATCATTTGTTTGTTGTAACAATTAGTAAAATAAGAGGCAAGACAGTTGTTATGTGAACCCTGGCTGCATCCCAGAACATTTTCAAGCAACATTATGGTCTATTTAATCAAACATGGTAAGTTTTTGTGCCGCTGGTATTCTGAAATCATATATTTGAAAGTGCTTGTGAAATCAAATATATGCCTAAGATCACCAAATTAAACAGGGGAGCCGCGATTTATCCTGGCTTTCTAATTTCACTTTGTAAAAATCAGTCACTAAATGGGTATGGTTTTGTCTCATTTTAAGGTTTTGTTTTTACCTCTTTATGAATTTTTCTGCAATTTTCATTTTAACACAAACTCAACCGTACGACATTGGAGTGCTTCATATCAGCAATATTTAGACATTGGAGTGCTTCATATCAGCAATATTTACATTGTTAATTACATTAAACAAGGTCACATTTTGCTTTGGCATGGGGAGTTTAAGTGATTTGCCCAGAACCGTGGAATGTTGAGATGATGTTGAGACTAACAGCTCTCGCCGTAAATGTCAGAACAAGCGATAGAGCAGAAGGGTAGAGCATTTGGTGCCTGCTGCCAGTGTCCTGGGTCACACATAGCTGCTAATGTTCCAGATTGATTATGTGTGATATTTTCAGAGTTTCAGTGTAATTATGAGTAACATTTAACAACTATGAGCGACAATTTCTCGGGAGCAAAATTAAGCAATAAAGATGAGGAAAACATAAATGTCAGAAATTACACCGATTTGAGCAACGAGAAACTCTAAGAAGATTTTAAAACTGCTGGAAAGTATCAGAAATGGAAAGGCCCTAGTGCCCTTGCAAATTGACTGTAGTTTAACAAGTGTGTAGCCATGATATCAACAGAGTACAGGATTGGTGATGTGAGCAAAATCTACTAAAAAATTCACATATGATCTGCAGCATAAAGTACAAACAAAATCTGCATTGCTGAATTCGATTACCTAGATGGTTTCAATTACGGGTTCGGGAGCCGGGTGCACACATGTGACCGTCGGGGAGTGTGACCTGAGCTGATGGCTGTAGAGCAACATTAAGTCGTACCAAGACAGGTGAACTGCTTTCCAAAAGTAGACTTATAATGTGTGACATTTTCTGCCATTTATGAAATTTATTATCTAATCCAAAGTTGCATTCGGGGACATGTAGTGTAACTTTTCTGTGCACTTTTGACTAAAAAGCCAGACCTTACTGAAGATGTTTGATACAACAGATTGAGCAATGATAAATAAAAATTGCTTTAAAGACAAGAAGACATGGAATGTATTCTGTTATTGAAACATGATGCTTCACACTTTGTGTGCTCGTCAGACAGAGCCCATTTGTACATGTTGCTGATACCATGTATTCTAGCTAAATCTTTGATTCCTTAAAGCATGTGAATTCCTTGTTCTGAGAAAGAATTCACTCAGCATGTTGTTTTTGCTCGTGCATGAACCCTTATTACTAACGTATCTCCCGCTAGGTCATCATGTTATTAATTGGAGCACACTATTCTCCCTCCTGCACATATAACATCACAGACATGTCATGTGGGTGCTACTGCTTGCAACCCTTGCTAAATCTGTGGCGTCTCTCACCTTTCTAGGGCATGCACAGGGATCCTGGTGTTGGGGGCCTACAGGTACGCATGGACTGGCCCGAGTTCTTCTGACAGCTTCAATCGGGGGAGCCAGGCCGCGGGGGATCCAGTCCTTCACAGTGGCAGTTTTTGCCTCTCGGAGGTGAGCAATGGTTCCTCTAGACCACGAATGGCACCAGACTAGGTTACAGGATCATGCACTCTGCCCTTGCAGCACTTACTCTGACGGAATGAAGAGGTGCTACATTACACCGGAGATTCGGAAGCAGAGGCTGCATGCACTGCAGCCCCTCCCAAGGATCTCCTGTCACCTACTCCTTCTTCTATTTAACTCACCCGTGAGGCCTCCTCAGTTTATTGTGACACCACAGTGATCAAAGTCACATCAGAGAGCCTTGCCCAAAAGAATAGGTAGCTTTATTAAAGACACGCAACCTCATTCAGATATCAGAGAAAGATGTGAATTACAAAAGGAATTGCATTACAGAAAGCTGCCAGGTTCTGTTGCGGTGAAAATCACTTATCTGGGGGGCCAGGCTGCAGTGCTATGGCACCAGGCCACCACTCCGGTGGCTCCGCAAGTCAGCTGGGAGTCGGTTCGGTTGATCATTACGCTCCTGGGTCCCTTCTGGCCCAAGAGGCATAATGCTGTGGGAGTTGCAGCAGTGGTGATAGTCTCCCAGCTGTGAGGCAGGCTTCCAAAGTTAAACTATAGCGCGCCTGCGCCAGCGGCCTATAGGTATGCTTCTCACACAGTGTTCCCTGCAAGGCTGTCTGAGCAGGCTGTCTCGGCAGCAGTGATTGGGCAACCACGCTTTTGACATACTGAGTTAATCAGGAGGTGCTGCGCCAGAGTGTCGGGTGAATATCATGTTATATTTTGTAGGCAGCTGAGAAAGTTGACTGATGCGTAGTACTTGGATGGGCTGGTCACATGACTGCGATTAGCTTAGCTGTTGGGCTTTGTGTATACCTCCCAGTGAGACAAAAATGGGATTAGGTGTTCGCACACTTGGCCAGCCTGCTAGGATAGCTGGGGGCAGAGCTTTTACCTGTCCACCTACAGTTCAAAGGGCTGCCTCCAGCACACACGCTAGGGAATCTGGCACTGGCCTTTTCTCACACCAGACTTCTTGGAGCCTTGGTAGGTTAAGGGAAGAACTTTCCAGAAACAGATGTGAGGGTAGCATGGGAAATTCCCCGCTTCAAAGGCTGGCTCATGGTATAAATATTGCACCCCCAGAGCACCGCTTCAGTACATTTCTGAACTTGTTGAAGACTTCAGAATATCTTCCTGGACCCCTAGAGGACCGCCCTGCTGGTTGAGGCCTGCCTTTTAAAAAGATAAATGTTTAGTTTTATATAGCGCAAACTAGACCCAAAGGTATCAGACCGCTTTACATGAGCATCAGTTGCCTTACAGAAGAACGCATTTATTTTTGTTAGGCACGGGGAGATTAAGTGATTTGCACAGAATCACAGGATATTGAGCATCTTTGCCAAGACGCAAACCCAGTTCCCCAGCTCCGAGGTCAACCGCTCTAGCCGTTAGGCCACATCCTCTCTCCGGTTCCCAGAGGACTGCCCTGCTGCTTGAGGAATGCCTTGCTCACGAAAGGACTTCCCTGCTTTTAGAGAGCTGCCTTGATGCTTCAAGGAGAACCAGACCATCTTCATGAACAGAGGACCATCAGACATGAGTCCAAGGGATAGTTTGCTGGCCTTCTGTGTGAACTACAGGGGCATAACAAGCTCCAGAGACCTTGAACTAAGCACCTCTTCTTTGCAGGAGTGAGTTTTAACCCCCCACCAAGTGGTGCTTCCCAGGTCCTGCACTCTTGGAAGTGATGTTAGAGATCCTGCTCCTACCTAGCCCAAAAATGTGGGACTTTGAAAAAGTTTCACAGACACTACCAGAAGAACTGACAGAAGACAAGGAGCTACCTGACAGTCGATCCACCCAAGGTGCATTGCCAGTTGGTCTGACATTGCAGTAGCTTCTGCTACGTTATTTTTACGCAGCAGCAAATTATGTTCACCACTATCTGTGACAGTGTCTGGCTTCATGGAGCCCTCTTCTGCTACAGCTTGGAGCTCTGTCCCACTGGTGGTTTTTGGCTTCCAAAAAGTTGTCTTAAGTCAGAAGGTAAAAAACTTTACTAGGCTTGATGGTGACCAGCTCCCCAGTGATGACGACAACCCCTCTGCCAGGAAATCCTGCTTCTTCTGCTCAGAGCTTTTCCCTGCTGTTGTCAATGGCTTTGCCGAGACTTCATCCAGTGCTCCCCGGTGATGACGACTCTTCTTTGGATGCAGCCTACTGCACTCTACCTTCTCCTGGACTTTTTCTTCAAAAATTAATCTCAGTCCAAAATTCAGCCAAGACCAGGCTCAATCCACCTTGTGTGTCTGACTTGTGCTTCATTGTGGTCAACCTTAACTTTTAACCCCTTCGGTGCCCGCCCCTTTCCCCGCCCTGTGCCGGCCGTTACATTAGCGGGAGGGGTTTGTGACGAGCTGGACTCGTCATGGGCACAGCGCCACCGCGGCCCATGACGAGTCCAGCTCGTCACGGGCACCGAAGAGGTTAACTTTGTCCCGGTCATACGCACCAGATACATGCAGTTGGTATTTTAGTCTTTTAGGAGCTAGATTTCACTAAACACTTAAAAATAATCTGGGTGTAGTGATAGGAGTTAATTTGTTATGGTGTTATTATATTTATTCAAATATATCTTATTTTTTTTAATTGGGTTGTGATTTTTCTTATTATGTGTTTTCATTTTATTACTGTTTGTGATATGTCGGTTCCTGGAGGCAGTACAAGGTCGTTGAGGTGTTGGCTCCCGGGGACATTGCGTTGCGAAAAGGAGGTGATGCGTTGGTTGGATGTGCGAGGCTTTGGTTTCCGATGGTGGCGCAGCATCAGTGATATGTCAAGAGCGCGGTGTGTCGATTTCATGGTGTTGTAGTTGAACCGCTGGGCTAAAGGCAATGGGTCTGTCGAAAACCATGCAGGGCATGGAATGGGTCTGGACGGTACACAGGTTTCAAAATGACACTGTGGATCCACACATCGGTTTCCTGGTTGCGGCACAAAAACTCACTTCCAAGGTCCCAGTACTGGATTTGGCACCTCTTGGCAGAGCAAAACCCACAGCAGAGGGGCCCCGGCAGGGCCGTAGCCATGGGAGGTGGAGGGCTGAGCATGGCCTGGCCAGGCCATAATGTGCTCTGGCACCCCGACTGAAAGCCCGGATGTTTCAGTCTGTTAATAAATATATGGATAAGTCCGATATTTGAGACAGTGCACGTGATCTGCAGCCTCAACCCTGCCTGCATTACCAATACTGAAACTGAAAGAACCCTATCTGTCTCCAGAGTTAGAGACTGAGGCAGAGGGACAGACAGAAGTAAGGAAGGGCTGGGCTGATGTTGTTGTGCACTCCTGGGTGCACTGAATTATACTAATATGACTTATACATAATACTTTTATTTGATTTGTTAAAATCAGAAAAGGGTGGAACTTACCACCATGTGATAAACATCAACGAATTGAATCAGCGTAAAACAGCATAAAACATGCCCCCGTGTCCTGGGCGACTTTGCACAGATAATACATAAGTAAAAACAGGGAGAACGTATTTAAATGTACAAAGGTAAAAGAAACAGGGGTAGCACATATAAGGCAATGACCCTACTAATATGACTTATGAATCATCAGAACTGGCTCTCCTGGCGCTTCACTACCATCAGTGAGGGCACTGCATGCAAGCAGCACGATGAAATGCAACATGAACACACTGCTTCTGGGCCTCTCTTATCTGTCCAGCAAAGACCATGATGGTAGAGTAGTCAATGAAGCATAGTCAAAATGGGCCATTGCCAAGGGCCCACACAGGGAGGGCACCTGATATGTGCTTGGGACAGTCCCATGGCATCAGTTTTCTATGTAACAGCTGTAATTTATTTTAAATATTACATCTAAAACAAAACAAATAAAAGAAAATACTGTCACTGACCCTCTGTTGTAAAGCCGTTGTAAGTGTTGACATGTTTAAGTTGGGTGTGTAGGTGCACTATGTATCTATTACATGTGCAAGACGTGCACATTGCATTTCAGCCTGTAGACAGGCTCATTAAAGAGCCAGCTCTACAACAATGATGGAAGGACAGTGTATATGTACACAGGCCTTATGAAACCCTCACTTACTCCACTGATCTCACGCAAATAGTATACTTCAACCAGCTCTGCCATAAAACAGGCAGGGAGGCATCTTAGACAGCAGCAGGATCCCAGTCAGGCTGGTGGGTTGGGGTCTGGGCCTCAACTCAATATGTTATGCCAGACTGAGCAAGAGCCACGCCTGACATCTTTTAATTTTACTTCCCTATCTTGCAAGGAACCTCCCTGCAACTATCTCTAGATGCTCCAGATATAGACACTTACACACAGAAAAATATGAACAACCATGCACACAGACATAAAGACACTTGTATGGACAGAACCACAAAAATTAAGGTATCCATGCACACAGACCAACATGCAGTATGTTTAGTCACAAATACACCCCATGCAGACAGACTAAAAGATACAGGCCCAATGCACACCTGCCAACAGTCTGGTCAATGTGTGCCCATGTGGCTGTATGTAGACTCCGTCTGGTAGCAATTTCTTCTGGAGCTAGAAGTGTTATTTAAAAACCTTCAATAGTCATTGTTTCTTAAGGACGGAGCCATTGTTTTGAAGAATGCCATACTGGTAAAGGGTGGTGTTGTTTTAAAGTTAGAGGTCCCTCTGTCTATCTATAGATTTAGATCCTACAAACACCTAGAGCTAAAATCTCTTCTCTGTTAAAATCCAATAAATGTAATGGGTTTGGGGGTGCAGTCTTTTCTGCCAATGAGAAAACGTTATGCTTGCTTGTCGTGTAGTTCCTAGGAATCCCCAGGACCTGCCCGTTTTGGATGACCTAAACTGAGGGCTTGGTGTCCAAACAGCTAGCCTTACAGTGCCAGTATCACCACTCCCCCCCCCCTGTATCTTACAGTGGTGTAGGTAGAGTCTGCCAACCACTGAACATGACAACCCTGATTCATCAGGGATCGCGGAAAACAGTACAGTACTTTTCGCTCAGTCACTCGTGCTTACTTCTATTCTCAGAAAATGCACAGAATGGCGGTTAGGACATTTCAATAAGTATTTATTGGTTTAGTGCCAGTCTTGTGTAAAACACATTTGCTGTGACAATTAGGAGACAGAACCATACAAACGAAATTGCAAGTACCAATATAGTAAACAGTAGGTACATTTCTACCATAGTACTCCTTAAAATATGCTCCCAACGTAATTTGCTTAAATGTACCTATCCTAGATATGTAGGTGTAGCAGGTGTATATATATATATATATATATATATATATATATATATATATCCAAACAAAACTCCGAGCACGGAGCCCCAGACCCTACAGGGCGGCCTCACATATATATATGTTTGCCATTACGCTGCAGCTCACCTTTGATAAAGGGCATACGCCCAAAACGCGTCAAGATTGGCTGTGGAGGTCCGTGAGGAGACTTCCCTTGATCTTCACTTATCTCCTGCGGGTGCATTCCAACAGGGGGCAACTCTCTTTCTTTTCATATTTGCGGCCGGCCCGGTCGCCGAACAGCACCGCCGCGTTATCAGCGCGGATCCTTGGTTGCCTGTAGTGGGCAATTGTGTGTGGAGCAGGAGGAGATTGTTCACACTGGGGGGGGGGGGGGGGAGCAGCTTTGAATGGACCCTAATTCGAGTGAATTTCACGGCATGGTGGCTACAGCCCACATGGGTATTATGGCAGGACTTCAACTCCCAGGATGCTATGCAAACTTCCAGGATGCTGTGCAAACTCACCTGATGTTAATGTTTGAAGTAGAAATAAAAGAGGGTAAAATGCTGGAAGTCTTGAATGTTTGCCATTACGCCGCAGCTCACCTTTGATAAAGGGCATACGCCCAAAACGCGTCAGGATTGGCTGTGGAGGTCCGTGAGGAGACTTCCCTTGATCTTCACTTATGCTCATAAAAGGTGTTGTTAGTTAGTCTTCTTTCTTAAGTCCGTTGAGAGGTATAGTTTGATGATGTTGCATATTTCTAGATTTAATGGTCAAGATGTAGCTCAAAAGTAAACCACCACATTTTACTTTCTGGTATGTTGTACTTATCTAGATAGTATGTAATGACTCATGTATGTGTTCAGATTGTATCAATATAGTTGTATGTATATTTACTGAATTGAGAGGTGCCTGACTGATTACAGGAGTGCAAAGGTAATGAATATGTGATTTTATAAGTACATGAGAAATGATTTACTGATCCTCTATTGTGCAGTCACTCAGTTAGTATCCAAGCACTACCCATGCATTCATGCAATGACTCATGCAGTTGTAAAATCTCCCAAGCACTACACATGTATTCCAGCAATCCCCCTGTCACTCCCTGTGGACTATTTTAATCACTCTGCCATGTCCTGATCTAATCACTGTGCCAAAACACAAGCACTTATAAATTCACCATGCACTCTCCTTGCAGCACTCTAATCATGACCCAGGCAGTAAGTCATGCACTTCTCCAATCCTTTGAGTGCTACCTATACAGTTTACTAATCTCCCTGTTACTACCCATGCACTCTTACCCAGCCTGTCCCATGTCCTTATCTAATCATTCTGCCACAACCCAAGCATTCATAAAGTCACCTTGCACTCTCCTTGCAGCACTCTAAGTATCCTGTCTCTATCCATGCAATGACCCAGGGACTAACACATGCAGTGCTACAATCACATGTGCACTATTAATGCAGTCCTGTAACCACCTATACACTACTGATTCACTCCTCCAATTACCCAGGTAGTACCCATGCAGTCCAGCAATCACACTGTCACTCCACGTGCACTCCTCCAATCATCCAGTCAGTACCATGTATTAATCCAATCACTCCGCCAAAACCCAAGCACTTAGAAATTTACCATGCACTCTCCTCGCAGTACTCCAATCATTCAGTCAGTACCCATGTACTCATGCAATTACCCAGGCACTAACTCATGCACTTTTACAAGCCTTTGAGCGCAACAGAGAAATTGGCACTCAGCACTTTACCCCGAGCCCCTACCCTGAATCGCAAGCACCCAGCACTTTCTACACAGTCCCTGGCGGGACGATAAAAGCGACGGCGGTCCCGCAGCGCGGGACGCGCGTGGGCATGCCCGGGCAAAGACCGGGCCCGTCATAGACCGAAGTAGACTGGACTGGGCCACGGCACTTGAGTCTGTAAGGTACAGTGGAAGTGGGTTATCGCTGTCACTACTGTTTGATATTGTGCTCTTTGTTCTTCACAATTTGACTATACCCGGTCCTCTAGCTGTATCCTGCATCCACGGAAGTATACCCACACCATTTAGGTCAAACTACGTAACTATGGGCAAAAGAAAGGCACAAACTGTACCTCAAAATATTAACAACAGGCAGCCTAATACACAAACGCGCTCACGCCAGACACTACTCACTTACTTGACAGGGGCAGTGGGAGTAATCGAGCAGCAGATTCTAACTGTAGAGGAGTCATTGAGCACGGCTAATTTAGAGCCTGTTACAAACCCAATAACTGTTAATATTACACAGGGGTGCCTTGATTTACCAATTGAAAGTTCGCCATTAAAAACTAATGGGCCTAGTGCGGATATATCAGGCCATATTACAGGAAGTGACCATGATCAGGAAGGACAACCACCTCTCAAGCGAGCTAGAAATCCTGCTTCCATTCCTAAAATAACGGGGACCTTAAGTGCACTACCGGCGATACCTCAACTTAAACACGAAAAAAGGTCTACAAAAAGTGTTTCTCACTAGTCTCGCAGAAACCAGGGGATAGGGGAAAACATGTAGGCACCCTGAATACTCATATTGAAAAGAAGGTGACCAAGACTAATGATAAACTGGATTCCCTGGATATCTATATTAGAGCAACATTAGATAACTTATCAAGCAGAATTGGGACGCTGGAAGATCTAGTACTTACCAGTCTTATCAAAAACACAGCAACTTTGAGGATTTATTAGATGTGCATAAGTGCAAGAAAGTATCACGTGATACGAGAGAATTGTCAAACTGCTGGTATATTACCCATCAGTAATAATGAACAGACCAGAGGCTTATTACGTAGACCAGAGATTAACTTTACCTCCAATCAAGAGGCCCATCTGAGTAATCACCCTCTAGCTCCGCCCTCATCTATAAAGCCCCCCCGGCTCCAATCTTAGCTCTATTAGCATTGGGCAGGGCATTGAAGGTGATCAACAAAACAACAATGCCCGCAGCCACCCCCTATGTAGTCATGCTAACAAAACGTACAGAGTCCACAGAAGGGGAGCCCAGAATCATGGGCGAATCTAAGAAATAAATCACTACACTGGCTAGGCTCTAGGACAGGACTCACAGAAAGGCTGTATGATGACTTTAAGATGGCCAGAAGTGCCCCGTGGATTGGCAAAGGCCAGAAGATCATGAAGGGGGGGGGGGGGGGGAAACTGTGTGATATTGACATTTAAATCTCCAAAATTAGTTCGTGAAATACTGAACAGAGCTGGGTCTCATACCATCTTTACCCAGGGCATTAACCTGGTAACATTAGGCTTTTTTTACCACCCAGACAGTATTAATAAATGTACCCACTCCAGGGAAGTACCAACCCCGGGCCCTACGAGTCAGTTCAATGTCCCTGTTTATAACCGATTTGAAACACTCCCTAACCTTGACCTAGTTGATTGACAACAAATGGGGGAACCTTGCTGTACAGTTACAACAAACACTATGGACCGGGTGCCCAGTATGAGTCATCTTGACCTGTCACTTATTAATACTTTAGACGAGCCTCTTGAATCGGAAAGAATCATCCCAGAGCGGGGCACGGTGGGCACCAGCACACTGGAGGGAATCCCTAGCCCAACACAAAACATCTGTTACTCTCAGCCATATGTTCAAAATGCCGGGATAAATGACACTGGAAGAGACCCAGAGGATAGGAGCCAAATACAATTCTGGAACATTGCAGGATTAAAATCCAAGGAAGATAATACTCTGTGGATTGAGTTTATTAACAGTTTTAACATTATTAATCTACAAGAAACTTGGATGAAAGACCCTCTACACATCAGTGGTTACAAAACATTCCACACACCAGCTATTGCAACTACATCTGGCAGAGCCAAGGGGGGGCTGTTCACATAGGTTTCACACCATCTCATTGTTGGAAAAATTGAATTTATAACCACTGAACCTCATTATCATAGTGATCTTTCACGTGGATAGAACTTTGTTTGGTAATTGTGAACTTTTATAACAATTTGATACCTGCTCTGGTTACAGACACTGAGATCACTGAGCTGTTCTATACACACTTTAATTACCCGATTAAAGAAGGAGGTCTTTGTGATTTGGGGTGGGGATTTTAACTCCCCCGTTTGTAAATATACTGGTGAAGATGTCTGTGGACTAACGTACGGAAATAGGGAAAGCTTTGTTCATTTTCCGCACACATTATATGGGGACTCCTTGAATGACATAATGTTCACTTTTGATTTAGGGTTTGCTAATAGTTTATGTTCCTCCACGATTCCTTTTACCCCTAATTTTAACGCACGAGGTTCAACATCTACAATAGATTTTATTCTATCTTCATGCAGATATTCCCCCTGTACCAATAACTTTATGACACATGAGATAGCCCTAAGTGATCACTTCCCCTTAGCGTAGACGTGACGATGCTCAAACAGAGCACAAATGCTGGACTAATAGCCGCTGACAACGTTAACCATATTGTTGGGATTAGGCAAAATGGCTTTGCACTAAAATGGGCCAATGTAGACACCAATGAACTCATTCTAAAAATTGTTCTTAATTGCAAAAGCATGCTTTTGACATGCTTTGATGAAAGTACATCTAGCAAGGAGATTAGGGAAAATTTCCTGGCTATTTCAAAATATATAAATGAGTCACTTTTTGTCAAAAAGACCAGGACCTCGACAAGAAAACAAGGGTGGGTTAATGCTGAATGCAGAAAAGCATACACTAACCTTAAAAACTGTATTCATGCCCCCGACAAAAATACTGAACATATCAGGGAGGCAAGACGCAATTATAAAACTGCCCTTAAAGATAGTAAGTCTATCCTAAAACAAAATACATGGCGGGCTCTACGCGATGCTGCTGATAGCCGCGATTTTTCTGCCTTTTGGAAAGTGGTGAATTCCCCTTTCATGGCAAACAAGGAACTGGCAGTTATGGAGATTGCCATCTCTGAACCTGAATGGGTAAAACATTATTCTAATTAATATAAAAACCCGATTTTAGAGGACCAACATTGTGCATTAAATACAGTGGGTACAGCACTTGATTATAAAATTAACTTTACCCTAAACGAGATTACTGTAGCAATTAATTCTAGTTCTGCTGGTAAAGCCCCAGGCCCAGATAGTATTCCCGTGGACCTTTTTAAATCAAACGTGGCATTATGGGGTCCACTCCTAACTCAGGTCTCTAATGCATGTAACAGTGGTTTTCTACCAACTTGGTACGAATCTCTGATCGTACCAATTTTTAAGAAGGGAGACAGATCGAACCCAGCTTGCTACCACCCGATATCGCTGCTGGATTCCACTGCTAAGATTATTGGGCGGGTTTTATTGAACAGACTGCAGACCTGGGCTGATGAACAAGATATCATTAGCGACCTACAATATGGGTTCCGTGAGGGTCTGGGCACAGTTGAACAGGGATTAAATCTGCATATTTTAATAGATAAGTATATAAGGGAAAAAAAAGGGCAGACTTTATGACTTTTGTGGATTTGACCGCAGCTTTCGACTGTTATACATGATAAGCTGTGGGTGATTTTAGAAGGGCTGGGTGTAGACTTATTAATTATCACTTTAAGGGAACTTTATTCTGGAGCAAGGGCAAAGGTGAGATATGGGTGGGGTGGAGAATGCACGAGCCACTTTGGAATTGGGAGAGGGGTGCGGCTGGGCTGTGTACTTGCCCAATTTCACTTCACTTTGTATATAAATGGTCTGGAATCCATTTTAATTAAAGAGTGCAGGGACCTACCCAATGCGGGCAAGCGACCTATCCCTGCACTCTTGTATGCAGATGATGCAGTTTTAATGGCCCGCACACCACTTGCACTTCAAGGGGTTGTTAATTCATTTACTAGCTTTGTCCAATTTGGGACTCTCAATAAACTGCTCCAAAACGTACACAATGAACCGTGGGGCAGGGACAAACAAGAGGGTCAAAACTGTATATATTAACGCCAGTCCAATAGAGCACACTAAAACATTTTCTTATTTAGGGATTTTGTTCGACAGGACAGGGGGCTGGACCGAGGCGATTAAAACTAGGTGCCTGTTTGCTAGGGCATTAGCGGCCCTGTCAAACTTCAGCCACAAACTAGGTAAGCGCCCAACGGTTGAACTTTTATACATCTACAAGGCCAAATGTGTGTCTATTGCTAAATATGGAGCGAGTGTATGAGGCTACGCAGACATAAAGGTCATGCAGACCGTGGAAAACATGTTTTTGAAGTTTCTCCTGGCAGTGCCCCAAAGCAGTTCAAATTATATATCCCATATGGAACTGGGTATTCCATATCTAAAAGACATCATTAAGACCCAACCTGTTCTTCTTTGGCTCAGAATTTGGCTGTCAGACGAAACTGGTTTTAACCGCTACTGACTGACGTATTGAAGTCTGAGGGGGTTAAATCTATTAGGTGGCTGGAGTACGTGAAAAGGTTTTTGTCAGACATTGGTCATCCCGAATACTACACAAATCCCAGTTTGATGCGTAGTATATCCAGGAAAGACCTCAAGGCTTGTTGTATGGATATTTTGGGCGAAAACAGAACAGATAGAGATGAGAAGACCGACGGTCCAAGCCCACTATTTAACCCTGCCGTCACCCACTATTCAATTATATTTATCACTGTTTATGACTTTGACCGTTTTTTGCTGACCCGTTTTAGATTTAATATTTTATTTAGATTTCTAAGTTTTCCAGTGATGAACGATTGGACTAGAGACTTGTTTAAATGTCCTTGTGATGGCGCCTCATTGCAATCCACATAATGTTCTTTTGTAAATATTACGATGTATTAAGAAAGATGGATTATTCCAGTTTTAACGAGCTTTGGTTTGAGACGTTGCCGCCCGGCTCTTTAAGCATTGCAATTTTTAGAGAACGAATTTGTCATTACATCCGTCACTTATTCCTTAAAAATGCTTTTAGATACCGGACATCAATGTTAATGTGACTTGTAAATTAGCACTGTGCTGACCAGGAATTTACTGTTTTAAAAACTGTTTTAATGCTGTTGTTTGATGGTTATTGTATCTTATAACCGAATAAAGTTATGATGAGGAGTGCTACCTATACAGTTTAGTAATCTCCATGTTACTACCTATGTACTCCTCCAATTACCCAGCCAGTACCATGTCCTTATCCAATCACTCTGCCAAAACCCCAGCACTTATAAAATCACCATACACTCTCCTTGCAGTAGTGTAATCACCCAGTCAGTACCCATGTACTCCTACAATAACACATGCACTAACACATGCAGACCTACAATTACCTGTGCATTACTCATGCAGTCCAGCAATCTCCCGGTCTCTACCCATTCACTCTTAGAATCAATCATGCTCTACACATGTAACCAGCTATCACCCAGATGTTAGCATGCAGATATTTCTCTATTTTAACCAAATAAGGTAGTTCTAAAGAGAACTGGTTTTTTTCTTTTTTGTTTGTATTTTTTAAATAGATTTTTTGGGTGTTTTTTGAAAAACAAAAAAACAAACAGACAAAACTTTAAACTTTTGGAATTACATTTAAACTTGTCCAATAAGTTACAATGTCCAAATGAAGAAAAACAAGGATTAGGGTCCATAAAATCCGGTGTGGTCTGAGTCAATATCATGACACCATAAAATCAAGCAACATCATGGTGAGGATCCAATAGATTTACATGGGAAGAGTTCGCTTTGGGGCGAGGTTTCAATCTCTAATGTATCTAATCCATGAGACCATCTTAGGGAACACCATAATGAAATGGAATTGCAAAAATGACCCCTTATGTACTAAAGATTTTTTCTTTTAAATGAAAGATTTTTATTAAAAACATATGTGCGCCTATACAGTATCTAGAAAAAAAACGTGATTTAAAAGTGCCATACCACCACATGACAAACAGAGAAAAGGGAAAATTGATGAGCGCAAGTGCAACAGATCTTAAAAGTAATCTCTCAGAAATGTATGTTTACAAAGAAATAGAAAAGCTCCATACTCCAAGAAGAATCAGACACTTATACTTACTGTAAGTCAAATGAACAGTAAACCAAAAGTAACAAACATTTGAATTAGATTTGAAACTATATGTTCAGAAATGAGTGAAGTGGCAGAAACATCAAATTCTAGCTGCGAAAAATTCTGAGATGGGGCTGAGATTCATCTCTCACCGTCATTGTTCGGACAGGTAAGTGATGCAAATTATTTTCAAATACGTTTCCATAAATGATTTCCTTGTTAGCTTTTAACCTACCTTTACTACTACCCATGTGTGACGCACTGAAGCACTTGCCCACAAGGATAGTGTAACAAATTAGGTTATTGGTTGGGGGGGGGGGGGGGGAGGGGACCCAATCCTTATCAGGGTGAACCACAAAAGTGACAAAATTAACCTGTGCTCAACCTTCTAGTAGCTTGGGACAAAAGCAGTCAGGCTTAACTTTTTTTTTTTTTTTTTTTAAACTTTAATTACCATTTTCAAGTAAATGCAATACAAGCATAATCATGGCTGCACACTGTGACAAGGCAAGGAAGAACAAACACAGGGTATTCTCCCTGAGAGAATATGATCTCAATCATCACACCCAGGTATATTGAGGCATCCCGTTGCATTATATATTCCCCCCCTGGCAGCATTCTTCTTCCTATAAATCCACCACCCCACATTCCCAGCATGGCCATTACATTGATAGAAAAAAAACATAGTAATGCAGGTTTACCCCACCCCGGTGGGAACTATTCCTGTGGGCTGCTGTGAGGTAGAGGGTAGAGCTAAATTCAAGTAGATAAGGGGATTACAAATATCATTGGGTCTAGATGCAGGGGGTTGTGTTGATGCATACAGCGCAATTTGTATTACAATATGTGAAGCTGGTAAGCCAGGCTTTTGTAGTAGGAGTAACCTTACTGCCCCACCAGAGCGCTAGCTCCCTCTTCGCAAGTAGAAGGGCAATAGCAAGAAATGTGCGCTTCTGCTTGGGGAAACCGTGTACATATCCCTACAAAGCTACCTCAGGCATAGGGGCAATGTCCAGTTGTGTCATACGTGATAGAATTATGTGAATGGATCTCTGGTAATCCCCAATGTTAACACAATTGCAGGATATATGTGCAAAATTGGCATGATGGCTTCCACACTTAGGACAGCTGTGAGGCCGATTTGGGTCAATAGCATTGATTTTTGCAGGCAACATGTATGCCCTCCATAGGTACTTAAAGTGGATCAACTTATGCCTACCGTTTAGGGAAACCTCTTTGGTCTGGGTACAACAATAGGACCAATGTGAGTACTGCAGCGGGTGTCCTAGGTCTCGCTCCCATGCCTCTCGGATCTTGGCATCCCTACTAGGGACTAAAGCCATTGAAGACTTGTATAATTTGGAAATCAAGTGGTCCCCTGCTGCTCGTAATTACTATCGTTAGCGGTGGGAAGGACTCAGGCTCCAATGGAAATTCTGTAATATGCATTCTAAGCGCCCTTCGGACCCTAAATAAAACAAATTGGTCCATGAAAGTAGCTTCGCTAAACATCCTACCCTCTGAGCTAGAAAACACGTGAAGGGGAGAGGAGTTGGCCTAACGGCTAGGGCGCTCGACCTCGGACCTGGGGAACTGGGTTCGAGTCTCGGTAATGACGCTGCACATCCTGCGATTCTGGTCAAATCACTTAATCTCCCTGTGCCTAACAAAGAATGAATGTGTTTCCTAATGTAACGTAACTGGTAAAGCGCTCTGATACCTGATTGGATTCGGGTCAAGTTTGCGCTATATAAAACTACGTAAAAAATAAAATAAAAAACACACTCCGGGAACAAGTCCCCAATGTTATCTAAGGAGTAGGAAGCAAGTGTGGTTGGATCAGCTTCTCCTCGGTGATAGGGAGCCATGGGTTATTGTTAATCGGAATCTCAGAAGAGTATAAAGCGTGCCCACCTGTTACGCGCGCTAGCTTGTGCCAGGCCCTACTAGTGGTTGATACTGTTTGAATATCTCAGGGTAGTACCGTTCTCAGCAGGGCTGGAAGCACTAGGTCAACCTCAGGCCTAGTATAAGGGATCTGTGCATCTGGGTGGTACCAGGAGTGCGCAAAGCTGCACTGTGCAACTAGATAATATATCTGAAAATTAGGGACTCCAAACCCTCCTCTTTCATACGGTAAGGTCAATGTGGCCCAACCAACTCTGGCTCTGCCCCCACCCCAAACGAGCCTGATGAGGAGGGAATGGATAGTTCTAAAAAAGCTATTGGGGATTAGAATGGATATATTATGAAACAAATATAAGAATTTGGGGAGGACCACCATTTTTATGATTGCGACTTGACCAGCCAGAGAAAGAGGGAGCTTCAAGCAGCGGTCCACCTGTTGCTGTAACTTATGCAGTGCTGGGCCATAGTTGAGTAAGATGATCTGTTCGGTTTCTTTGTGTATCTGGATTCCCAAATATCTAGCCGACTTATCACACCACTTCACGGGAAACTCAGTCCCACTTGTCTGCGCTTGGGGTTAGAGGAAAAATGTCCAACTTACCCCAGTTTATGCCCAAACCCGAGAATCCACCAAATCGAATGATCTACCCGATTAGTGGTTCCAAATTCTCCTTTGGCTGGCGTACATAAAGAATAATGTCATTGGCGTAAAGTAAGATTAAAAGGGGACCCGTCTTGAACTGAAGACTCCTATATAGATGTCGCTCCTGCAATTGTCAGGCCAGTGGGTCTAACGCGATAAGGAAAAGCAACGGAGAAAGCGGACAGCCCTGTCTAGTACCGCGGGTGAGAGCAAACTGAGAGGACAGGGTGCTGTTTAGACAAAGCCTGGCTATAGGCGAAGTATAAAGTAGTGCAGTGAGCTCAATGAATCCCTTAGGCATTTACATCCTCTTCGTAACTGTCAGGAGAAAAGGCCATTCCAAAGGGTCGAAGGCCCTGGTGTCAAGTAATACGGCAGCCGTCAGGACCTCCGGTGAGATTCTATGTATAACCGTAAACAATGTACGCAGGTTTAACGCGGTCGATCTGTGAGGGACAAATTCCAACTGAGTCCGGGAGATAATGCGATCTAATAGAGGCTCTTGTAAGCTTTATAAAAATTGCCAGTGAAACCATCCAATTCCTGGGCAGTCGAACCTTTTAGGTCATTGATAGCACTAATGATTTCCTCAGTAGAGAATGGCTCAGCCAGGAATTGTTGCATTACTTTATCAAGCCAAACCAACGCAATTTCCTCTAAGTATTAATTGCAAACCTCATCACCATGAGTTCCGCACGTTGAATACAGATTTGAGTAATAGTCCAGGAATTCATCCCGTATATCCGGTGTGCCCATCAGTGTCTGTCCACATCAGGAACGGATACAGGCAATGTAAGATTGTCCGGTCGAGGGTCTCAGGAGCCGCACCAAGGTGCGACCAGGTCTGTGGAATATTTACTTAAAAAATGTGTTTCATGCTCAGCCGCTCCCCTGAATTCTAACAAGAGTGCCAATCGTCGGCCACGATTAGCTGGGTCCGATTGCACCACCTGTTCCCTGTCAAGTGAGTCTAGTGAGTCTAGCTGCTGCCTAATGCGAGCTAATATATACGCCTCAGTTCTTTCAATACCCCAGCATGTTTAGAAATACTGACTCCCCGCATCGAAGCTTTAAAAGCCTCCCAAAGAGTGGCCCACAATTGCACCAAACCTTTATTTAAATCAAAGTATTCTACAATAGCAGCACAAACTTCTGCACTGAACACCTCGTCCATTAACCCCTGACCAAGGAACCTCCACGGGTCTCTCACACCCCTCAGGCCTGGGGACCCTGACCGCGAGAACCACAGGGGACTGATCAGAGAATGTACTAGGAACCCTGACCGTGAGAACCACAGGGGAGTGATCAGAGAATGTACTAGGGACCCTGACCGTGAGAACCACAGGGGAGAGATCAAAGAATGTACTAGGAAGATGCTGAGATGCCCTATATCAAGCAGCCAAGTTGGGGATACCAGTCAGAAATCCAATCGAGTCCAGGTATCATATTGCGCAGAGTAGTGAGTATATGCAGACTCCCCCGGTCGCCAGAGTCACCAAACATCCACAAGACCAAGCGAGTCACACTACTCCAATAACACACAAAGTGACCGTGGCTTGGAATTGAGCGAGCCAGACGTGCTGTCCTGCGCAGGGGCCAATAGAAGATTAAAATCGCCACCCATGCAAATATAGTCAGCATCGAACTGCAAAAGCGGAGTATGGAGGTTGTGGATAAATTCTGGGTTCTCAATATTAGGCGCATAAACACGATATCCCAGCAAGTGCCCCGTTACCATCGTATAGCGACCCACACTATCATTGCAAACCCTGGCTAATTGCAAGGGCAAGCATCAATGGATTAGTAAAACTGTTCCCCGGGAGTATGTACTATAGTTCGCGAAATAGTGATGAGGGCCCCAAGAGGAAGGAAAACTGGTGGAAGGTGTACAATGTGGTGCTGTGGGTATTATGCCAGCAAAGGAAATCAGGGAGGGCATTGGAAGAAAGAAAGCTCCAATCCACAAACTGACCCTAAACTAACTACGTTGCCAAGTTTACTGGTCCACCTGCAAAAACAAAGTATGCCTACAACCTGACCCTATGCTACTCATGTTGAAAGAGTAAACAGATCCAATTCCATGAAGTATACCAAGTTGCTTTTTGTGGGCTTCCTAGGAGGTCCACTGACTTGGCACACCTTCTAGTCACAGACTTACCTTACTGACACCTCCTTGACAATGGTCAGTCTTACTTGCAGGGCCACATGCTTGTTCAGGTTCTTCTTCGGTTTCCCTCCAGCACATCCCTGATCACAGTCTTCTCACCTGTACGGTTTCCACCATGTAAAGGTAAAAACATTTTAACATTAAGCACAGATAGTCAGCAGCTATATAACAGTCCTTCACAACAATAGCAGCGTAAATACAACTATATGAAAACGTGCTGATGAGGTGGCAAACTCTTGCATCTGTTGGACTCCTCAATCAGGGTAACATTAAAAGGTCACCCCTGGCAAGATCTTCCCCTTAAACAAAAAAACCTGCATTACTACCCCCACACCTCCCTTTCACCAAATGTAAATGCCCAGGAAGAACGAATCAGCAGACATTTACTAGATAGGCCCTCATTGAAATTCTAAGGATAACCCGGCCTCTAGCCTCCATCACAAATATGTATGAGTCGCCACACTCCAGCCACAGAAATGCAGGCAATTTATTAATGCTGTGTGGAGAGGCTGTGTACATCCTTTCCATTGATGTTGCTGTGAATGTTGTTTAAAGAACACACTTCTGGTGTAGATGCCAGCCGGGCTTTGTTCATTCCCTCTAGACACACACACACACACACACACGGAGCTTGGTTGTGACATTTGCAACCTGGTAGCCCATCACCAGACTGCTAGGTCTTCCTGGGCCAGATAGGTGGGAGGAGCAGACACTTACACCCAAGTAGGGCTGTGCCTTGCCTCACGCAAAGGCAGGGACCTTGTGATCTTCATAGGCCCCTTTGGAATTTCCTCAGATTTAAAGACACATTTGGGCATAAGTACTGGATCCAAAACACCACCAAATCAGACCTCTAGTGGAACCAAGGACATACTAAAGAAAGAAATAGTGTGCTGCCAAGAGGGGCAGCCACTCTGCAAGTGCATTGATGCGTTAGCCAGCTGCCTGCTAACCCTTTATTTATTTGAAAAGTTTTATATAGCGCGAACATGACCTGTAAGGGTATCAGAGCACTGCATAAAGAAGCAGATAAGATTGGCAAGTAAAAGCGTACATAATAAACAAAAGCCAAGTTAACCAGCACATGTACAAAAAGAGCAAACCAAACTTATGGTATTTGAAAAGTAACAGTGCATGAGAAACCCATGTTGTCAATGAGAAACAAAAGTTATATATGAGTCTTCAGATTGAGTGTTGCAACTGGTTATTCAGTAATAAACATTTGACTTGTTTCATGAATGAGGAGGATGAAGGGCTCGATCTGATTTGGGGAGGAAGAGCATTCCAAATTCTCAGGGCAAGACCGGACAAGGAGTGGTTGAAGGTGCTTTTCTTTTTCAAGTTGAGATTTTAGCAAGTGTGTTATAACCTTAGGGCCCGATTCAGAACAGAAAGTTCGAGGTTTTTTTGCCAAGTAAATGGGGGTGGTATAATAGAGAGCCTTGTGCGTCAAGCAAGCAATCTTGAACTGAATCCTAGCTTCCAGCAATAGACAAGCTCAAGGAGAATGGTACAATACCAGACAGTCGTTGGAACAGCCGAGCGGCCAGTGTTCGCAGGCCCAAATTAACCTCATGATCAGGTCATATTGCGTGCTGTATCCTCGGGGGCCGACAGCAGCCCAGAGCGGACTTTGATTATCAACAGCTATCAGAAGCGAAGCCCACCTCCACCCACTCATCCATCCATCCTCAGATCCATCCCTCTTGTCCTAGAGCTTTCACTGAGACCACTAACCTCACCTGGCAATCATCCTGTCATTTATTCTTTACAACATCAATATCTTCCCCAACTACTCTCAATTTCCAGTCGACTGAATCTCGGTCACACACTTCTCCTGCACCGGTCCTCATTTTGTCACTTGTTGTATAATTGTACACACCTGCAGTTCATGGGCCAGCGTGCTTTGAGGCTCTAGTTGTGCACCTACCTAATTGAAGCCCTTTGGAACAGTATTATTCTGGCCCATGGACAAGGCTTGATTGCAGTGAGTGTCCTTTCTGTACGTGGCTGCTGCACCTCCACTCTGTAATGTTAATGTAAGAGATGAAAGCCTCAATTCAGCAAATAAAGTTTACAAAAGTACCCAAAAATAATACATTTGCAGACCTCATGCAAACTGCAGATGCACACTCTAGAGTTCTATTCCGTAGCAGATTGAAAACCTTTGTCTGTGAAAGGCAGAAGAATGTGTCCTCATGTAACGCAACTGGTGCTATGTTAAGCACTCCGACACCTTCGGCTCAAGTTCGCGCTATATAAAACTCCATAAAAAAAAAAAATAAAAAAAATAAAGAAAAGGTGCACCTTCCAAAGATGAATTCAAAATGAGAAGGCAATATGGAAAGCACGTCTGTCAGGAAAATGATTTTAGTCTACTATTGCGTAATATTCTCCAAAACTATGGGGCATATTATCAAGGACGGCGTTAAAATTATCGCCACTTTAGTGGCAGGAAACTGCAGCTAAAGCGGCGATAATGGGCTTGATAATATGCCCTTGAGAATTCCAATAGAAGCCCATGTTCACACCAGAACATGGGCTTCTATTGGAATTCAAGGGCATTTTATCAATCCTATTATCGCCACTTTAGCTGCAGTTAAAGCGGCGATAATTTTAACAGTTCTTGATAATATGCCCGTGTGCGAATTTGGATCTTTCCATGTTCTTTTTCACAAGACTGAACGCTGTTGAGCTCACATGCCTAAACATACCATTTTATTTTGGACTGAATGCCCTATGAATAAGTGCACATGGGCTTCATCTACTCAAATACCACACCCCTACAGTCCACTCAAATAGTGTAGACTGACCTAGGCCTAATGCACATAGGATATACTCACAATTTCAGACCATCAGCACAGGAAACACAGTTGGCTTCCAAGACCTCAAGCATCTGTGTCAGCTACTTAGAGGTGCAGGGCAGGCATAGAGCTGCAGTGCAGCAGGACGAGGCTCTATATTTCAATGCTGGTATTTTCATTCCTTCCCAGTCTGTCACCATAGACGCCAAGATTCCTGGATCCATGTGTGATATGCTGTTCCAGTCCACACTTATTTTTCTATGCTGTCGGGGACCTGAAGTCTGGGTCATAAATGTATACATCACATGCAATCGAGGCCATAAATAAGGCACTGGAATAACGGCTACATATTCCAGTTTTCATATGCTTGGAGCATAACAAAGGGGCTAATGGAGCAAAAACACTATCCATAAAGAGAGGCAACATTTCTTGGTAAATATGCTGTGCCCACTGGAAAAATGAGAGGGATGGCTTTCGGAAGAACCTAAATAATACCAAAAAAACGTGATGGAATGACTGAAATAAACTCAGCCACCGATAATCAAGCTGTATCCCAGTGCATCCTTATTTTGCACACCATGCCACCTCCGTTTGGACCCAGCCATATGCAAGTCACCTTTGACACTGCTCCAAAAGGAACAGTCGATCCTGAACTTCCAGGCTAGGTCCTCCTTGAACTGGAAAACAAGCAGCCCAGAACTAACAAACTGGTCCTTACAGCACAGTTTTATACAAATGTAGACATAGTTTGCCAACATTTTATCAATCAATAAATCTTTATTCGGCTTTGATAAAAACCATAAAAGCCACAAAGATATAAGAATAAAAAAGAGCTCCCAGCCGGTTAATATCAACTATTGACAATTTCCATATGTAAATATCAAACACCTATTTCACATAAATAATAATTATAAATTCATCAGGCTATCTCAAAACATAATGCTAGTCACAGCTCGATCTAAGACTAAAGTAAAAGCGGGATGCACTGGTTTAAATTTGCTGTTTTTAAAATTGGGATTATGTAGGTCTTCCCCAGCACCTCATAATAACTGCAAAACATTAAAAGGTTGATCAGGTCCTGGGGGACTTACTATCACAACCACATGGTGGCAGGATATCACATTTGCTGCTCCCTCTAGGGTGGGCAAGGAGACACTGGGCTTCATCAACTCATACTGCTCCCTTTTTACTGCACGGAATCTTAAAAAAGTACTTCTTAGCCCATGGTAAATCCTTCCTACGGATTGAATCCAGGTCACTGAAAAGATCATCCCTTCCAAGAGTCCTAAACCCTTCCCGGATACAATTCAACCAGGGGATATGATGGTCATAATCAAGGGCCATGCAATCCCTTTATGTAGACCAGTACCCTTGGTCCCCCACACTTTAGGCCAATAAGATAATGGGCGGAATGACTGCAGATCTGACAAGTAGGGCATACCCAGTTCTTCCTGTACAGAAAAAGTAGGAGTTCCCTGGGTTGTACAAAGAAGTGGTCTACAAAACCCATTTTCAATTCTTTGTAGCTCATAAACTGAAATATAACACCAGATTTCGCTGCCATAAGTAACTTGAGCTAGACACTTGGCTCTATAGATCTCCAAAATACCACCTACTGGTTTTTTACCCAACCGTGAAGCAAAGTTAAACATTGCTGCATTTGCCCTTAGAAATTACCCTTTTTAGAGGACCCTAGTTTAATTTAGCGTCCAGAATGACTTCCAGGTAATAAAGACACTGGTCTTCGGGACCGATGTAGACCCTACCTTGAAGGTGAAGGACTTCCTTGCACTTGGTCCCACCTACATCACATAGGACTTCGAATTGTTGACTAACAGGTCCCGGTCCTCTACAAACTTCACAAAGGTGTCGAGTAGGGTTTGCCAACCCCTCGCTGTCCTAGCCATGAGAACAGCTGCTTCCGCATAATAGTACCGGCAGACCTCGCTGACCCACCTGGGGGCAGTCTACCAGAGTGTTGCCTAGTACCTTCTTCAGGTCATTAATATATAGATTGAATAAAAACGGGGCTAGTATACAGCCCAGTCGGCACCCTTCTCTGGATTGGGAATGGACGGCTAACCAGGCCATCATTCGTGAATCGAACCACCGCTTTGATGTCCCTGTGAAGTTCCACAAAACTAAAAAAAACAAAAAACGGTCTCCTTGTCCACACCCATGCTCAACAAGCTCTCCCATAACTTAATTCTGTTGACACTGTCAAAAGCGGAGTAGAGGTCCATAAAGGCAAGATATATACTACCTGATCGAGCAATGGTATATTTGTTGAAAATCATATACAGGTTTAAGCATTGGTCGATTGTGGACCTCCCTGGACAAAAATCATATTGTATGTCGGTTAAGATAGTGTCATCATCCACCCATGAGGACAACTTATCCAACAAAACACAACCCAGCACTGACAGATGAATCCAGTAGGGATATGGGCCTATGACAAAGGGTGCGGTCACTATTACCTTTTCTAAAGACAGGGACGATGGTGGACAGGACCAGGTGCTTGGCAAGTCCACTCAAATTGCAGCGTTTATGATGTTGGTGAGGATTGGCACCCATAGCTGAGGGTTTGATAGAAAAAGGTCCGGTGGGATACCATCGGGTCCTGGCGCTTTATTCCTAGACAGCCCTGCAATACAATTGCTAACTTCATCACAAGGGACGACTTTCCTCCACCACCCACTAAAATATCTCCTGGACTACTAAACATTTCCTGGATATAGCTAACCCATTCCTCTTCTGTGATGTGTGCATCAGGGGCCTCAGAATTTTACCCTGACAGAAATGGACGGTTTACAACACTCCAGAACTGGTTACTATTTTTCATGGTACAGGCCTCAATCAGCTTACTCCAAGCCTCCTCCTTTAGCTCAGCCTTGCGCCTGGCAAATTCGTCTTTATATATCCCTCTGCACTCTTACCACAGCATGGTCCCTTGGGATGGTTCCTAATGCACACCTCAGTTTCCTGGCTGCACGGGAACCACCATGATCAAACCAGCTCTTCACCCTTTGAGGATGTTGGTGGTGCCTTAAGTAAATGTCCAATTGTAAGTGAAATGACAGAAGGCCTCCAGAGCAGCCCCTTCCTCCTCACGTCCAGTTGTGTGTACACACACACACACCAAGTTCCCTCTTGCACCTAGCCAAAATACTTATAGAAGGAGTCTGGGCTTATCTGGGCCCACCTTAACCTTCTACCCTGGTCATTGGCCCTAAAAGTTCCCCTGAGAACTGCCCTACGGAATTCCCATGCTTAGGCCAGGTAGTCGAAATGCACAGAGGGGTTTGATCACTATAAATGCTATCTATGATAGAGAAATCTGAAAGAGATTGAAAAAAGGGGCTGGAAACAAAGAAAATCTATAAACGTTGAGCTTCCCCTTCCAGTAAATGTCAGATGTAAGAGATTCCTACCATGAACCGCCCTACTCATAGGCAGGGCTAGATCAAACCCAGACATTTTATCAAAGTATGTAATGAAGCACTGGAGAGTGGGCAACTGCCTGCCATAATTTAGGGAGGCTATAATCTCTATACTTGTTAAGCCACGTGGGGAACGATAAAGTGCCAATCATACTACAACATGGATAACAAGAACCTAGCAAAATTCAGTTCTGCCAGGTCATGCCCTTTTATCGACAAACTGGTCCCCCATTAACAATCAGTGCGTTTATAGCCAGGCCAACAGTCACATACTTTTTGCATTTGCACATTTGTTACAATGATAAAACAAATCCTTCTGGAGTTGAGGCGGTCTCTGCGTAAACGGCCTTTGAATCACTGTAGTGGCCATTCCAGATGACTGTGCTGAAGCATATTGGCTTGGGGCAAAAAAAGTATGGCTACTGTAAGGAGCAGAGTGCAGGTGAATATTACTCATCAGCAGAGGCACGAGGCAGGGTGACCCCGATTCCCATTCCTCTGTGCACGGTCTCCGGTGCCACTGGTGTGCCGGCTGAGACAGGGACAAACTCTGAGGAGGTTACTTTCACTTTATGCAGCTGACATTTGTCTTTGTGAAAAATTCCAGAGAATAGTCTCCGCTAATCACAGAGATCCTTATGTTTGGTGGATATTCCGGAGTCTGCATTTACTGGAATATGGGTGAGCTATTTCCTCTTACTTCCAGCATGGTTCGCCCCGATACAGGACAGCCAGTTTGATGGTATCTCTATTTGAGGATTAGACTACTACATGATGTAGAAAACTTGGTCAGAGAAAACTATAGTCCCGGTGATTGACAGGCCGATATCTTGAGTGGAGACTTGGATTTGACTGCCACTATCAATGTCTGGATTGACCGATATTTAAACAAGCATTTGCAATGCAATATGTCTTGCATTACTGAAAGTTTGAGCTATTGGCATGGCTAATAATGCAACGCCAATACCTCAAACTTTCAGTAATGCCAAAGCTATTGCATTGCAAAGCATGCACGGCACTCGCGCTTTATCTATAAATATCTTAAGCTAAAGCACCAGGTGCTACAATCGCTTCAAAAGTAAAGAAATAGAAAATCATTTTTTTCTTCTATTTCTTTACTTTTGAAGCAATCGCAGCATCCCAGCTTTAGCTTAAGATGTTTAAAACTAAAGCGCTGGTGCAGCCATTGTAAAAATAATAAAAAGTAAATAAACAGAAAAAGGCATGCGGTAACACTCGGTGCCGTAAATAAAAGAATGGCGTGGCCTGTATTATTCCTGCCAAGGCGTGTCTGGCAGCGTACATAAAAATAGGTGGTGCAGGAGAGTGTCCTGCCTCCAACAGCAGGCAAGAGAAAAACGTTTAAGAAAATAATGGTTGGAGGCTGTAATTAAACCTGCCGAGCAACGCCACATGTAACGAGGGATGTCCTAAGGAAGATTACAAGAAGAGAAAAGGCGGTACTAAGGGGGGGGGGGAACTACTAAGCCAATTGACCAATGAAAAGCCACCATTTAGAAAGCACAGTAACAAGAGCCAATTAAATAGATGGGCAGAAAGTAGGCCAAGCTTCATGCCCATATCCTGATTACAGCATGTCTCGAAGAGACAGCACAGGCGCTGCCTAGGAAAGACTTAAAAAGGGGGAGTATCCTCAAAGTTTTTTACCTCTTTAAATATAACAGAATCTCCATCACCCCCATCCTCTTCTTACTAGAATGATTGGGTGGGGAAGCTGCTGAGGGTTTGAAGGGAGGCCCTCACAAGGCTTAGGTGCTCCAGACTTTCAAAGATACCACTGGGTAGCCAAAGCCAACTAATGCTATATCGTGGAGGGCCCCAGCGTCACAACGGCCAAAAATTATACTAGAGTGAGCAAGTGACCTCTGGGTCGTTACAAACTATATTAATAATTAAACATAGATGCTTCTCTGAAATACATCTGCTATGATGAATGCATTGGGTATGGTGGAGGCTTGTTAGAAGGGATGAACATGAGATTTTGTACTGCTGTGCGATGCCGCTAACCGAACATGCCTTGCTAATGCCAGCATTCAAGCCCTTGGCGATGGCTTCATTTGCAAGAAGGGCTCACTCAGCTTAGGCAGCTTTTCCCATTGGCCAGTTTCAGTTGCTAGAAGACTATAAACCGAGAGCTGGTCCTAATGCATTAAATGTTTAGATTTACTTTCAAATGGGCTAGGCAGCCAGGGCGTTTCCTGCTTTCCCTCTAGAATGGCCCGAATTCATTCCTCTGACTTAATAGAAAAAAACAGGTTTTGAAAGTTTAGAAATTAGGATATACTGCCAAGAGATTGTGGGAGGAGGAACTTTGTGATCCCATGGTTGATTAGGCTTGGATATAGCACTGGTCTCAAGTGAAGCCGGTTCCCATGAACTACAGTTAAAAAATACATACATTTTTATTTTTTACACAGAATGTTTTACACCCCTGCTCTGGTCCATAATGTGATCAGTCTCAATTAGTAACAAATGTCAGATGTGCCATGGAGTGTGCAGGCTTATGTCACCTGGCTTGGCAATGCTTGCTAAACTCTTACTGGGGCAGGTTTATTTAAATATTGTACGATGACCAATGTAGTTTTACACAACAGATAAGCACTCTTCAAATATACGCCAGCTGACGTTCGTGTAGGCCAGTCGGATCAGGCTTGCACCCTGGCCCTACTTAATATTAAACAGACCTTCAACACAGTCTGTTTGACCTCTCTATAAGTGCTACGGGCTATAGGCCTGATCTATACTAAAAGGATTAAGCTGTGTACACCCTGCCACTGCCCCAGGACCGGAGAGCACGATGGTCTCAGTGATTTGGTATGGAGCACGGAACAAGATAGGGCTGCCCTCTGTCGCCCATGCTCTTTGCACTTACTATGGAACAGCTTGCCTGCAGACTACAAAGTGTGCTCAACCTGTGGGGAAAGAGCTGGTGGGTGTCATCCTTGTAGTGGCCATGTATGCCGATGATAATCTGGTGTACCTGCCGCATCCACTCAATGTACTCTGTTCCAAATCTGTTGCAGGCTTTCAGAAAATTGTGAAATCTCAGGTCTTCTTACTAACCAAAACAAATCCAAATTATTCCCGATTGGGGGGGGGGGGGGGGGAGCGGGCAGAGGAGGAGAGGAAGGAGCTAAACAGTGATGACTTCCCTTAGTTGGCGATTCCTTGGGAAACATCAGATTTTTTATATATAGGCATAGGAAGAACATTGGAGGAGGACAACAGCCAAAGGATGAATATGAGGTGCCTGGTAGCCGGCCTACAGTCGTCCATTACGTTTAAGAAAACACTCCCACTATCGGTCAGGCAGAGGCAAAAATGTTTTTCCTACCCAGATTGTCTTCATGTGCTGCAGGGGGGGCACCTATTTGCTCCCTCGGCAGAAGTATGTAGCCCTTGCCCTCTAGCAAACTGATGGGTGGTCTGAAATGGGCAGGCAAAAGGAGCAGAGTTAAACCTGACTCTGAAGCAGGTGTGAGCAGGGAGGGCGGAAGGTTCCGAATGTCCAACTCTACTCATTGGCGGCCCAGCTGCAGCATGTGCTCCTCCTCCGAGGCTCGCATGATGAGCCACTCCCCACTTTACTAATGAAGGCCCAGGGGGCCCCAGGTTATCCTCCCTTACATGAGCCATCATGCTTGCTATTTCTGCAACAGAGTATGGCCAACAATGATTAAAAGGCAGCCTTTCGCAGCAGACATGCCCCTGCGGCACATCGCCCTGTTGCCACAGATAGCATGGACCAGGTCGTTGGAAAGGAAAGGTGAGGGCTGCCTAGTTTTGGCATATTTGTACCCGAGAATAGATTTCGATCTTTGGAGGAAGCACCGGCGAACTTTGGGATTAGTTCAAGTCAGTTCCTATAATATGCAAAACTAGCTCACACAGCCCTGCCCTACTGTAGTCACCTTGTGGCTCACATTTGTGAGCGCTACGAGCAGACAAACCAGCACAGTAGTTACACGAGAAATGGCAAGTTTACAGACAGGGAGAGGATGAGAGCTTGTGAAGGGGTGTCGACAGTGTCCAATAAGGCACACTTTAAACTGATGCAGCTTAATTACATACATTGTTAGACAGAGGCACAAGGAGAACATAATTTGTGCAAAAACTATTTGGTAAAGTTGGAACCAGGTACGGTAATGCAGTACTGCTTGTTACAAAGACTTTTTTAACACATTACATTTTTAGTGAAATGACACTGAGAGAGCCCCATTTACATACCCTCACCAGTAGTCATATCCAGCCATTTTTTTGTTTAAAACAAGCATTTTAATAGCCTTGAGAATTATTTTAAATACTTCAAATACTGGGCAAGGAATGGAGACAGGGGGATAAAGGTGATTGAAGAGGAGCACACAGTTTAGCCAAATGAGGGGGGGGGCATGATTAAAGCCAGGTTTCCTGCTTCCACAGTTTCCAACTAGCACTCTAGACCACAACTGGGGTGGTGCTCATTGTGACGAAAAGACCAAGGGACTTTCCTTCCAAGGGAAAAGTCACTGCACTGTGTGCCCAGGGTTATTCTGCAGTATGGGATTAAATGGGATCACTGACAGAATATCGAGGAGGGGAATATCGACCTACCAAAATAGAGGAAAAAATATAGAATGCCAAAATATCGAATCCCTATCTACAAACAGGTAAGTACAAAAATATAGAATACAAAATATTGTTGTAAAAAATATAGTTGGTCAAAATATCGAATTTTTTAAATGTCTTAAAAAGTAATGTAAAATTAATGAAATAATAAATATCATTAACATACTTAAATTACTTTAAAATTATTAAATTAATGTAAGTAAAAAAAATTTTAACGTAGGATAGCGGGCGGGTAAAATTTACTATTACCACTCCAGTAAGTTCAATAGTAGGGAAAGCATTGGATAGCGTAGGGATAAAAATTACTATTCCCACTCCACAGAGTGCAACAGTAGGGAAAGCATTGGATAGCGGGAGGGTAACATTTACTATTCCCACTCCAGTGAGTGCAATAGTAGGGAAAATATTTATTTAATATTTTATTACAAATAAATTATTAATACCAATAAAAAAAGTATGAAAATTAATTACCAATCACAAAATATTTAATAGTTAATTATAAATACCAATACATTTTATTTTTTAATTAATTACCTATCAATAATTAACAACCAATTAATTTTAATACCAAAAATTGATAAATAAAAAAAAAAAATTAACAGTAAATTAATCACCACTACACACAAATATGTTCCATAATTACTTAAGTATAATTAAAATACTTCCCACCCCATTACCCTATAAACCCACAACCCGCTCCGAATAACAAAATATAATTATCAATTAATACAAATTTATTTCCAATTAATAAAAATTACCAATTATTAAAAATTAATTACCAATTAATAGCAATAAATTAATCAATACCAATTAATAATTACTTAATAACAATTACATTTCTTCCCACCCTATTCCCCTATAAACCCACAACCTAAGTAAAACGCAAGATTAAATTAAAAATAATTAATAATTCCTAAAAATGATTATTTAATGTACTATAATTAAATTACTTCCCACCCTAATCCCCTATAAACCCACAACCCGCTACGGAATTGAATTACACAAAAATTAAATAACAAAATTAATTACTTTAAAAATATTCAAACATACATTCCAAAATTAATACATACTTTATACTAACACTTAAAACACTATAAAAAAAAAACGATATTTTTAACCACTATATTATGACTGTCAATATTACTTACTTCTATATTATGTAAATCGATATTTCTTTCCTGATTTTCGATATTCTGCACCACTATATTTTGGCAATTCGATATTCTGTCCACTCTATATTAAAAACTTGATATTCTGTCCAGTCGATATTTTTTTTCGATATTATGGCTGTTCACCAATTAAATGTTAAGTCTAGTTAGTGCTGGAGTCTGCCCACCCCAGTGAATGGTCTGCCCTATGAGGGGTATTTTAAATTGCTTTTTAAATAGCGCTTACGGCATGTATTGTGGCCATTTAAAAGTCCATCCAGTATCTTCATATGATAGGAAAAAGGCAGAGGCAGATGATGTGATCTTTTCTTTAGGTCCTGGGCCTGTAGGTGGTACTGGGAAGTATCTATGGTGGACAGGGTTGTTTACCACGGGTCTTTTAGGTGTCATTCCATGTGTATGACAGATTTTTCCATTTTGTAAATTTCTGTATCAAAATGTGCCAATAGCGAGCAATTAAGCCTTTCTCCAGGAGGTGGTAAAGAGGTTGAAGATAAATATGGTATGAGACAGTAATCAGACTCACTAATCAATATCCGTTAGAGATATACCTTTTAAAAAAAGGCTTGTAAGGTATGGAATTAAACCCCAAAAATGCCATCGGCTCATAGCCCCCGTATACCCAAGGAACGTCTTCTGATGTTTACGGGCACACAATGTTTCTACACACTTGCAAAAGGACCTACGAATTGATAGTGGAATGTAAGCCACTCAATTGGGATATTTTTAAACAATAAGAATTAAAACTGAATACACGCCTCATTGACCATTTCCCTCTGTCTCTATTTCATGAACCCTCCCCATTTTGCGCGGCTTCTCTTTCTTTTGCAGTTTATTTTTTCCTGTTTCTCTTGTAATGTTTCAGTCTCTCTCCACCAGTCTCCATCTTTATCTATAATTCTGCTTCTCTTGCTCTCTTTCCCCACCTCGGTCTCAATGTCTCTTTCTATATCTTACTGCCTTTCTGTCTGTTTTTTACTTTCTGTATCTTTCCTTCCACCACTTGTCTTTTGCTTCTTATCTCTCATGTTCTGATTTCTGTCTCTCGTTTTACATACTTCAGTCTAACTTTTTCCTCGGTGTGTCCCTGGCTTTCACTCTTTCCATGTCTGTCTTTCTGTATCGTGCTGTATATATTTGTCACTCTCCCGGTTTTACTGTCTCTCTCGCCCATTCTATGTCCATCCCTGGCTTTCTCGCTCTCTGTTTCTCTCCCTCTGCCATTCACTGACATTCTCTAGTCGTTCTTCTCTCTAAGGTTGCTGGCTGACCAGTTCAGTATTATTGCCCGAGACCAAAGCAGTGTTTCAGACTAAACTGAGACACGCGTAGGCCAGGCAGGGCCTCTGGGCACCAGATGTTGGCCTCAGTCCAGCATTTGCAGGACCCTGGGCACAGTTGTTGAGAGCAGAATCCGACGGGGCAAAAAATTGGCCTGGGCATAAAAATTAAAGTGACCCATCCACATTAGTAAACTAGACAGCTAATAAAAAACATTAGTGAACTAGATAACTAATAAAAAAGTGGCCCATATTTGCAAATCAAGACAGTTTTGAACTTGTGAAGTAAAGGGAATTTTTCAAGAAATGTGAGACTACGTGCGTTTGTGCTTGCTGCAGGGAATGTTTATTTAAATATCAGGGAAATCAACTACAAAAACAAGCCCAATAGCTAATAAAACAGCCCCACAAACTGATAAAAAGCACGGTGTCACTGTCAACAGCCCAACGGGCACTGCTTCATTGCCCTATGCAACAGTCCGACCCTGGCTGAGATCTCGAGGGGCCTAAGGGTTCGAGACGAAGGGCAGGACATTTTATATGACATTTGTATATAGAGGGTCCGCGCCAGAGGTCCCACAGAGCGGACATGCTTTGACTGGCAAGTACAGCCGGCGGGCAACTAGAGGAAAATTTCGGGGGGGGGCTGAAAAAGATTTCGGGGGGGCTGAAAAAGATTTCGGGGGGCTAAGTCTTCCAGCCATAGGCAGAGTGGCTGTAAGAAGGGGTGAACACACAACAAAAGCCTCATTAACGAGTAAATGGTCTTTTAAAGACCTGTTAAGTACTCGGGTGCGGCTGCAATCAGACGGACGCCAGCCCGCGAGGCTATCTCAGCCGGGCTGACGCACATGACGGGGGGGGGCTGAAGCCCGGTGAGCCCAATGGGTGTTGCGCGCCTGAGTGAGATTCAGACATAGCATTCATGTAAACCAATCCCGATGCTGCTTTTATACTGTTTGTATAAATGAACCACAGTACAGCAGCACCTGATTGGTTAGAGCGAGCAAAGGCAACTCCCATATTGAGACCAGGCTCACTGACGCAGTGAGGTGAAGTACGCATGTCTGGTTGGCCGTGGTGAAAAAAACATGAAACTAACATAGTGCCAATATCGGCAACAGTTATCACAAAGCACATAAGTACATAAGTGCATAAATAAAAACACACGACACTGTAATGTAAGTGGAGAAATATTGCTGCAGGTTTATTAGCATAACCAATATGCAAACAAGGTGGGTTATCTTACGGGCGATCCCAGGGCAGGCCAGCCCTATGCCGCCTGCCCGTCTGATAAGCCTAGAGTCACCATGGCAACGCCAACTGGTGTATACCAAATATTGGGAGGGTCCACCCCTCCCATCCGTGGACCACCCGTCCACATGCTTCACACGCCCCCCCGTGATGGGTGGGCGGAGCATAAATGGCAGCCCCCGGTTGCTCAGACCCACAACCGCCTTTCGGTTAACGGGGCGCCGTCGTTCTTCCAGGGGACCCGCTAAACATCCCTGGGTATCCTGGCTTAGCACCCCATGGTGCTGCTGCATGCTGTACCCCTTGGTAAGTGCAGACCCTGGATCGCCCTGTAACTCCTCCTGCAACACAAAGTAACACTGTTAGAAAAAACCTGCCCCCCCTTTTGTCCCTCCGGACGCCGGGTAAGCGGAGGGGCGGGCAAGGCGAACGAGTGGACAAGAGGACGAGGAGGGGGTGGAGACAGTATAAGTACCCCTGTCTCCTGCCCGCCCTCGCCGGAAACAGCTATCTGTTGGGGTCTCCCCCGGACTAGCCCAGGGACTCGACCTCCCACCCCTGTGCCTTCCTGTGGCACTAAGGCGGCCGCCCTCCAAGGGGCGGGCCGCTGCGCGACCCCCCCCCGGGCAGCCTTACATAGTGCCAATATCGGCAACAGTTATCACAAAGCACATAAGTACATAAGTGCATAAATAAAAACACACGACACTGTAATGTAAGTGGAGAAATATTGCTGCAGGTTTATTAGCATAACCAATATGCAAACAAGGTGGGTTATCTTACGGGCGATCCCAGGGCAGGCCAGCCCTATGCCGCCTGCCCGTCTGATAAGCCTAGAGTCACCATGGCAACGCCAACTGGTGTATACCAAATATTGGGAGGGTCCACCCCTCCCATCCGTGGACCACCCGTCCACATGCTTCACACGCCCCCCCGTGATGGGTGGGCGGAGCATAAATGGCAGCCCCCGGTTGCTCAGACCCACAACCGCCTTTCGGTTAACGGGGCGCCGTCGTTCTTCCAGGGGACCCGCTAAACATCCCTGGGTATCCTGGCTTAGCACCCCATGGTGCTGCTGCATGCTGTACCCCTTGGTAAGTGCAGACCCTGGATCGCCCTGTAACTCCTCCACAGCCTTGGGAGTGGCCACCGTCACTACCAGGGCCCCCCCACCAAGGTAGACCTATTTCCTTACAACCTGCTGCAGCCAAAGCTTCCCCAAGGCCCAGTAGGTCCAGTCTATTCGCAACCCGCAGCTGCCAAGGCTTCACCAAGGTCAAGTAAAATTAAATTCATGCCTAGCGTGGAGAGGTGCACCCCATCACCCTCCAGACACCCTGTTGATTTGGCGTGTAAAAGGCCATGCCTGATGAAGCCAAAGCCTCTTAGCTCAGTGAACTTGCACATGGCGCTATTAACTTTTCTCCTTGACACCTCAATGGCTTCTCCTGAGCGGGCTCCTTGCCAAGGTAGCCTATTACTAACAACCTGCTGCAGCCAAAGCTTCCCCTAAGTTCAGTAGGAAAGGATCCATGCTTCAACTCGAGAGGTGTACTCCATCTCCCTCCAGGCACCCTGTGGATTTGGCGTGAAAAGACCTTTCCTGATGAAGCCAAAACCAAATTTGGCTTTTAACCTACAAGCTGATAACCGGGCTTCCCCAGGTCCAGCCAAAACCGTCTTAGCCCATGCAGGTCTAGACGTTGGTCCAATGTAGCCTTTGCATGGCTGAAGAACAATCCCTTTGACAAGACACTCCTGCCTGACAGTGCCAATGCGGGAGGAGGTAAGAGTTCAAAAGCCCGCCTCACTTCCTCTTTCACTCAGTTGGAGTATGTCCCTCGCATTCCATCAGTCACCACCATTCTAAACTCCCCATGGCTTTATGACTGAATTAACCTGCCTAAGAATAGGCGATGGTGCAATGATACCTTTGCCTGGCTGAAGAACAAAACCTATTCCAAGCCACTCCAACCAGGAGGTGCCAATGTGGGTGAATTAAGAGATGACAAGGTTTATACCTCCTCCTTCCTCTGTTATCTGAGTCTAGCACTAGTCGGAGTATGCCATCACCTTCTGACATTCACCACCCTATGTGAAGCCTTGCCCTCCCAACTTTCGGCTAGCATACCAGGGAGCAGACAGGGCAGCGTGCCCCGGGGGGAACCAAAGCCTAAATACCCCTCTATGTTGAATACTGGGAAAGCCAATAGTTCTCCTGCTACTTTGTAGCCCAACTATGTTTCCCAGGAGTTTCCCCCAATCCTATGGACCAAGAGGCCCCTGTTGGAAGGCCACTTCCACCCTGCATAGCTGCCAGCCAGTGCTGGAGGGCGGGAGAAGTTGCCCGTTACCGATACTCACATCAATGGTACCTGTTTCGCCGAACTCAAGGACGGGCTACTAAGTGAGCTTGCCAGACTCCGCCCTTGAACCAGAGGTCAGACCCAAGCCCCTCTAAGTTCTGCTGCTTCACCTGCCCGTTAACACAAATAACTGGAGCCACTGAACCACTTATCGCCGTGCTACATGTCCTCTTGGACAGGTGCACGGGCACCTGTCCAAGCATCGAAACGCAACCAGAACGTCGAGCCGTACCCCGAACGGTAACCCCCAACTGGCCTGGAAGCGAGACAGACAATACTACTGCCTCAACAAGGTATGTCCTTTGCCTATTCCATGTCTGGCTGTAAGAGTTAGACATTGCCAGTCCCAGTCCCGAGTGAAAAAGGGAGCTCTACAGCAGCTGGTGCTAATGATGGAACATGTGGCCTGATGAAGCAGACTGTAATTCCCTTGCTACTGTTGTGCACGAACCCACAACCATTGGCTCTCCATGGTCCAATACCTCCATGCTAATCATGGTTTCCTAGGAGGATGTTGACAAGTCTATGTTCCAGAAGTCTAACCGTGTCCTGAACAGTAGCCCCAACTGGCCCTGATGCGAGACAAACCATGACAAGGCACATAGGTGATTTTAATAGCTGAGAGCCGGTCTAACAGCGTCAACAGGCATCCTAAGCTTACAATAGGAGCGTTGGAGTAAGGGTATCCAGTGCGAATAAAGACGACAGCCTCCCATCTGACCAACCGTGGCGGGAACCACTCATGTAAATTCTAGTACAAATGGTCCCTGTTGACCTGTCACTGCCTGATGTACGTGACCTCGGTGCATGGTCCCCTTGCATGGCGGCATGCCATTGAGACGAACCTCCATTCCCCGATAAGTACCACTCCCTGCCTACGCTACAATCGGCCTGGCATTCCTCCATGCCCAGATATACCATGCAATGCTTGCTCTACTCCGTCACTTGACCCGACCATACTTCGAAGAACAAACCCAGCGTGAAGAAGCGGCCTGTGACCTGCCCCAAACTCAACTGAATCATCCTATGAGCCGAATGATGTGCGAGCTCGCCGCCAACCTCTGTCAAAGCCTGCCAACCCCACCAGTATTTGGACCCCTATTCCTCCAAAATTAGGGGGGGGGGGGGAGGGAGGGGCAATGGAGGACATGTGTCCTAGATTACCAGCAAATATCAGTACCACAAATACCTGGTGTGTTCAATACTAAGAACAGACTAACAACTCAATCATCATCTTAAAAAAAAAAACGTGTGTGACAAACCGGGAGATAAAAGGCAGGCAGTGTGACACGGAGAGACCCACCACGCGGCTGTGCCCCAAAAATCCACCATTCCGCATCAAACAGACCCGCTGGAAATACAACAAGAGCCTAACGCTCTACACCCGCGGATAACCCATGAAATAACCAATAACGAGTAAATAACAACGGACGTCCTTTTAACGTGTAACATGTGTCCCGAAATGTACAATATACACGAAGGTGTGCAGGCGTGTAGGAATCAAAACCTAACATTGACTGTGCATGGAACTAGTATTCAAACTGTGACCTATAGAATATGCGTGGTGCTGTGCAGCACAGCTTGGCCCATCTGATCCACTTCACAATATGAGGGAGCTGAGTCCTCCTAAACTGTAAACTGCCCAATCCAGCTGAATAGATGCCCACCTGAGATCGTTTTGCCTGCATCTCATTGAGCTAGAGAGTATCCGCTGAGTTCGCATATCCATTCTGGAAGAATGTATCATAATTCACAACAAGGGGTGTGGAGTGGCTCTCTCCATGCCATTACAAGGACGTAATCTTTCCACCCATGACAACTACTTCAAGGTAGCCAACCAAAACACTACAAACTGTGCATTTCCAAGATTTTGTGGCAGCACCCACCTGTAATGCACTTCAGCACCCCTCACTGAGAATGAAGCACCAAACAAAGGCAGCCGTGCAATACAAGCGGGAGAATATACTAAACGAGGGGCCTTGGCACAGCTCCCACTTTCTGCCCTTGTGCCAGCTGCCAGTAACTAGTAAGGCCCCTCACTGGACTCTCCCGACAAGGAGGGGGGGGGGGTAGGAGACAAACCAGGCAGCTCCCTGTTGCCTACAGCACCCAGGTTACCAGGCACCGGAAGGCTGGCGGGGGCGGGGGGGGGGCACACCCCCCTCAGTGCCCGACATCCTGGGGAGGCTGGTTGCGATGCCTTACCCTCAGCCGACCCTGAGCTCCGGGCAGGTGCTGGGCAAGTGCCGCTCAAAAAATTTGTGTAAGACGGCAGCGCTTACCTCACCGTGCCGGTCTGCCCTAACGCTCAGTCACGATGTATCCATAAATGCAGCACAAAGCGTGTGCCGGGCTGATCATAATTCAATTGCAGCATCCGAAGACCGCAAAACCCCCACTCCCTGCGGCGTTTAGTGTGCTCCGCTCAAAAGGGCACGGCCAGGTGTCTCCCTACTCAATGAACAATGCCCGTCACACGTCGAACCGAAGGTGTCGTAGCGTTGCCAGTATGACATTCGGCCTGTGAGGGTACGTGGTCTGCCCCAGACCGAAAATGTGTAAGCCACCCCGAGGCTCGAACCCTGATTTCCAGCACCGCGTCGGGATAACATGGACGAGATCGACCCGATGGAGGTGAAGCACATCGCAAAGCTCCGTCCTACATCACATACTGCGGGACGGTGAGAAAGTTAATTGCCCAGAATCCAGTAATGTCGACGCGCCCCCCCCAAGCTCAAAACCTGCGCCTGCCCGAATACCATATGAGGACGCAACCGCGATGCTTGAACCCTGCTTTGCAGCACCAAAGTGTGGCAATCACCATGACGCGCAGGCGACCCTAAGGTGTTGGAGCGCCAGGCAGAGCACCCTTAAATATCGCACATTCCGGCGCGGAAATAAGATAATCGGCCTGAAGGTATAGGAGCGCAGGCAAAGCACCTTAATTACATTACAAAATCAGGTGCGAGGCGGTTCAGCTACTTGCCCACCACTCAGGATGCGGACTCGCCCGCGAGGCTCGAACCCTGGTTTCCCGCACGATATTGGGCAAACCAACTGTCGCGCAGGCGACCCGAAGGTAATGGAGCGCATGGCAGGGCACCATTGAGCATAGCGCAACCAGGCACAGCAGAATAACATAATGAACCAAATGAGTATGCCGTTGGATTATGTTGCATGATATATATGACGCGAACACAACACGAAGGATTGGAGCGCTTTACATGGAACCTAGTATACATAATACGTTCCAAGTGCCAGAAGGAATTGCCCGCTGGAGTCGCAGGATGTGGGCGCGACCTCGAGGCTTGAAATAAGCAGCTCTGGCCGCTGGACCATATCCTCTCCCACATGGATCTAATAAGGGCGCGATCCCGAGGCGCCTGCCGCGGAGCACTGCGCCACAGCCCTCCCACAGAAAATACCCGTGTCGCCCATGCTGTCTCGTGGGGCCCGACCCCAGCAAGGATAGAAAGGAGGGACCCGTGAAGACACCGTCAACTTGCCTGGCCCAGGGGGGGGGGGGGAGGCTGTTCCCTCTAGAAAGTGTTTGCGCTATGAAATTTGCACCTACATTAGGGCTTCTGGTAAGCTCCGGCGGTGGCTCCCTTCCCTGTCTGAATAACCTGCCTACATGTGAGTTGAAGGGACTGCTCCCTACCGTGATTCCCTCAGCGGAGGCTCGGACGCTCTACTACCTGCCTAAGTGATCGGCGGTAGCGTAGCACTGTGGTAAGACCCCCCGCCATTCTGCTGCCGTGAGCGGCCCTGAGGTATCAGGCAGGCAGAACCACGCGTGGTCGGGGGTTGGCCCCGCCCCCCCAAGGCCCAGGTACGCGCTGAGGCTCTGACCCACCTCCTGCGCCTGCCGTCTCTGGGACGTTCTCGGTGATCCCTGAGTGCCGCCGAGGGGGACGCATCAACGATCCTGGCCAACGCCGATTTGAAACACATCGCCTGCTGAGCTGACGCGCGCGAAGTGCTGCAATTTGGCGCCGACATGCAACGCGGGGCCCAGGTCTGGCACTGCCCCCTGGGCCTGCTTCGGCATTATGTATCCGGACCGACACAGAGCTGGGGTTGGGTGAGAAATCAGCGCTCGCAGGTGAGGCGCTGCCAGGGGGGCTTCACGATGGAGGAGCTAAGTACACATGAAACGTGCTGGGAATGCCATCTGTAAACCTGGTGTCCCTACACAGCAGCACATTCCACCGTATTTGGACATAGACAGGGACCGGGAGATGAAGTGGTATCCCCGAATCACAAGCAGTGGGCGGGGCTACGAGGCTCGAACCCCGGATTCCAGCACCAAAGTCGGTGGTCTAGCCGACCGACCACAACTATTCCGTGGTGGCAGGACAGCGCGCGAAGGTAACAGCCGAGCGCGCCCAGGGGGTGCACCGCCCTGCATGTAGCCCCCAGCGCTGCCCCTCCGGGAATCTCCCCTCGCACACATAGTGTGTCCCGCACTTAATATAGCGCAACTCGACCCGAAAGCCCCGGAGCGCTGCACGCGCACTGTATTTGCATACCAATACAGGTACGAGATGAAGTGATTTGCCCAGAATCACAGACTGGGACGCGACCTCGAGGCTCGAGCCCTGGTTTCCTCACCAAAGCTGGCACACCAGTCGAGATTTTCCTGAACAGAATCAATAAAACACCCGCCCAGGAAAAACTTTGGCAGTGGAGGGATCGACCCCACACTAAAGTTATAAAATGCAAGAAACAAAAGGATGCCTCTTTGAAAACAGCAACCTGCAGACATCTTAACATCAAACGCACTCTGAAATCTACTTGGCACACGTTCCTTGCAGCAGGCGCATTGACTCTCTGCCCTAACTTCACCGAGGTCAAACCTCAACTATACAAAATGCTGATCAGGAAGAAAATTAATCACACAAGTTATCTTGGATTTATGTGAGGCCCGGAATTGCCGCGGAGCGAAACGCAGCATCAGGTGCTTCAAAAGCATAATAAGCTACACTACATTACACCATCAAGTGCAGGGAGACATGGCAAAGGATCCCAGAATGTGGACGCGACCTCGAGGCTCGAACCCCGATTGCCTGCACCAAGGTCGGCACCGCAGCCGAACGGACCCCCTCTCCTCCCCAGGTGGCGAGGTCGACGCCTACTACTTGGCCATCGAGCCACGGCCCAGGGGTCCCGGAAATGACTGTATAAACTTCACAGTAGTATTGAACCAGTGAGGTTTATTTTTTATCTGCTTGGTACTTCAAGCGTTACCATCCAGCTGCCGCTCACTTGCAGGAAATAGCAGAAGGGATCGGCGGGTAAACTCCCCCGTGGGGAGGGGGGGGGGGATACAAACAGATGAATTGAACACGTAACCTATGTCCGTGAGCGCCCCCCGGTTTCAGGCCACCATGACTCGTTAACAGCGCGACTCGACCCGAAGGTAATGGGCGCTTTCCATAGCACCGCGTTTACATTACACATTCCGGCACAGGGAGATATTTGGATGGCCTGCCGATGCCCGACCGATATAACACACGCGCACCCCCTCCCCTGCAGCACCCAGAACCTCTCTGGCCGGCGACTTGGGCCTGGCTTTGTGCCCGCAACCCCCCCGCCCGTGGTATTCCGACCACAGGGCCCCGTCACCTGGTACTGCCCAGGGACAGGGCCGGGGCGGGGAGAGGAGGCAGGCAAACTCACCGCAAGCGAGGGGCTCCGAGGCTGCTGAGCACGCGACGACCGAGCTGCAAGGCGAACGAGTGGACAAGAGGACGAGGAGGGGGCGGAGACAGTATAAGTACCCCTGTCTCCTGCCCGCCCTCGCCGGAAACAGCTATCTGTTGGGGTCTCCCCCGGACTAGCCCAGGGACTCGACCTCCCACCCCTGTGCCTTCCTGTGGCACTAAGGCGGCCGCCCTCCAAGGGGCGGGCCGCTGCGCGACCCCCCCCGGGCAGCCTTACATAGGCCCTTTCGCTTTTCTTTAACCACTGAGTCATTGCTTTAGGTGGACAGGCTACGTCTCAGTCAGCACTCGAGTTATGATGCCATCCGACCGTGGTGCAGGCAGCAGGGAGCGCTGGCAGTGGAGCAGAGCAACTTGAGCACAGTTCACTGAAGTTGAACGCAGGCGGTAAGGTAAGTTACATAAAACCAGGGCTTTAAAACAGTGTTTTGTAATATTTGGTATCCCCTCGGGATTGTGTATCCCCTAGCCAGGTTTTTAAGTGGGATGAAAAACCTAGCGGGTCTCTCCAAGGGGCGTGTCCAATGTAATTAAGGGCGTGGGTTAAAAACATATGAGCTAAAAGTTTGTGCTTGGCATAGTGTGCCGCCCTTGTATTTTGCTGTTTCTGTCTTTGCATCCAAATATATGATACAACAAGTAACATCATACCTGCAACAAGTCAGGACTATTGTGGTTGTTAGTTGCATAAGATAAATAAGCAGCAACTATGACTTGTATATAATATTGAACAAGCATTGGCATAGCCAATAGGTCTCGCTTTTGGGACCTTATAAGTATTTAGTTATGCAGCACAATATCCTTGCTGCAACAACATCAACTGTTGCAAGGCTAAACACTTATAAGGTCCCAGAGGCGAGACCTATTGGCTATGCCAAAGCTTGTTAAAATAATGTTGGCCCTGCCAACATCATTCTAGAGCACAATAATAAGTGAATGATTCTGGGAACTGGAAATTTCTTTCTGCCCAAAAATACCTTTTAGCCTGAAGTGGCAAATCTGTTACACTTTTTTTTTTTTCTAAAATAGAAAACGCAGAGGAGCTCCGCGCCCGAGGGCGGCAGAGGCTTGTTTTGAGCCGGCCGCCTTCACGTGTGGACAACAAGCTGTGAACTTGGCTAATCCGGGCGGGCCATCCCCGTCCCACGGCTACACAGCCAGGCTTGTGTACCATGGAGGAGGGCAGAGACAAGCCCTTTCAAGGAGCAAGGGGAAAGCAGAGACAAGCTGCCATGTGAGGAAGAAGGCTGGGCTGCAGCCGCGGCCATGCCCATGGTGCCTTCGAGATCCTAGGCCGGCTGACACACGGGGCATATGTGGGCTATGGAGGGGCGGGCGAGAGCACAGACAAGCGCTCACTTCTCCGCAGATGATTGACAAGTTCATAACCTTTGCAGTCTCCGCACAGCAAGCCTCACTTTCTTCGGTGCTCTTTGGACAAACATTGCCTGCGCCTTAAACACGCCTCCTCCAATATCCCTATAGTGTACCTTGTTTTATGGAATATGCCACGGGATGTTGCTGCCCCAGAAAACAAACATTTCACGGCTTGACCCTTAGATGGTCTCACAACGCAAACACTCCTGTGCCGCAACAATGGGCTGCATTGCGCTTTAAGGGGGTGCTTTGTTTCGAGTTCAGTTCTCCCCACTCAGTGACTCAATTGAGGCAACTGGTTAGTCGATGCCCTGTCGCTTAATGGGCTGCTTTATGTATTTATGGGCTGCTTGGACTGCGGCTAAAAGGGCCCGTGACACACAATAGGTTGTTTCTAGTTGGGCTTTGAAAGAAACTAAACTTTGATCGTTTGAAAGGCAACGGAGCTTGGTACTCCAACCAGAAAGGAAGTGGGTAATTTACGGCTGCCATCAAGAAGACAAATGCGTCGGGGAAAGTTTTGCCATCGGACGGCTTACAGTTGTGTATAAAACCACCCTAGGAATACAAATAGCATGGTATTTCTCAGAGAACACAACAAAAGAGAAGTGGATTGCAAGCGGCATTTTTTATCACACTGACAATCCCTCATCGCGATTACTCTAAAAGCGAAAGTGATCGCGATGACGCACGCTAGGGATGCGCGCGCAACAGCGGGGGGAGGGGTATGGTGCTGAAGGCTGGCGCAGGAAAGGCAGATGGCTGGGCGAGAAGGGAGGGGGGAATGCGGGGAGCAGCTGTGCGCGTGCACGCCATCGTGCACTGTAGCTTGTCGCCAGCACAAAAATGTGGGTAGCATTTTCGAAACCCACCTACTAAATGTTTTGCCAGACCAGCGCATGTGCTGCGTCAGGCGAGACCTGAAAAGCTTCCCCTTAAAGCCCTGGTGGCACCACAACAATGCTGCTGCTCCTGAGTTAAATAAAAAACAAGGGAAATCCTGAGAGAAAATGACTCTCTTTAAAGGATTTCCCTTCCCCTACAATGCTCACCTGTCATGACGGTAACTTCTCCACTAGTGAGAAGTGAGCAGTGTGATCAGCGCACATCAATGTGCCTATTGTCACTTCAGTCCGTAAAAAAACAGACCGCCTGTGCCAGGGCACAAAACAGAGCCCGATGCAGATCCGTTTCGAGGCCCCCTTTAAAAAACTGCCGGTGCTCAGCACCGGTGAGACCCAGCCAACTTAAAACCCTGCCCCTAGCATCGGCAGACTCCGGAGGTCTTGCCTATTGGCCACCTCGGACGGCCCACGAGCAGGCCCTCCCACATCAGGAGAGGTGAGCCTCGGCTCTAGGAGGCAGAAGCAGCAGTGCTCGGAGCCGAGCAGCTGTTAGTAAAGCACACCTCTCTCTGCTTAGAGCTTACAGGGGGGGCACACAGGTCACGAAATTGAGCACAAGCTGGGCTTTTGCGTGAAAACAGTTCTTTTGCAAGTGTTTTGTACTGAAGTGTAACTAGTTTTGAGTCACCCACAAAGGGAAAGCTAAGTAAAGGTATGGAGTAACGAATTAGCATCCACACCCCAACAGAGCCTGAAAATACTTTAAATGAACGATTCAATAGTATAGTGGTGAGTCACTCTGGGTCAGTGGACGCGCTGCCATTCCACACGTCGCACCAGTAGGTAAAACTCTTCACGCGCTACAGCTTGTGCTGTGACTTTCCCTTTTGTGTGTTTCCTTCTTCCTCAGGTACGTTTCATGGAGAATTGTACAAAGCTGCCTGGTGCGAGTGCGTGGGAGTGAAGGAGGCCTTCAGTGGTTGGGGGATAGGTCCTGCTGAAGCTGTACAATTTCACTGGCTGTCGAGGGTCTAGGTTCTGGGGGAGCGGATACTCTTGCTGTGCTGATACACTGCTGTGACTGAAGGGGCTGTCGAGCGACACCCGCTTTACCTGGCGTTAGATACGGATACCCTACTGTAAAGAGCTTGAGAGGGTGCCCTTTTCATGTTGAACCGACACATTGGTGTAAATGAAAGGGTTTGAGCTGGGGTTGAGAGAACACCCTGTTTTTGTTGAACGATAAACACTTCTAAGAAGAGTTTGATGTTGGGGTTGAGAAGGAATAGTCCCCCTGCTGTGCTGACACATAGGTGTAAGTGAAGAGGTTGAGCTTGGGGGTCAAGAGAACATGTTCCTTATGCCGTGCAAGATACCCTGCTGTGAAGAGGTTGGCCATGAGTAGTTTCTAGACCAAGAAACTACTGAAGATCCCATAAGAACCTCAACCATGCTATGAGGAGCCTGTGTAAGAGTTTCCTGATCCTTAGAACATGTGCGCACTCTATTGCCAAGATAGTTGATTCAGTGGGGCTGCTCTGTTGTGCACCCTTGAAACAGAGTGACAAGGAATCCAACAGTACGTAAACTCTCTGACTCACCCTACTGCCTTCTTGCTCATAGACAATAGATGGTCTCCACATCTACCGTGGCTTGTATTGGCCCTCTATGTTCATCCTACACCTCATTGGTCCATGTTCACGTTTTGTTCTCGCCACCTGTACTAAGATGCTGCTGCAGACCTTCACTGCTCCTTTTGTTAAATTATTTTAGTACAGCATGCCTAAGCTTGCTCCTCAATGCTCAAATTCTTGGCATCTCTCAGTTCTGCATTTATTTGCCTGTTAATATGGTGTTCAGAGTTGAATATAATATTTTAGGTAAGTGCTCCAGAACTGGATACTATACATGTGATGAGACTCTGGAAATGTTCACAATACCACAGATGAGGCTTGCAAAAAAGCACACTAGGCTCCCAATGAGATTTCTAGATCAGGAGACAGTGATCTAGAAGTAATTTCGAGAAATTAACATAATACAAGGAGATCTCTAGAAAAACACCACTCGACCTCCAGAAAGGGGGTCAATGCTTAAGATGTGGTCTCTGTAACTGGACACTTTGATGTTAATGTGAACGTGTAAATTAAGATAATGATTTTTATCTTTTCTTTTTAAGTACTTATAATGTCTCAAAGTATTCTTCTTTTAAAATTATGAGTTTTAATCAACTGTACAATAAGTTACTTACTGTTACTGGGGACAGTGCTCACGATGAGGCCAGGGGCTTAGCTTCAGAGGGTGCTGGGTGTTTGGGGTGTTACATTCCCCTACTAAATGTATTTTCTGGTAAATAGTTGGGTACAGGGGCTTTCAGTCAGGTATTGTGAGATGTCAGTCGAATTTCACCAGGGATGTTTACATACACAGACAAAAACACATGCACACACTTTCTCCCTCTCTGTTTTGAAAGTCCTCAAAATATTGGATTATTTTGACAAAATATTGTGTTTTCTCATTCAGTACTCCTACTAATCCCATTCTTCTCCCTTACCACTGCTACCTTGGCCCCTCTCATGCACCCTGCTTGTCGTAAAATGTATTTAAACATTATATGCCAGCCCGATTGTCGGAAAATCCGAAGCTCACAGCCCCCCAAACATAGTGACCAAGCTACGCCACTGGATGAGGCTACCAAAACCATGTACACAACTACAAATGGATCTTCAGAAATGGACACACTAGTCAAGGAGCGGCTTCTAGAACTTGACACAGCTTTTGCCATATGAGATCTCCGGAACCAGACACAAAGTTCCAGAAGTGGTCTCTAAAACAGAACACAATGCTTGATGTGTGACACAGTACTTGAGTTGGGGCCTTATTGAAAGAGACCCCCTAATGTTACACACTGGGTCGTACTTGGGAAACAAGGTTTGAGTCTGGCAGTCCAGTTCTCAAAAAAGAACTCGGCTGTTTCATTTCTGTTTTCGGCTGTGACCTCTGATTATTTGAACGGACAGCCTCAAGATATTAACTAATGCTATAATGAAACAAAAAGATTACTTTAGGGAAATGGAATGAAAAGAACACGAGTTAAACAGAATTAAAAGGTAGAGCAAAGCATCACAATAACGGAAAAAGCAAGGAAATAATGAAAAAGACCGAGAGAGAATGCATGAGAGGAAAATTGAGAAAGAAAACATTTTGGCTGTTTAATTAAAAAAACATATATTCAAACCTTAGAGATACTACATGGATAGTAGCAGAAAACGCCTTCCTTATTTGCATGTGGACATGTGCCTGGTTGTGCTATCTCATGTTTCACCTCTGACTCCTTATTCGACCCAGAGGTGATTATACAACAAATTAACACTGAAAGCCGAGCCAAGGGTCTGCCTTCGCTCTTAGAGCCTGTGCACAAGCTGGACCTTGAAAATGTTTGTATTAACATTTGGAACATTTGCAATTGATAGGTCTCATGATAACGCTGCACTGAGTAGTACTTTTCAAAAGTGATAGTTTTTAAAACATGGATTTAGAACCATTTCTGCCACCACAACTACACTGGTGACCGTGCCATTAGTAAAATAAGAGGCAAGACAGTTGTTATGTGAACCCTGGCTGCATCCCAGAACATTTTCAAGCAACATTATGGTCTATTTAATCAAACACGGTAAGTTTTTGTGCCGCTGTTATTCTGAAATCATATATTTGAAAGTGCTTGTGAAATCAAATATATGCCTAAAATCACCAAATTAAACAGGGGAGCCGCGATTTATCCTGGCTTTCTAATTTCACTTTGTAAAAATCAGTCACTAAATGGGTATGGTTTTGTCTCCTTATTATTTTAAGGTTTTGTTTTTACCTCTTTACCTCTTTATGAATTTTTCTGCAATTTTCATTTAACACAGACTCAACCGTAAGACATTGGAGTGCTTAATATCAGCAATATTTAGACATTGGAGTGCTTCATATCAGCAATATTTACATTGTTAATTACATTAAACAAGGTCACATTTTGCTTTGGCATGGGGAGTTTAAGTGATTTGCCCAGAACCGTGGAATGTTGAGATGATGTTGAGACTGTAGTTTAACAAATGTGTAGCCATGATATCAACAGAGTACAGGATTGGTGATGTGAACAAAATCTACTAAAAAATTCAAATATGATCTGCAGCATAAAGTACAAACAAACCCTGCATTGCTGAATTCGATTACCTAGATGGTTTCAATTACGGGTTCGGGAGCCGGGTGCACACATGTGACAGTCAGGGAGTGTGACCCGAGCTGATGGCTGTAGAGCAACATTAAGACAGGTGAACTGCTTTCCAAAAGTAGACTTATAATGTGACATTTTCTGCCATTTATGAAATTTATTATCTAATCTAAAGTTGCATTCGGGGACATGTAATGTAACTTTTCTCTGCACTTTTGACTAAAAAGCCAGACCTTACTGAAGATGTTTGATACAACAGATTGAGCAATGATAAATAAAAAATGCTTTAAAGACAAGAAGACATGGAATGTATTCTGTTATTGAAACATGATGCTTCACACTTTGTGTGCTCGTCAGACAGAGCCCATTTGTACATGTTGCGGATACCATGCATTCTAGCTAAATCTTTGATTCCTTAAAGCATGTGAATTCCTTGTTCTGAGAAAGAATTCACTCAGCATGTTGTTTTTGCTCGTGCATGAACCCTTATTACTAACGTATCTCCCGCTAGGTCATCATGTTATTAATCGGAGTACACTATTCTCCCTCCTGCACATATAACATCACAGACATGTCATGTGGGTGCTACTGCTTGCAACCCTTGCTAAATCTGTGGCGTCTCTCACCTTTCTAGGGGATGCACAGGGATCCTGGTGTTGGGGGCCTACAGGTACGCATGGACTGGCCCGAGTTCTTCTGACAGCTTCAAATGGGGGAGCCAGGCCGCGGGGGATCCAGTCCTTCACAGTGGCAGTTTTTGCCTCTCGGAGGTAAGCAATGGTTCCTCTAGACCACGAATGGCACCAGACTAGGTTACAGGATCATGCACTCTACCCTTGCAGCACTTACTCTGACGGAATGAAGAGGTGCTACATTACACCGGAGATTCGGAAGCAGAGGCTGCATGCACTGCAGCCCCTCCCAAGGATCTCCTGTCACCTACTCCTTCTTCTATTTAACTCACCCGTGAGGCCTCCTCAGTTTATTGTGACACCACAGTGATCAAAATCACATCAGAGAGCCTTGCCTAAAAGAATAGGTAGCTTTATTAAAGACACGCAACCTCATTCCTTGATATCAGAGAAAGATGTGAATTACAAAAGGAATTGCATTACAGAAAGCTGCCAGGTTCTGTTGCTGTGAAAATCACTTATCTGGGGGCCAGGCTGCAGTGCTATGGCACCAGGCCACCACTCCGGTGGCCCGCAAGTCAGCTGGGAGTCGGTTCGGTTGATCATTACGCTCCTGGGTCCCTTCTGGCCCAAGAGGCATAATGCTGTGGGAGTTGCAGCAGTGGTGATAGTCTCCCAGCTGTGAGGCAGGCTTCCAAAGTTAAACTATAGCGCGCCTGAGCCAGCGGCCTATAGGTGTGCTTCTCACACAGTGTTCCCTGCAAGGCTGTCTGAGCAGGCTGTCTCGGCAGCAGTGATTGGGCAACTACGCTTTTGACATACTGAGTTAATCAGAGGTGCTGCGCCAGAGTGTCGGGTGAATATCATGTTATATTTTGTAGGCAGCTGAGAAAGTTGACTGATGCGTGGTACTTGGATGGGCTGATCACATGACTGCGATTAGCTTAGCTGTTGGGCTTTGTGTATACCTCCCAGTGAGACAAAAATGGGATTAGGTGTTCGCACACTTGGCCAGCCTGCTAGGATAGCTGGGGGTAGAGCTTTTACCTGTCCACCTACAGTTCAAAGGGCTGCCTCCAGCACACACGCTAGGGAATCTGGCACTGGCCTTTTCTCACACCAGACTTCTTGGAGCCTTGGTAGGTTAAGGGAAGAACTTTCCAGAACCAGATGTGAGGGTAGCATGGGAAATTCCCCGCTTCAAAGGCTGGCTCATGGTACAAATATTGCACCCCCAGAGCACCTCTTCAGTACATTTCTCAACTTGTTGAAGACTTCAGAATATCTTCCTGGACCCCTAGAGGACCGTCCTGCTGATTGAGGCCTGCCTTTTAAAAAGATAAATGTTTAGTTTTATATAGCGCAAACTAGACCCAAAGGTATCAGACCGCTTTACATGAGCATCAGTTGCCTTACAGAAGAACGCATTCATTTTTGTTAGGCACAGGGAGATTAAGTGATTTGCACAGAATCACAGGATATTGAGCATCTTTGCCAAGACGCAAACCCAGGTCCCCAGCTCCGAGGTCAACCGCTCTAGCCGTTAGGCCACATCTTCTCTCCGGTTCCCAGAGGACTGCCCTGCTGCTTGAGGAATGCCTTGCTCACGAAAGGACTTCCCTGCTTTTAGAGGGCTGCCTTGATGCTTCAAGGAGAACCAGACCATCTTCATGAACAGAGGACCATCAGACATGAGTCCAAGGGATAGTTTGCTGGCCTTCTGTGTGAACTACAGGGGCATAACAAGCTCCAGAGACCTTGAACTCAGCACCTCTTCTTTGTTGGAGTGAGTTTTAATCCCCCACCAAGTGGTGCTTCCCAGGTCCTGCACTCTTGGAAGTGATGTTAGAGATCCTGCTCCTACCTAGCCCAAAAATGTGGGACTTTGAATAAGTTTCACAGACACTACCAGAAGAACTGACAGAAGACAAGGAGCTACCTGACAGTCGATCCACCCAAGGTGCATTGCCAGTTGGTCTGACATTGCAGTAGCTTCTGCTACGTTATTTTACGCAGCAGCAAATTATGTTCACCACTATCTGTGACAGTGTCTGGCTTCATGGAGCCCTCTTCTGCTACAGCTTGGAGCTCTGTCCCACTGGTGGTTTTTGGCTTCCAAAAAGTTGTCTTAAGTCAGAAGGTAAAAAACTTTACCAGGCTTGATGGTGACCAGCTCCCCAGTGATGACGACAACCCCTCTGCCAGGACATCCTGCTTCTTCTGCTCAGAGCTTTTCCCTGCTGTTGTCAATGGCTTTCCCGAGACTTCATCCAGTGCTCCCCGGTGATGACGACTCCTCTTTGGATGCAGCCTGCTGCCTTGCCCTGCTGCACTCTACCTTCTCCTGGACTTTTTCTTCAAAAATTAATCTCAGTCCAAAATTCAGCCAAGACCAGGCTCAATCCACCTTGTGTGTCTGACTTGTGCTTCATCGTGGTCAACCTTAACTTTTAACTTTGTCCCGGTCATACGCACCAGATACATGCAGTTGGTATTTTAGTCTTTTAGGAGCTAGATTTCACTAAACACTTAAAAATTATCTGGGTGTAGTGATAGGAGTTAATTTGTTATGGTGTTATTATATTTATTCAAATATATCTTATTTTTTTTAATTGGGTTGTGATTTTTCTTATCATGTGTTTTCATTTTATTACTGTTTGTGATATGTCGGTTCCTGGAGGCAGTACAAGGTCATTGAGGCGTTGGCTCCCGGGGACATTGCGTTGCGAAAAGGAGGTGATGCGTTGGTTGGATGTGCGAGGCTTTGGTTTCCGATGGCGACGCAGCATCAGTGATATGTCAAGAGCACGGTGTGTCGATTTCGTGGTGTTGTAGTTGAACCGCTGGGCTAAAGGCAATGGGTCTGTCGAAAACCATGCAGGGCATGGAATGGGTCTGGACGGTACACCACCGATGTTGCTGATGCGGTGTCTGAGACTCATGCAGCAGCGGTTCTTTGGAGGTGCTGCAGCAAAACCGGGACTTGGTGAATGGTGTCCATGACTTAGGTGCAGGCAGTGGCAATGCGTCAGTTTTGCAGTGATGCACAGGTTTCAAAATGATACTGTGTATCCACACATCGGTTACCTGGTTGCGGCACAACAACTCACTTCCAAGGTCCCAGTACTGGATTTGGCACCCCTTGGCAGAGCAAAGCCCACAGCAGAGGGGCCCAGGCAGGGCCTTAGCCATGGGAGATGGAGGGCTGAGCGTGGCCTGGCCAGGCCATAATGTGCTCTGGCACCCAGACTGAAAGCCCGGATCTTTCAGTTTCTGTTAATAAATATATGGATAAGCCTGATATTTGAGACAGTGCACGTGATCTGCAGCCTCAACCCTGCCTGCATTACCAATACTGAAACTGAAAGAACCCTATCTGTCTCCAGAGTTAGAGACTGAGGCAGAGGGACAGACAGAAGCAAGGAAGGGCTGGGCTGATGTTGTTGTGAACTTCCGGGTGCACTGAATTATACTAATATGACTTACATACATAATACTTTTATTTGATTTGTTAAAATCGTAAAAGGGTGGAACTTACCACCATGTGATAAACATCAACGAATTGAATCAGCATAAAACAGCATAAAACATGCCCCCGTGTCCTGGGCGACTTTGCACAGATAATACATAAGTAAAAACAGGGAGAACGTATTTAAATGTACAAAGGTAAAAGAAACAGGGGTAGCACATATAAGGCAATGACCCTACTAATATGACTTATGAATCATCAGAACTGGCTCTCCTGGCGCTTCACTACCATCAGTGAGGGCACTGCATGCAGGCAGCAGGATGAAATGCAACATGAACACACTGCTTCTGGGCCTCTCTTATCTGTCCAGCAAAGACCATGATGGTAGAGTAGTCAATGAAGCATAGTCAAAATGGGACATTGCCAAGGGCCCACACAGGGAGGGCACCTGATATGTGCTTGGGACAGTCCCATGGCATCAGTTTTCTATGTAACAGCTGTAATTTATTTTAAATATCACATCTAAAACAAAACAAATAAAAGAAAATACTGTCACTGACTCTCTGTTGTAAAGCCGTTGTAAGTGTTGACATGTTTAAGTTGGGTGTGTAGGTGCACTATGTATCTATTACATGTGCAAGACGTGCACATTGCATTTCAGACTGTAGACAGGCTCATTAAAGAGCCAGCTCTACAACAATGATGGAAGGACAGTGTATATGTACACAGGCCTTATGAAACCCTCACTTACTCCACTGATCTCACGTAAATAGTATACGTCAACCAGCTCTGCCATAAAACAGGCAGGGAGGCATCTTAGACAGCAGCAGGATCCCAGTCAGGCTGGTGGGTTGGGGTCTGGGCCTCAACTCAATATGTTATGCCAGACTGAGCAAGAGCCACGCCTGACATCTTTTAATTTTACTTCCCTATCTTGCAAGGAACCTCCCTGCAACTATCTATAGATGCTCCAGATATAGACACTTACACACAGAAAAATATGAACAACCATGCACACAGACAAAGACACTTGTATGGACAGAACCACAAAAATGAAGGTATCCATGCACACAGACCAACATCCAGTATGTTTAGTCACAAATACACCCCATGCAGACAGACTAAATGATACAGGCCCAATGCACACCTGCCAACAGTCTGGTCAATGTGTGCCCATGTGGCTGTATGTAGACTCCCTCTGGTAGCAATTTCTTCTGGAGCTAGAAGTGTTATTTAAAAACCTTCAATAGTCATTGTTTCTTAAGGATGGAGCCATTGTTTTGAAGAATGCCATACTGGTAAAGGGTGATGTTGTTTTAAAGTTAGAGGTCCCTCTGTCTATCTATAGATTTAGATCCTACAAACACCTAGAGCTAAAATCTCTTCTCTGTTAGAATCCAATAAATGTAATGGATTTGGGGGTGCAGTCTTTTCTGTCAATGAGAAAAGGTTATTATGCTTGCTTGTCGTGTAGTTCCTAGGAATCCCCAGGACCTGCGCGTTTTGGATGACCTAAACTGAGGGCTTGGTGTCCAAACAGCTTTCGGACACCCATACAGGATATGTCAGCAGTTAGACCAGCTAGCCTCACAGTGCCAGTATCACCACTCCCCCCTGTATCTTGCAGTGGTGTAGGTAGAGTCTGCCAACCAGTGAACATGACAACCCTGATTCATCAGGGATCGTGGAAAACAGTACAGTACTTTTCGCTCAGTCACTCGTGCTTACTTCTATTCTCAGAAAATGCACAGAATGGCGGTTAGTACATTTCAATAAGTATTTATTGGTTTAGTGCCAGTCTTGTGTAAAACACATTTGCTGTGACAATTAGGAGACAGAACCATACCAAAGAAATTGCAAGTACCAATATAGTAAACAGTAGGTACATTTTTACCATAGTACTCCTTAAAATATGCTCCCTACGTAATTTGCTTAAATGTACCTATCCTAGATATGTAGGTGTAGCATGTGTGTGTATATATATATATATATATATATATATATATATATTCACTGAAAAAAAACATAGGTTTTACAGACGTTATAGTTAGGAATTAGCATTTAAAAAACCTTATAAATTCACTGAAAAAAACCATAGGTTTCAGGGACATTATAGTTAGTTGGACATTTGACTCATAAAACCAGAGAAATTCGCCCTTTATAGTTAGTTGAGCTAACTATAACTTGGGCGCCCGCAATGCATGCACTGGCGAGGACGTCACATATTACATCACTCATGACATGGTTAGTGACATCACTGATGACATCACTAATGACATCTCAAATGACATCACTGATGACATCATCCACCTGATAATCTGATACACATACTGATGGCCTAATATAAACTTTGATACACGCACTCTAAAATACAGACTACTATTTTTGAAACCATATACAGAACAATGCCAGATACTACATACCACCCACTATATCCTAGGTCTACAGTCACATCCACTCACTTATACATGCAGTTACTCATCATACTATAATATGCACTCCTACACCTATACATACAGTCACAGTCCGCCACTCATCCATAGAGTTACTCACACACCTAGTCAGTCATGCACAGAATCAATCACATACCCATTTACTCATGTATACAGTTATACACACCAACTGCGTTATTTGTACACACACCACATCACTTATTTATGCAGATACTAACACATACTTACTGTCTTATACAATCACGGATACAAGCAGACACTTTTGTACACCCACTCCTTCAAATAACTTACTCTCACGTATAGTCATTTATATACTCCAACACTCACATATACTGCCTTAAAACATATGTAGTGAGTGGGGCGTGGCTAGCTGGCGAGCGTAATGGCCGCAGCCTGAAGGAGCTCCGGGGGTGAGACCGTCCTCCCCGCCATCCGCTCAATGATCCGTGCCTTAGTACGAGCCCAAAGTCCGTGCCTGTAACGCCGCAACAAAGCGACACCCAGCGGTGCCGTTCCGGAGTCTTCCCGTGGCCTGTGAAGCGGCCGGCACCGCACCGATAGTTTGGGCCTATCTCCTCGGCTGAAACCAGGGCCTCGATTAGAGAGGCGCGACCCTGGTGCTGCGCACGAGACCCGGGGTCGCTGCAGAGAAGTGCCCCCAGCCCAGAAGTCAGACGGACTGCACTGAAGACGACCAGGGGGTGGTGCCTGGAGCATGACTGCCTCGGCGGACGCCCAATTTCCAAACGGACTGACAGCACCTCGGAGGCGCTGCCGCATCGCCGAGATGGGGGCGGAGCGGCGTTGCTACTGAGCAATGGTGGCTACACGGCACCTCAGACGCCGGGAGTAGTGGGGCTGATGGCCTGGATGGCCCGGGGACTAATGTGAGGGCCTGAATAGCCGTCTGAGACGCCCGGACTGCACTGTATAGAGTGCATGTACCGCCTACACGAGCCAGGTACAGAGGCGGTGATCGACGGGACAGCGACGCACCACGCCCTCTATGGCGAGGGGTGCGGATGAGTGAGACACACAGGCGCACGCGGCTGTAGGAGCCCCGGAGTGATGGTGAGTGGCTCGCTGGTGTGCCGTCCAGCGTGCGTCCTGCCCCCACGCAGTGCCAGCACCTGAGGAGTGGCGGCGCTGCCTCGGGCTCAGCGTGGAGTGAAAAGGCGACTGGTTCTGTCTCTTGTGCCATAGTGCTGACAGCCCTCTACATAGCCTGGTCCCCGGCTCCACCATGAGCGGTAAAGTGAGTAGGGCGCATCAGCAAGGGAAATTGGACAAATACGCATATACTAAAGACTCTCCCCTGTTGACGGAACACGCCGATCGCGCAGAGAGGACCCCCGCTGCAACCGGCCAGCCTAACGTGACATTAGAGGATATCATGGCCGCCCTGACTAATGTGCAAACGACGGTGGGGTCTATTTCCACGGACGTGACGCTCCTCCGCGCTGACTTCCAGAAAATGTCCGCCAGAGTCACGGAGGTTGAACAGGTGACTGCTACTCTGGCGAAAGACTCTAGCTTTCTGATTCAAAAAGTGTCGCAATTAGAGGCCGAAAACAAGCGCATGGTCGAGAGGCTTGATGACCAGGAAGGACGCTCCCGCCGCAACAACGTACGCATCACGGGCATTCCGGAGAGCGAGGGGAGCCCAGCCATGGATCTCTACGCGGAGAACCTCATAAAAACTGAACTGTAACCCAGGGGACTCTCTGCCTTCTTTTCGGTGGAGCGGGCGCACAGGGTGCCCGGGGGTAGGCCTAAGATCGGAGCTCCCCCCCGGCCGGTCCTGGCCCGTATTTTTAACTTTCGCGATCGTGATGTCATTCTACAGACGGCCCGCGTGGCTCCACCTCTGCGTATACAGAATTCACAAGTGTCCTTCTTTCCTGACTACACGGCGGCTGTGTCGGCGCGCCGGAGGAGCTTCTTGGAAGTAAAAAAAGAGACTGAGGGCCCGCGAACTTTCCTATTCCATGTTATTTCCGGCCAGACTGCAAGTGGTAGCGGATGGAAAGACATGTTTTTTTGAATCGCCGGAGGAAGCGCATGACTGGCTTGAGGGATGGCAGCAGGTGAAACATTCAGGACGTTCAGACAGGCGAAAACGGCCACCTGGAGAGGCGACGGACCCCACTGGCCGAGATGATGCTCTGGAAGCTGCGGCCCAGGCTGCAAAACGAGGCTTAATCCAGAGGCGATAAACTTTGACTCTTTATTGGACGGTGCAGGGTAAGGGGGATGGCTCCTAGGTGGTGAGGTGTCTGCGCATTCCTAATGTAGCTCGGAACATTTGGACGCTCGAAATGGGGATGTCTCTGGTCTTCCTCGGACCTTCCGCTCCTTGCGCACAAGTTAGGTACTGGGGTATGGGTTCTGAGCACTCTGCTGAGTTGGGGTGGCAGGCAGTTTGGAGTCCGCATGGCAGGGAGGCAGGGAGGGGGTTGGGGGTAAGGGTTTTTTTTTCGGGTTGTTTCAGTATTTAAGGTTCACATTGACAGTAATGTTTGCAATGCAGTGCACACAGCCACTACAGAACACATGCTGCGCGTCGTTTTCTACGCGCTGTTAATTACCCTCGATATCAAGCGTTCTAATGTCTGCTGCTTGTGAGGTGGCGCCTGCACCGAGTTCATCCACTCCGATACCGCCACTCTCTCTGCTCACGTGGAACGTGCGTGGCTTGGGGGACAAAATTAAACGTGGCCTAGTCTTGCATAGTCTTTAGAGATGCGCTCCGGCGATTGTCCTACTACAGGAAACCCATCTGACTAACACCACTAGTAAAGCAATGGACCTGTGGGGATGCAAAATGGTGGCACATTCAGAATTTACCTCCGGGTCTAGGGGGGTGGGCATTCTGGTGCGGAAGCAGTACCCATTAATTATACACAAACACAAAACGGACAGATCGGGGAGGTTCGCGGCGATAGCCACCCAATGGGAGGGACGCCCCCTTAACATAGTCTCCGTTTATATTCCTCCCGCAATGCATGCCACTGCGCTGCCAGCACTCAGTGAGTTTCTCCTTGACCTGCCGGAAGGGGAACTGCTCCTTGGCGGCGATTTTAATGCAGTTGTACACGAAGCACTCGATAGACACCCTCAGCGAGCGGGTGGGCGGTAATGTCCCGTTTCGGAGGCTTTGTTGAGGCCCTGGGGCTGTCGGACTTATGGCAGCTGCATCACCCAACAACAAAGCAATACACGTATCACTCGGGGGTGCATAACAGTCTCACTAGGATTGACTACTTCTTGGGCTCCGCTAACTGTCTTCGCAATATAGACAACGTTGAGATCAGACCCAGGGGTATCTCGGACCACTCCCCGCTACTTCTGAAGTACGAATGTTACCACCTCGCACGTCGCCGTATCCCCTCAATTCGTCCCGGTTATCTCCAGGTCCCTGCGATCCATAAGGCGCTTTCGAAGGCAACGGGCCTCTACTTTGCGGAAAATGCCCCCTCTGTTGCCTCACCGACGATCTTGTGGGAGGCATATAAAGCGGTCCTCCGAGATCAGGCGCTCACTACCATCGCAGCGCATAAGTGAGCGAATCTGGCAGAGCTGCAGTCGCTCGAACAGGAGCTGCACTCGGCAGAGGCACGCCAGGCTCGAGACCCCTCCCCAGAGTCGGCCTCGGTCCTAAAACCCGCACAGACCAAGTATAGGGCGCACCTCACAGAGTACACGAAGCAACAGTTGATAGCCACGCGGCACAAGATATATGACCTAGGTGATAAGACTGGGAAGCTCCTGGCGTGGCTTGACAGGCGGGAGGGTGGAGCCAGGTGGATAGTGCAACTCAAATCTGAGGAAGGCCAGGTGCTGACGGAACCCAACGCGATAGTGGGCGCTCTTGCGCGTCATTTCCAACTGGTTTACTCCTCCACATCCTCCATGACAGAAGAGGAGGCGAGGACATATGTGCGGGATTTGGCGATGCCCCGGCTCACCCCTGAGGCGGCGAGTGTCTTGGAGGCTGACATCACAGTAGAGGAGGTACAAATGGCAATCGTTGCACTGCAATCGGGTAACGCGGTGGGACCGAATGGCATACCGGTTGAGCTCTATAAGTGAACAGCCGGGACGGTTGCCCCTCCTTTGCTTAATATGTTTACAGATAGTCTCCGTAGGGGCGAACTCCCGCAGGACCAGCGAACAGCCACCATAGTGGCTATACTGAAACCCGGCAAACCTGCTTCGGAGTGTAACTCCTATCGTCCTATATCGCTGCTGAATGCGGAGGCAAAGGTCCTTGCGAAACTCTTGGCGTCCAGACTAACACCGCATTTGCTGGACATTATACACCCAGACCAATCTGGTTTTATGCCCGGCCGGAGCACGACCCTTAATTTGCGGCGCTTACACGGCGTGTTGGCCCGAGTGGTGCAATTGCGGGAGCCAGCGGTGCTGCTCTCGTTGGATGCGTGAATGGCATTTGACATGGTCGAATGGCCCTTCCTCTTCGCAGTATTAACGCACTTGGGCTTTGGACCCAAATTTTGTGCCTGGGTCCGGCTTCTCTATACTAAACCACTGGCCCATGTGGCCGTTAACGGGCACATGTCTGAAGACTTTCCCCTGACACGTGGAACTCATCAGGGGTGCCCCCTGTCGCCCCTGCTCTTCGCCCTATCGCTGGAGCCCTTGGCGGCTTGGATCCGCTGGGAGCCCCTGATTCGAGGACTTAAGTGGACAAATGACTGGGAAGACCGCATCTCCCTCTACGCAGATGATGTGCTGCTCTACCTGTCTTCCCCGAGGCGCTCAATCCTCGCTCTACTTAACATTTGTGAAATCTTCGGGAGAGCGTCCGGCTATACTATCAACTGGTCAAAATCGGTACTGTATGTGCTGCGCGGCCCTTCTCCTCGGCTCCCCGTGGACTGCCCATTACAGACGGCGACGGGATCGTTTAAATATCTGGGTATCCACGTCACTGCAAACCCTGCGGACTTTCTAAAACTGAATCTGCAACCCCCACTAGACCGGCTCAAATGCGATGCGCGTCACTGGGGTGCGCTGCCGCTCACGTTGCTGGGGAAAGCTGCCCTATTTAAAATGATGGCCCTGCCTCGATTCGTATATATACTGGAAAACACACCGTGTCGCATACCGCCGGAATACTTCCGCGCAATAGCGGCGCAGGTGACTACCCTTATGTGGGGTGGCAGACCACCGCGTATAGCGCAGTCCAAATTAACTCGCGGCTGGTATGATGGAGGGATAGCGCTTCCAGATATTCAGCTTTATTACTGGGCAGCGCAGCTAAAAGTAATTAATCAGTGGCTCCATGTTCCGCGTACAGACCCGGCATTCAAAGCAGATAGGGACCTACTGGGAGAGCGAGGTGTGTTGTCACCCCTGTATGATGGTAAACTGGCTCCTGCGCTCATCGGCCCCCTTAGACAGACTGTTGCCATTTGGCATGTGGCGCAGGCCAAGTTAGGGCGGCGCGGGGTCTTGACACACCTCTGTAGGACACAAAACAGCTTGGGAAGCTCAGAAACAGCAGGGGCTTTGATAATTGGGACAATATTGGGATCTCTACGATTGGCGACATGTGGCACAGGGATGACATCATTGCATTTGAGCGTCTTCAGCAGCAATATGAGCTAGCGCCCTCCGAGTGGTTCCGATACACACAAATCAAACACGCCTTACTGGCGAGGTTAACACCAGGTGTGGCAGTACCGGAGGCGTCGCCTTTGGAGGACCGGTTATTAACGGATTATATGCCTAAAAGGGCCACATCGCTTACATACCGCAAGCTGATCAACAACCTACCAGACCCAATGGGCCCTCTCCGTGAGAAATGGTCCCGTGATGTGGGGGAATTTGATGACCCGGAGTGGCGGGAGGCGTTGGCTTCGCCGCGAGAGGTGGGTATACCGTCGAGGCTCCGGCTGGTACAGCTCCACATTCTGCACTGCTCCTACTACACCAGACACACTCTGCACAGTATAGGTAGTGCGCCACATCCGTTCTGCTTGCGCGGCTGCGGGGAGGTGGGAAACTTCTTCCATACCATATGGGAATGCCCCGTACTCCAGGAGTACTGGAAGCAGGTGATGCGTACGCTGTCACAGTCAGGGGGAGTCTCGCTGGTACCAGAACCCAGACGCTGCCTTTTGAATATATGGGAACCTAACGACCTCTCGCGCCTGGCGCAGGGCTGGGCCACGCTAGGGATAATGATAGCCAAACGCAACATAGCTCAAAAATGGGGGACAGGGTAATGGCCGAGGCTCACCACATGGGGAGCGGACATGGACGAGGCCATGTTTGCTGAGAGGTCGGCCTTTGTTAGATGGGGCTGCCCTCATAAATGACCATGTCATGAGTGATGTAATATGTGACGTTATCACCAGTGCATTGCGAACGCGCAAGTTATAGTTAGCTCAACTAACTATAACAGTTTAGCAGGCGAATTTCTCTAGTTTTATATGAGTCAAATGTCCAACTAACTATAACGTCCCTGAAACCTATGGTTTATATATATATATTCACTTAAAAAACCATAGGTTTCACACACGTTATAGTTAGGAATTAGCATTTAAAAAACCTTGCAAATTCACTTAAAAAACCATAGGTTTCACACATGTTATAGTTAGCTGGACATTTCCCTCGTAAAAAACCAATGAAATTTCCCCGTTATAGTTAGTGCAGGCAACTATAACTCATGCGACCGCAATCCTCTGCTGATGTCATCAGATATTACATCACTGATTACATATGTGTCTTTCTGAAAAATAAATATTTGTAATATATGTATAGCTAAAGATTAATGGAAGAAGACATGGGTAAATAGGTGTCTAAATACAGTGATGTAATATCTGACGTCATCAGCAGAGGATTGCGGTCGCGTGAGTTATAGTTGCCTGCACTAACTATAACGGGGAAATGTCATTGTTTTTTTACGAGGGAAATGTCCAGCTAACTATAACATGTGTGAAACCTATGGTTTTTTAAGTGAATTTGCAAGGTTTTTTAAATGCTAATCCCTAACTATAACGTGTGTGAAACCTATGGTTTTTTAAGTGAATTTGTACGGTTTTTTAAATGCTAAGTTATGTATTTATTAATATATACTTTTTTTTAAAGGTTTTTCACCGTGCGCGCACCGTGCGCGCGCTGTGGGCACTCGGTGCGCTTCGCGCACCGAGCGCCCACGATGCGTTGTGCGTGCCGTGCGCGCACGGTGCGCACACCACACGCTTTTTCGTAAAAAAAAAAAAGTTTTTTCATCCTTGGGGGTCCTTCAGTGACCCCCTGACAAAGGCTAGGGGGTCAGGAACTGTCCACCCTGCCCCCTTTTCACGTTCTCCACCTTTGTTTTTCACTGCCTCAGACTGCGAGAGACAAAATGGCGGACCACACTTCCTGATTTCGACCGATTCGAATGTTTACTGACATCTAACAACCAATCAGAATTGCGCTCGCGCACGTCACCGTGCGCGCACGGTGCGCGCTTATAGATATATATGTACTTTTAACTGAAATTTTCTCAGGAACTACTGAACACATTGACTCCAGATATTCAAAAGGCACATCCTTGACCTGAGGACTACCTCTCTGCCAAATTTCAAGTAATTCTGTTCAGCCGTACGGGCTGTACCTTGGACTAAAGGTCCCTATGGAAAAATGCATGGGGAAAACGTGTTTTGGGACCCCCCTTTTTTCTCGGCCCCCGCTTGACTAATCACCCCGAGACTTTCAGGGTCGGAGCGGAGCACCCCACCTATTTTAAAAACTACGCGAGGATTCGTCAACCGGCGCCAAAGTTATTCAAAATAGAATTTTCAGATTTCCTATGGAAACATGGTCCTAACTATAACTATCTACTGGCGACCGCCAGTAGATAATATATATATGTATATGTCAAAAGTTTCGCCACAAAGATCCCAGGAATCCCAAATCTGTTGGAAACCGGAACAGCCGATAACAGACTCAGCTGTAAGTGCAAGTGAGTATTTTCTTCAAAGCTCAGCATGCCTGCCATGATGCGTTTCAGCCTACCAGAGGCCTTGTTCACATGATATATATATATATATATTCACTGAAAAAACCATAGGTTTCACACACGTTATAGTTAGGAATTAGCATTTAAAAAACCTTGCAAATTCACTGAAAAAACCATAGGTTTCACACATGTTATAGTTAGTGGAAATTTTACTGATAAAAAACCAATGAAATTGCCCCGTTATAGTTAGCGCAGGCAACTATAACTCACGCGACCGCAATCCTCTGCTGATGCTAATACTGTATTTAGACACTTATTTGCCCATGTCTTCTTCCATACATTTTTAGCTATACATATATTACAAATATTTTTTTTTCATAAAGACACATATGTCATCAGCAGAGGATTGCGGTCGCGTGAGTTATAGTTGCCTGCGCTAACTATAACGGGGCAATTTCATTGGTTTTTTATCAGTAAAATTTCCACTAACTATAACATGTGTGAAACCTATGGTTTTTTCAGTGAATTTGCAAGGTTTTTTAAATGCTAATTCCTAACTATAACGTGTGTGAAACCTATGGTTTTTTCAGTGAATTAGTACGGTTTTTTAAATGCTAAGTTTTTTTCCCTTATAATAAGCCCTGTACATTTGGTGGCCTACGGCCACCAAAAGCACAGGGGGTGGGGTAAGTGTGGATAGTGTTTTTTTCCATTGTAATAAGCCCAGCACATTTGTGGTAAGTGTGGATAGTGTTTTTTTTATTTTTATTTTTTTACCGTACGCTTACCGTAAGCGTACGGTAAGCGTACCCCGCGAAATTGCCGAAAAAAAAATAAAACCGTTTTTGCACTTGGGGGATGTTTGGGGACTCCCTCAACATGACTATGTGGGAGGGAGTTGTCAAAACAGCCCCTTTACATGTTTTTGGGCTTCCGATTTTAAAAATCTCTCTCAGTGCGAGAGACAAAATGGCGGCCGCCGCTTCCTGGTTTCGGCCGATTCGAATGTTTACTAAGATCTAAGAGCCAATCAGAATCGCGCTCGCGCACGCCACCGTACGCTTACCGTAAGCGTACGGTAAGCGTACCGTAAGCTGGCTCAGATATATATATTGATTTAAAGGCTATTTTCTCAGAATCTACTGAACAGATTTACACCAAACCTACAAAAGGCACTTCCTTGACCTAGGGACTACCTCTCTGCCAAATTTTGAGTAATTCTGTTCAGCCATTCGGGCTGTAGCTCGTTCTAAAGGTCCTATGGAAAAATGCATGGGAAAAACGCGTTTTGGGACCCCCCTTTTATCTCAGCCCCCGCTTGACGAATCCCCCCGAGACTTTCAGGGTAGGAGCGGAGCGTAGCGCCCCACCTATTTTGAGAAATTCGCGAGGATTCGTCGACCGGCGCCAAAGTTATTCAAAATAGAATGTTGAGGTTTTCCTATGGAAACGTGGTCCTAACTATAACTACCTACTGGCTATCGCCAGTAGGTAATCTACACATACATATATATATATATATATATATATATATATATTACCTACTGGTACCTAGAGGCCTTGTTCACATGATATATATATATATATATCTACACATACATATATATATATATATATATATATATATTACCTAAGGTAAAAAAACACTATCCACACCTACCCCACCCCCTGTGCTTTTGGTGGCCGAAGGCCACCAAATGTTCAGGGCTTATTGTAAGGGAAAAAAACACTATCCACACTTACCCCACCCCCTGTGCTTTTGGTGGCCGTAGGCCACCAAATATTCAGGGCTTATTATAAGGGAAAAAAACACTATCCACACTTACCCCACCCCCTGTGCTTTTGGTGGCCGTAGGCCACCAAATGTACAGGGCTTATTATAAGGGAAAAAAACACTATCCACACTTACCCCACCCCCTGTGCTTTTGGTGGCCGAAGGCCACCAAATGTACAGGGCTTATTATAAGGCAAAAAAACACTATCCACACTTACCCCACCCCCTGTGCTTTTGGTGGCCGTAGGCCACCAAATGTACAGGGCTTATTAATAGGTAAAAAAAACTAAATTTTGGCAACATGAAATTATAAAATCGAAATAAAAAAAACACTATGCACATTGACCCCACCCCCTGTGCTTTTGGTGGCCGAAGGCCACCAAATGTACAGGGCTTATTAAAGTTGATAAAAACCGTGCACGGAACGAACTGCGTTAAGTGGGCGCGCACGCCTCGAATGGCATAAAGTAACTTAGCATTTAAAAAACCGTACAAATTCACTGAAAAAACCATAGGTTTCACACACGTTATAGTTAGGAATTAGCATTTAAAAAACCTTGCAAATTCACTGAAAAAACCATAGGTTTCACACATGTTATAGTTAGCGGAAATTTTACTGATAAAAAACCAGTGAAATTCCCCCGTTATAGTTAGTGCAGGCAACTATAACTCACGCGACCGCAATCTTCTGCTGATGACATATGTGTCTTTATGAAAAAAAAATATTTGTAATATATGTATAGCTAAAAATGTATGGAAGAAGACATGGGCATATAAGTGTCTAAATACAGTATTAGCATCAGCAGAGGATTGCGGTCGCGTGAGTTATAGTTGCCTGCACTAACTATAACGGGGGAATTTCACTGGTTTTTTATCAGTAAAATTTCCGCTAACTATAACATGTGTGAAACCTATGGTTTTTTCAGTGAATATATATATATATATATATATATATATATATATATGTTTGCCATTACGCTGCAGCTCACCTTTGATAAAGGGCATACGCCCGAAAAGCGTCAGGATTGGCTGTGGAGGTCCGTGAGGAGACTTCCCTTGATCTTCACTTATCTCCTGCGGGTGCGTTCCAACTGGGGGCAACTCTCTTTCTTTTCATATTTGCGGCCGGCCCAGTCGCGGAACAGCACCGCCGCGTTATCAGCGCGGATCCTTGGTTGCCTGTAGTGGGCAATTGTGTGTGGAGCAGGAGGAGATTGTTCACACTGGGGGGAGCAGCTTTGAATGCACCCTAATTCAAGTGAATTTCACGACGTGGTGGCTACAGCCCACATGGGTGTTATGACAGGACTTCAACTCCCAGGATGCTATGCAAACTTCCAGGATGTTGTGTAAACTCACCTGATGTTAATGTTTGGAGTAGGAATAAAAGAGGGTAAATGCTGGAAGTCCTGAATGTTTGCCATTACACCGCAGCTCACCTTTGATAAAGGGCATATGCCCGAAACACGTCAGGATTGGCTGTGGAGGTCCTTGAGGAGACTTCCCTTGATCTTCACTTATCTCCTGCGGGTGCGTTCCAACGGGGGGCAACTCTCTTTATATATATATATATATATATATATATATATATATATATATATATATATATATATATATATATATATATATATATACACCACCAATCCCGCTTTGTCGATAAAAACGGGTCTGACACATGTTTGGGTTGCAATTCAGTAATTTAATGCCGCCATATAGCACTTTTACAGTAACGCGATGTCCTCTCTCGCAGCTCCTGGCAGACTCGTTTCGGCGGATGCCTTCATCAATGCCGGTTGTATGCTGGGAAGTTCAAAAATCAAAGACTTTCGCGGGCAGTTCATTTAAAAAGCCAGGTGAGTAATCCCATTGGACCATGGATGTCATCATAGAAAGAGGACAAGGAAAGTTCCAAAAGTAAGTACTTTTCCCCTCTCTGAGTCCAAGGTTCCTCAAGTGCTCCAATCACGCTTTAGGAGTAAAGGACACTGGAATCGCGAGCCAGGTTCAGTAACCCGCTCGTGCATCCATTTGTGCACTGACTAAGTCAGCCCTCGAGCGCCATGCTCCTTGTAAGTTGCGCGATTCATGGCGGATTGCATCGCCGAAGTGCAACTCATCAACAGTCCATCTGTTGCTCTTTCCCCAGTGCCTGCTTCAATATCTAGGCTGGGGGGGCGCCGCATTGTGCAGTTCATGCACGGAGTCCACTGGCTTGTCGGCGATATGCGGAGCACCAAACCAAGAGGCGTGTCAGTCAAAGCGGAGCCGACCTCCGCCTTAAACATACCACCAATCCCGCTTTGTGGATAAAAACGGGTCTGACACATGCTTGGGTTGCAATTCAGTAATTTAATGCCGCCATATAGCACTTTTACAGTAACGCGATGTCCTCTCTCGCAGCTCCTGGCAGACGCGTTTCGGCGGATGCCTTCATCAATGCCGGATGTATGCTGGGAAGTTCAAAAATCAAAGACTTTCGCGGGCAGTTCATTTAAAAAGCCAGGTGAGTAATCCCATTGGACCATGGATGTCATCATAGAAAGAGGACAAGGAAAGTTCCAAAAGTAAGTACTTTTCCCCTCTCTGAGTCCAAGGTTCCTCAAGTGCTCCAATCACGCTTTAGGAGTAAAGGACACTGGAATCGCGAGCCAGGTTCAGTAACCCACTCGTGCATCCATTTGTGCACTGACTAAGTCAGCCCTCGAGCGCCATGCTCCTTGTAAGTTGCGCAATTCATGGCGGATTGCATCGCCGAAGTGCAACTCATCAACAGTCCATCTGTTGCTCTTTCCCCAGTGCCTGCTTCAATATCAATCAATCAATCAGTGACATTTATAGAGCGCGCTACATACCCGTAGGGTCTCAAGGCGCTGGGGGGGGGGGTGCCGCTACTGCTCGAACAGCCAGGTCTTCAGCTTCTTCCTGAAGGAGAGGTGGTCTTGGGTCAGGCGCAGGTCGGTCGGGAGGGAGTTCCAGGTCTTGGCGGCCAGGTAGGAGAAGGACCTTCCTCCTGTAGTCGCTCTTCGGATGCGGGGGACGGCGGCGAGGGCGTGGTTGGCTGATCGGAGGTGGCGTTTGGGAGCGTAGAAGTTGATCCGGCTGTTGAGGTAGCTCGGGCCTTGGTCGTGTAGGGCTTTGTGTGCGTGGGTGAGGAAGCGGAAGGTGATTCTTTTGTTCATGGGGAGCCAGTGAAGGTCTCTCAGGTGTCCGGTGATGTGGCTGGTTCGTGGGATGTCGAGGATGAGTCTGGCCGAGGCGTTCTGGATCCGCTGGAGTCTCTTCTGGAGCTTGGCGGTGGTACCGGCGTAGAGGGCGTTGCCGTAGTCCAGTCGGCTGGTGACGAGGGCCTGGGTGACGGTCTTCCTGGTCTCGGTGGGGATCCACCGGAAGATCTTCCGTAGCATGCGTAGGATGTTGAAGCACGCCGAGGAGACGTTGTTGACTTGCCTGGTCATGGAGAGGGAGGAGTCCAGGATGAAGCCCAGGTTGCGTGCATGGTCTGTTGGTTTGGGTGCGGTGCCCAGGGCTGGAGGCCACCAGGAGTCGTCCCAGGCGGAGGGGGAAGAGCCCAGGATGAGGACCTCCGTCTTGTCAGAGTTCAGTTTCAGGCGGCTGGTCGTCATCCACTCGGCTACCTCTTTCATCCCTTCGTGCAGGTTGGCTCTGGCGGAGGCGGGGTCGTTGGTCAGGGAGAGGATCAGCTGGGTGTCGTCGGCGTAGGAGATGATGCTGAGGTTGTGTTTGCGTACGATGGCCGCGAGGGGGCTCATGTAGACGTTGAAGAGGGTGGGGCTCAGAGATGATCCTTGAGGGACGCCGCAGATGACTTCGGAGGCTTCTGATTTGTATGGTGGTAGGCGGACTCTCTGTGTCCTTCCGTCGAGGAAGGAGATGATCCATTCCAGCGCCTTGTCCTGGATTCCGATGATACTGAGGCGCTGTACTAGGGTGCGGTGGCAGACCGTGTCGAATGCCGCGGAGAGGTCTAGGAGGATGAGGGCCGCTGTTTCTCCATTGTCCATCAGGGCTCGGATGTCATCGGTGGCGGCGATGAGGGCGGTCTCGGTGCTGTGATTGGCTCGGAAGCCGGACTGTGAGGGGTCGAGGGATCCGTTCGTCTCGAGGAAGGCGGCCATCTGCTTGTTGACGGTCTTCTCGATGACTTTGGCTGGAAACGGGAGGAGCGAGATGGGGCGGTAGTTCTTGAGTTCGGTGGGGTCCGCTGTTGGTTTCTTGAGTAAGGCGCTGAGTTCGGCGTGTTTCCAGCTCTCAGGGAAGGTGGCGGTGTTGAATGATGTGTTGATGATGTCTCGCAGGTGGGGTGCGATGACAGCGTCGGCCTTGTTGAAAACGTGGTGAGGGCAGGGGTCGGTCGGTGATCCGGAGTGGATGGAGTTCATCGTGCGGATGGTGTCTTCGGTGCTGATCGGGGTCCAGGCGTGGAGGGTGGTGGTGGGGGGTGATTGTTCGGTCATGGTGTGCGTTGGTTGGTTGTTGAAGCTGTTGTGTATGTCCGTGATCTTGTTGTGGAAGTATGAAGCGAGGGAGTTGCAGAGGTCTTGTGATGGGGTGATGTCGTTGTTTCCTGCGCTGGGGTTGGAGAGCTCTTTCACGATGTTGAAGAGTTCCTTGCAGTTGTGTGCGTTGTTGTCCAACCGTTCCTTGAATGCTGTTTTCTTGGCGGCGCGGATAAGCTGGTGGTGCTTCCGGGTGGCAAGCTTGAAGGAGGTCCTGTTGTCCGGTGTAGGTTCCCTTCTCCAGACTTTCTCGAGGGCTCGGCAGTTCTTCTTGGAGCTCTTGAGTTCGTCCGTGAACCATGGGGCTTTCTTGCTTCCGGGTCTGCTGGGCGGGGTCCTCAGCGGGGCGAGCTCGTCCGCGCAGATGCTGATCCACTTCGTGAGGTTGACGGCGGCCTGGCTGGGGTTCGCTGAGCTGGCAGGAGGGTGCTGGCTCAGGGAGGTGGCGAGCTGGTCTGCTGTGATCTTGTTCCAGCTTCTGCGGGCGGCCTGTTGCTGGTGGTGGTGGGTCGTCGTTCTCTTGAATGTGAAGTGGATGCAGCTGTGGTCCGTCCATTGGAGCTCTGTGGCGTGGCTGAAGTCGATGTCTGTGCTGGAAGAGAAGACTGCGTCGAGTGTGTGTCCGGCGAGGTGGGTGGGGGTGGACACCAGTTGCTTGAGTCCCAGGTTGGCGAGGTTGTCCAGCAGGGTGCTGGTGTTGCGGTCGTTGTTGTTCTCCAGGTGGAAGTTGAGGTCCCCCAGGAGGATGTAGTCAGCGGAGGGGAGGGCATGCGGGCTGACGAAGTCGGCGATGTCCTCGCTGAATTGCGTGCGTGGTCCAGGGGGTCGGTAGATCAGGGTGCCTCTGAGGGTGGTGTTCGGGTTGGTGTGGATCTGGAAATGCAGGTGTTCGGCAGTGGTCAGGGTGTTCTCGGTGCTGGTCGTGAGACGGATGGTGTTCTTGTGGATGATGGCGATGCCTCCTCCCATCTGGTTGGCGTTGCGGTCCCTCCGGACGATCTTGTAGCCCTCTGGGATAGCGATGGCGGGAGCTGAAGAGGCGTTCATCCAGGTCTCTGTGAGGAAGGCAACGTCAGGGGCTGTGGCGTCTAGGAGGTTCCAGAGTTCGATGGCGTGTCTGTGGACGGAGCGGGTGTTGAGCAGGATGCACTTGAGGTGGGTGCTGCTGCTGTTCGACTTGGCGGGGGCTGGTGTGCGGCAGGTCCGGATGCAGGTGAATTTGCAGGCGTGGCAGCTGAAAGGTCCGTGGGTGCGTCGTGGTGTGGCTTGATGGCATTCTGGGAGTCGGCCAGAGTTGAGAGCGATGAGGGTGGCGGCGGAGTACGTCAGGCGGGTCGGTCGGCGGCATCGGGGGCCAGGGGTCCTGGCGCTGGTCGCGATCCGGTCGCGGACGGGCGCAGACGGGCTTACCTTTGGCGCGCCTTCGGCGCACAATCGGCGCGCCCGCTGCGCGTGACCGCTGCGCGTTCGCACGGTCGCCATATAAAGGCGAAGTGCGCGGGTGGGCGGAGCAGCTGGGAGGCGGGAGCGGGGCGGGAACAGAATGAAAAAAGGGGCGGGGCTTGCGGTGGTGGCGGGAAGCGGGGAGCGGGGAGGGAAGGCGGCGATGTAGGCGGGCTAACAGGAAGGACACAAGCTGGACAGATAAACAGGCAAATATACTTTATTAAGCACAAATGGCGAACAAAACAAGGGAAAAAGAAACTCAAACACGGGCAGGGAATACAGATGACAAGCACAAATGGCGAGAGAAACAAAGGCAAAACAAACGGCAACGGGTGGGGGGGGGCGCCGCATTGTGCAGTTCATATATATAGCCTAGGGAAGAACCAACCTCCTCACCTGATGGCTGGGAATGAAGGACCCTTTCTCTGCTTCGAGGATGACACCGCGTGAGGGATGTCAGACTGCTGCGTGTCGAAGATTCAGCATGCAGGACCTCGTGTAAGTGTGAAAGGAATTCTTCTCTAATTAGCAGGGGGAAATAAGGGTCTTATATACATGAGTGGTCACTCCAGGGTTTCTTCTAGAATCGATATATGCTTTGAAAACAATCATTTAAGTTTTTCCAAACAATGCGATCATGCACAGCGGGCTGATGGCCAAGGATGAATAAAGTGGTGACTCTTATACAGAATAATTATGCAGTGTCTGAGGACATGTTTATGTGCGTCAGGTACAGGGAGTATGATAAAATACTAAGAGCCTGGTGTCGAAGAGACAGGAGCAAACTATTAGGTAAAAGGCCACCTGTTCAGAACAGATATTGTCGTGTGGATGGGACAATGTTATGTAAAAGGGGCCTTTAATGACAGGACTAGCCTAAAAGACATGACATGCTACTGATCAACAAATATATAGATACTCATGCACACAAGCGTGCAGACACACAGGTTCCATGTGCACAGACCAACACCAATATATGCTATTTTCTTCTGCAGAAGGCTCTGATATTATCATGTGCTCTTCTACCAGTGGACATTAAGCATGTGCACATCAGCCTGTGCTCACTGCTCCACATCACACTCTGTCCTCCAACGTATACCCGTCTGTGCCCCTTACTGTCAATCAGCCTGTCCTTTCAGATGCACAACAGTCATTGCTCCCAATGTACATCAGCTTCCACTTCCTTGAACTGAAGCACGTTTTCCTGCCATTCCATCTTGCAGAATACCAGGTAGTCCCGTGCTACAGATAATCTTTGAGCCTTTGTTGCACACCACACTTTGCTCCCCTGAGACCCTTTGGTTCACTCAGGATCGTCCATATTGTTATGTGAGAAATTGCACCAGTTCTGATCTTTCTTTGATTTCTGGTGCTTGTGCAGGGCTGTTTAAGGCCTGGGCAAATTGGGCGCTTGCTCAAGACCTCCAGCATCCAAAGGGCCTGCTGGTAAAGTGATCAAGATAGCCAGAAGAGCAGATTCTTTGTCTGATGATCATGCACACTACAGAGAATCTTAAACCACAAAACCACCTACCCCACCTTAACCCTCATGCTCTCAGGGATTTTGTGGTTATCAAGTTAAAGAATAAACTTTGTCTTACGTCTTTATTGCCATCATCAACTCTTCTATCTTATCACTCTCTCTTTACCTCTCTACCAAACTCTACATTATGTACTTATCACAGTTCTCACTCTATTTGAACTCTCCCCCTCACCTAGATTTACCAAACCTCACTATCAATACACATCTCTCACACCCACATCTGTTTACCTTTCTCTTTACCTCACCTCTATCTCTCAATCTCAATCACCTCTATCACTCTTTACCTCAACTCTGTGTCTCTCTGTCTCTCTATGCAAACTCACTGAATCAATTAACACCTTTTGAAGAGTATAGGTAGTGCCCATCTCTCCTCTCCCAAGTGTGTCCCCACCAAGCTCACAGAAATGCAGCAAATACACAAATCTGTCTGGGAAGAATCCTCTACCGCCTCATGTTTTTACCATTCAGGCCTGGGTATTCTGAAAGGGAACCTAAGGTCCTCCTTTATAGGCAAACGTGCACTCAGTGTATGTACACAGCCACAGAACACACACTGCCCAGCACTGTTACCTCTATGTATTGTGCCACCACAGAGACCCATACACCGGGCACACACATTCACCGTGTACACACTGCACAACACTATCTCTTTCATGTACTATACTCCTAGTTAGTACACATACTCCCAGTACATGCATTTACCATGCATGCACTGCACATCACTACATCCTTCATGTTCTGTTATCCTTGCAGGTACACACACACCCAGCACATACACTCACCATGCATGCACTGCTCAGCGCTGCCCTATCCCTGTATTGTAACCTTCCCAGGCACATATACACCTAGAGCAGAGTCGCCACTCCTGCACTGCATAGCACTTCCACATCTACCGGTTGTAGGATAAGGTATAGTTAAGCACACAGCTGCTGAACTTTTAAAAAGGTGAGTGAACCTGCAACAGGGTAAAATGTACCTGTTCACTACTACTGATCACTACACGTATGCTGCCACTTCCACGCTGGTGCCGCTTAGCTCCTTGTCAAGGCGGTAGCCTTCCACCACAATGAGAGTAGCGCTTTGGGCACCCCAAGTCCAACAAATCACCAATCCGTGAGATGGGCCTATGTCATGGCACGCATGTATGATCCATGTTGGCCTAGTCCAACAAACATCAGCAGCAGGGGGGTTACAGACAACAGTACAGTTGGGCACTCAGGGTAGGGGTACAAGTCCATTACCATGCAGAGGACTTTTCTGTCCCAACCGTTTTCTTTTCAGAAAGTATGCAAAATGCTAATGCAGCATTGTGTGCTATTTTTAGTATGAAATGCTTCTTTACATTCATTTTTAGGGCCCATTTGACACTAAAAAAGTAAAAAACTGCTTTTGACATGAACAGCCACCCATGTTCTATTAATTCACATGGTTACCGTGCTCCCAAACTCCCATTTTTAAATAAATGAAAACAATTATATATTCAACATGGTGTAATACTGTAATCATTGCATTTTGTGGAACAAGTCTGATGTGAAATACAGGACATTTTGTGAGGTTATGGCATTGTAAACAAAATGTTGACCTTGCTCACCTTTTACCTAAGTTGATAAAATTAGCACCCCTGAGTTACTTAACAGTACACCTTCCCTTCAGTATCAAACAATCACTTTGAGAGTCGGTGGGCACTTTACAAAGCATATATTTCCATACAGACCTTGTTGAGATACTCCTGCCGTAAACTCTTAAACAGAGATGACTGACTTCATGGGGGTTGCGGCAGTGAACATTAGACTTGTTCCAATTTTACTCTAATAGTCTAAAGTTATGCAGAACTGCTTTAGCACCATAGTACCAGACCCTCATAGTGACATGAAAACCAAACTGCCTGTTTGAATGATCGACAGGCTATGCTCAGCCTATCACACATGCACTATTTGTGTTGTATAGAGTGCTGACACACGTGCACTCTGTTAGTGATCAGGGGTCTGAAATCATAGCCTGCAACTTGCTGTATGCCAGCGAATGAAAGCAAATTACAGGCCCTGCATCACACTTACAATGTGATTACACAACCAATCACCATGCAGCTCGAGCCACGTGGTACTTTACCATTTTATAGTCCCTGACACTGTCGATCACTCTGTGAGGGATTCAGACCCTCCCGCTCGGTGGCAAGAGAAACCCAGGGGTATATTTACAAGGGGATCACCACCAGAGTGTCACTTTTAGCGACGTTCTGTTTGTGATATGCCCTTCTCCATATTTACAACGAGGTGTTTCTGGCTTAACATTGTCTTGTAAATAGGGCCCCTTTACACGCATCACTTAGCGTGAAAGGCCGTGCAATGGGTGTTGCTGTGGGTGTTCCACTTCAACACCCATTGCTCTTGATGCTGCCCTAGATTTACAAGGAGGTGTAAATCTGAGGCAGCACCAAAAACTAACGCCATCCAAGAGCAGGATTTGAATGGCAAAAAGAGGAGAAATACTTTTATTTCTCCTTGTTTTTGCTTTTTCTGTCTGCTGCATTCAGCAGTGCATATAGAAGTAACAAATCACCATTAGTGATTGTTTATGCGCAGGAAGGGAAACCTTCCTACACATAAACAATCATTCCCTGCAATGCAGATAGGCTTGCACTGTGGTGCAAGGGTGCCTGCATTGTCGTTCGGCATCTAAATTTAACACCAGTGCTAGGGAAAATGTCAAAGCATGGCACTGCCAAATTTGGCAGAGCTCCACACACAGACATTTTCTCATAAGTATGCCCCCAAGTGAGAACTGAGAGGCAACCAGAGCAGGACTCTATACGTGTGTGTGTATATATATATATATATATATATATATTACCTACTAGCGGTCGCCAGTAGGTAGTTATAGCTAGGACCTAGTATCCATAGGAAAAAAATGTTTTGTTTTTCCAACAACTTTAGCGCCGGTTAACGAGTCTTCGCGTAATTTTCAAAACTTGTGATCAGCTCCTGTCCTGAAAGTTTCGGCGCAATTCGCCAAGCAGGGTCCGAGAATAAAGGAGGGGTCCCAAAACGTGTTTTCCCCATGTTATTTTCCATAGGAAACTTTAGACACGGCTACAGCCTGAACTGCTGAACGGAATTACACCAATTTTGGCAAAACGGTAGCCCTTGGTTCAGAAAGAGTCTTTATTGCTAAATGGTGTAAACCCGTTCAGTAGTTCCTGAAAGATTCAAAACATAAAAGTTGGAAAATCAATTTCCCATAGGAAACTTTAGCCATGGCTACAGCCCGAACTGCTGAAAGGAATTACAGCAAATTTGACAAAAAGGTAGTGCTTGGTTCAGAAAGGGACCTTTTTTTTTTTTAAATGGTGTAAATCCATTCAGTAGTTTGAGAAATCCAAAAAATAAAAGTTTTGATATCTAGGGATGCAGTGGGTTCGCGAACCCTCACGACCATGAGCTTCACTGTGATTGTCTGTCAACACTCCAAACCAGGAAGTGTTGGCAGCCATCTTGTGACTCTGTAGAACCGAGTCACAAGAAAACAGTGAAACAAAGGTGAAAAACAAGAAAAGGGGGCAGGCTAGAAACACCCTGATCCCCCTAGGCCCGATTAGGGGGTCCCACAAGGACCCCTAGGGCCCAAAAAAGATTTTTTAAATATAATTTTGCCGAAACTTGCGGTGGGGTCACGAATCCCGCCGAAAGTTTATACAAAACGAAGCTCGGCTTCTTGCGCTTTATTTAAAAAAAAGCCCCCGGGTGGGCCAGGTCCCAGGGGCACCATAAATTCAATAGCAGGGGCCCCTGCAGCCCCGGGGACCACCACCTCCCGGGGCTAAGTATATGATATGCGGGAGGGCACGTGGCCATCCCCCAGCCCCGGGGACTGCCACCCCCCGGGGCTTGTGTTTTAATGTGTTGGGGGGGCCTCCAAGGCCCCCCCAAGCCCCGGGGACAACCAAGTCCCCGGGGCTTTAAACATGTTGGGAGGGGGGCCGCGCGTCCCCCCTCCTGGAGCCCTTGATAGCTTCCAAAATCCAAAGCAGATTGCTTTTCCACATGGGGAGCTGCATGGCAGCAGCTCCCTGTGTGGAAAAGCAATGCCGGCTCCCGCAGGGGACGGGGATCCGGCGGGACCATGGGGGATTGGGGCTCCCCCACGGTCCCTAAACATGAGGTCAGGAGGTCAGGTGCCGGGGATGGGGGCCCCGTCACCCAAAATGGCCCAGAAATAAAAATAAAAAATTGCATTTCGGTATGCCCCGGGGGATGAGGTCCCCGGGGCGAATGTAAATTAATGGAAGTGAACAATTAAAAAAAAAAAAAAATTGGAGTCACGACCCTAGCGTGGCGGCACTTGAGTCTGTAAGGTACAGTGGAAGTGGGTTATCGCTGTCATTACTGTTTGATATTGTGCTCTTTGTTCTTCACGATTTGACTATACCCGGTCCTCTAGCTGTATCCTGCATCCACGGAAGTAGACCCACACCATTTAGGTCAAACTACGTAACTATGGGCAAAAGAAAGGCACAAACTGTACCTCAAAATATTAACAACAGGCAGCCTAATACACAAACGCGCTCACGCCAGACACTACTCACTTACTTGACAGTGGGAGTAATCGAGCAGCAGATTCTAACTGTAGAGGAGTCATTGAGCACGGCTAATTTAGAGCCTGTTACAAACCCAATAACTGTTATTACACAGGGGTGCCTTGATTTACCAATTGAAAGTTCGCCATTAAAAACTAATGGGCCTAGTGCGGATATATCCGGCCATATTACAGGAAGTGGCCATGATCAGGAAGGACAACCACCTCCCAAGCGAGCTAGAAATCCTGCTTCCATTCCTAAAACAACGGGGACCTTAAGTGCACTACCGGCGATACCTCAACTTAAAACACGAAAAAAGGTCTACAAAAAGTGTTTCTCGCTAGTCTCGCAGAAACCAGGGGATAGGGGAAAACATGTAGGCACCCCGAATACTCATATTGAAAAGGAGGTGACCAAGACTAATGATAAACTGGATTCCCTGGATATCTATATTAGAGCAACATTAGATAACTTATCAAGCAGAATTGGGACGCTGGAAGATCTAGTACTTACCAGTCTTAGCAAAAACACAGCAACTTTGAGGATTTATTAGATGTGCATAAGTGCAAGAAAGTATAAAGTGATAAGAGAGAATTGTCAAACTGCTGGTATATTACCCATCAGTAACAATGAACAGACCAGAGGCTTATTACGTAGACCAGAGAATAACTTTACCTCCAATCAAGAGGCCCATCTGAGTACTCACCCTCTAGCCCCGCCCGTATCTATAAAGCCCCCCCGGCTCCAATCTTAGCTCTATTAGCATTGGGCAGGGCATTGAAGGTGATCAACAAAACAACAATCCAGATCTACCGCCCGCAGCCACCCCCTACGTAGTCGTGCTAACAAACGTACTGAGTCCACAGAAGGGGAGCCCGGAATCATGGGCGAATCTAAGAAATAAATCACTACACTGGCTAGGCTCTAGGACAGGACTCACAGAAAGGCTGTATGATGACTTTAAGATGGCCAGAAGTGCCCCGTGGATTGGCAAAGGCCAGAAGATCATGAGGGGGGGGGGGGACTGTGTGAATATTGACATTTAAATCTCCAAAATTAGTTCGTGAAATACTGAACAGAGCTGGGTCTCGTACCATCTTTACCCAGGGCATTAACCTGGTACCATTAGGCTTTTTTTACCACCCAGACAGTATTAATAAATTTACCCACTCCAGGGAAGTACCAACCCCGGGCCCTACGAGTCAGTTCATCAGTTCAATGTCCCTGTTTATAACCGATTTGAAACACTCTCTAACCTTGACCTAGTTCATTGACAACAAATGGGGGAACCTTGCTGTACAGTTACAACTAACACTATGGACCGGGCGCCCAGTACGAGTCATCTTGACCTGTCACTTATTAATACTTTAGACGAGCCTCTTGAATCGGAAAGAACCGGCCCAGAGCGGGACACGGTGGGCACCAGCACACTGGAGGGAATCCCTAGCCCAACACAAAACATCTGTTACTCTCAGCCATATGTTCAAAATGCCGGGATAAATGACACTGGAAGAGACCCAGAGGATAGGAGCCAAATACAATTCTGGAACATTGCAGGATTAAAATCCAAGGAAGATAATACTCTGTGGATTGAGTTTATTAACAATTTTAACATTATTAATCTACAAGAAACTTGGATGAAAGACCCTCTACACATCAGTGGTTACAAAACATTCCACACACCAGCTATTGCAACTACATCTGGCAGAGCCAAGGAGGGGCTGTTCACATAGGTTTCACACCATCTCATTGTTGGAAAAAGTAAATTTATAACCACTGAACCTCATTATCATAGTGATCTTTCACGTGGATAGAATTTTTTTTTTTTTTTTTTAAACGTATTTTTATAGCAGAATTAAGTATCAGAACTCCATACGAGCAACCTACGCCCACCAGATATCTCAGAGCCCCCGCATCTTTGTAATCCTGTACACAGCCATTCAGCCCACATCCCGGAGGCTGGGCGGCACAACATTACCATTCTCTGAGTATCGTAGCCATCCTGTCACAATAGAGCAGGTCAACCTCCCAAGGCAATATCTGCTTTTCTCCCAGCCGCCTCAATCCCCAGCTGTCCGTCATTATACTACTACAACACCCCGATAACTCCCCCCCCTCCCACCCACCCATTACTGCTGGCGGAGGCCCCGATCATGAGGTCTAGCATACTGTTGCTACTGCTGCCGGTTGTTCGCCTGTGACGCCTAGGCCTCGTGGAGCCCCTCCCTCCCGGTCCTCCTGCTCTGTGCTCTCCAGCCGGTAATCCTTCATAGCCTGTACTATCAGCTCCCATGCCCTCACCCATTCCAGTCCCTGCTCATCCCCTGCCCTGGTCACCTGTCGCCTCCTAAGCACACTTTCACAACTAGCCCACTTCAGCAACTCAGCCATCCATTGTTAAACCACGTGGGGAACGATAAAATGCCAATCATACTTCAACATGGATAACAAGAACCTAGCAAAATTCAGTTCTGCCAGGTCATGCCCTTTTATCGACAAACTGGTCCCCCATTAACAATCAGTGCGTTTATAGCCAGGCCCAACAGTCACATACTTTTTGCATTTGCACATTTGTTACAATGATAAAATAAATCCTTCTGGAGTGGAGGCGGTCTCTGCGTTTTTGGTTGCGTAAAAGGCCTTTGAATCACTGTAGTGGCCATTCCAGATGACTGTGCTGAAGCATATTGGCTTGGGGCAAAAAAAGTACGGCTACTGTAAGGAGCAGAGTGCAGGTGAATATTACTCATCAGCAGAGGCACGAGGCAGGGTGACCCCGATTCCCATTCCTCTGTGCACGGTCTCCGGTGCCACTGGTGTGCCGGCTGAGACAGGGACAAACTCTGAGGAGGTTACTTTCACTTTATGCAGCTGACATTTGTCTTTGTGAAAAATTCCAGAGAATAGTCTCCGCTAATCACAGAGATCATTATGTTTGGTGGATATTCCGGAGTCTCCATTTACTGGAATATGGGTGAGATATTTCCTCTTACTTCCAGCATGGTTCGCCACGATACAGAATAGCCAGTGTGATGGGATCTCTATTTGAGGATTAGACTACTACATGATGTAGAAAACTTGGTCAGAGAAAACTATAGTCCCGGTGATTGACAGGCTGATATCTTGAGTGGAGACTTGGATTTGACTGCCACTATCAATGTCTGGATTGACAGATATTTAAACAAGCATTTGTAATGCAATATGTCTTGCATTACTGAAAGTTTGAGCTATTGGCATGGCTAAAATTAATGCAACGCCAATACCTCAAACTTTCAGTAATGCCCAAAGCTATTGCATTGCAAAGCAATCACGGCACTCGCGCTTTATCTATAAATATCTTAAGCTAAAGCACAGGTGCTACAATCGCTTCAAAAGTAAAGAAATATAATTTTTTTTTATCTATTTCTTTACTTTTGAAGCAATCGCAGCATCCCCGCTTTAGCTTAAGATGTTTAAAACTAAAGCGCTGGTGCAGCCATTGTAAAAATAATAAAAAGTAAATAAACAGAAAAAGGCATGCGGTAACACTCGGTGCCGTAAATAAAAGAATGGCGTGGCCTGTATTATTACTGCCAAGGCGTGTCTGGCAGCGTACATAAAAATAGGTGGTGCAGGAGAGTGTCCTGCCTGCAACAGCAGGCAAGAGAAAAACATTTAAGAAAATAATGGTTGGAGGCTGTAATTAAACCTGCCGAGCAACACCACATGTAACGAGGGATGTCCTAATGGAAGGTTACAAGAAGAGAAAAGGCGGTACTAAGGGGGAACTACTAAGCCAATTGACCAATGAAAGGCCACCATTTAGAAAGCACAGTAACAAGAGCCAATTAAAAAGATGGGCAGAAAGTAGGCCACGCTTCATGCCCATATCCTGAATACAGCATGTCTCGAAGAGACAGCACAAGCGCTGCCTAGGAAAGACCTAAAAAGGGTGAGTATCCTCAAAGTTTTTTACCTCTTTAAATATAACAGAATCTCCATCACCCTAGCTCCATCTGCTACATTGTTGCTGCTATTTTTGTTATTTTAAATTTTAATTTAATTTAATTTTAAATTTAATTGTACTCTGACTCCCCGGTCCACCGCAGCGTTAGGCTGATTGATGTGGAGGGAGTACAGAGCGCGTTCACTTCCTGGTGGTGCCATTATAGGGCGGCCATCTTAGGGGGTTGACGCTCCAGTCTCCTCTGAGCCTTGATTATTTAAGTTCCCAGCACCTGTGCGCTCGAGAAACCTTGATACGAGTCATTTTTGCACTAGCGCTTCAGCTAACAACATCGTGGGTGCTTTGCTATTGGTGTTTTATCTAAAAAACGTGTTTATGCTTGCTACATTGTTGCTGCTATTTTTGTCATTTTAAATTGAATTGTACTCTGACTCCCCGGTACACCGCAGCGTTAGGCTGATTGATGTGGAGGGAGTACAGAGCGCGTTCACTTCCTGGTGGTGCCATTATAGGGCGGCCATCTTAGGGGGTTGATGCTCCAGTCTCCTCTGAGCCTTGATTATTTAAGTTCCCAGCACCTGTGCGCTCGAGAAACCTTGATACGAGTCATTTTTGCACTAGCGCTCCAGTCTCCTCTGAGCCTAATCTATTTAATCCACTGTTGCACCGCGCAGCGGGAGCGCCATAGACGCGCCGAAGAGGCGCCAAAGAGAAGCCAGTCTGCGCCAGTCCGCGACCGGTCGCTCCAGCTCCAGTCCCCATCCCCAGTTCCGCAGACATGGTAGGCAACCGTGTTATTTACAGTGCTCCTTTGCTGCATGCACTTCGTTCTACTACTAAAGCTGCCTGCCTACATTCGGTCTTGCCTATAAACCGTAAGGCCCGCTGCAAAACCTGTGACTGGAGTGTTTCACCTCCAGACTCAGGGAATCATTCCTTTACGCGCAAATGGAAGATGTGTCTCCTCAATTGCCGATCCCTGCCAAAACATCATATTGAACTAGCTATGTTGATAGAAGATCTTAAACCTGATGCCCTTTTTTTAACGGAGACTTGGCTTCAGCTAGATATCGATCCTACAGTTGTATGGGCCACCCCCCAAGGCTATACCTGTAAACGTCTGGATCGTAAGACAGGTAGAGGGGGAGGACTGGCCATTATTTACAGGGACAATTTTAGATGTCGTGTCACCCCATCCTCTACGCCAGCCTGTGAGACTTTACACTTTACTCTTGAATTCTCCCCCTTAAACACTTTTTCTGGTATGTTAGTCTATCGACCACCTGGCGCCCTCAGCAATTTTATCACCAATATAACGGACACAGTTGCCGACTTAGTGTTGTCTTCAGCAAATTTTACTCTGCTAGGAGACCTGAACCTGCATTTGGATGTCCCACTTGACGCAGATGCCAATAGCCTTCGATCTAATCTGCAGGCTATGGACCTGCTACAGAAAGGCTTTCAACCCCCCCTTGAGGTTGGTGTACGATGACCAATGTAGTTTTACACAACAGATAGGCACTCTTCAAATATACGCCAGCTGACGTTCGTGTAGGCCGGTCGGATCAGGCTTGCACCCTGGCCCTACTTAATATTAAACAAACCTTCAACACCGTCTGTTTGACCTCTCTATAAGTGCTACGGGCTATAGGCCTGATCTATACTAAAAGGATTAAGCTGTGTACACCCTGCCACTGCCCCAGGACCGGAGAGCACGATGGTCTCAGTGATTTAGTATGGAGCGCCCTCTGTCGCCCATGCTCTTTGCACTTACTATGGAACAGCTTGCCTGCAGACTACAAAGTGTGCTTAACCTGTGGGGAAAGAGCTGGTGGGTGTCATCCTTGTAGTGGCCATGTATGCCGATGATAATCTGGTGTACCTGCCGCATCCAATCAATGTACTCTGTTCCAAATCTGTTGCAGGCTTTCACTAAATTGTGAAATCTCAGGTCTTCTTACTAACCAAAACAAATCCAAATTATTCCCGATTGGGGGGGAGCGGGCAGAGGAGGAGAGGAAGGAGCTAAACAGCGATGACTTCCCTTAGTTGGCGATTCCTTGGGAAACATCAGATTTTTTATATATAGGCATAGGAAGAACATTGGAGGAGGACAACAGCCAAAGGATGAATATGAGGTGCCTGGTAGCCGGCCTACAGTCGTCCATTACGTTTAAGAAAACAGTCCCACTATCGGTCAGGCAGAGGCAAAACTGTTTTTCCTACCCAGATTGTCTTCATGTGCTGCAGGGGGGGGGGCACCTATTTGCTCCCTCGGCAGAAGTATGTAGCCCTTGCCCTCTAGCAAACTGATGGGTGGTCTGAAATGGGCAGGCAAAAGGAGCAGAGTTAAACCTGACTCTGAAGCAGGTGTGAGCAGGGAGGGCTGAAGGTTCCGAATGTCCAACTCTACTCATTGGCGGCCCAGCTGCAGCATGTGCTCCTCCTCCGAGGCTCGCATGATGAGCCACTCCCCACTTTACTAATGAAGGCCCAGGTGGCCCCAGGTTATCCTCCCTTACATGAGCCATCATGCTTGCTATTTCTGCAACAGAGTATGGCCAACAATGATTAAAAGGCAGCCTTTCGCAGCAGACATGCCCCTGTGGCACATCGCCCTGTTGCCACAGATAGCATGGACCAAGTCGTTGGAAAGGAAAGGTGAAAAAGGTGTGGGCTGCCTAGTTTTGGCATATTTGTACCCGAGAATAGATTTCGATCTTTGGAGGAAGCACCGGCGAACTTTGGGATTAGTTCAAGTCAGTTCCTATAATATGCATAACTAGCTCACACAGCCCTGCCCTACTGTAGTCACCTTGTGGCTCACATTTGTGAGCGCTACGAGCAGACAAACCAGCACAGTAGTTACACGAGAAATGGCAAGTTTACAGACAGGGAGAGGATGAGAGCTTGTGAAGGGGTGTCGACAGTGTCCAATAAGGCACACTTTAAACTGATGCAGCTTAATTACATACATTGTTAGACAGAGGCACAAGGAGAACATAATTTGCGCAAAAACAATTTGGTAAAGTTGGAACCAGGTACGGTAATGCTTGTTACAAAGACTTATTTTAACACATTACATTTTTAGTGAAATGACACTGAGAGAGAGCCCCATTTACATACCCTCCCCAGTAGTCATATCTAGCCATTTTTTTTTTTTAAACAAGCATTTTAATAGCCTTGAGAATTATTTTAAATACTTCAAATATTGGGCAAGGAATGGAGACAGGGGGATAAAGGTGATTGCACAGGAGCACACAGTTTCGCCAAATGAGGGGGGGGGGGCATGATTAAAGCCAGGTTTCCTGCTTCCACAGTTTCCAACTAGCACTCTAGACCACAACTGGGGTGGTGCTCATTGTGACGAAAAGACCAAGGGACTTTCCTTCCAAGGGAAAAGTCACTGCACTGTGTGCCCAGGGTTATTCTGCAGTATGGGATTAAATGGGATCACTGACAGAATATCGAGGAGGAGAATATCGACCTACCAAAATAGCGAGGAAAAAATATAGAATGCCAAAATATCGAATCCCTATCTACAAACAGGTAAGTACAAAAATATAGAATCCAAAATATTATTGTAAAAAATATAGTTGATCAAAATATAGATTTTTTTTAAATGTCTTAAAAGTAATGTAAAATTAATGAAATAATAAATATAATTAACTAACACATACTTAAAAATACTTAAAAAACTTTAAAAATAATAAATAATTAATGTAATACATATATATATATTTACGTAATATTAATTAAAAATATTCATTATTTTTAGCGTAGGATAGCGGGCGGGTAAAATTTACTATTACCACTCCAGTAAGTGCAATAGTAGGGAAAGCATTGGATAGCGTAGTGGGGACACGCCGGTGTGCGTAACCATGCGCTTTATAAACCTCCATAATAATAATAAAAATTACTATTCCCACTCCACAGAGTGCAAAAGTAGGGAAAGCATTGGATTGCGTATGGGTAAAAATTACTATTCCCACTCCACAGAGTGCAACAGTAAGGAAAGCGTTGGATAGCGGGAGGGTAAAATTTACTAATCCCACTCCAGTGAGTGCATCAGTAGGGAAAGCATTGGATAGCGTAGGGGTAAAAATTCATATTCCCACTCCAGAGAGTGCAACAGTAGGGAAAGTGTTGGATAGCGTAGGGGTAAAGATTACTATTCCCACTCCAGTGAGTTCAATAGTAGGGAAAATATTAATTTAATATTTTATTATAAATACATTAATTATTACTACCAATAAAAAAAAGTATGAACATTACCAATCACAAAATATTTAATAATTAATTATAAATACCAATACATTTTTACATTAATTACCTATCAATAATTAACAATCAATTTTCAATACCAAAAATTAATACAAATACCAATTAATACATTAATCATCAATATACAAAAAAGAATTACAATGAATTACAATTAAATTACTTCCCACCATGTTCCCGTATAAACCCACAACCCACTACAAATAATCTAATACAATTAACATAATTATCAATTAAACAATTAATACAAATTAATTACCAATTAATAATTAAACAACCAATTAATTTTCAATACCAAAAATTGATAAATAATAAAAAAAAAAATCAATTAATAATTAACAGTAAAATAATTACCACTACACACATATATTTTCCATAATTACTTAAGTATAATTAAAATACTTCCCACCCCATTACCCTATAAACCAGCTCCGAATAATAAAATATAATAATCAATTAATACAAATTTATTTCCAATTAATAAAAATTACCAATTATTAAAAATTAATTACCAATTAATAGCAATAAATTAATCATCAATACCAATTAATAATTACTTAATAACAATTAAATTTCTTCCCACCCTATTCCCCTTTAAACCCACAACAGAAGTAAAACGCAAAATTAAATTAAAAATAATTAATAATTCCTAAAAATGATTATTTAATGTACTATAATTAAATTACTTCCCACCCTAATCCCCTATAAACCCACAACCCGCTACGGAATTAAATTACACAAAAATTAAATAACATAAAATTCATTACTTTAAAAATATTCAAACACACATTCCAAAATTAATACATACTTTAACACATATACTAACACTTAAAACACTATAAAAAATAAAAAAAGCGATATTTTTAACCACTATATTATGACTGTCGATATTACTTGCTTCTATATTATGTGAATCGATATTTCTTACCTGATTTTCGATATTCTGCACCACTATATTTTGGCAATTCGATATTCTGTCCACTCTATATTAAAAACTCGATATTCTGTCCCAGTCGATATTTTTTTTCGATATTATGGCTGTTCACCAATTAAATGTTAAGTCTAGTTAGTGCTGGAGTCTGCCCACCCCAGTGAATTGTCCACCCTATGAGGGGTCTTTTAAATTGCTTTTTAAATAGCGCTTATGGCATGTATTGTGGCCATTTAAAAGTCAATCCAGTATCTTCATATGATAGGAAAAAGGCAGAGGCAGATGATGTGATCTTTTCTTTAGGTCCTGAGCCTGTAGGTGGTACTGGGAAGTATCTATGATGGACAGGGTTGTTTACCACGGGTCTTTTAGGTGTCATTCCATGTGTATGACAGATTTTTCCATTTTGTACATTTCTGTATCAAAATGTGCCAATAGCGAGCAATTAAGCCTTTCTCCAGGAGGTGGTAAAGAGGTTGAAGATAAATATGGTATGAGACAGTAATCAGACTCACTAATCAATATCCGTTAGAGATATACCTTTTAAAAAAAGGCTTGTAAGGTATGGAATTAAACCCCAAAAATGCCATCGACTCATAGCCCCCGTATACCCAAGGAATGTCTTCTGATGTTTTCGGGCACACAATGTTTCTACACACTTGCAAAAGGACCTACGAATTGATAATGGAATGTTAGCCACTCAATTGGGATATTTTTAAACAATAAGAATTAAACTGAATACACGCCTCATTGACCATTTCTCTGTCTTTTTCCTCTCTGTCTCGATTTCATCATCCCTCCCCATTTTGCGCGGCTTCTTTCTTTTGCAGTTTATTTTTTCCTGTTTCTCTTGTAATGTTTCACAGTCTCTCTCCACCCGTCTCCATCTTTATCTATAATTATCTGCTTCTCTTGCTCTCTTTCCCCACCTCTGTCTCAATGTCTTTCTATATCGTACTGCCTTTGTCTGTTTTTTACTTTCTGTAGCTTTCCTTCCACCACTTGTCTTTTGCTTCTTATCTCTCATGTTCTGATTTCTGTCTCTCGTTTTACATACTTCAGTCTAACTTTTTCCTCGGTGTGTCCCTGGCTTTCACTCTTTCCATGTCTGTCTTTCTGTATATATTTGTCACTCTCCCGGTTTTACTGTCTCTCTCGCCAATTCTATGTCCATCCCTGGCTTTCTCGCTCTGTTTCTCTCCCTCTGCCATTCACTGACATTCTCTAGTCGTTCTTCTCTCTAAGGTTGCTGGCTGACCAGTTCAGTATTATTGCCCGAGACCAAAGCAGTGTTTCAGACTAAACTGAGAGACGCGTAGGTCAGGCAGGGCTTCTGGGCACTAGATGTTGGCCTCAGTCCAGCATTTGCAGGACCCTGGGCACAGTTGAGAGCAGAATCCGACGGGGACAAAAAATTGGCCAGGGCATAAAAATTAAAGTGACCCATCCACATTAGTAAACTAGACAGCTAATAAAAAAGTGGCCCATATTTGCAAATCAAGACAGTTTTGAACTTGTGAAGTAAAGGGAATTTATCAAGAAATGAGAGACTACGTGCGTTTGTGCTTGCTGCAGGGAATGTTTATTTAAATATCAGGGAAATCAACTACAAATACAAGCCCAATAGCTAATAAAACAGCCCCACAAACTGATAAAAAGCACGGTGTCACTGTCAACAGCCCAACGGGCACTGCTTCATTGCCCTATGCAACAGTCCGACCCTGGCTGAGATCTCGAAGGGCCTAAGGGTTCGAGACGGAGGGCAGGAAATTTTATATGACATTTGTATAGCTCATAATCTGTCTTTACTATACTATTGGGTCAGGGTGATTTCCTCGGTTGCTGCTACATGCATGCCAACATTTCAGAAGAGCAAAGTGGGAGATTAAAAAAAATCGGGAGAAAGGGGTCTTGAATCGGGTTACTGTCATGTATGGGTTTTGGAAGTATGCTGGTCAGGGCCGGCTTTAGCAGTGGTGGCGCCCTGTGCGACAGTGTTTGTTGGCGCCCCCCGTAGACTCCCTCATTACTAACCTTTAACAGTGCCCCCTCAAGTCTCCATAAACACTCTCTCTGCGCTTCCTATACCAGACAATCAATCATGTGTGTAAAATAGGTTATAGGAAATGTTACATAAGCCAGAAGACTACAAAGTGAGTCACATGTCATCCATACTGGTAGACAGTATAGTTTAAGAGTGCTTAGGCTGGAAAAGCACAGACTCAGAATTTAAAACATAACCCCATGGTTGGGGGTTACATTTAAGAAGGCGGTTTTTTTTCAGCCAAAATGAATCCTTTTAAAAACATCATAATAATGAAAGCCAGAGGAAAAAAATCATAATTCTTTTAATCTATACCTTGCAGTTTGCATGCAGCTCTTTGATGACAGTTATTAGCTCACTGTTCCATGTTAGGATTTTAGTAGTAACAAGAGGATCTCTGACAAAAGCACTAACCTATTTAAAATATATGCACTTTGTGATCTGCATAGTTCTTTGCAGCAGCCATCTTAAACCTATGTGCTAACATAAAATGAGTTAAATCCTCCACTAGACAAAACTCCTTCTCTTTCCTGGAAGAACATTAATCACTTATCTTGGCATGTTTATTTTTGCATGAAAATTTCAGAGGCCAGCAATGCAGCAGCAGGTGCTTTTAACACCATAAAATACTTCCAAACAGGCGCCCCCTCGAAGAGTCAGCACCTGGTGCGGTGGCACCGGTCGCACCGCCCTAGAGCCGGCCCTGGTGCTGCTGCAGGACTGGACATTTGAAAAGCAAATGCACGTTTTTTTTCTTACCTTTCAGAAGCATGACAGGTTGCTGGCAGTGCATATTCTACCCACCCCCCCACCATTCCCTCCCTGTGTGGCAGCCCGGGCTGAAACAGCTTCCCGGGCACACACACAACCGTACTTCACAGGTCTTTAAAAGACAATTCCCTTGTTAATGAGGCTTTGTTGGGTTTTCACCCTTTCTAGAGCCCCTGCATCGCCACTCTCACTGTTGCTGAAAGAATTAGCACGTTACACAATACCAAGCCCCCCGTCTGCTGAAACCCCCCAGGAATCGGGTCTTTGCTTGCAGGAATCGGGAGGCGGGAGACTAGCCTTCAAATCGGTAGTCTCCCGCCTGAATCGGGAGGGTTGGCATGTCTGCTGCTAGGTTTCTAAAGCTGATGCCCCAAGCCTGCTTCAGAAGTACCTCCCTTGATCCCACCCTTAGGGTTACCTGGGGGCTGGGCTTCAAGTCGGATGAAAAAACTGGAGAGGGGGCTCTCAAAGGGGTGTGGCCGACGTATTTATGGGCGTGGTTTAGAGGCACTTCAGCTGAAAACTTATGCTTAGCATTGTGTGAGGCCCGACTGGTAGTTTGCTACTTCTGTAATTACATCCGGATATACAATCCAGGAACTAACAATGCACTTACAACAAGCCAGTAATATTGGCACAATGTTTTATATAACTAACCTTACCGCCTGCGCTCAATTTCAATCAACCATGCCCACGCCGATCTGCTCCACAGCCCGCGCTTCCCGCACCACCCACGCTCCTTTCACATCTCGAATGAGACTCAGCTGTAGCATTCATGTAAACCAATCCCGATGCTGCTTTTATACTGTTTGTATAAATGAACAACAGTACAGCAGCACCTGATTGGTTAGAGCGAGCAAAGAAAACTCCCATATTGAGACCAGGCTCACTGACGCAGTGAGTTGAAGTACGCATGTCTGGTTGGCCCTGGTGAAAGAAACACGAAATTACATAGGCCCTTTCGCGTTTCTTTAACCACTGAGTTATTGCTTTAGGTGGACAGGCTACGTCTCAGTCAGCACTCGAGTTATGATGCCACCCGACCGTGGTGCAGGCAGCAGGGAGCGCTGGCAGTAGAGCAGAGCAACTTGAGCACAGTTCACTGAATTTGAACGCAGGCGGTAAGGTAAGTTACATAAAACCAGGGCTTTAAAACAGTGTTGTGTAATATTTGGTATCCCCTCGGAATTGTCTATCCCCTAGACAGGGCTTTAAGTGGGATGAAAAAACTAGAGGGTCTCTCCAAGGGGCGTGTCCAATGTAATTAAGGGCGTGGGTTAAAAACATATGAGCTAAAAATCTGTGCTTGGCATAGTGTGCCGCCCTTGTATTTTGCTGTTTCTGTCTTTGCATCCAAATATATGATACAACAAGTAACATCATACCTGCAACGGATGTATGACGTTACAACGCATGCTTTTACACCGCATGCCGTTACAACGCATTTTTTACACCGCAAGATCTGTTACAACGCCAGCCTTTACAACGCATGCTTTTACAACGACGTACACTAGATGGAGTGCTGACATTAGAAATGTATAATTTACTATTCTAACTCCAGTCCACGTTGCAGTAGGGAAGGTGTTTGGATAGTAAAACTACACTATTTCTAATGTTAGCACGCCATCTAGTGCATTTCGTTGTAATGGCATGCGTTGTAATGGCATGCGTTGTAACAGATTTCGCGTTGTAATAGTTTCGTTGTAATGGTAGTGCGGTGTAAAAGTTGCGTTGTAAAGGTTGTTCACCACCTGCAACAAGTCAGGACTATTGTGGTTGTTAGTTGCATAAGATAAATAGGCAGCAACTATGACTTGTATATAATATTGAACAAGCATTGGCATAGCCAATAGGTCTTGCTTTTGGGACCTTATAAGTATTTAGTTATGCAGCACAATATTCTTGGTGCAACAACATCAACTGTTGCATGGCTAAACACTTATAAGGTCCCAGAGGCGAGACCTATTGGCTATGCCAATGCTTGTTAAAATAATGTTGGCCCTGCCGACATCATTCTAGAGCACAATAATAAGTGAAGGATTCCGGGAAGTGGATATTTATTTCTGCCCAAAAATACCTTTTAGCCTGAAGTGGCCAACGGCATGTGCACATCTGTTACACTTTTTTTTTTTATAAAATAGAAAACGCAGAGGAGCTCCGCGCCCGAGGGCGGCAGAGGCTTGTTTTGAGCCGGCCGCCTTCACGTGTGGACAACAAGCTGTGAACTTGGCTAATCCGGGCGGGCCATCCCCGTCCCACGGCTACACAGCCAGGCTTGTGTACCATGGAGGAGGGCAGAGACAAGCGCTTTCAAGGAGTAAGGGGAAAGCAGAGACAAGCTGCCATGTGAGGAGGCAGGCTGGGCTGCAGCCGCGGCCATGCCCATGGTGCCTTCGAGATCCTAGGCCGGCTGACACACGGGGCATGTGTGGGCCTTGGAGGGGCGGGCGAGAGCACAGACAAGCGCTCACTTCTCCGCAGACGACTGACAAGTTCATAACCTTTGCAGTCTCCGCACAGCAAGCCTCACTTTCTTCGGTGCTCTTTGGACAAACATTGCCTGCGCCTTAACCCCTTGTGTGCCCATGACGAGCTGGACTCGTCATGGAGCACAGTCGCACTGTGCCCATGACGAGTCCAGCTCGTCATGAGGCATTCCCTGGGGAATCCCTCTGGTGCGGGCACCAGAGGGATTCCCTTTTAGTGAAAATAGCCTCGGGAGCTGGGGAAGAGCTTCCCCAGCTCCCGAGGCCCCCCCTGCTTTCAGTGTAATGACGATCGGCGCGCACATCGCACCGACGTCATTACACTGAAACTGAAAATGAAATGAGCCAAGAGTTTCATTTTGTACGTGCTCAGGGGGCTATCTCAGCCCCCTGAGCACGTAGAAAGACGGGAGAGGTATCGTTGGAAAGGGGAGAATCTCCCCTTTCCAATGGTACCCCTCCCCAGTGGATCCCTGCTTGGGGATCGCCACAGGAGGGCGATCCCCAAGCAGGGATCCACCCACTAGACACCGGGGGGGAGCGGCCCCTTGGGCAAGGGCCTTTGCTCCCCCCAAATAATTTTGGCCAAATGTATTCTTTTTTCCCCCCCTGGGGGGCAGATGGGGGCAGTAACCCCCAATCTGCCCCCCCGGGGGGCCAAAAAGCCCACTAGACACCAGGGAATTAAAAAAAAAAAACAATAGGTGTGGGGGCTGCCCAAAACGGGCAGGCCCATGCCCCACCCCACCCCCCAATTATCACAATCTTTCTGCCCCCCCCTGGGGGGCAGATGGGGCATTGGCCCCTAATCTGCCCCTTCGGGGGCCAGAAAGCCCACTATACACCAGGGATTTGTTTTCAGTTTGTTTTAGGTTGGGGGCTGCCTGAAACGGGCACGCCAATGCCCCCACCCACCCGCCACCATTACAGCCTTTCTGCCCACCCTGGGGGGCAGATGGGGCATTGGCCCCCAATCTGCCCCCCCCGGGGGCAGCAAAAAGACCACTAGACATCAGGGAATTTTACAAAAAATAAAAATACGAGTGAGGCACCGTTTTTATCGGGAGACCTGGGGGAACGCTGGGTGGTAGGACATTTGTGTCAGCCCGGTGATGCCACAACTTTCCCACAAAAAAATGTGTGAAAAAGGTGATTTTTTTCAGCTAAATTTGAGGTTTGCAGGGCATTCTTGGTAAGGAAACGTTGGGGGATCCACGCAAGCCATACCTCCCTGGAATCCCCCGGGTGTCTAGTTTTCAGAAATGTGTGGGTTTGGTAGGTTCCCCTAGGTGACCGCCGAGCACCGGGCCAAAAACCCAGGTGACCCCCCTTGCAAAACCAGGTCGTTTTGAGGTAGGCAATTTTCATGTCGCCTCAATACGTTTTGGGCCCTTGCCTGTCGTGGGTACTTGGGCCTCCCACACGAGTGAGGCACCGTTTTTATCGGGAGACCCGGGGGAATGCTGGGTGGGAGGAAATTTGTGTCAGCCCGGTGATGCCACAACTTTCCCACACAAAAATGTGTGAAAAAGGTGATTTTTTCAGCTAAATTTGAGGTTTGCAGGGCATTCTGGGTAAGGAAACGTTGGGGGATCCACGCAAGCCATACCTCCCTGGAATCCCCCGGGTGTCTAGTTTTCAGAAATGTGTGGGTTTGGTAGATTCCCCTAGGTGGCCGCCGAGCACCGGGCCAAAAACCCAGGTGACCCCCCCTTGCAAAACCAGGTCGTTTTGAGGTAGGCAATTTTCATGTCGCCTCAATACGTTTTGGGCCCTTGCCTGTCGCGGGTACTTGGGCCTCCCACACGAGTGAGGCACCGTTTTTATCGGGAGACCCGGGGGAATGCTGGGTGGGAGGAAATTTGTGTCAGCCCGGTGATGCCACAACTTTCCCACACAAAAATGTGTGAAAAAGGTGATTTATTCAGCTAAATTTGAGGTTTGCAGGGCATTCTGGGTAAGGAAACGTTGGGGGATCCACGCAAGCCATACCTCCCTGGAATCCCCCGGGTGTCTAGTTTTCAGAAATGTGTGGGTTTGGTAGGTTTCCCTAGGTGCTGGTGGTGCAGATCGGAGCTTCCGAATCCCCTCTACTTCCACGGACGGAGTGATCTCACAGTCACACACGCACACACACATCACACGCTGGTGGGGCCCATTACACCAACATTCATCCTACCACTCTATCCGTGCCATGTATAAGGGGAGACACTTTCGATACCTAACCAATCTGCATGTACCCTGAGGTCAATGGCATCAACTAGTTGCTATAGATCTGGTGAAACATTTCAGAACAAACAAATAAATTCAATAAACATGACAATAAAATAACCACCCGACACAGTGATTCAAACAGAATATTCGTTTATCTAAAATTGTATGAAGAGCCAATTAAATGCAAATTTATTTCTCTCATATTTACCTATTCTGGCTAAAAGTCAGATCCTAAGTCAGAACCGGTCCTCAGCAAATTAATCAAAGTTTCTAGCCATCATGTAGAGTCACCGTGCTCTTCTGTCAGCATCGGGACCTCTGATCATCAGTTCGGGAAGAAGTGGCGCTAGACCTCTCTAGCCTACTAATATTTATACTAAAATTACATTCCAAAAAGTAACAATCATATTGTACAAAACGGATGACTGGCGGAAACATGTCGTCTTGGTACATTGGGATACTTTCGAACGTTTTCACACACATTGATCGTCTCAAATAATGAATAGAAAATAAGGGGTCCACAACTAATTCGTTACTTTTACGGATGTCTCTTCTGGATAAATTGTATCCCATTTGTGGGATCATTATAAGTTTCTGGCCCAAGAGGCATAATGCTGTGGGAGTTGCAGCAGTGGTGATAGTCTCCCAGCTGTGAGGCAGGCTTCCAAAGTTAAACTATAGCGCCTGCGCCAGCGGCCTATAAGTGTGCTTCTCACACAGTGTTCCCTGCAAGGCTGTCTGAGCAGGTTGTCTCGGCAGCAGTGATTGGGCAACTACGCTTTTGACATACTGAGTTAATCAGAGGTGCTGCGCCAGAGTGTCGGGTGAATATCATGTTATATTTTGTAGGCAGCTGAGAAAGTTGACTGATGCGTGGTACTTGGATGGGCTGATCACATGACTGCGATTAGCTTAGCTGTTGGGCTTTGTGTATACCTCCCAGTGAGACAAAAATGGGATTAGGTGTTCGCACACTTGGCCAGCCTGCTAGGATAGCTGGGGGCAGAGCTTTTACCTGTCCACCTACAGTTCAAAGGGCTGCCTCCAGCACACACGCTAGGGAATCTGGCACTGGCCTTTTCTCACACCAGACTTCTTGGAGCCTTGGTAGGTTAAGGGAAGAACTTTCCAGAACCAGATGTGAGGGTAGCATGGAAAATTCCCTGCTTCAAAGGCTGGCTCATGGTATAAATATTGCACCCCCAGAGCACCTCTTCAGTACATTTCTGAACTTGTTGAAGACTTCAGAATATCTTCCTGGACCCCTAGAGGACCGCCCTGCTGGTTGAGGCCTGCCTTTTAAAAAGATAAAGGTTTAGTTTTATATAGCGCAAACTAGACCCAATGGTATCAGACCGCTTTACATGAGCATCAGTTGCCTTACAGAAGAACGCATTCATTTTTGTTAGGCACAGGGGGATTAAGTGATTTGCACAGAATCACAGGATATTGAGCATCTTTGCCAAGACGCAAACCCAGGTCCCCAGCTCCGATGTCAACCGCTCTAGCCGTTAGGCCACATCCTCTCTCCGGTTCCCAGAGGACTGCCCTGCTGCTTGAGGAATGCCTTGCTCACGAAAGGACTTCCCTGCTTTTAGAGGGCTGCCTTGATGCTTCAAGGAGAACCAGACCATCTTCATGAACAGAGGACCATCAGACATGAGTCCAAGGGATAGTTTGCTGGCCTTCTGTGTGAACTACAGGGGCATAACAAGCTCCAGAGACCTTGAACTAAGCACCTCTTCTTTGCAGGAGTGAGTTTTAATCCCCCACCAAGTGGTGCTTCCCAGGTCCTGCACTCTTGGAAGTGATGTTAGAGATCCTGCTCCTACCTAGCCCAAAAATGTGGGACTTTGAATAAGTTTCACAGACACTACCAGAAGAACTGGCGTAAATATGTTGTCTTGGTACATTGGGATACTTTCAAACATTTTCACACACATTGATCGTCTCAAATAATGAATAGAAAATAAGGGGTCCACAACTAATTCGTTACTTTTACGGATGTCTCTTCTGGATAAATTGTATCCCATTTGTGGGATCATTAGAAGTTCATAAAGTCAGCATTTTATTTAGCAACAAATTTTATGTTCAGGGGCACTTGGCATCACTCCTGGATTTGTCGTCATGATCATGGCTTTTCAGTTCGTCAAAAGGGCAAGGTCACAGGCAGCGCGAAGCCTCCTTGCAAAATTTTCCATCAACTCGAATGCAGGCTGCGGGTGGTAGCCATCTTTTGGTAGGCCACATTGGTCAACTTAATTGAAAATGAAACACAAAACAGAATTACTGCACAAAATGATTATACAGTGTTATTCCCCTGCTAATACCCTTATGTGTATGTATTTATCTAGCCATTTGTGACATCAAAAGCCATTAATGCATATTAATTATAAGCGCAAAACACAATAACATCACATAAGCAACATCTATTCTGTCAATTTGCTCACCAACTTAGTTCACTTATTATTTTAGCCATGCAATAGCATTCCCACGTGTAATTCTTCTGTTAATAAGGTTGATTAGACACGACTTTGACAAATCTTTAGTAGTTAATAATTAATCAGTAATACTTTTAATTATAACATACGAAAATGAAACAGGTATTCGGTTTTAAAGAAAAAACCCTGCTCCATCAATCCCCCCTTTGGTGATATTGTAATATGGGTTAGCCACTCCCTATTTACAACACTAAGTTAGCATAACCGAGCCAACTGTTAAAAAGCCAGCTTGCCGTTTCTGCTGCTTTGCACGCGACACAGTTGTTATACGTTATTCATTTTAGAAATGCTTACTCGACTTTGCCTTACAGGATAACAGTTTATTGTTTAACATTCTTAACAGTGTGCTGCGACCTTCGTCTGTACATCATGTAAAGAACAAGTCTAGGACACTAGACGGTGCAGAGTGTTGTGTTCAGATTGATCATACCACTTTTTAGACATATCATACATGCAGCTGCCATTATCTGAAGGACAAGTGCCTTTAATATTACAGTACAGAATGTTTTAGATTTCATTCGAACAGAAGAGCTGATGCATGAGAGAGCTAGCTGATCCTTTGAAGTGATTCCACTAAGCTGATCTATACGGTATGGGGTCCCCCCCTATTAGCCTAAGAGACCTTCTATTAGTCTAATAATAATTTATTAGTTGCTAGAGAAAGGAGTGTGGCTGCATACCACTGTCATTATTATTATGATTGCTCCTTTTATTCTGTATGGTATTGTAACAATGCTGATGGTTTTGATCTTAACCATTTGTCTGCTAGTGTTAGCCAAAGTACTGCATCTTAGGACGCGAGGTTTATAAAATAAACTCTTTAAACTTTACCGTGTCTGTATTATTCTGTTGTGGACTGGTAAATAAGTACAAACAGGTATTTCGGATTCCCACCACTCCTGAGAAATATCTAAGTGGCATGTTCTGGGTTTTCTATACATTGGGACCGCCTAGCTAGATCTAGGCTAACAAATGGGACACTAAGCTAGTCGGATATGGGGTTCTTGGTTCTGAGGGGAGTTTCAGGTACACCACAATTCTCTGAGGTCCTGGTTTCCTGCGCATAGTTCTGTGCATAAGCAGAATCCCTGCAACATGGCGCCCAACGTGGTTAAGTTCTGATACGCCTTAGTAGTACTTTTATTAGTCCACAACGCCCTCACTTTGGTTTCCGGATAACGGGAGTGACTGCTTAATCTACCTGAGTTTCGACTAAAGGTTCGTTCAAGCTTGACAATTAAAAAGATTAGTTTTTACTGAACCCAGAGTAGTGAGTGGACGGCTTTTACCTCGGGCGGTAAACAAAGAAAGTTTAAAAGGCTACCTATGGGCTATAAGAACAGCCCTGGGGTCTTTGCTGGTCGAGTGGTCTCGCTCCTAGAGTATATAGACCCGGATGCATACTCGTATGTCGATGACATCTATCTGACAGACGACGAGTTGCTCCCACACCTTGCTCGCGTGGATGGCATAATTACTACGTTTGCTGATTTTGGATACAAATTCAATTTTGCGAAGTGCCACATTGCCGAGTTCACAGTGTTGTTCTTGGGGTACGAACTCAATAGTGAGGGTCGCGGCTAGGCTCCGCACTTCCTTGAGAAGTGCGCACGCCTTTGTACTCCTACAACGCTGAAAAAATTGCAATCATTGCTGGGTTTTTTGAATTTCGGTCGTACCTACATTCCTGATTATGCCCAGCGTATCAAGACGCTTTATGCCTTGGTACAACCTACTTTTACCAAATCATGCTGGCTGCCAGAGCATACAGCTGCATTACAAACTTTGCAGTCTGATCTTCTTGCTTCTAAATACTTACAAACTCGTGATAACCACACTAACCTGGTCATTAGAATTGTACCAGACGCGGTGGGTTTCACGTACTTAACGTTCAATGAGGGAGACACCGTTCCCATTGCTTACAAATCTCATCTGTACACATCAGCTGAGCTGCGCTTTTCCACTGTCGAAAAAGTACTGACAGCAGTTCAGATGGCGATCTTGAAAGAAAGAGCGCTATCACAAGGAAAGCACATGCTGGTGGTAACACCGAACCCTGCCCTCGAGGCAGTCACTAAAGCTAGTGTACCAAATTCTAAGGCTTTGCATCCAAGGTGGATACAATGGGTAACTTCCTTGGCTTCGCAAGACGTCACATATATCTTTGACGCGGCGTTGCAGTCTCAGGAGTTCTTGGATTATGAATTCGTTCATCCGACTCCTTCGACATTGCGCCCACTTGAGGAGTACCGTTGTGTCATTTACACTGATGGGTCTGCGCAGCCCGCTACTGGATCAAAGCACTCCTATTCAGCTGCCTGCGCAATTGTTGTGGGTACCTTCGTGAATGGAGAGTTCCAATCTGAAGCTGTGCATACACAGACCTTGGGTGATTGTACCGCGCAGTTGGCTGAAGTACGTGCTCTGGTGCTTGCGCTGGAGTACGCTGATCTTCGAATCCCCACTCTTGTTTTGTGTGATTCGTTCTATTGTGTTCAATCTTACAATGACAATCTACATTTTTGGATTCAGAATGATTTTCATGATTCCAAAGGTAGCACAATAAAGCATAAAACGCTTTGGGTTCGAGTGGCAGCACTTAAAGAACTGCTACCACTCGTGAATGTATTTCACACTCTTGGTCACCAACGAGTTGGTGTCCATGCTGTCGGTAACAGTTTGGCTGACGAGGCAGCAAAAACAGCAGTGGCAACATATCTAGTAGCAGCAGTTACAAGATCCAAAAGTAAGATCGATGATGACATCTTGGCAGCTATTGCTGCTTCCGAGACCGGGACGACTTTTCCGAAAGGTTTCCCTTCTCAATACCATTATCGCTTAAGTCCTGATAACGTCCCGTTAGTGAGGATTAACGACGTTGGTGACAGGGTGATTCCCAACGCGGACCGTAGATACTCTTTGATATCAGCTGCTCACGAGGGTGTTGCGTCTGCGCATGCCGGAGTGTTGGCTACTGTATCTCTGTTGCAACAACGTTACTGGTGGTACCGTTTATACAAACAAGCGCGGGCATATGTTCTTACTTGTGAAATTTGCCAGCAGATTAAGCCTTCCACTGCAGCGCGTCCACCACAAACACAGTTGCATACATCTAATCAACCACTCGTGTGCGTTTATTTAGATCACTGCGGTCCTTTTACCTCTGATACTGCGTACAAATACATCTTGGTTGCAGTTGATTCGTGCACACGTTTCCTGTGGGTATGGCCACAAAGGAGTGCTGATGCCAGAACTGTCATCAAGGATTTGTGTGTCTTTGTAGGGAGTTTTGCATGTGGTACCCTTCATTCTGATCAGGGTCCTGCGTTCGCCTCACGGGCGTACAAGGAGGCCATGAGAGATTTGGGGGTCCAAGTCAAATTTTCGTCTCCATACCGGCCTGAGGGAACAGTGTTGTGGAGCGGATGAACCGTGACCTAAAGCAATCTTTGACAGAGAGGGTATTAGGTACAGGCCGGAACTGGCTCTCCCACTTGTATGACGTACAACGTGCACTTAATAATCTCCCTAGAAGGTCTCTGGGTGGGAGGACCCCGTACATGATGCTCTTTGGAGTAAGAATGTTTGTCCCGGACCTTGATGGTCTAGACATGGCGGCAGCGGCCGCCCCTTTTGACCTAGATGACCACTGTGCTGTATTGCAGAATCTACAAGAAGCAAGAGACACTCTAGCGAAAGGACACGTACCCTCTACATCAGAAGCTGCACTCCAGATTCCGGTAGTCGGCTGGCTACCTCGAGTTGGTGACCTGGTCCGTGAGAAGGTGGAGAACAAGGAGGAGTTTGGCCCCTCTTATCATGCACCGGTCCCGGTGCTTGGAGTTCTGGGTACACGTACAGTTGTGTTGCCTCCACTTCCTGGTCGCAAGGATAACAGGTACATCTCGATTGACAATGTCAAGCTACAGCGGGTGGCCGATTCTCCATAGTATGACACCTTCAGTTTCTTGCCCTTCGATGCTGAGAAACTCGGTTGTGGTACCACCCTCTAACATCTTGCCTGAAGTTTCCGTTGAGCTTGCAGTTGCTACTCCCTCTATGCCATCTAATGCTGCTGGTTTACCTGATGATCCTGAGTATGCTTATCCAACAGAAGTACCTTTGCCTCTATTACATTCAACAACAATTGCCCAGTCACATTCTTCCTTTGAAACTGAATCATTTACTTCCACTGCCCCTTCCAAAATTTCTAAATGTTTTGCCTGGTTCAAGAGACATTTTTTGGTTGCACCTTGGACTTACATCTGGCTGGTGCTAATAAGTATTTTTTTGTTCATGTCCATTGGCTTTGTGGTAGTGTTTTTTAAATTGATAAATGGACACTACCTGAATGAACGAACTGCAATTCGTTTAATTGATGGAACTTTAGCCCCCCATTCCTCATCACACATCATGAAAAGGGACCAGACTTTTGTGAACATCACCGCCTGGCCTGTAAGTGATGGAATAGCTTGGGATGCTGTGAACTTTCAAATTCATGGTCCCACCGAAGTGATTAATGTGCCAACTGTTTTTCGTGTTTCTATGGGTGATGTAGTTAAACAGAACATCCGATCAGATGATTGGGATGTGCAAGCGATAGAAACACCGTTTTCTGATTTGAAATATTATGCTGCATTTGATGCTGAGGATTTGTATTTAAATACTGCAAATTACGATGAACAGTTTTGCTATCAACATTATGGCACACATTTCCTACACAGGGCAAATACCTTTCGGAATTTTGTTAATTTCACTCAGTGGGAACATTGTCCTGTCCCTATGAGTGGCAGTTCTGCCACTTTAGTGAAAAAATTCACATACTTTTCGGATTTTAGTGTGTCTGACCCTAATTCTTTTTATTTTAAGGTGGCGGTAGAACCAGCTTCTAAGGTTAGACTGACACACACCAAATTATTATATTCCAAATCCTTTATGGATGAATTGGCTATTGGAGGTTATGACCTATGGAAAGCTACTATCGATCTTAAATCGGTTTGGGGAACTAAACCGTGGCAGGTACAAGGAACAGAAGCTTTGCATCGTGCCTGTCTTATCCCAAATCATATGTTATTTTTGAATTCAACTATTTTTCAGACCACCTGTTTTGGATTGGCTATATCTAAAAAATTGAATTCCCCCACAATCCCGGATCTGGGTGCTTATCCTAATTGGGCGAATCACACAGATCTGTCCCTTACTATGTTGCAGTCCCTCGTCTCCAACACCACCTTCAATATTTCAGCAAATGATCCTGAGGGATGGTTGGTGTGGCAGACAGGTTCAGATTCCTGTCAACGTCGGTTTCTGAATTTGACACCAGGGTATACACAATTTAGAGTAGACCCTCGTTTTCCATCGTCACACACGGTAACTACTTACTCGGTAGGTAAGTTATGCCAGTCATGGTTACAACATTCCACATTAGCTTCAGTTAAGCTTCATTTATCATGATTAAATGACAAAATAGATTTGAATGATTTTGTTAAGGGTCCTACGAGTGGCAGGTCCAAGAGATGGGTTTATGCTATTTACAATGAAGTTTGGAAGTTATCGCAAATTGAAGCTGCTTTCAGGCTACGTGCTATTGACCAGGCCAATATGGAGAAAGTATTGGCTGTTATAGATAATAGTATTAACACCTTGTCTTCTAGAATTTATACATTAGATAATATTGTTTCATCTGTCGTAGACATTGTGCAAGATGAAGTGTCTGTGTTATATCATGGTCAAAATCAGTTGCGTTCAATTATGCAGTTTGCATGGACCTTGCAAACGTTAAAAGCAGGGAAAGTCCCTTGGGATTACATGAATACGTCTTCGTTATTCCTTCCTTTTAATTTGACCGATAAACAGCAGTTCATGTCCATGAAAGACGCAACTTGCGCATTACTGCACATTGAAAAACTAGAACCATTACCTTTTTCTATTGCTGAGTTGAATTCGGCTGTGTGGCTTGTACACGGATTGATCACGTTGCCTTTCTCAAGGTTTAAGTTCAGTTCGTGCATGAAGCATTATGCCATAGGCAGATATGAACAGCTTGGTAATGCCTTCCTGCACGAAGTTTGGTCACTTCCTTTCACATATAGATGTGTGAGGGATGGCAAGGAAGTTTACTTGAAAGGTGAAGAATGTAATTCCGCTCCTGATCATTCTGTGGTTTGTAGACATATACAATTACATGGCGCTTGCAATATACACGCTCCTAATTTAGCTTGTGTCCTAAAAGGTATTCCGATGCCAGTTATAACGTCTTCTTTTAAGCTGCTTGCCAACGGTAGTTATTTGCTTTTAAATAATGAAGCTTGCTGAGGGATGCTAGTGGGTATTCCTTACATAGTCACCGTTTCACAAAGGGTGGTTTGCTGTAATAACGTCCTTTTCCCACCCCCGCATGGCAGGCTCGATATATCCATCTGGCCGGCGATTCCAACCTTGAACGCAGAGTTCAACAGGATGAGTAGAATAAGAGCTCTTTTGTCTCAAAAAGAAGTTTCTTTGACTTCGTCCCGTGAAACATTTCTTCTTCACATAGCAAACACACGCACTGAAGTACAAGCTCTTTTAAATACTGACCTCCCCCTACATTTTGGAACGTTGATATCTTTAATGCTTCGTCTACGACTGGCCTTGTTCATTTTTTTAAAATTGTCGGCTCAGGCCTCGTGACATCTTTCCAAACTATTTTTGGTGTGATCCCTGCGTTTTTACATTCTATTTTTTCAAGTGTCTTCGGAGGGTTTCCCTTGCTACTGGCTCTTGGGGCCGGGATCCTCTTGTTGATCTGCGCTTTTCGTTATGGCTGCACGCCTGGGGTTACAAGACAGAATGCTCCGCCTGCTACATCTTCGTAGCCAGATGCTTGATTACTATGGCACTTTACCGCTGGCGACCTTAAGCGCCAAGTATGGATTGTCATTCCGGTTTGCTTATTTTACCTGTGTGCAGCCCGTCTTTCATTGCCTAGATTGTCCCTTCCAATGGGCTCTGGACTTGTGTCTGTCAAACTTGGTGTCACCTGACCCGGATTTTGATGAACTGATGTGTCCGTTACTGGATCATGAGTTTGCTTGTTCTGGAATTGGGTTCATGGCTTTGGGTGCTACACAAGGAGTCCTTGGTAACTGGGATATCGGAGAGGCCGCTACTGAATTCCTTGAACGAAGTTATCTCGAGGATGCTGACAGGTGTCCTGTTATGGTGCTGGATGCTCCGATACTTGAGGAACACGTGTGCTCCTTTCCACTACTAAATTGGATGGCAGATACTTTTGCGGAACGCTCCAATGATTTCCTCTTGGAAGCTGCTGCAACTTATGGTGCATATACCTGAACCCCTTCAGTGCCCATGACGAGCTGGACTCGTCATGGAGCACAGTCGCGCTGTGCCCATGACGAGTCCAGCTCGTCATGGGACCCACCCTTGGGGGAAGCGCTGGCGCTCCCCCCGTGACTCCGCGATCTTTTTTTTTTTTGCTTGGGAGGCAGGGGAAGACCTTCCCCTGCCTCCCCCCGCCCCCCCCGCCCGCGTCATCAATGACGTCAGCGCGGGAGCCGCGCTGACGTCACCGGAGGCTTCCCCTTTGCTCTCCGAGGCGCTGGAAGCCATTTGCTTCCTGCGCGTCGGAGAGTAAAGGTCAGTTTTGGGGCTGGGGAGGGGGTATTAGTGGATCTGTGCGGTAGGTAGGGTGGGGGCACAATGTTGGGGGGGGTGTAAATGGGTTTTTGAAAACTCTGCTTTGTTCCTGCGCTTGGATCGTCCAAGCGCAGGCGATTTTATGTGATTTTTGAAAAAAAAAAACACGCTCGTTTTCGTTTCTTTGTCGTGTTTCACCTGGGGGGTGCTGCTAGCGTGGGATGGGGGTGGGGGGCGTAATAAAGTCAGTCCTAGGGGTTCCAAAGTGGCCAGATTGATTTTATTTGCTTATAAAACACCAGCATCAGAGTTTGCCAGTGCAGTGTGACTTTCGTTTTCTCGTGTAACTTTGAACTGCATTGTTGTACCAAGGGGGGGCGAAAGAAAGTGAGGCAGAGGGGTTGCAAAGTGGCCAGATTGATTTTATTTGCTTCCAAGTACACCAGCATCAGAGTTTGCCAGTGATGTGCTTTTTTCGTTTTTTTGTCTTCCTTTGAACTGTATTTTTGTTCCCAGGGGGCAAAGTAAAGTTAGACAGAGGGATTGCAAAGTGGCCAGATTGATTTCATTCGCATCCAAGCACACCAGCATCAGAGTTTGCCAGTGCAGTGCGACTTTCGTTTTCTCAGCCTAACTTTGAACAGTATTGTTGTTCCCTGGGTGGGCGAAATAAAGTAAGACAGAGGGGTTGCCAAGTGGCCAGATTATTTTTATTTGGATCCAAGTACACCAGCATCTGAGTTTGCCAGTGATGTGCTTCTTTCGTTTTTTTGTCTTCTTTTGAACAGTGTTGTTGTTCCCAGGGGGGGCGAAATAAAGTTAGACTGAGGGATTGCAAAGTGGCCAGATTGATTTTATTTGCATCCAAGTACACCAGCATCAGAGTTTGCCAGTGATGTGCTTCTTTCGTTTTTTTGTCTTCCTTTGAACAGTGTTGTTGTTCCCAGGGGGGGCGAAATAAAGTTAGACTGAGGGATTGCAAAGTGGCCAGATTGATTTTATTTGCATCCAAGCACACCAGCATCAGAGTTTGCCAGTGCAGTGCGTCTTTAGTTTTTTCGCCTAACTTAGAACAGTATTGTTGTTCCCAGGGGGGGCGAAATAAAGTTAGACAGAGGGATTGCAAAGTGGCCAGATTGATTTTATTTGCATCCAAGCACACCAGCATCTGAGTTTGCCAGTGCAGTGCGTCTTTAGTTTTCTCGCCTAACTTTGAACAGTATTGTTGTTCCCAGGGGGGGCGAAATAAAGTTAGACAGAGGGATTGCAAAGTGGCCAGATTGATTGTATTTGCATCCAAGCACACCAGCATCAGAGTTTGCCAGTGCAGTGCGTCTTTAGTTTTCTCGCCTAACTTTGAACAGTATTGTTGTTCCCAGGGGGGGTGAAATAAAGTTAGACAGAGGGATTGCAAAGTGGCCAGATTGATTTTATTTGCATCCAAGCACACCAGCATCAGAGTTTGCCAGTGCAGTGCGTCTTTAGTTTTCTCGCCTATCTTTGAACAGTATTGTTGTTCCCAGGGGGGGCGAAATAAAGTTAGACAGAGGGATTGCAAAGTGGCCAGATTGCTTTTATTTGCATCCAAGCACACCAGCATCAGAGTTTGCCAGTGCAGTGCGTCTTTAGTTTTCTCGCCTAACTTTGAACAGTATTGTTGTTCCCAGGGGGGGGCGAAATAAAGTTAGACAGAGGGATTGCAAAGTGGCCAGATTGATTTTATTTGCATCCAAGCACACCAGCATCAGAGTTTGCCAGTGCAGTGCGTCTTTAGTTTTCTCGCCCAGCTTTGAACAGTATTGTTGTTCCCAGGGGGGGCGAAATAAAGTTAGACAGAGGGATTGCAAAGTGGCCAGATTGATTTTATTTGCATCCAAGCACACCAGCATCAGAGTTTGCCAGTGCAGTGCGTCTGTCGTTTTTTCGCCTAACTTTGAACAGTATTGTTGTTCCCAGGGGGGGCGAAATAAAGTTAGACAGAGGGATTGCAAAGTGGCCAGATTGATTTTATTTGCATCCAAGCACACCAGCATCTGAGTTTGCCAGTGCAGTGCGTCTTTAGTTTTTTCGCCTAACTTTGAACAGTATTGTTGTTCCCAGGGGGGGCGAAATAAAGTTAGACAGAGGGATTGCAAAGTGGCCAGATTGATTTTATTTGCATCCAAGCACACCAGCATCAGAGTTTGCCAGTGCAGTGCGTCTTTAGTTTTCTCGCCTAACTTTGAACAGTATTGTTGTTCCCAGGGGGGGCGAAATAAAGTTAGACAGAGGGATTGCAAAGTGGCCAGATTGATTTTATTTGCATCCAAGCACACCAGCATCAGAGTTTGCCAGTGCAGTGCGTCTTTAGTTTTTTCGCCTAACTTTGAACAGTATTGTTGTTCCCAGGGGGGGCGAAATAAAGTTAGACAGAGGGATTGCAAAGTGGCCAGATTGATTTTATTTGCATCCAAGCACACCAGCATCAGAGTTTGCCAGTGCAGTGCGTCTTTAGTTTTCTCGCCTAACTTTGACCAGTATTGTTGTTCCCAGGGGGGGCGAAATAAAGTTAGACAGAGGGATTGCAAAGTGGCCAGATTGATTTTATTTGCATCAAAGCACACCAGCATCAGAGTTTGCCAGTGCAGTGCGTCTTTAGTTTTTTCGCCTAACTTTGAACAGTATTGTTGTTCCCAGGGGGGGCGAAATAAAGTTAGACAGAGGGATTGCAAAGTGGCCAGATTGATTTTATTTGCATCCAAGCACACCAGCATCAGAGTTTGCCAGTGCAGTGCGTCTTTAGTTTTCTCGCCTAACTTTGAACAGTATTGTTGTTCCCAGGGGGGGCGAAATAAAGTTAGACAGAGGGATTGCAAAGTGGCCAGATTGATTTTATTTGCATCCAAGCACACCAGCATCAGAGTTTGCCAGTGCAGTGCGTCTTTAGTTTTCTCGCCTAACTTTGAACAGTATTGTTGTTCCCAGGGGGGGCGAAATAAAGTTAGACAGAGGGATTGCAAAGTGGCCAGATTGATTTTATTTGCATCCAAGCACACCAGCATCTGAGTTTGCCAGTGCAGTGCGTCTTTAGTTTTCTCGCCTAACTTTGAACAGTATTGTTGTTCCCAGGGGGGGCGAAATAAAGTTAGACAGAGGGATTGCAAAGTGGCCAGATTGATTTTATTTGCATCCAAGCACACCAGCATCAGAGTTTGCCAGTGCAGTGCGTCTTTAGTTTTCTCGCCTAACTTTGAACAGTATTGTTATTCCCAGGGGGGGCGAAATAAAGTTAGACAGAGGGATTGCAAAGTGGCCAGATTGATTTTATTTGCATCCAAGCACACCAGCATCAGAGTTTGCCAGTGCAGTGCGTCTTTAGTTTTCTCGCCTAACTTTGAACAGTATTGTTGTTCCCAGGGGGGGCGAAATAAAGTTAGACAGAGGGATTGCAAAGTGGCCAGATTGATTTTATTTGCATCCAAGCACACCAGCATCTGAGTTTGCCAGTGCAGTGCGTCTTTAGTTTTCTCGCCTAACTTTGAACAGTATTGTTGTTCCCAGGGGGGGCGAAATAAAGTTAGACAGAGGGATTGCAAAGTGGCCAGATTGATTTTATTTGCATCCAAGCACACCAGCATCTGAGTTTGCCAGTGCAGTGCGTCTTTAGTTTTCTCGCCTAACTTTGAACAGTATTGTTGTTCCCAGGGGGGGCGAAATAAAGTTAGACAGAGGGATTGCAAAGTGGCCAGATTGATTTTATTTGCATCCAAGCACACCAGCATCAGAGTTTGCCAGTGCAGTGCGTCTTTAGTTTTCTCGCCTAACTTTGAACAGTATTGTTGTTCCCAGGGGGGGCGAAATAAAGTTAGACAGAGGGATTGCAAAGTGGCCAGATTGATTTTATTTGCATCCAAGCACACCAGCATCAGAGTTTGCCAGTGCAGTGCGTCTTTAGTTTTCTCGCCTAACTTTGAACAGTATTGTTGTTCCCAGGGGGGGCGAAATAAAGTTAGACAGAGGGATTGCAAAGTGGCCAGATTGATTTTATTTGCATCCAAGCACACCAGCATCAGAGTTTGCCAGTGCAGTGCGTCTTTAGTTTTCTCGCCTAACTTTGAACAGTATTGTTGTTCCCAGGGGGGGCGAAATAAAGTTAGACAGAGGGATTGCAAAGTGGCCAGATTGATTTTATTTGCATCCAAGCACACCAGCATCTGAGTTTGCCAGTGCAGTGCGTCTTTAGTTTTCTCGCCTAACTTTGAACAGTATTGTTGTTCCCAGGGGGGGCGAAATAAAGTTAGACAGAGGGATTGCAAAGTGGCCAGATTGCTTTTATTTGCATCCAAGCACACCAGCATCAGAGTTTGCCAGTGCAGTGCGTCTTTAGTTTTCTCGCCTAACTTTGAACAGTATTGTTGTTCCCAGGGGGGGCGAAATAAAGTTAGACAGAGGGATTGCAAAGTGGCCAGATTGATTTTATTTGCATCCAAGCACACCAGCATCAGAGTTTGCCAGTGCAGTGCGTCTTTAGTTTTCTCGCCTAACTTTGAACAGTATTGTTATTCCCAGGGGGGGCGAAATAAAGTTAGACAGAGGGATTGCAAAGTGGCCAGATTGATTTTATTTGCATCCAAGCACACCAGCATCAGAGTTTGCCAGTGCAGTGCGTCTTTAGTTTTCTCGCCTAACTTTGAACAGTATTGTTGTTCCCAGGGGGGGCGAAATAAAGTTAGACAGAGGGATTGCAAAGTGGCCAGATTGATTTTATTTGCATCCAAGCACACCAGCATCAGAGTTTGCCAGTGCAGTGCGTCTTCAGTTTTCTCGCCTAACTTTGAACAGTATTGTTGTTCCCAGGGGGGGCGAAATAAAGTTAGACAGAGGGATTGCAAAGTGGCCAGATTGATTTTATTTGCATCCAAGCACACCAGCATCAGAGTTTGCCAGTGCAGTGCGTCTTTAGTTTTCTCGCCTAACTATGAACAGTATTGTTGTTCCCAGGGGGGGCGAAATAAAGTTAGACAGAGGGATTGCAAAGTGGCCAGATTGATTTTATTTGCATCCAAGCACACCAGCATCTGAGTTTGCCAGTGCAGTGCATCTTTAGTTTTCTCGCCTAACTTTGAACAGTATTGTTGTTCCCAGGGGGGGCGAAATAAAGTTAGACAGAGGGATTGCAAAGTGGCCAGATTGCTTTTATTTGCATCCAAGCACACCAGCATCAGAGTTTGCCAGTGCAGTGCGTCTTTAGTTTTCTCGCCTAACTTTGAACAGTATTGTTGTTCCCAGGGGGGGCGAAATAAAGTTAGACAGAGGGATTGCAAAGTGGCCAGATTGATTTTATTTGCATCCAAGCACACCAGCATCAGAGTTTGCCAGTGCAGTGCGTCTTTAGTTTTCTCGCCTAACTTTGAACAGTATTGTTGTTTCTAGGGGGGGGGCGAAATAAAGTTAGACAGAGGGATTGCAAAGTGGCCAGATTGATTTAATTTGCATCCAAGCACACCAGCATCAGAGTTTGCCAGTGCAGTGCGTCTTTAGTTTTCTCGCCTAACTTTGAACAGTATTGTTGTTCCCAGGGGGGGGCGAAATAAAGTTAGACAGAGGGATTGCAAAGTTGCCAGATTGATTTTATTTGCATCCAAGCACACCAGCATCAGAGTTTGCCAGTGCAGTGCGTCTTTAGTTTTCTTGCCTAACTTTGAACAGTATTGTTGTTCCCAGGGGGTGCGAAATAAAGTTAGACAGAGGGATTGCAAAGTGGCCAGATTGATTTTATTTGCATCCAAGCACACCAGCATCAGAGTTTGCCAGTGCAGTGCGTCTTTAGTTTTCTCGCCTAACTTTGAACAGTATTGTTGTTCCCATGGGGGGCGAAGTAAAGTTAGACAGAGGGATTGCAAAGTGGCCAGATTGATTTTATTTGCATCCAAGCACACCAGCATCAGAGTTTGCCAGTGCAGTGCGTCTTTAGTTTTCTCGTCTAACTTTGAACAGCATTGTTGTTCCCGGGGGGGGCGAAATAATGTAAGACAGAGGGGTTGCAAAGTGGCCAGATTGATTTCATTTGCATCCAAGTACACCAGCGTCAGAGTTTGCCAGTGTTTTGCTACTTTCGTTTTCTCGTCTTCCTTTGAACATCATTGTTGTTTCTAGGGTGGGAGAGGTTACCATTTCTGTAGGTACTGCAATACCTGGTTGATGGGTGAATTGGAAAACACAATGTGCACCATGGTTCTGTGTTTATGGATGTGGTCTACCATACTGCTTATGTTTTGTAAGGATGTAAGCAATGGACAGTGAAACGTTTCCCTTCAGGGCCCTCTAGTCATGTCCATAACTCTTCCGGTGAAACCACTCGCTGATTTCTGAATAGGTAGTGAGAGATCGTTTAGGTAACCATGTTGTTTCTGCTTACATTTCACATGCTTGGCATTCCCTAGGAGTTTTTTTTTTTTGTCTGCGTATTACTCTTATCAAGTGCATAATTTGAATTGTGCCACATCCAAGTGTTTGTAGCGGGCACAATTAGGTTATAGCTGAAGGCAGTGCGAGTTTCTCTCAGTGGGCAAGTATGGCGTTCAGTGGGGATGTGGCACTATGGCCGGAGCTGTTGAATTTGGAAATGGGGAACCGGGTTCAGCATTCATGACCAGTCCACCACACCACTGTACTGAGGGAGCGCATTCCCATGCTACACCGTAGAAGGCCCCAATGGACCTTAGAAGGCTTGATGTCTTAGCACAAGCAGGTGTAATGTAGTGGTGTCAACTTACAAAGAGTATAAAGTACAAGTAGAGGTATAAAAGTGCAATAAATGGCAGACACGCAAAACACAGGAACACACTGGGTAGGCACTTCTACGGGCATGGAGAACAGAATTTCCTATAATGTAAAGACTTACTTCACACAATGGAGAGGGTGTGAATTAAGTTTGGAAGTGTCTTTGCAGGAGGAGAAATTTGAGGTTAGTTTTGAAGGACTGGGAAGAGGGAGGGGGTGGTCCGGAGCTGAGGCTCAGTTCCAGAATCTTGCCGCGTTGCTTGTAAAGGATTGGGCCATCAATCTTTCCTTTTTGAAAGTGGGAGGGTCAAGCAATACATTTTGCGCAGTACGTGATGGTCTAGAGCATTATATGCATATGTTACAATAAAGTTTTTTTTCATCTTTTTTTTCTAGACTAAAGCTTTTCAACGGTGGCTGTTCTGCAGTTTTGTGTAGTTGCATTGTGTTGGTAAGAATTTTTTTGTTGTTGTATTTACACCAAATGAGTAATAATATAATGTCCGAATGAATTTTTTTGTAAGTGATGTCATAATGGCGGCATATTTAGTTAGTGGTTTGAGCATGAAAATCTTTGCGATGTGTTTTGCATAGTCTTATGTGTAATTGTTTTTCTCTTTCTTTTTTAGTGGGATATTGTTGATCCATACTGTGTCTGTACAGAGTTGGTGGTGGTGAGTAGTTTTGCTGCCTCTGGCAAGTGAGTGGTATTGTTTTGGAGTATATTTGAGTTTTTGATAAAGGTGCTTTTTGCTTATTACTTATTTTACAAAGAGTTTGTTGTTGTTGACAAGTTACATTTATTAGTAAGCAATATGGCTAGCCGTAGAATGACTGCTCAACAGGTGGTCGGTATGCTTCTTGAATCTTCCTCTGATCATGATTATGAGACTGACAGTGCGTCTGAGGGAGAGGAGGGAGGGGAAGATTCTGGCAGTGAGTTTTCACTCAACATGGAATCATCGGATGATGAAGGTACTCTCAGTGCCGATGAAGGTACTCTTGGTGTGGATGAAGCAACTCTCAGTGCGGATGAAGTGCCTGTCTTAGAGGAGGAAACTGCTGTGCCGATGGTGCAAGAGGCATCTGGATTGCAGTCTGAGGCTGCTAGGCTTCCTACTGGAAGTGCTGGACTTTGGGTTGATCCAAACATGGTGCAGCCGGTGTTGCCTGCCTTTAGCGGTGTTGCAGGGTGTACAGTGAATTGTGAAAACTTTTTGCCTATTCAGTTTTTTCAGTTGTTTATGGATGATGTATTTTTGGGTGAGATTGTTGAGCAGACGAATTTGTATGCTGAACAGTTTTTGAGGATCAACAGCGACAAACTTAGGCCCCAGTCTAGAGCTACCCGGTGGACTCCCACATATCTGGAAGAGATTAAGAAGTTTTTGGGTTTGACTTTATTGATGGGTGTGGTAAGGAAGCCAACCTTGGCTTCATATTGGTCTACTAGCCCCTTGTTGGCAACTGCCATATTTCCTGCAGTTATGACTCGTAATCGGTATTTACTTTTGCTACGTATGCTGCATTTTGTGGATAATTCAATGGCGTTGCCACGAGATCACCCTGACTGTGACCGTCTTTTTAAGATTCGGCCCGTTCTTGATCACTTTGTGGATCGGTTTTCTGAGATCTATACTCCAGGGAAAGAAATATCTATTGATGAGTCTTTGGTCTTGTTCAAGGGCCGTTTGGTTTTTAGGCAGTACATCCCTAGCAAGAGGGCACGCTATGGAATTAAGCTGTATATGTTGTCTGAGAGTAGGACAGGATATGTATTTAATTTTCGTGTGTACACTGGTAGAGATTCTGCCATTGACCCCCCAGGATGTCCGTCCACTTTTGGAGTTGCAGAGAAAATTGTGTGGGATCTTGCTAGGAGACTGTTTAACAGAGGCCACCATTTGTACCTTGATAACTTCTAAACTGCTGTGCAATTATTTAAGGAATTGTATAAAGTGGACACTTTTGCATGTGGCACAATCCGCTCTAACCGTAAAGCTTATCCGAAAGAGCTTGTTTGCAAAAAACTTCAGAGGGGGCAGTGCAGTTCCTTGCGTAGTGATGAACTACTAGCTGTGAAATTTGTGGACAGGAGGGATGTGTACATGCTGACTACCATCCATGATGAGAGTACTTCACCTGTGGCTGTTTGGGGTCAGGTTGCTGAAGTGCGCAAACCTGTGTGCATTCTAGACTACAATAAGCACATGGGTGGTGTTGACAGAGTAGATCAGAGGTTGGAACCTTACTCTGCTATTCGTAAGGCTTATGTTTGGTATAAGAAGTTGGCCATCCATTTCTTCGAATTAGCAATGTTCAATGCTTTTATTGTGTTCAAGGAGTGTTCTCCTGCGTCAAAGTTGACATTTATTCAGTTTCAGCACTCTGTGATAGCTAGCCTTGTTGTTGTGGAACAGGCAAGTGTTCCTAGATTTGGAGTTGTGGAGGATGTGGTTCGATTGAAAGATCGCCACTTTCCTGATTTCATCCCTCCCACACCGGCAAAAGATTTTCCCACTAGGAGATGTAGAGTCTGTTGGCGAAGAGATAAGCGGAAGGAGACTCGTATGTACTGCTCCGACTGTCCATCTAAACCTGGGCTGTGTGTCCCTGCTTGTTTTAGAGCGTACCATACCCAAAAGAAGTTTTGGGAGCAATCATGAGTGGTAAAGTTAACTGATTGGTTTGTTTTCTTTGGAAAATGTGATTCTGTTTCAAGGTTGGCTTTAGTGCAATGTGTTAAGTTTCTGATTTTGTGTTTGTAGATTTTTATCTATTTGTGATTTGTTTGTGTTTTTATTTTTGTCTAAAAAAATCCTAAATGTGTTGGCAGTGTGTGTGGACTAGCACTTCTTTGGCGGTGTACGTGGAATGGTGCTTGGCTGGCGGTGTGCGTGGACTGGTGCTTGGCTGTTGGCGTGCGTGGCCTGTTGCTTGGCTGGCGGTGTGTGTGGACTGGTGCTTGGCCGGCGGTGTGCGTGGACTGGTGCTTGGCTGGCGGTGTGCGTGGACTGGTGCTTGGCTGGCGGTGTGCGTGGACTGGTGCTTGGCTGGCGGTGTGCGTGGACTGGTGCTTGGCTGGCGGTGTGCGTGGACTGGTGCTTGGCTGGCGGTGTGCGTGGACTGGTGCTTGGCTGGCGGTGTGCGTGGACTGGTGTTTAGCTGGCGGTGTGCGTGAACTGGTGCTCGGCTGGCGGTGTGCGTGGACTGGCGCTCGGCTGGCTGTGTGAGTAGTGACTTGCTGCTGGTCACTACACACACCGCTAGCTGAGTGCCACTCCACGCAATCCATCTGCTTGTGTAGTTGCTGTGTCAGGAATGTGGGCGTGTGAAAGTGATGGGCCCTTGAATGGCGCTGTGTGCTGGTGGGAGTTTTGTTATGTGATGGGCCCGCGGCTGGCGGTATGAATGGTTTTGTATGTCTCACGCGTATGAAAGGTGTATGAATGGCCTGTAAAGAGGTTGGTGCCTTGTCGTGGCTTTACAGCTCATGAGCTGTGAGTCAATGGTTCAGTTTCTCGCCCTTTCAATTATTAACAGTGCATTTCATTGTTGTGAAATCACTTGCTAATACAATTGTATATTCTGAACCATCACTCACTCTCGTGCCAAATCCAACCAGTATGTGTGTGTGCTTGAGGATTAGATGGCTGAGCAGTAATATTTGCCTTTCTGAAGCAGGGTGTACCTTGTCCCTTTTGTGAAATTTGTAATGTGTTTTTTTTGTGCCTGGTGGTGTGAATGGTCTTGTGTGTATCACGTATGAAAGATGTGTGAATGGCCTGTAAAGCGGTTGGTGCCTTGCCGTGGCTTTACAGCTCACGAGCTGCGAGTCATTGGTTCAGTTTTTTCTCCATTGAATTATTGACAGTGCATTTCATTTTTGTGAAATCTCTTGTTAATAAAATTTAATATACTGAACCATCACTCGCCCTCGTGCCAAATCCAACCAGTATGTGTGTGTGTTTGAGGAATAGGTGGCTGTGCAGGATTCTTTGTGTTTTTAGTTTCTCTGCCAAAGTGTATGTTCCATGTAAAAATAACCCACCGACTGTAGATATTGTGGTAAACCCATGGGAGTTCATGGTGATGTCTCTCTTGTGAATTTCAAAAAGGTTTTTTATCCTCAATGTCCTGCAAACCTCAAAATATCGATCACATTGTCCATGCAATATTGTTCCAAAATTCTCACGTTGTAGAAACAATGTCGAAACGTTCTTGTTTTGCAAGGGGGTCAACTGTCTTTTTGGCCCGTGCTCGGCGGCCATCTAGGGAAACCTACCAAACCCACCATTTCTGAAAACTAGACACCCGGCGGCTTCTAGGGAGGTATGGCTTGCGTGGATCCCCCAACGTTTCCTTACCCAGAATCCCCTGCAAACCTAAATTTTTGCTGAAAAAATCACTTTTTTCACACATTTTGGGGTGGGAAAGTAGTGGCATCACCGGGCTCACACAAATTTACCACCACCCAGCGTTCCCCCAGGTCTCCCGGTAAAAATGGTGCCTCACTTGTGTGGGAGGCCCAAGTACCCGCCGCAGGCAAGGGCCCAAAACGCAGTGAGGCGACATCAAAATGGCCTGTCGCAAAACCACCTGGTTTTGCAAGGGGGGTCACTTGGGTTTTTGGCCCGGTGCTCGGCGGCCATCTAGGGAAACCTACCAAACCCACGCATTTCTGAAAACTGGACACCCGGCGGCTTCTAGGGAGGTATGGCTTGCGTGGATCCCCCAACGTTTCCTTACCCAGAATCCCCTGCAAACCTCAATTTTTGCTGAAAAAATCACTTTTTTCACACATTTTGGGGTGGGAAAGTAGTGGCATCACCGGGCTCACACAAATTTACCACCACCCAGCGTTCCCCCAGGTCTCCCGGTAAAAATGGTGCCTCACTTGTGTGGGAGGCCCAAGTACCTGCCGCAGGCAAGGGCCCAAAACGCAGTGAGGCGACATCAAAATGGCCTGTCGCAAAACCACCTGGTTTTGCAAGGGGGGTCACTTGGGTTTTTGGCCCGGTGCTCGGCGGCCATCTAGGGAAACCTACCAAACCCATGCATTTCTGAAAACTAGACACCCGGCGGCTTCCAGGGAGGTATGGCTTGCGTGGATCCCCCAACGTTTCCTTACCCAGAATCCCCTGCAAACCTCAATTTTTGCTGACAAAATCACTTTTTTCACACATTTTGGGGTGGGAAAGTAGTGGCATCACCGGGCTCACACAAATTTACCACCACCCAGCGTTCCCCCAGGTCTCCCGGTAAAAATGGTGCCTCACTTGTGTGGGAGGCCCAAGTACCCGCCGCAGGCAAGGGCACAAAACGTAGTGATGCGACATCAACATTGCCTATCCCAAATGTTGCATCACTACGTTTTGGGCCCTTGCCTGCGGCGGGTACTTGGGCCTCCCACACAAGTGAGGCACCATTTTTACCGGGAGACCTGGGGGAACGCTGGGTGGTGGTAAATTTGTGTGAGCCCGGTGATGCCACTACTTTCCCACCCCAAAATGTGTGAAAAAAGTGATTTTTTCAGCAAAAATTGAGGTTTGCAGGGGATTCTGGGTAAGGAAACGTTGGGGGATCCACGCAAGCCATACCTCCCTGGAAGCCGCCGGGTGTCTAGTTTTCAGAAATGTGTGGGTTTGGTAGGTTTCCCTAGATGGCCGCCGAGCACCGGGCCAAAAACCCAAGTGACCCCCCTTGCAAAACCAGGTGGTTTTGCGACAGGCCATTTTGATGTCGCCTCACTGCGTTTTGGGCCCTTGCCTGCGGCGGGTACTTGGGCCTCCCACACAAGTGAGGCACCATTTTTACCGGGAGACCTGGGGGAACGCTGGGTGGTGGTAAATTTGTGTGAGCCCGGTGATGCCACTACTTTCCCACCCCAAAATGTGTGAAAAAAGTGATTTTTTCAGCAAAAATTGAGGTTTGCAGGGGATTCTGGGTAAGGAAACGTTGGGGGATCCACGCAAGCCATACCTCCCTGGAAGCCGCCGGGTGTCTAGTTTTCAGAAATGCGTGGGTTTGGTAGGTTTCCCTAGATGGCCGCCGAGCACCGGGCCAAAAACCCAAGTGACCCCCCTTGCAAAACCAGGTGGTTTTGCGACAGGCCATTTTGATGTCGCCTCACTGCGTTTTGGGCCCTTGCCTGCGGCGGGTACTTGGGCCTCCCACACAAGTGAGGCACCATTTTTACCGGGAGACCTGGGGGAACGCTGGGTGGTGGTAAATTTGTGTGAGCCCGGTGATGCCACTACTTTCCCACCCCAAAATGTGTGAAAAAAGTGATTTTTTCAGCAAAGATTGAGGTTTGCAGGGGATTCTGGGTAAGGAAACGTTGGGGGATCCACGCAAGCCATACCTCCCTGGAAGCCGCCGGGTGTCTAGTTTTCAGAAATGCGTGGGTTTGGTAGGTTTCCCTAGATGGCCGCCGTGCCCCGGGCCAAAAAGCCAAGAGACCCCCCTTGCAAAACCAGGTGGTTTTGAGATAGGCAATTTTGATGTCACCTCACTATGTTTTGCGCCGTTTCCTGTCGAGGGCACTAGGCCGACCCACACAAGTGAGGTACCGTTTTTCTCGAAAGACTTTGGGGAACGCGGGGTGGGTGGAAATTTGTGGATTCACGCAGAATCCGGAACTTTCCACTACAGAAATGTGTGGAAAATGTGGTTTTTTTCACAATCTTTTAGGTTTGCAAGGGATTCTGGGTAACAGACCCTGGTGGGAGCCATTCAAGTCACCCCATCCTGGATTCCCCTGGGTGTCTAGTTTTCAAAAATGTATAGGTTTGCTAGGTTTCCCCAGGTGCCCGCAGAGCTAGGGTTCAAAAACTACAGCTAGTCATTTTTCCAAAAAAGGGTCATTTTTCACTGCGAAATTGAGGTGTGACCTGGTTGCGTTTTGCGCCGTTTCCTGTCGCGGGCACTAGGCCGATCCACACAAGTGAGGTACCGTTTTTCTCGTAAGACTTTGGGGAACGCGGGGTGGGTGGAAATTTGTGGAACCACGCAGATTCCGGAACTTTCCACGACAGAAATGTGGGGAAAATGTGTTTTTTTTGCCAATTTTTTAGGTTTGCAAGGGATTCTGGGTAACAGACCCTGGTGGGAGGCAGCCGAGTCACCCCATCCTGGATTCCCCTGGGTGTCTAGTTTTCAAAAATGTATAGGTTTGCGAGGTTTCCCCAGGTGCCCACAGAGCTAGGGTTCAAAAACTACAGCTAGTCATTTTTCCAAAAAAGGGTCATTTTTCACTGCGAAATTGAGGTGTGACCAGGTTGCGTTTTGCGCCGTTTCCTGTCGCGGGCACTAGGCCGACCCACACAAGTGAGGTACCGTTTTTCTCGTAAGACTTTGGGGAACGCGGGGTGGGTGGAAATTTGAACATCCACGCAGATTCCGGAACTTTCCACGACAGAAATGTGGGGAAAATGTGTTTTTTTTTGCCAATTTTTTAGGTTTGCAAGGGATTCTGGGTAACAGACCCTGGTGGGAGGCAGTCAAGTCACCCCATCCTGGATTCCCCTGGGTGTCTACTTTTCAAAAATGTATAGGTTTGCTAGGTTTCCCCAGGTGCCCGCAGAGCTAGGGTTCAAAAACTACAGCTAGTCATTTTTCCCAAAAAAAGGGTCATTTTTCACTGCGAAATTGAGGTGTGACCAGGTTGCGTTTTGCGCCGTTTCCTGTCGCGGGCACTAGGCCGACCCACACAAGTGAGGTACTGTTTTTCTCGTAAGACTTTGGGGAACGCGGGGTGGGTGGAAATTTGTGGATCCACGCAGATTCCGGAACTTTCCACGACAGAAATGTGGGGAAAATGTGTTTTTTTTGCCAATTTTTTAGGTTTGCAAGGGATTCTGGGTAACAGACCCTGGTGGGAGGCAGTCAAGTCACCCCATCCTGGATTCCCCTGGGTGTCTAGTTTTCAAAAATGTATAGGTTTGCTAGGTTTCCCCAGGTGCCCGCAGAGCTAGGGTTCAAAAACTACAGCTAGTCATTCTGCCAAAAAAGGGTCATTTTTCACTGCGAAATTGAGGTGTGACCACGTTGCGTTTTGCGCCGTTTCCTGTCGCGGGCACTAGGCCGACCCACACAAGTGAGGTACCGTTTTTCTCGTAAGACTTTGGGGAACGCGGGGTGGGTGGAAATTTGTGGATCCACGCAGATTCCGGAACTTTCCACGACAAGAATGTGGGGAAAATGTGTTTTTTTTGCCAATTTTTTAGGTTTGCAAGGGATTCTGGGTAACAGACCCTGGTGGGAGGCAGTCAAGTCACCCCATCCTGGATTCCCCTGGGTGTCTAGTTTTCAAAAATGTATAGGTTTGCTAGGTTTCCCCAGGTGCCCGCAGAGCTAGGGTTCAAAAACTACACCTAGTCATTTTTCCAAAAAAGGGTCATTTTTCACTGCGAAATTGAGGTGTGACCAGGTTGCGTTTTGCGCCGTTTCCTGTCGCGGGCAGTAGGCCGATCCACACAAGTGAGGTACCGTTTTTCTCGTAAGACTTTGGGGAACGCGGGGTGGGTGGAAATTTGTGGATCCACGCAGATTCCGGAACTTTCCACGACAGAATTGTGGGGAAAATGTGTTTTTTTTGCCAATTTTTTAGGTTTGCAAGGGATTCTGGGTAACAGACCCTGGTGGGAGTTCTCATAGGACTTCAACCATCCATACCCTGGGGCCTGAGTCTGGCACAGGACACACGGGTCACAGTGTATTAGGCAAGACAGACATGGAGCACCATACACACCCGTGATGGGCCCAACCAGCTGAGGGGGTGGCCGCACAACCGTGCCGACAGACATATTGAGTACAGCAACAGTCATGCGCAGAGGTCAGGGATCATGTAGAGTGTCCTGGGGGGCACCCAGGTATGTATAGACAGGTGGCAGAACCATGTCCTGCAAGCTTGAGTCCGGTGGATGCAGACAATGGGGGCCTGGCCAACGTTGGATGCATGGGGATGGCACATGTCACAATACCCACACAGTCATGGACATCATGCACAATACACAGTCTAATCCCACACACACAGCTTGCATCTTGCTACTCTACACATAGACACATAGCCACTATCAGGGAAAACCAAGCCAGACATGCCGGAGGCACCGTGGCAACACACCAGCATTGACTGAGAAGAGGCACCTTGGAGGCATAGGGACACCTTTATTAGTCATGTATTCGGGATTGCAGAGGCAACTCGGAGTACACATACACAGGTCATGTGGAGTAACATGTGGGTCCAACACTGACACCCCCCTTCTGCAGCACAAATGCATGATAGCCATGGAACTGGCACACAAGTGTCGGCTAACAGCTAAACACCCCCAGCTGCTCACGGAGAGCCTGCCATACACCATTGATCCGCTGATGTGGAAGTCCCACAGCATGTCAAGCCAATGCAAACCGTATGTGTCCGAGGGCAGTGTTACACACATTGATGCCATCATCACAATCCACTATCCCATCACAGATGACTGTCAACAAGTCTGACCATCTATTCAGGTGTACCCAGCTGCATGTAATGTGTACCATGGTCATGCAACATGTCTGCAGAGGAACCAAACATCGACAGGGGCAGTGTGCATACATCGTGAACAACTGCCACACCCAATACACCCCTGATGTATCCCTTACCCTAAGGAGACTTCCAAACGTGTCCGCGCCTGTAACGTCAGCACACGATGACGTGTCCATGAGGAATAGCAGTGCCACAACAATGCAAGCAGCAGACGGCATGCGCAAGTACCTGGGGAAGAGAGACACACAAGAAGTCAGCCACAAAAAGCACAGCCACTTGCATGTGCATGTACTCGACACATGTATGGTTGACAACATGCTAGGTCACAATTATGACTGGGGAAATACAACCATCACTGGCACCATCACTCCAGTGACAAACCCACACACACCTCTGACTCACATGCCATACATGCAGGTGGAGACACACATCGCAACACATGCCACACGGGGACCAATGCGTGCACACTCAGACACTGGTACTCACCACTATGCAAAGAAGTCGCGTATGAGCCGAGTCCGGATGTCCTCTTGCGGCTCCACATCCTCCACATCACTAGCCCCATTGCCAAGCCCTTCGTCCTCCACGGGTGGATGGTCCTGGTCATCTTGATCCAGGATGAGTGGCACAGCTTTCTCAACTGCCATGTTGTGCAGCATGCAGCAGACCATGAAGATTTGGCAGACCTTCGCCGGGGCATATGGGAGGGCGCCGCCGGTCTTGTGTAGGCACCTGAATCGGCTCTTCAGGAGGCCAAACGTCCTCTCTATCACTCGCCTTGTCCGGCCATGGGTGTGTTGTAGCGGAGCTGGGCCGGCGTGATGGGGTTGCGGAGAGGTGTGATCAGCCATGGCATGTTGGGATAGCCAGCGTCCCCTACATGGAAAACACATGGACATAAGCAGGACAGGAGAAGCGGTCGTGCTGGAAGTCTACGCAAAATACAGGACAGACAGACTGTACCCACCAACAACACATGCTCGTTCGTTGCGCAGCTGCGTCATCATTTCAGGCACCCTGCTACGCCTCATGATGTAGGCATCGTGTGCTGATCCTGGAAAACGAGCACAGACATGTGAAATCACCATGTTGGACAGACACACCACAAGGGCATTGATGGAGTGGTAGTGCTTGCGATTCCGGTACGCTACCTCCTGTGCCTGTGGTGGTACCAAAGCCACATGTGTCCCATCTATGGACCCAATGACATGGGGCATCCCTACCAGGGCATAGAATCCATGCTTGACCCCAGTCAACATTTCAGGGGTAGGAAAATGGATGAAGTCATCCAGGTGAATCAACATGGCCTCTACGAAATCATGCAGCACACGGCAGAACATGCTCTGGGACATGCCACCAACGTGAGCTATGGAATTTTGAAAGGTACCCGTGGCTAGAAAATGTAGGGCTGCCATTACCTTCAGCTTGGGTGTCAGTGCCGTAGGATACCTGTGCAGCGGTTGCAGGTGTGGTGCCAGTCTCCCCGTCAAATCCAGAATCAACCGTTGGGGGAAGCGGTAGCACCGGATACAGTCATTCTCCCGCATGGCAGCCAAGTCCGGAATTGCTCGGGGAAGAGGCGGCGCTCTGCAGTAATTTGGAAGTGACAAGGAAGAGTGAGTGCACCACAACAACAATTAATTTGTACTGAGCACATGTTAATCTGTCTATACACATATGCTACATACGGAGTCAGGTATGTGCCACATGCCCTGGACATGTATGGCTGCCAGGTGACACTCCTACCAAGACCCAGCTACACACGGAGATTGTGAACCTCCACATGCCATGGCATGGGATTAGCTGTGTCCCAGTGCAAGTGAACAGCCAGACGCAAGACAGGAGTGACATACATCCACACATCAGCAGAAGTAGGATGTCGATTGCAGAGACTGCGAGCGGAACACTAGAGCCACAGGTCACATGACATTACACTAGGACAGCCCACACACCTTGCCATGAAGGTGTACATGTCATGACTCACCACACATTCATAGAGAGGAAGCAGACATGTCCTTGTTACGCTACTCCGTGTCCCATGCATACATACGCACCTCACATCCGATACCACATGTGGCATGGTGTGCGGAACAGTGTGCAATGTCAATCTACACACAGACACATGTTGGTTGCTGCAACAGCTGCATCTTTTGAGGGAGCTCCAACATCAACCTAATGGGAACCCCCCACACATACATGACATAGTCACATCGTGCACCGTGGGTAGTGACATGTCAGGTGTGGTAACCCGTGTACCGGGCATCAGGGGACACTTCCGTGTGTTGGTGTCCGTGCCATGCCAGTGACGCTCATCACAAGTGTGCAGTAGGACATGCACACATGTCAAAGGAGTCAAGGGCATGCCTGGCACACATTGCACCGTCACTCATTACATGTGTACACATCTCATCATACATCTGGTGCCTTCTCGACTCAGGAGTAATGTGCCACATCACAGCCTGTCACACCTGTGCCCCACACATGTAGTACTGCCCAGACAATGCCTTGATGTCCATCCATGGACAAGTATGTCAGCCCTATTCCTTCCTGTGTGCTGCCTGTCACCACTGTGATGTGTGAAAACCATTACTGCTGCTATGAGGGCCTGTGTACGTTCCCATATCACTATGGGAGTGCTGCCGTATGTGTACCCATACTGATGGTGAGCGTACAGGCATGTGTACGGTCAGTAAGTACGCATACGCAAGAACACCCATAGTGGTACGGCCCGTACACGCGTGCGTACGTTCACTATCACTATGGGTGTCCTCGCGTATGCGTACTCGTAGTGGTACGGCCCGTACACGCGTGCGTACGTTCACTATCACTATGGGTGTCCTCACGTATGCGTATTCGTAGTGGTACGGCCCGTACACGCGTGCGTACGTTCACTATCACTATGGGTGTCCTCGCGTATGCGTACTCGTAGTGGTACGGCCCGTACACGCGTGCGTACGTTCACTATTACTATGGGTGTCCTCGCGTATGCGTACTCGTAGTGGTATGGCCCGTACACACGCCTGTACGTTCACTATCACTATGGGTGTCCTCGCGTATGCGTACTCGTAGTGGTACGGCCCGTACACAAGCCTGTACGTTCACTATCACTATGGGTGTCCTCGCGTATGCGTACTCGTAGTGGTACGGGCCGTACACACGCCTGTACGCTCACTATCACTATGGGTGTCCTCGCGTATGCGTACTCGTAGTGGTACGGGCCGTACACGCGTGGGTACGTTCACTAACACTATGGGTGTCCTCGCGTATGCGTACTCGTAGTGGTACGGGCCGTACACACGCCTGTACGCTCACTATCACTATGGGTGTCCTCGCGTATGCGTACACGTAGTGATAGTGAGCGTACAGGCGTGTGTACGGGCCGTACCACTACGAGTACGCATACGCGAGGACACCCATAGTGATAGTGAACGTACGCACGCGTGTACGGGCCGTACACCTATGGGTGTTCTTGAGTATGCGTACTCATAGTGGTACGGCCCGTACACACGCCTGTACGGGCCGTTGCTATGCATTTGGGGTGCCCTAGGGCCCTGGAACGCACCGTACCTGTGTGTGAAGCTCATTTTTACATAGGGGACACATGAGGGACAAGTATTAAGGCCTACATGCATGCTGGTTGTCATGGAGACCAAGTTTTAAGTTTGAATTTGTTCTGGAAGGTGCACAGCAGAAGTCAGTTGGAATGAATCTACTTTGTTGCAATGTGTTTGTGGGGTTGACATCATGCTGAAGAAAAAAACACAATAAGAACCCACTTACTGTGCTAGGTTTGAAGGGATTGGAGGAAACATAGGATGCAAATGTGAGTGACCAATCACTCTGTACTCCTGTGCATGAAACAGGCCAGCAAGGCAGATATAAGGCAGCTAGGTCCCATGAGGGATCACTTGCCTGCACATATTTCGATTCTACCACACTGCTGCTGCTCCTGATTCCCTGGAACCATGTCAAGGTCTGTGGAGAGGTCACAGCCATTCACCCTGGAGGAGAACCTGGCATTGCTGGATGTGATCCTCCCACAGTACCCCCTGCTGTATGGGCGAACAGGGTATCAGGTGAGTGCAGAGGCTACTAGCACAGACTGTGTCCCTTTTTTGTGACTGTGACTTCTGCCATTGTGTCCAGGTGTGACACACATGCTATGTACTGTAGGGGGGGTCCCGGGGGGGGGGGAATGCCTGATGTCTCCTAGCAGTGCCCAGAGACAGGAGGGGTGGGTGCCTATCACTCCCAGCAGTGCCCAGAGTGAGGAGGGGTGTGTACAGAGTCCTCCCAGCAGTGCCCAGAGACAGGAGGGGTGGGTGCCTATCACTCCCAGCAGTGCCCAGAGACAGGAGGGGTGGGTGCCTATCACTCCCAGCAGTGCCCAGAGACAGGAGGGGTGGGTGCCTATCACTCCCAGCAGTGCCCAGAGACAGGAGGGGTGGGTGCCTATCACTCCCAGCAGTGCCTAGAGTCAGGAGGGGTGTGTGCAGAGTCCTCCCAGCAGTGCCCAGAGACAGGAGGGGTGGGTGCCTATCACTCCCAGCAGTGCCCAGAGACAGGAGGGGTGGGTGCCTATCACTCCCGGCAGTGCCCAGAGACAGGAGGGGTGGGTGCCTATCACTCCCAGCAGTGCCCAGAGTCAGGAGGGGTGTGTGCAGAGTCCTCCCAGCAGTGCCCAGAGACAGGAGGGGTGGGTGCCTATCACTCCCAGCAGTGCCCAGAGGCAGGAGGGGTGTGTGCAGAGTCCTCCCAGCAGTGCCCAGAGACAGGAGGGGTGTGTGCAGAGTCCTCCCAGCAGTGCCCAGAGGCAGGAGGGGTGTGTGCAGAGTCCTCCCAGCAGTGCCCAGAGGCAGGAGGGGTGGGTGCCTATCACTCCCAGCAGTGCCCAGAGTCAGGAGGGGTGTGTGCCGAGTCCTCCCAGCAGTGCCCAGAGGCAGGAGGGGTGGGTGCCTAACACTCCCAGCAGTGCCCAGAGTCAGGAGGGGTGGGGCAGAGTCCTCCCAGCAGTGCCCAGAGACAGGAGGGGTGTGTGCAGAGTTCTCCCAGCAGTGCCCAGAGGCAGGAGGGGTGTGGGCAGAGTCCTCCCAGAGGTATTTGAAAAGTAACAGTGCATGAGAAACCCATGTCGTCAATGAAAAACAAAAGTTATATATGTGTCTTCAGATGTACTGTTGCAACTGGTTATTCAGTAATAAACCTTTGACTTGTTTTATGAATGAGGAGGATGAAGGGCTCGATCTCATTTGGGGAGGAAGAGCATTCCAAATTCTCAGGGCAAGACCGGACAAGGAGTGGTTGAAGGTGCTTTTCTTTTTCAAGTTGAGATTTTAGCAAGAGTGTGTTAGAACTTCTTAGGGCCCGATTCAGAACAGAAAGTTCGAGGTTATTTTGCCAAGTAAATGGGGGTGGTATAATGGAGAGCCTTGTGCGTCAAGCAAGCAATCTTGAACTGAATCCTAGCTTCCAGCAATAGACAAGCTCAAGGAGAATGGTACAATACCCAACAGTCGTTGGAACAGCCGAGCGGCCAGTGTTCGCAGGCCCAAATTAACCTCATGATCAGGTCATATTGCGTTCTGTATCCTCGGGGGCCGACAGCAGCCCAGAGCGGACTTTGATTATCAACAGCTATCAGAAGCGAAGCCCACCTCCACCCACTCATCCATCCATCCTCAGATCCATCCCTCTTGTCCTGGAGCTCTCACTGAGACCACTAACCTCACCTGGCAATCATCCTGTCATTTATTCTTTACAACATCAATATCTTCCCCAACTACTCTCAATTTCCAGTCGACTGACTCTCGGTCACACACTTCTCCTGCACCGGTCCTCAGTTTGTCACTTGTTGTATAATTGTACACACCTGCAGTTCATGGGCCAGCGTGCTTTGAGGCTCTAGTTGTGCACCTACCTAATTGAAGCCCTTTGGAACAGTATTATTCTGGCCCATGGCCAAGGCTTGATTGCAGGGAGTGTCCTTTCTGTACGTGGCTGCTGCACCTCCACTCTCTGTAATGTTAATGTAAGAGATGAAAGCCTCGATTCAGCAAATAAAGTTTACAAAAGTACCCAAAAATAATACATTTGCAGACCTCATGCAAACTGCAGATGCTGACTCTAGAGTTCTATTCCGTAGCAGATTGAAAACCTTTGTCTGTGAAAGGCAGAAGAATGTGTCCTCATGTAACGCAACTGGTGCTATGTTAAGCACTCCGATACCTTCCGCTCAAGTTCGCGCTATATAAAACTCCATAAAAAAATAAATAAAAAAAATAAGAAGAAAAGGTGCACCTTCCAAAGATGAAATCAAAATGAGAAGGCAATATGGAAATCACGTCTGTCAGGAAAATGATTTTAGTCTACTATTGCCAAATATTCTCCAAAAATATGGGGCATATTATCAAGGACTGCGTTAAAATTATCGCCACTTTAGTGGCAGGAAACTGCAGCTAAAGTGGCGATAATGGGCTTGATAATATGCCCTTGAGAATTCCAATAGAAGCCCATGTTCACACCAGAACATGGGCTTCTATTGGAATTCAAGGGCTTATTATCAATCCCATTATCACCGCTTTAGCTGCAGTTAAAGCGGCGATAATTTTAACAGTTCTTGATAATATGCCCGTGTGCGAATTTGGATCTTTCCATGTTCTTTTTCACAAGACTGAACGCTGTTGAGCTCTCATGCCTAAACATACCATTTTATTTTGGACTGAATGCCCTATGAATAAGTGCACATGGGCTTCATCTACTCAAATACCACACCCCTACAGTCCACTCAAATAGTGTAGACTGACCTAGGCCTAATGCACATAGGATACACTCACAATTTCAGACCATCAGCACAGGAAACACAGTTGGCTTCCAAGACCTCAAGCATCTGTGTCAGCTACTTAGAGGTGCAGGGCAGGCATAGAGCTGCAGTGCAGCAGGACGAGGCTCTATATTTCAATGCTGGTATTTTCATTCCTTCCCAGTCTGTCACCATAGACGCCAAGATTCCTGGATCCATGTGTGCTATGCTGTTCCAGTCCACACTAATTTTTCTATGCTGTCGGGGACCTGAAGTCTGGGTCATAAATGTTTACATCACATGCAATCGAGGCCATAAATAAGGCACTGGAATAACGGCTACATATTCCAGTTTTCATATGCTTAGAGCATAACAAAGGGGCTAATGGAGCAAAAACACTATCCATAAAGAGAGGCAACATTTCTTGGTAAATATGCTGTGCCCACTGGCAAAATGAGAGGGATTGCTTTCGGAAGAACCTAAATAATACCAACAAAAAAAAGTGATGGAATGACTGAAATAAACTCAGCCACCGATAATCAAGCTGTATCCCAGTGCATCCTTAATTTGCACACCATGCCACCTCCGTTTGGACCCAGCCATATGCAAGTCACCTTTGACACTGCTCCAAAAGGAACAGTCGATCCTGAACTTCCAGGCTAGGTCCTCCTTGAACTGGAAAACAAGCAGCCCAGAACTAACAAACTGGTCCTTACAGCACATTTTTATACAAATGTTAACATAGTTTGCCAACATTTTATCAATCAATAAATAAAACTTTATTCGGCTTTCTGATAAAATCCATAAAAGCCACAAAGATACAAGAATAAAAAAGAGCTCCCAGCCAGTTAATATAAACTATTGACAATTTCCATATGTAAATATCAAACACCTATTTCACATAAATAATAATTATAAATTCATCAGGCTATCTCAAAACATAATGCTAGTCACAGCTCGATCTAAGACTAAAGTAAAAGCGGGATGCACTGGTTTAAAATTTGCTGTTTTTAAAATTGGGATTAGGTAGGTCTTCCCCAGCACCTCATAATAACTGCAAAACATTAAAAGGTTGATCAGGTCCTGGGGGACTTACTATCACAACCACATGGTGGCAGGATTTCACATTTGCTGCTCCCTCTAGGGTGGGCAAGGAGACACTGGGCTTCATCAACTCATACTGCTCCCTTTTTACTGCACGGAATCTTAAAAAAGATACCCACTTACTGTGCTAGGTTTGAAGGGATTGGAGGAAACATAGGATGCAAATGTGAGTGACCAATCACTCTGTACTCCTGTGCATGAAACAGGCCAGCAAGGCAGATATAAGGCAGCTAGGTCCCATGAGGGATCACTTGCCTGCACATATTTCGATTCTACCACACTGCTGCTGCTCCTGATTCCCTGGAACCATGTCAAGGTCTGTGGAGAGGTCACAGCCATTCACCCTGGAGGAGGACCTGGCATTGCTGGATGTGATCCTCCCACAGTACCCCCTGCTGTATGGGCGAACAGGGTATCAGGTGAGTGCAGAGGCTACTAGCACAGACTGTGTCCCTTTTTTGTGACTGTGACTTCTGCCATTGTGTCCAGGTGTGACACACATGCTATGTACTGTAGGGGGGGTCCCGGGGGGGGGGGGGGGGAATGCCTGATGTCTCCTAGCAGTGCCCAGACATAGGAGGGGTGGGTGCCTATCACTCCCAGCAGTGCCCAGAGACAGGAGGGGTGGGTGCCTATCACTCCCAGCAGTGCCCAGAGTGAGGAGGGGTGTGTACAGAGTCCTCCCAGCAGTGCCCAGAGACAGGAGGGGTGGGTGCCTATCACTCCCAGCAGTGCCCAGAGACAGGAGGGGTGGGTGCCTATCACTCCCAGCAGTGCCCAGAGACAGGAGGGGTGGGTGCCTATCACTCCCAGCAGTGCCCAGAGACAGGAGGGGTGGGTGCCTATCACTCCCAGCAGTGCCTAGAGTCAGGAGGGGTGTGTGCAGAGTCCTCCCAGCAGTGCCCAGAGACAGGAGGGGTGGGTGCCTATCACTCCCAGCAGTGCCCAGAGACAGGAGGGGTGGGTGCCTATCACTCCCGGCAGTGCCCAGAGACAGGAGGGGTGGGTGCCTATCACTCCCAGCAGTGCCCAGAGTCAGGAGGGGTGTGTGCAGAGTCCTCCCAGCAGTGCCCAGAGACAGGAGGGGTGGGTGCCTATCACTCCCAGCAGTGCCCAGAGGCAGGAGGGGTGTGTGCAGAGTCCTCCCAGCAGTGCCCAGAGACAGGAGGGGTGTGTGCAGAGTCCTACCAGCAGTGCCCAGAGGCAGGAGGGGTGTGTGCAGAGTCCTCCCAGCAGTGCCCAGAGGCAGGAGGGGTGGGTGCCTAACACTCCCAGCAGTGCCCAGAGTCAGGAGGGGTGGGGCAGAGTCCTCCCAGCAGTGCCCAGAGACAGGAGGGGTGTGTGCAGAGTTCTCCCAGCAGTGCCCAGAGGCAGGAGGGGTGTGGGCAGAGTCCTCCCAGAGGTATTTGAAAAGTAACAGTGCATGAGAAACCCATGTCGTCAATGAAAAACAAAAGTTATATATGTGTCTTCAGATGTACTGTTGCAACTGGTTATTCAGTAATAAACCTTTGACTTGTTTTATGAATGAGGAGGATGAAGGGCTCGATCTCATTTGGGGAGGAAGAGCATTCCAAATTCTCAGGGCAAGACCGGACAAGGAGTGGTTGAAGGTGCTTTTCTTTTTCAAGTTGAGATTTTAGCAAGAGTGTGTTAGAACTTCTTAGGGCCCGATTCAGAACAGAAAGTTCGAGGTTATTTTGCCAAGTAAATGGGGGTGGTATAATGGAGAGCCTTGTGCGTCAAGCAAGCAATCTTGAACTGAATCCTAGCTTCCAGCAATAGACTAGCTCAAGGAGAATGGTACAATACCCAACAGTCGTTGGAACAGCCGAGCGGCCAGTGTTCGCAGGCCCAAATTAACCTCATGATCAGGTCATATTGCGTTCTGTATCCTCGGGGGCCGACAGCAGCCCAGAGCGGACTTTGATTATCAACAGCTATCAGAAGCGAAGCCCACCTCCACCCACTCATCCATCCATCCTCAGATCCATCCCTCTTGTCCTGGAGCTCTCACTGAGACCACTAACCTCACCTGGCAATCATCCTGTCATTTATTCTTTACAACATCAATATCTTCCCCAACTACTCTCAATTTCCAGTCGACTGACTCTCGGTCACACACTTCTCCTGCACCGGTCCTCAGTTTGTCACTTGTTGTATAATTGTACACACCTGCAGTTCATGGGCCAGCGTGCTTTGAGGCTCTAGTTGTGCACCTACCTAATTGAAGCCCTTTGGAACAGTATTATTCTGGCCCATGGCCAAGGCTTGATTGCAGGGAGTGTCCTTTCTGTACGTGGCTGCTGCACCTCCACTCTCTGTAATGTTAATGTAAGAGATGAAAGCCTCGATTCAGCAAATAAAGTTTACAAAAGTACCCAAAAATAATACATTTGCAGACCTCATGCAAACTGCAGATGCACACTCTAGAGTTCTATTCCGTAGCAGATTGAAAACCTTTGTCTGTGAAAGGCAGAAGAATGTGTCCTCATGTAACGCAACTGGTGCTATGTTAAGCACTCCGATACCTTCCGCTCAAGTTCGCGCTATATAAAACTCCATAAAAAAATAAATAAAAAAAATAAGAAGAAAAGGTGCACCTTCCAAAGATGAAATCAAAATGAGAAGGCAATATGGAAATCACGTCTGTCAGGAAAATGATTTTAGTCTACTATTGCCAAATATTCTCCAAAAATATGGGGCATATTATCAAGGACTGCGTTAAAATTATCGCCACTTTAGTGGCAGGAAACTGCAGCTAAAGTGGCGATAATGGGCTTGATAATATGCCCTTGAGAATTCCAATAGAAGCCCATGTTCACACCAGAACATGGGCTTCTATTGGAATTCAAGGGCTTATTATCAATCCCATTATCACCGCTTTAGCTGCAGTTAAAGCGGCGATAATTTTAACAGTTCTTGATAATATGCCCGTGTGCGAATTTGGATCTTTCCATGTTCTTTTTCACAAGACTGAACGCTGTTGAGCTCTCATGCCTAAACATACCATTTTATTTTGGACTGAATGCCCTATGAATAAGTGCACATGGGCTTCATCTACTCAAATACCACACCCCTACAGTCCACTCAAATAGTGTAGACTGACCTAGGCCTAATGCACATAGGATACACTCACAATTTCAGACCATCAGCACAGGAAACACAGTTGGCTTCCAAGACCTCAAGCATCTGTGTCAGCTACTTAGAGGTGCAGGGCAGGCATAGAGCTGCAGTGCAGCAGGACGAGGCTCTATATTTCAATGCTGGTATTTTCATTCCTTCCCAGTCTGTCACCATAGACGCCAAGATTCCTGGATCCATGTGTGCTATGCTGTTCCAGTCCACACTAATTTTTCTATGCTGTCGGGGACCTGAAGTCTGGGTCATAAATGTTTACATCACATGCAATCGAGGCCATAAATAAGGCACTGGAATAACGGCTACATATTCCAGTTTTCATATGCTTAGAGCATAACAAAGGGGCTAATGGAGCAAAAACACTATCCATAAAGAGAGGCAACATTTCTTGGTAAATATGCTGTGCCCACTGGCAAAATGAGAGGGATTGCTTTCGGAAGAACCTAAATAATACCAACAAAAAAAAGTGATGGAATGACTGAAATAAACTCAGCCACCGATAATCAAGCTGTATCCCAGTGCATCCTTAATTTGCACACCATGCCACCTCCGTTTGGACCCAGCCATATGCAAGTCACCTTTGACACTGCTCCAAAAGGAACAGTCGATCCTGAACTTCCAGGCTAGGTCCTCCTTGAACTGGAAAACAAGCAGCCCAGAACTAACAAACTGGTCCTTACAGCACATTTTAATACAAATGTTAACATAGTTTGCCAACATTTTATCAATCAATAAATAAAACTTTATTCGGCTTTCTGATAAAATCCATAAAAGCCACAAAGATACAAGAATAAAAAAGAGCTCCCAGCCAGTTAATATAAACTATTGACAATTTCCATATGTAAATATCAAACACCTATTTCACATAAATAATAATTATAAATTCATCAGGCTATCTCAAAACATAATGCTAGTCACAGCTCGATCTAAGACTAAAGTAAAAGCGGGATGCACTGGTTTAAAATTTGCTGTTTTTAAAATTGGGATTAGGTAGGTCTTCCCCAGCACCTCATAATAACTGCAAAACATTAAAAGGTTGATCAGGTCCTGGGGGACTTACTATCACAACCACATGGTGGCAGGATTTCACATTTGCTGCTCCCTCTAGGGTGGGCAAGGAGACACTGGGCTTCATCAACTCATACTGCTCCCTTTTTACTGCACGGAATCTTAAAAAAGATACCCACTTACTGTGCTAGGTTTGAAGGGATTGGAGGAAACATAGGATGCAAATGTGAGTGACCAATCACTCTGTACTCCTGTGCATGAAACAGGCCAGCAAGGCAGATATAAGGCAGCTAGGTCCCATGAGGGATCACTTGCCTGCACATATTTCGATTCTACCACACTGCTGCTGCTCCTGATTCCCTGGAACCATGTCAAGGTCTGTGGAGAGGTCACAGCCATTCACCCTGGAGGAGAACCTGGCATTGCTGGATGTGATCCTCCCACAGTACCCCCTGCTGTATGGGCGAGCAGGGTATCAGGTGAGTGCAGAGGCTACTAGCACAGACTGTGTCCCTTTTTTGTGACTGTGACTTCTGCCATTGTGTCCAGGTGTGACACACATGCTATGTACTGTAGGGGGGTCCCGGGGGGGGGGGGGGGGGGAATGCCTGATGTCTCCCAGCAGTGCCCAGACATAGGAGGGGTGGGTGCCTATCACTCCCAGCAGTGCCCAGAGACAGGAGGGGTGGGTGCCTATCACTCCCAGCAGTGCCCAGAGTGAGGAGGGGTGTGTACAGAGTCCTCCCAGCAGTGCCCAGAGACAGGAGGGGTGGGTGCCTATCACTCCCAGCAGTGCCCAGAGACAGGAGGGGTGGGTGCCTATCACTCCCAGCAGTGCCCAGAGACAGGAGGGGTGGGTGCCTATCACTCCCAGCAGTGCCTAGAGTCAGGAGGGGTGTGTGCAGAGTCCTCCCAGCAGTGCCCAGAGACAGGAGGGGTGGGTGCCTATCACTCCCAGCAGTGCCCAGAGACAGGAGGGGTGGGTGTCTATCACTCCCGGCAGTGCCCAGAGACAGGAGGGGTGGGTGCCTATCACTCCCAGCAGTGCCCAGAGTCAGAAGGGGTGTGTGCAGAGTCCTCCCAGCAGTGCCCAGAGACAGGAGGGGTGGGTGCCTATCACTCCCAGCAGTGCCAAGAGGCAGGAGGGGTGTGTACAGAGTCCTCCCAGCAGTATCCAGTGTCAGGAGGGGTGGGTGCAGAGTCCTCCCAGCAGTGCCCAGAGACAGGAGGGGTGGGTGTGATGCACAGTGTGAGCCTTTATAATTGATTGTGTCTTTGCCCTCATTCCACCTGTGTACTTTCACTGGCACGTACTGCTTTTGCCCTTCCCCAGAGGAGTATGTCCCTATGGCAAAGGTGCAATGCGTTGGCTGCATGACATGCCTTGTTGTAACCAGCTAATTTGTTCTCATATGTGTCTCTGTGACATGTTGCAGGTGTATTGATGTAGTGTCACTTGTACATCCTCACAGGTAGGCGCCTCTGCCAAGGAGCAGATCTGGCTGACCGCCGTCAGTGCCGTGAGGAGTGCGGATGGTCGGAAGCGGCGCCTGTCCCAGGTGAGGAAACGCTGGCAGGATATCCGGTGCTGGACGCGGAGGATCGCACGGGTCCTGCTGATGGACTCACCTGAGAGCCATAAGAACCGCGGGCGCCGCCGTCTCTCCCACATCCACAAGCGTGTGCTGGCGGTGGTATTTCCAGACTTGGACAGGCGCTTACAGGAGATGCAGCAGCAGGAAGGGGGTAGGTACATGTGTGTTTGTTGTGTTTCACCAGCATTTGTAAGTGCACTGTTCCATGGATGCACTGCCAGGGTTTAATGGTGCTGTGCAGATCCTGTTACCCACAGTATTGCAGTGCTCTCCTGCCTCCCTTCCCCTCCTTGCAATGTGTTCCCTGGTCTTTGTGAAGTCACTCCGTCACAAGGTTATGTAGCCTGGCACCTTCTCCACGTGTACAATGCCTGCAAGATCATGTGTGGGGGTGGTGTGTAACAGGTTTTGGGACCTTGCCTGTGCCCTGTCCAGTTCTGGTCTTGTGGGTTCCATGTCAGTTAGCACTAATGCTGAGTCCAGACATGGGAGTTAGTCTCTCAAGTGTTATGCCTTACAGCACGCATATCCTATGTGGTGGCCTGTGACATGATGTGCATGAGTGTGCGGTACGCATAGTGCGGGGATGGTAGCGTGTGTTGCAGTCATTCCCATTCAGGAGCATGGAGTTGTGTGGCCACTACTGTCCCCAGGGGCATATTTTCCTAGGTATCATGTGTGTAATCCGAATATGTCGACAATCTCTGTGTCTACAGCATAGGTTGTGCTCTGTGCCATTGTCCCCTGGCCAAATGTATATTGACGTGAAATGTAGTACAAGTGTCCACTGTACAGCCTGACCTGATATTCCTTGTTCATACTCACCGTGGACATTGCCTGTGTCTTGTTACAATCATCTGATGATGCCCATTCGTACATGATTATTTGGACAGGCGCACCTTGGGTATTTTGTGTGCAACCTTGATTTGTTGCATCCCATGTGTATTTCACCCAGACTAAGGGATGTAAGTGCTTCCTGTGTCTCCAAATAATAGTCTCATGTAGGGGGTGGGTGGTGCGGGCATGGCCTTCATGTCACAACCTGATATCTCCTTGCTAGGACTGGCCAGTGTGTGATGTTTGTCTGGACATGCACTCAAGGTGCAGTGGGCCAGTCATGGTGGGCATGTTTTCAGTATAACCTAGGCTGCATGTGCCTCTTGTTCCTGGATATGGTCCCTGCTCATCCCTAATTCCTGCCACGCTGTGTGGTGCAGATGCAGCACTGGATTGTCCCCAGGGCCTTGCTCCTCAGTCAAAATTCCATTCCATCTCATTTGCTATTGTGTCATGCTCTCCATAGTTTTTCGGTGGCATGGTGGGTCAAACAACTGTGTCTTGCATGCCCTACATGTGTACCTTGTTTTGTAGATGTTACTCTTCTTTTGTTTCAGGCTATGCACTGTGACCTATGTAGATTGGACTCATGTGACATATGTATACAGGTGTATGATTCATTTCTGTCTCTTCACCCTGCCCACAGCATCGTCGGGGGACACGGAGGGAGACATGGGCACAGACGGAGCAGAGGGGCCGAGCACCAGTGCCAGCGGTGACATCGGGGCTGGCACATCAAGTGGGACTGAGGCGGAGGAGAGTGAAGCCGGGGACCTGTCGACTGGCACAACAGAGTATGAAGCTGACGGGTCCGAGGATGATCTCTCCGAGTGGGCGGCGGCTGCACCAGCAGCTGACAGCGGCACTACATCTCGCCCCGCCCCCTTCATTGCGATCAGCCGCCTCCCACTTGCTCGTGTCCCTTCCCAACATGCCCGGTCACCACCTTTCTCCTTCCTGCCAGGCACCGCACCCCTTGCCCCTGTCTCCACTGCTGCCGCCAATGCCGAGTCTGTGGACATCCAGCGGCAGTTGCAGGTTGGTCAGGCTGCGATCCTTAATGTCCTCCATGGCCACAGCTGCACAACATGGAGGCATACTTGGAGGGCATTCATTCATCGCAGGCTGACCAACGCAGCTTGCTGAGGTCGATAGACTCGACACTGACTGCAGCAGTGGGTCTCCTGCAGCGCTACGTCCCACCCCCTACCCCTGTCCCATCCACACTTCCCACTCCCATGCCTGTCCCACGTACACCCAGATGTCAGCATGCACCCACCACAACACACACAGGCACCACACCAGCAGGGAAGGTCCACCGCACACCTCCTGACACGCACACACAGGGTGAAGTAGGCACACCCACTGGGTCGGGGGGCAAACGTGTGACACGCAGCCAGAGTGGGAGTCCGCATTCCACCCAATCCACTCTCTCCAAATCCCCTCCCCTCAGCTCTCCTGGCCACATCTCCCCCAAAGACTCCTTCATGGCCGCTCTGTCCCTGAGCCCCACAGTGACACCACCCCGCAAGCGGTCAAGGAAGTCCTCGGTCAGGGTGGTTGATTCCCCCCCCTGTCTACACCCTCCCCCAGTGGCGCTGCGACCCCTCCCTCTGACCCCCCCCCCCCTCCTTGGGGCCTGTGGTTCCTTCGGGTGCAGGGGATTCCCTGGAGGACCTTGCTAAAGTGTGCAGCGAGATCCTGGCCTCCGCCTTTGGCCCTGCCCCACCCCCTGTGGTGGAGTCCTCCATCCCTGCACCCACGACGCCTACCCTTCACCCTCCTGTCCCTGCGGTGCCTGTTTCTTCCCCCCCCCCACATGATGCCCTCACCCCTGTGGAAGACGACGGAATGTAACTGTGCAGGCAAGCTAGGGGACACGCATCCCACTGTGTCCCCCATCCAGCTGTGACTTCTGGACTGCCCTATGGGCTTTGTAAATATTGAACTTCCTACAAACAAGATTTTTTGGTTCATGCTGAATAAAGCAATTTATTTTTTTCCCCTTGGAACACTACTGCTTTGCTGGTATTGCTGATGGTGGGGCTGCTACATGGTTTTGGGTGGTGTTCATGTGTTGGGTGTGTGGGAAATGTAGTAGTGTGCTAGTCATAGGAAGGAACCCTGGGATCTGTGTGCCATCACACGGTGTTAGCTAGGTTTCTGTGTTCATGTAAGCAGTTGCTGCATGGTGAAATTGTCCAAAGGTTTATTCCTTCCTCTGTGTACCCTGACATCTTCCCTGCAGGGTGTTCCCCAATATTTAGCGCTGAGCTGTGTGTACATTAGCTGGGTGTGTGACGGACTCCTTCTACTTTGCACATGCATGCTGAGCGATGTCTCCACCTGCATCATTCGTGCCATTCTTGATAGTCATTGTACTTGTGTATGTGGACTATTGACATGACTTCATGTGGACATGTTTTCTTTTCTGCGCTATGCATGTGTATACTCCCAGCCTCGCACACATGTGGTACATGTACTGCAGGGTCTTTGTGCACCTGACTGGAATTTGTGGCCATGGTATCTGTGGCTACTCCACCCTTTGCGTTCCATGGGCACTGCTGTGAGTGTTAGGCACCCACCCCTCCTGCCTCTGGGCACTGCTGGGAGGACTCTGCACACACCCCTCCTGACTCTGGGCACTGCTGGGAGGACTCTGCACACACCCCTCCTGACTCTGGGCACTGCTGGGAGTGGTAGGCACCCACCCCTCCTGCCTCTGGGCACTGCTGGGAGGACTCTGCACACACCCCTCCTGACTCGGGGCACTGCTGGGAGTGATAGGCACCCACCCCTCCTGCCTCTGGGCACTGCTGGGAGGACTCTGCACCCACCCCTCCTGACTCTGGGCACTGCTGGGAGGACTCTGCACACACCCCTCCTGCCTCTGGGCACTGCTGGGAGTGATAGGCACCCACCCCTCCTGCCTCTGGGCACTGCTGGGAGGACTCTGCACACACCCCTCCTGCCTCTGGGCACTGCTGGGAGGACTCTGCACCCACCCCTCCTGCCTCTGGGCACTGCTGGGAGGACTCTGCACACACCCCTCCTGCCTCTGGGCACTGCTGGGAGTGATAGGCACCCACCCCTCCTGCGTCTGGGCACTGCTGGGAGGACTCTGCACACACCCCTCCTGCCTCTGGGCACTGCTGGGAGGACTCTGCACACACCCCTCCTGTCTCTGGGCACTGCTGGGAGGGCTCTGCACCCACCCCTCCTGACTCTGGGCACTGCTGGGAGTGATAGGCACACACCCCTCCTGCCTCTGGGCACTGCTGGGAGGACTCTGCACACACCCCTCCTGTCTCTGGGCACTGCTGGGAGGACTCTGCACCCACCCCTCCTGACTCTGGGCACTGCTGGGAGTGATAGGCACCCACCCCTCCTGCCTCTGGGCACTGCTGGGAGGACTCTGCACACACCTCTCCTGACTCTGGGCACTGCTGGGAGTGATAGGCACCCACCCCTCCTGCCTCTGGGCACTGCTGGGAGGACTCTGCACCCACCCCTCCTGACTCTGGGCACTGCTGGGAGTGTTAGGCACCCACCCCTCCTGACTCTGGGCACTGCTGGGAGGACTCTGCACACACCCCTCCTGACTCTCGGCACTGCTGGGAGTGATAGGCACCCACCCCTCCTGCCTCTGGGCACTGCTGGGAGGACTCTGCACACACCCCTCCTGCCTCTGGGCACTGCTGGGAGGACTCTGCACACACCCCTCCTGTCTCTGGGCACTGCTGGGAGGACTCTGCACCCACCCCTCCTGACTCTGGGCACTGCTGGGAGTGTTAGGCACCCACCCCTCCTGCCTCTGGGCACTGCTGGGAGGACTCTGCACACACCCCTCCTGCCTCTGGGCACTGCTGGGAGTGATAGGCACCCACCCCTCCTGCCTCTGGGCACTGCTGGGAGGACTCTGCACACACCTCTCCTGCCTCTGGGCACTGCTGGGAGGACTCTGCACACACCCCTCCTGTCTCTGGGCACTGCTGGGAGGACTCTGCACACACCCCTCCTGACTCTGGGCACTGCTGGGAATGATAGGCACCCACCCCTCCTGCCCCTGGGCACTGCTGGGAGGAATCTGCACCCACCCCTCCTGTCTCTGGGCACTGCTGGGAGGACTCTGGGCACTGCTGGGAGTGATAGGCACACACCCCTCCTATTTAACAATATGTACGCTTAGTACATACACGTGTGTGGGTTCGCTCCATGGGGGTAAGGTTCGTACTTACACTGTTGCGGTGGGAGTACGCTCCATACGTACGCGGGTGGGGTACGGGTCGTACTTACACTGTTGGGGTGGGGGGTACGCTCCATACGTACGCGGGTGAGGGTACGGGTCGTACTTACACTGTTGGGGTGGGGGGTACGCTCCATACGTACGCGGGTGAGGGTACGGGTCGTACTTACACTGTTGGGGTGGGGGTACGCTCCATACGTCCGCAGGTGAGGGTACGGGTCGTACTTACACTGTTGGGGTGTGGGGTACGCTCCATACGTCCGCGGGTGAGGGTACGGGTCGTACTTACACTGTTGGGGTGGGGGTACGCTCCATACGTCCGCGGGTGAGGGTACGGGTCGTACTTACACTGTTGGGGTGGGGGGTACACTCCATACGTACGCGGGTGAGGGTACGGGTCGTACTTACACTGTTGGGGTGGGGGTACGCTCCATACGTACGCGGGTGAGGGTACGGGTCGTACTTACACTGTTGGGGTGGGGGTACGCTCCATACGTACGCGGGTGAGGGTACGGGTCGTACTTACACTGTTGGGGTGGGACGTATACGTACGGGGGTGAGGGTACGGGTCATACTTACACTGTTGGGGTTGGGGGTACGCTCCATGCATACGGTGGTGGGGGTACGGTCCGTACATATCCGTCCCCACGCTATGTGATGCTTGTGCGACCCGTACCCAGGCCTTTGCCACGTGGGTACAGCCGTCCCGCCATTGTTGGGGTGACGTAGGTGTGAGCGTGGGTACGGGACGTACCTGTATAGTTGTGTTGCCGGTTCGCGTCGTCAGGCACTTCCTTTGTGGCAGACGCTGGCTTTGCTGGACACGCCCCCACCCCCTCGTAGTGACCAAGGCATGGGGGTCAGGTATGTCCAGGGCATGTGTGCTGTGTGACATTGGTGGTGGTTTTGTGGCCTGCCCCTGGTCCTGCCCCCCCCCCCCTTTCCCACCCTCCCTTAGTTGTTCTGACCTTCTGCGGCGTCTGCATCAGAACCTATAGAGGAGGTCGACTGCTATGAGGGCCAGGATGACACGTAGGTTCGGGTCCATGTCTGTCCGTCGCGTACAGGTACTCCTTGTTCGCGTCGTCCTGATTTCCCGGCAGTTTTTGGCAGCAGGAAAATATTCACCATGCGGGATGACGTCGGTGCGAATCGTAATTCCTGGTTCGTGAATGGCAGGCTGCGTGCGTCCCGACGTCACGTCGGCGCTTTCCCGGATCGCATTTGTATGTTTATTTTCGTCCATACCCTCCCCCAGTGGCGCTGCGACCCATCCCTCCGACCCCCCCCTCCTTGGGGCCTGTGGTTCCTTCGGGTGCAGGGGAGTCGCTGGAGGACCTTGCTAAGGTGTGCAGCGCCATCCTGACCTCCGCCTTTGGCGCTGCCCCACCCCCTGTGGTGGAGTCCTCCGTCCCTGCACCCACAACGCCTACCCTTCGCCCTCATGTCCCTGCGGTGCCTGGTCCTCCCCCCCCCACCTCTGGAAGACAAAGGAGTCTGACTGTGCAGGCAAGCTAGGGGACACGCGTCCCACTGTGTCCCCCACCTGGATTTGAACTTTGGATTGCCCTATGGGCATTGTACATTTTGAATTTCAAGGGACAAACAGATTTTTGGATGCTGAATAAAGCAATTTCTTTTTCCTTAGTACACTACTGTCTATCTGGTATTGCTGTTGGTGGACCTGCTCCATTATTTTGGGTGGTGATGTGTTGGGTGAGTGGGAATTGTGGTCTTGTGCTGGTCATAGGGTGGACCCTGGTATCTGTGTGCCATCACAAGCTGTTGGCTACATAACTTTGTTCATGTAAGCAGCTACTGCATGGTGACATAGTCCCAAGGTGTGTTCCTTCCTCTGTGTAACCTGACATCTCCCCTGCAGGGTCATTCCAATATGTGGTGCTGAGCTGTGTCTACATTGGCTGGGTGTGTGACGGACTCGTTAGATTTTGGCCATGTATGCTGAGCGATGTCTCCACCTGCATCATTCGTGGCGTCCTTGGTGGTCACTGTACTTGTGTATGTAGACTGTTGACATGACTTCATGTGGACATGTTTTCTCTTCGGCGCTATGCATGTGTATACTCCCAGCCTCGCACACATGTGGTACATGTACTGCAGGATCTTTGTGCACCCGACTGACATTTGTGGGCATTGGATCTGTGGGTACTCCACCCTTTTCTTTGCAGGGGCACTGCTGTGAGTGTTAGGCACCCACCCCTCCTGTGTCTGGGCACTGCTGGGAGTGTTAGGCACCCACCCCTCCTGTGTCTGGACACTGCTGGGAGTGTTGGGCACCCACCCCTCTTATGTCTGGCCACTGCTGGGAGTGTTAGGCACCCACCCCTCCTGTGTCTGGGCACTGCTGGGAGTGTTAGGCACCCAACCCTCTTATGTCTGGACACTGCTGTGAGTGTTAGGCACCCACCCCTCCTGTGTCTGGGCACTGCTGGGAGTGTTAGGCACCCACCCCTCCTGTGTCTGGGCACTGCTGGGAGTGTTAGGCACCCACCCCTCCTGTGTCTGGGCACTGCTGCGAGGACTCTGCACACACCCCTCTTATGTCTGGGCACTGCTGGGAGTGTTAGGCACCCACCCCTCCTGTGTCTGGGCACTGCTGGGAGTATTAGGCACCCACCCCTCCTGTGTCTGGGCACTGCTGGGAGTGTTAGGCACCCACCCCTCCTGTGTCTGGGCACTGCTGGGAGGACTCTGCACCCAACCCTCCTATATCAGGATATGTACGCTTAGAACGGGTGTGGGTACGCTCCATGCATACGGGGGTGGGGGTACGGTCCGTACATATCCGTACCCACGCTGTGGAATGCTTGTGCGGGCCGTACCCAGGCCTTTGCCACGTGGGTACGAGCCGTCCCGCCATTGTTGGGGTGACGTAGGTGTGGGCGTGGTACGACTCGTACCCACGCTCTTAAGGCGTGGGTACGGGACGTACCTGTATTGTTGTGTTACCGGTTCGCGTCGTCAACCACTTCCGTTGTGGCGGACGCTGGCTTTGCTGGACACGCCCCCACCCCCTCGTAGTGACCAGGGCCTGGGGGTCAGGTATGTCCAGAGCATGTGTGCTGTGTGACTTGGGTGGGGGTTTTGTGGCCTGCCCCTGCTCCCCCCCCTTTGTTGTTCTGACCTTCTGCGGCGTCTGCGTCAGAACCTGTAGAGGAGGTCGACTGCTATGAGGGCCGGGATGACACGTAGGTTCGGGTCCATGTCTGTCCATCGCATGCAGGTACTCCTTGTTCGCGTCGTCCTGATTTCCCAGCAGTTTTTGGCTGCCGGAAAATATTGTCCGTGCGGGACGACGTCGGTGCGAATCGTACTTCCTGGTTCGTGAAAGGCAAGCTGCGTGCGTCCCGGCCTCACGTCGGCGCTTTCCCGGATCACATGTGTGTGTATATTTTCATCGGTCGGTGTTTTGTATGAATCGTACGGAAATAGCATTTCCGTGCGAATCGTACTTCCATGTTTGAATATTGTTCCGACCGGGTACGCGTCGGACGGAGAATATGCTCCGTCCGACGGTTCGTACCTGGTTTTTCCAGGATCGTAATCGGCACCTTAGTTTATATGATAGTAATGTTAAAATAAATTATGGTAATAGGTTGTTTTTTTTTTTTTTATTTAAAGATGCAAACTCAAACTTATTAGGTACAGCGTTTTAAATGATTCAACTAAACATTTCTGCTATTCGTTTTAGAAACTTACTTGTATTTCGGCAAATATTACTTCGTAAATGGAGTCGGGTCTTATCTCGGTGAAGAGGTCAGAGCTTCAGCTTTTGGCGTCTGGTCACTCTGGGAGTTGATAATCAACTGGTTTTAAAATGGTGTGTTGGTTGTATTTATAGGTTTTAGCAACTGTCATAGTTAGCGTTGGTTATATTTTTTAATAACCTTTTATTTACTGTGGAAACATATAATTAAAAATAGCATGTTAAGATGTGTTGTTTTCACTATTTTGATTCGTTTTGGTATCCATTTTGAAAGTAGTGTTGTGGTATTAATTTCATGGAAAGTGTTGTAGGACAATTTGGGAACTACAATGTTTAAAATGGCGACTATGTGTATGGTATACTTTTTTTTTCACGAACACTTATTTAATGAATTAGTTCTATTTTGTAAGTATATTATATTTAATAAATGGTTGCGTATGTTAAATTTTTAAAATAGGAAACAAGCGAGTATTTTTTTTAATACTCGAGTATTAATTTTAATACTCGAGTATTAATTTAAAAAAATGCTTTGCATTTCATTACATTAACGTTCCGTTTTTCTCTACATTTCAAAACACTTCCCCACCCAAAAACCCCTAATTTCCCTGTATCCCGTGGCAGGTTTTATTTTACAAAAAGGAAAAGAAAAAAAAAAAAAAGACTATATTGATGCATTGTAAAGGTATGCGTTATATTTGAATTCGTTGTAATAGCACTTTACAATTAATAAAACTATATCGCGTTGTAACAGTATTCGTTGTAACAACACGCGTTGTAAAGGTATTTGCGTTGTAAAAATTGCGTTGTAAAGGCATGCGTTGTAATAGTATGCGTTGTAACGTCATACATCCTTTTTCGGACCTTAAATGGTATGCAACTATCTAGGCCCTTGTTAATTGGTCAAACGAATTATGCTTAATTTGTGCAACGTATGTTATGATGCTACATCCTCTGTGGTTTGGACCTATAAAAACTGTCAAGCACGTCACCTCTTTGGGCACTCAGTGACTTTGCTCATGCCTCCGTGCTGCACGTTATTCCGTTGTTGGTTTTTCCAATAAACGCTCTTATCTTACCCTTGACAGAGAACTGGTTGCGTGGATTCATTTCTTGCTTTTATTTCAGATTCCACACTCGGCACCGGTGAGACCCAGCCAACTTAAAGCCCTGCCCCTAGCATCGGCAGACTCCGGAGGTCTTGCCTATTGGCCACCTCGGACGGCTCACGAGCAGGCCCTCCCACATCAGGAGAGGTGAGCCTCGGCTCTAGGAGGCAGAAGCAGCAGTGCTCGGAGCCGAGCAGCTGTTAGTAAAGCACACCCCTCTCTGCTTAGAGAGGCACACAGGTCACGAAATTGAGCACAAGCTGGGCTTTTGCATGAAGACAGTACTTTTGCAAGCGTTTTGTACTGAAGTGTAACTAGTTTTGAATCAACCACAAAGGGAAAGCTAAATAAAGGTATGGAGTAATGAATTAGCATCCACACCCCAACAGAGCCTGAAAATACTTTAAATGAACGATTCAATAGTATAGTGGGGAGTCACTCTGGGTCAGTGGACGCGCTGCCATTCCACACGTCGCACCAGTAGGTAAAACTCTTCACGCGCTACAGCTTGTGCTGTGACTTTCCCTTTTGTGTGTTTCCTTCTTCCTCAGGTACGTTTCATGGAGAATTGTACAAAGCTGCCTGGTGCGAGTGCGTGGGAGTGAAGGAGGCCTTCATTGGTTGGAGGATGGGTCCTGCTGAAGCTGTACAATTTCACCGGCTGTCGAGGGTCTAGGTTCTGGGGGAGCGGATACTCTTGCTGTGCTGATACACTGCTGTGACTGAAGGGGCTGTCGAGCGACATCCGCTTTACCTGGCGTTAGATACAGATACCCTACTGAGAAGAGCTTGAGAGGGTGCACTTTTCATGTTGAACCGACACATTGGTGTAAATGAAAGGGTTTGAGCTGGGGTTGAGAGAACATCCTGTTTTTGTTGAACGATAAACACTTCTAAGAAGAGTTTGATGTTGGGGTTGAAAAGGAATAGTCCTCCTGCTGTGCTGACACATAGGTGTAAGTGAAGAAGTTGAGCTTGGGGGTTGAGAGAACATGTTCCTTATGCCGTGCAAGATACCCTGCTGTGAAGAAGTTGGCCATGACTAGTTTCTAGACCAAGAAACTACTGAAGATCCCATAAGAACCTCAACCATGCCATGAGGAGCCTGTGTAAGAGTTTCCTGATCCTTAGAACATGTGCGCACTCTATTGCCAAGATAGTTGATGCAGTGGGGCTGCTCTGTTGTGCACCCTTGAAACAGAGTGACAAGGAATCCAACAGTACGTAAACTCTCCGACTCACCCTACTGCCTTCTTGCTCATAAACAATACATGGTCTCCAGATCTACCGTGGCTTGCATTGGCCCTCTATGTTCATCCTACACCTCATTGGTCCATGTTCACGTTTTGTTCTCACCACCTGTGCTAAGATGCTGCTGCAGACCTTCACTGCTCCTTTTGTTAAATTATTTTAGTACAGCATGCCTAAGCTTGCTCCTCAATGCTCAAATTCTTGGCATCTCTCAGTTCTGCATTTATTTGCCTGTTAATATGGTGTTCAGAGTTGAATATAATATTTTAGGTAAGTGCTTCAGAACTGGATACTATACATGTGATGAGACTCTGGAAATGTTCACAATACCACAGATGAGGCCTGCAAAAAAAGCACACTAGGCTCCCAATGAGATTTCTAGATCAGGAGACAGTGATCTAGAAGTAATTTCGAGAAATTAACATAATACAATGAGATCTCTAGAAAAACACCACTCGACCTCCAGAAAGGGGGACAATGCTTAAGATGTGGTCTCTGTAACTGGACACTTTAATGTTAGGATGTTAATGTGAACTTGTAAATTAAGATGTGGTCTCTGTAACTGGACACTTTAATGTTAGGATGTTAATGTGAACTTGTAAATTAAGATAACGATTTTTATCTTTTCTTTTTTAGTACTTTTAATGTCTCAAAGTATTCTTCTTTTAAAATTATGAGTTTTAATCAACTGTACAATAAGTTACTTACTTACTGTAACTGGGCACAGTACTCACGATGAGGCCAGGGGCTTAGCTTCAGAGGGTGCTGGGTGTTTGGGGTGTTACATTCCCCTACTAAATGTATTTTCTGGTAAATAGTTGGGTACAGGTGCTTTCAGTCAGGTATTGTGAGATGTCAGTCGAATTTCACCAGGGATGTTTACATACACAGACAAAAACACATGCACACACTTTCTCCCTCTCGGTTTTGAAAGTCCTCAAAATATTGGATTATTTTGACAAAATATTGTGTTTTCTCATTCAGTACTCCTACTAATCACATTCTTCTCCCTTACCACTGCTTCCTTGGCCCCTCTCATGCACCCTGCTTGTCGTAAAATGTATTGAAACATTATATGCCAGCCCGATTTTCGGAAAATCTGAAGCTCACAGCCCCCCAAACATAGTGACCAAGCTACGCCACTGGATGAGGCTACCAAAACCATGTACACAACTACAAATGGATCTTCAGAAATGGACACACTAGTCAAGGAGCGGCTTCTAGAATTTGACACAGCTTTTGCCATATGAGATCTCCGGAACCAGACACAAAGTTCCAGAAGTGGTCTCTAAAACAGAACACAATGCTTGATGTGTGACACAGTACTTGAGTTGGGGCCTTATTGAAAGAGACCCCCTAATGTTACACACTGGGTCGTACTTGCAGTCCAGTTCTCAATAAAGAACTCAGCTGTTTCGTTTCTGTTTTCGGCTGTGACCTCTGATTATTTGAACGGACAGCCTCAAGATATTAACTAATGCTATAATGAAACAAAAAGATTACTTTAGGGAAATGGAATGAAAAGAACACAAGTTAAACAGAATTAAAAGGTAGAGCAAAGCATCACAATAACGGAAAAAGCAAGGAAATAATGAAAAAGAGCGAGAGAGAATGCATGAGAGGAAAATTGAGAAAGAAAACATTTTGGCTGTTTAATTAAAAAAACATATATTCAAACCTTAGAGATACTACATGGATAGTAGCAGAAAACGCATTCCTTATTTGCATGTGGACATGTGCCTGGTTGTGCTATATCATGTTTCACCTCTGACTCCTTATTCGACCCAGAGGTGATTATACAACAAATTAACACTGAAAGCCGAGCCAAGGGTCTGCCTTCGCTCTTAGAGCCTGTGCACAAGCTGGACCTTGAAAATGTTTGTATTAACATTTGGAACATTTGCAATTGATAGGTCTCATGATAACGCTGCACTGAGTAGTACTTATCAAAAGTGATAGTTTTTAAAACATGGATTTAGAACCATTTCTGCCACCACAACTACACTGGTGACCGTGCCATTAGTAAAATAAGAGGCAAGACAGTTGTTATGTGAACCCTGGCTGCATCCCAGAACATTTTCAAGCAACATTATGGTCTATTTAATCAAACATGGTAAGTTTTTGTGCCGCTGGTATTCTGAAATCATATATTTGAAAGTGCTTGTGAAATCAAATATATGCCCAAGATCACCAAATTAAACAGGGGAGCCGCGATTTATCCTGGATTTCTAATTTCACTTTGTAAAAATCAGTCACTAAATGGGTATGGTTTTGTCTCATTATTTTAAGGTTTTGTTTTTACCTCTTTATGAATTTTTCTGCAATTTTCATTTTAACACAAACTCAACCGTAAGACATTGGAGTGCTTCATATCAGCAATATTTACATTGTTAATTACATTAAACAAGGTCACATTTTGCTTTGGCATGGGGAGTTTAAGTGATTTGCCCAGAACCGTGGAATGTTGAGATGATGTTGAGACTGTAACAGCTCTCGCCTTAAATGTCAGAACAAGCGATAGAGCAGAAGGGTAGAGCATTTGGTGCCTGCTGCCAGTGTCCTGGGTCACACATAGCTGCTAATGTTCCAGATTGATTATGTGTGATATTTTCAGAGTTTCAGTGCAATTATGAGTAACATTTAACAACTATGAGCGACACTTTCTCGGGAGTAAAATTACGCAATAAAGATGAGGAAAACATAAATGTCAGAAATTACACCGATTTGAGCAACGAGAAACTCTCAGAAGATTTTAAAACTGCTGGAAAGTCTCAGAAATGGAAAGGCCCTAGTGCCCTTGCAAATTGACTGTAGTTTAAAAAATGTGTAGCCATGATATCAACAGAGTACAGGATTGGTGATGTGAGCAAAATCTACTAAAAAATTCAAATATGATCTGCAGCGTAAAGTACAAACAAAACCTGCATTGCTAAATTCGATTACCTAGATGGTTTCAATTACGGGTTCGGGAGCCGGGTGCACACATGTGACAGTCAGGGAGTGTGACCTGAGCTGATGGCTGTAGAGCAACATTAAGTCGTACCAAGACAGGTGAACTGCTTACCAAAAGTAGACTTATAATGTGTGACATTTTCTGCCATTTATGAAATTTATTATCTAATCCAAAGTTGCATTCGGGGACATGTAGTGTAACTTTTCTGTGCACTTTTGACTAAAAAGCCAGACCTTACTGAAGATGTTTGATACAACAGATTGAGCAATGATAAATAAAAATTGCTTTAAAGACAAGAAGACATGGAATGTATTCTGTTATTGAAACATGATGCTTCACACTTTGTGTGCTCGTCAGACAGAGCCCATTTGTACATGTTGCTGATACCATGCATTCTAGCTAAATCTTTGATTCCTTAAAGCATGTGAATTTCTTGTTCTGAGAAAGAATTCACTCAGCATGTTGTTTTTGCTCGTGCATGAACCCTTATTACTAACGTATCTCCCGTGTTATTAATTGGAGCACACTATTCTCCCTCCTGCACATATAACATCACAGACATGTCATGTGGGTGCTACTGCTTGCAACCCTTGCTAAATCTGTGGCGTCTCTTACCTTTCTAGGGCATGCACAGGGATCCTGGTGTTGGGGGCCTACAGGTACGCATGGACTGGCCCGAGTTCTTCTGACAGCTTCAATCGGGGGAGCCAGGCCGTGGGGGATCCAGTCCTTCACAGTGGCAGTTTTTGCCTCTCGGAGGTGAGCAATGGTTCCTCTAGACCACGAATGGCACCAGACTAGGTTACAGGATCATGCACTCTACCCTTGCAGCACTTACTCTGACGGAATGAAGAGGTGCTACATTACACCGGAGATTCGGAAGCAGAGGCTGCATGCACTGCAGCCCCTCCCAAGGATCTCCTGTCACCTACTCCTTCTTCTATTTAACTCACCCGTGAGGCCTCCTCAGTTTATTGTGACACCACAGTGATCAAAATCACATCAGAGAGCCTTGCCCAAAAGAATAGGTAGCTTTATTAAAGACACGCAACCTCATTCAGATATCAGAGAAAGATGTGAATTACAAAAGGAATTGCATTACAGAAAGCAGCCAGGTTCTGTTGCGGTGAAAATCACTTATCTGGGGGCCAGGCTGCAGTGCTATGGCACCAGGCCACCACTCCGGTGGCCCCGCAAGTCAGCTGGGAGTCGGTTCGGTTGATCATTACGCTCCTGGGTCCCTTCTGGCCCAAGAGGCATAATGCTGTGGGAGTTGCAGCAGTGGTGATAGTCTCCCAGCTGTGAGGCAGGCTTCCAAAGTTAAACTATAGCGCGCCTGAGCCAGCGGCCTAAAGGTGTGCTTCTCACACAGTGTTCCCTGCAAGGCTGTCTGAGCAGGCTGTCTCGGCAGCAGTGATTGGGCAACCACGCTTTTGACATACGGAGTTAATCAGAGGTGCTGCGCCAGAGTGTCGGGTGAATATCATGTTATATTTTGTAGGCAGCTGAGAAAGTTGACTGATGCGTAGTACTTGGATGGGCTGGTCACATGACTGCGATTAGCTTAGCTGTTGGGCTTTGTGTATACCTCCCAGTAAGACAAAAATGGGATTAGGTGTTCGCACACTTGGCCAGCCTGCTACGATAGCTGGGGGCAGAGCTTTTACCTGTCCACCTACAGTTCAAAGGGCTGCCTCCAGCACACACGCTAGGGAATCTGGCACTGGCCTTTTCTCACACCAGACTTCTTGGAGCCTTGGTAGGTTAAGGGAAGAACTTTCCAGAAACAGATGTGAGGGTAGCATGGGAAATTCCCCGCTTCAAAGGCTGGCTCATGGTATAAATATTGCACCCCCAGAGCACCGCTTCAGTACATTTCTGAACTTGTTGAAGACTTCAGAATATCTTCCTGGACCCCTAGAGGACCGCCCTGCTGGTTGAGGCCTGCCTTTTAAAAAGATAAATGTTACGTTTTATATAGCGCAAACTAGACCCAAAGGTATCAGACCGCTTTACATGAGCATCAGTTGCCTTACAGAAGAACGCATTTATTTTTGTTAGGCACGGGGAGATTAAGTGATTTGCACAGAATCACAGGATATTGAGCATCTTTGCCAAGACGCAAACCCAGTTCCCCAGCTCCGAGGTCAACCGCTCTAGCCGTTAGGCCACATCTTCTCTCCGGTTCCCAGAGGACTGCCCTGCTGCTTGAGGAATGCCTTGCTCACGAAAGGACTTCCCTGCTTTTAGAGAGCTGCCTTGATGCTTCAAGGAGAACCAGACCATCTTCATGAACAGAGGACCATCAGACATGAGACCAAGGGATAGTTTGCTGGCCTTCTGTGTGAACTACAGGGGCATAACAAGCTCCAGATACCTTGAACTAAGCACCTCTTCTTTGCAGGAGTGAGTTTTAACCCCCCACCAAGTGGTGCTTCCCAGGTCCTGCATTCTTGGAAGTGATGTTAGAGATCCTGCTCCTACCTAGCCCAAAAATGTGGGACTTTGAAAAAGTTTCACAGACACTACCAGAAGAACTGACAGACAAGGAGCTACCTGACAGTCGATCCACCCAAGGTGCATTGCCAGTTGGTCTGACATTGCAGTAGCTTCTGCTACGTTATTTTACGTAGCAGCAAATTATGTTCACCACTATCTGTGACAGTGACTGGCTTCATGGAGCCCTCTTCTGCTACAGCTTGGAGCTCTGTCCCACTGATGGTTTTTGGCTTCCAAAAAGTTGTCTTAAGTCAGAAGGTAAAAAACTTTACTAGGCTTGATGGTGACCAGCTCCCCAGTGATGTCGACAACCCCTCTGCCAGGAAATCCTGCTTCTTCTGCTAAGAGCTTTTCCTTGCTGTTGTCAATGGCTTTGCCGAGACTTCATCCAGTGCTCCCCGGTGATGACGACTCTTCTTTGGATGCAGCCTGCTGCCTTGCCCCGCTGCACTCTACCTTCTCCTGGACTTTTTCTTCAAAAATTAATCTCAGTCCAAAATTCAGCCAAGACCAGGCTCAATCCACCTTGTGTGTCTGACTTGTGCTTCACTGTGGTCAACCTTAACTTTTAACTTTGTCCCGGTCATACGCACCAGATACATGCAGTTGGTATTTTAGTCTTTTAGGTGCTAGATTTCACTAAACACTTAAAAAAAAACTGGGTGTAGTGATAGGAGTTAATTTGTTATGGTGTTATTATATTTATTCAAATATATCTTATTTTTTTTAATTGGGTTGTGATTTTTCTTATTATGTGTTTTCATTTTATTACTGTTTGTGATATGTCGGTTCCTGGAGGCAGTACAAGGTCGTTGAGGCGTTGGCTCCCGGGGACATTGCGTTGCGAAAAGGAGGTGATGCGTTGGTTGGATGTGCGAGGCTTTGGTTTCCGATGGCGGCGCAGCATCAGTGATATGTCAAGAGCGCGGTGCATCCTGTTGCATTATATATTACCCCCCCCCCGGCAGCATTCTTCTTCCTATAAATCCACCACCCCACATTCCCAGCATGGCCATTACATCGATAGCAAAAAAACATAGTAATACAGGTTCACCCCACCCCGGTGGGAACTATTCCTGCCGGCTGCTGTGAGGTAGGGGGTAGAGCTAAGTTCAAGTAGATAAGGGGATTACAAATGTCCTTGGGTCTAGATGCAGGGGGTTGTGTTGATGCATACAGTTCGCAATTTGTATTACAATATGTGAGGCTGTTAAGCCAGGCTTTTGTAGTAGGAGTAACCTTACTGCCCTACCAGAGCGCTATCTCCCTCTTCGCAAGTAGAAGGGCAATAGCAAGAAATTTGCGCTTCTGCTTGGGGAAACCGTGTACATATCCCTACAAAGCTACCTCAGGCATAGGGGCAAAGTCCAGTTGTGTCATACGTGATAGAATTATGTGAATGGATCTCTGGTAATCCCCAATGTTAACACAATTGCAGGATATATGTGCAAAATTGGCATGAGGACTTCCACACTTAGGACAGCTGTGAGGCCGATTTGGGTCAATAGCATTGATTTTTGCAGGCAACATGTATGCCCTCCATAGGTACTTGGATCAACTTATGCCTACCGTTTAGGGAAACCTCTGGTCTGGGTACAACAATAGGACCAATGCGAGTCCTGCAGCGGGTGTCCTAGGTCTCGCTCCAATGCCTCTCGGCTCTTGGCATCCCTACTAGGGACTAAAGCCATTGAAAACTTGTATAATTTGGAAATCAAGTGGTCCCCCCGCTGCTCGTAATCACTATCGTTAGCGGTGGGAAGGACTCAGGCTCCAATGGAAATTCTGTAATATGCATTCTAAGCGCCCTTCGGACCCTAAATTCATACGGTAAGGTCAATGTGGCCCAACCAACTCTGGCTCTGCCCCCACCACAAACGAGCCTGATGAGGAGGGAATGGATAGTTTTACAAAAGCTATTGGGGATTAGAATGGATATTTTATTAAACAAATAAGAATTTGGGGAGGACCACCATTTTTATGATTGCGACTTGACCAGCCAGAGAAAGAGGGAGCTTCAAGCAGCGGTCCACCTGTTGCTGTAACTTATGCAGTGCTGGGCCATAGTTGAGTAAGATGATCTGTTCAGTTTCTTTGTGTATCTGGATTCCCAAATATCTAGCCGATTCATCACACCACTTCACGGGAAACTCAGTCCCACTTGTCTACGCTTGGGGTTAGAGGAAAAATGTCACACTTACCCCAGTTTATGCCCAAACCCGAGAATCCACCAAATCAAATGATCTCCCCGATTAGTGGTTCCAAATTCTCCTTTGGGTGGCGTACATAAAGAATAATGTCATTGGCGTAAAGTAAGATTAAAAGGGGACCCGTCGTGAACTGAAGACCCCCATGTAGATGTCGCTCCAGCAATTGTCAGGCCAGTGGGTCTAACGCGATAAGGAAAAGCAACAGAGAAAGCGGACAGCCCTGTCTAGTACCGCGGGTGAGAGCAAACTGAGAAGACAGGGTGCCGTTTAGACAAAGCCTGGCTATAGGCGAAGTATAAAGTAGTGCAGTGAGCTCAATGAATCCCTTAGGCATTTATATCCTCTTCATGACTGTCAGGAGAAAAGGCCATTCCAAAGGGTCAAAGGCCCTGGTGTCAAGTAATACGGCAGCCACCGGGACCTCCGGTGAGATTCTGTGTATAACCGTAAACAATGTACGCAGGTTTAACGCTGTCGATCTGTGAGGGACAAATTCCAACTGAGTCTGGGAGATACTGCGATCTAATAGAGGCTCTTGTAAGCTTAATAAAAATTGCCAGTGAAACCATCCAATTCCTGGCCAGTCGAACCTTTTGTCATTGATAGCACTAATGATTCTCAGTAGAGAATGGCTCAGCCAGGAATTGTTGCATTACTTTATCAAGCCAAACCAACGTAATTTCCTCTAAATATTAATTGCAAACCTCATCACCATGAGTTACGCGCGTTGAATACAGATTTGAGTAATAGTCCAGGAATTCATCCCGTATATCCGGTGTGCCCATCAGTGTCTGTCCACATCAGGAACGGATATAGGCAATGTAAGATTGTCCGGTCGAGGGTCTCAGGAGCCGCACCAAGGTGCGACTAGGTCTGTGGAATATTTACTTAAAAAATGTGTTTCATGCTCAGCCGCTCCCCTGAATTCTAACAAGAGTGCCAATCGTCGGCCACGATTAGCTGGGTCCGATTGCACCACCTGTTCCCTGTCAAGTGAGTCTAGTGAGTCTAGCTGCCGCCTAATGCGAGCTAATTTATACGCCTCAGTTCTTTCAATACCCCAGCATGTTTAGAAATACTGACTCCCTGCATCGAAGCTTTAAAAGCCTCCCAAAGAGTGGCCCACAATTGCACCAAACCTTTATTTAAATCAAAGTATTCTACAATAGCAGCACAAAGTTCTGCACTGAACACCTCGTCCATTAACCCCTGACCAAGAAACCTCCACGGGTCTCACACCCCTCAGGCCTGGGGACCCTGACCGCGAGAACCACAGGGGAGTGATCAGAGAATGTACTAGGGACCCCGACCGTGAGAACCACAGGGGAGTGATCAGAGAATGTACTAGGGACCCTGACTGTGAGAACCACAGGGGAGTGATCAGAGAATGTACTAGGAAGATGCGGAGATGCCCTATATCAAGCAGCCAAGTTGGGGATACCGGCCCGAAATCCAATCGAGTCCAGGTGTCATATTGCGCAGAGTAGTGAGTATATGCAGACTCCCCCGGTCGCCAGAGTCACCAAACATCCACAAGACCAAGCGAGTCACACTACTCCAATAACACACAAAGTGACCGTGGCTTGGAATTGAGAGAGCCAGACGTGCTGTCCTGCGCAGGGGCCAATAGAAGTTTAAAATTGCCACCCATGCAAATATAGTCAGCATCGAACTGCAAAAGCGGAGTATGGAGGTTGTGGATAAATTCTGGGTTCTCAATATTAGGCGCATAAACACGATATCCCAGCAAGTGCCCAGTTACCATCGTATAGCGACCCACACTATCGTTGCAAACCCTGGCTAATTGCAAGCGTCAATGGATTAGTAAAGCTGTTCCCCGGGAGTATGTACTATAGTTCGCGAAATAGCGAGGAGGGCCCCAAGAGGAAGGAAAACTGGTGGAAGGTGTACAATGTGGTGCTGTGGGTATTATGACAGCAAAGGAAATCAGGGAGGGCATTGGAAGAAAGAAAGCTTCAATCCACAAACTGACCCTAAACTAACTACGTTGCCAAGTTTACTGGTCCACCTGCAAAAACAAAGTATGCCTACAACCTGACCCTATGCTACTCATGTTGAAAGAGTAAATAGATCCAATTCCATGAAGTATACCAAGTTGCTTTTTGTGGGCTTCCTAGGAGGTCCACTGATTTGGCACACCTTCTAGTCACCGACTTATCTTACGGACACCTCCTTGACAATGGTCAGTCTTACTTGCAGGGCCACATGCTTGTTCAGGTTCTTCTTCGGTTTCCCTCCAGCACATCCCTGATCACAGTCTTCTCACCTGTACGGTTTCCACCATGTAAAGGTAAAAACATTTTAACATTAAGCACAGATAGTCAGCAGCTATATAACAGTCCTTCACAACAATAGCAGCGTAAATACAACTATATGAAAACGTGCTGATGAGGTGGCAAACTCTTGCATCTGTTTGACTCCTCAATCAGGGTAACATTAAAAGGTCATCCCTGGCAAGATCTTCCCCTTAAACAAAAAAACCTGCATTACTACCCCCACCCCCACACCTCCCTTTCACCAAATGTAAATGCCCAGGAAGAACGAATCAGCAGACATTTACTAGATAGGCCCTCATTGAAATTCTAAGGATAACCCGGCCTCTAGCCTCCATCACAAATATGTATGAGTCGCCACACTCCAGCCACAGAAATGCAGGCAATGTATTAATGCTGTGTGGAGAGGCTGTGTACATCCTTTCCATTGATGTTGCTGTGAATGTTGTTTAAAGAACACACTTCTGGTGTAGATGCCAGCCGGGCTTTGTTCATTCCCTCTAGACAGACACAGACACACACTCACACACTCACACACACACACACACAGGGAGCTTGGTTGTGACATTTGCAACCTGGTAGCCCATCACCAGACTGCTAGGTCTTCCTAGGCTAGATAGGTGGGTGGAGCAGACACTTACACCCAAGTAGGGCTGTGCCTTGCCTCACGCAAAGGCAGGGACCTTGTGATCTTCATAGGCCCCTTTGGAATTTCCTCAGATTTAAAGACACATTTGGGCATAAGTACTGGATCCAAAACACCACCAAATCAGACCTCAAGTGGAACCAAGGACATGCTGCAAGAAAGAAATAGTGTGCCAAGCCCACCTCCACCCACTCATCCATCCTCAGATCCATCCCTCTTGTCCTGGAGCTCTCACTGAGACCACTAACCTCACCTGGCAATCATCCTGTCATTTATTCTTTACAACATCAATATCTTCCCCAACTACTCTCAATTTCCAGTCGACTGAATCTCAGTCACACACTTCTCCTGCACCGGTCCTCGTTTTGTCACTTGTTGTATAATTGTACACACCTGCAGTTCATGGGCCAGCGTGCTTTGAGGCTCTAGTTGTGCACCTACCTAATAAAAGCCCTTTGGAACAGTATTATTCTGGCCCATGGCCAAGGCTTGATTGCAGGGAGTGTCCTTTCTGTACGTGGCTGCTGCACCTCCACTCTCTGTAATGTTAATGTAAGAGATGAAAGCCTCGATTCAGCAAATAAAGTTTACAAAAGTACCCAAAAATAATACATTTGCAGACCTCATGCAAACTGCAGATGCACACTCTAGTTCTATTCCATAGCAGATTGAAAACCTTTGTCTGTGAAAGGCAGAAGAATGTGTCCTCATGTAACGCAACTGGTGCTAAGCACTCCGACACCTTCGGCTCCAGTTCGCGCTATATAAAACTCCATAAAAAATAAATAAATAAATAAATAAATAAGAAGAAAAGGTGCACCTTCCAAAGATGAAATCAAAATGAGAAGGCAATATGGAAAGCACGTCTGTCAGGAAAATGATTAGTCTACTATTGCCAAATATTCTCCAAAACTATGGGGCATATTATCAAGGACGGCGTTAAAATTATCGCCACTTTAGTGGCAGGAAACTGCAGCTAAAGCGGCGATAATGGGCTCGATAATATGCCCTTGAGAATTCCAATAGAAGCCCATGTTCACACCAGAACATGGGCTTCTATTGGAATTCAAGGGCATATTATCAATCCCATTATCGCCACTTTAGCTGCAGTTAAAGCAGCAATAATTTTAACAGTTCTTGATAATATGCCCGTGTGCGAATTTGGATCTTTCCATGTTCTTTTTCACAAGACTGAACGCTGTTGAGCTCTCATGCCTAAACATACCATTTTATTTTGGACTGAATGCCCTATGAATAAGTGCACATGGGCTTCATCTACTCAAATACCACACCCCTACAGTCCACTCAAATAGTGTAGACCGACCTAGGCCTAATGCACATAGGATACACTCACTCACAATTTCAGACCATCAGCACAGGAAACACAGTTGGCTTCCAAGACCTCAAGCATCTGTGTCAGCTACTTAGAGGTGCAGGGCAGGCATAGAGCTGCAGTGCAGCAGGACGAGGCTCTATATTTCAATGCTGGTATTTTCATTCCTTCCCAGTCTGTCACCATAGACGCCAAGATTCCTGGATCCATGTGCGATATGCTGTTCCAGTCCACACGTATTTTTCTATGCTGTCGGGGACCTGAAGTCTGGGTCATAAATGTATACATCACATGCAATCGAGGCCATAAATAAGGCACTGGAATAACGGCTACATATTCCAGTTTTCATATGCTTGGAGCATAACAAAGGGGCTAATGGAGCAAAAACACTATCCATAAAGAGAGGCAACATTTCTTGGTAAATATGCTGTGCCCACTGGCAAAATGTGAGGGATTGCTTTCGGAAGAACCTAAATAATACCAAAAATCGTGATGGAATGACTGAAATAAACTCAGCCACCAATAATGAAGCTGTATCCCAGTGCATCCTTATTTTGCACACCATGCCACCTCCGTTTGGACCCAGCCATATGCAAGTCACCTTTGACACTGCTCCAAAAGGAACAGTCGATCCTGAACTTCCAGGCTAGGTCCTCCTTGAACTGGAAAACAAGCAGCCCAAAACTAAAAAACTGGTCCTTACAGCACAGTTTTATATAAATGTAGACATAGTTTGCCAACATTTTATCAATCAATAAAACTTTATGCGGCTTTCTGATAAAAACCATAAAAGATACAAGAATAAAAAAGAGCTCCCAGCCGGTTAATATCAACTATTGCCAATTTCCATATGTAAATATCAAACACCTATTTCACATAAATAATAATTATAAATTCATCAGGCTATCTCAAAACATAATGCTAGTCACAGCTCGATCTAAGACTAGAGTAAAAGCAGGATGCACTGGTTTAAAATTTGCTGTTTTTAAAATTGGGATTAGGTAGGTCTTCCCCAGCACCTCATAATAACTGCAAAACATTAAAAGGTTGATCAGGTCCTGGGGGACTTACTATCACAACCACATGGTGGCAGGATATCACATTTGCTGCTCCCTCTAGGGTGGGCAAGGAGACACTGGGCTTCATCAACTCATACTGCTCCCTTTTTACTGCACGGAATCTTTAAAAAGTACTTCTTAGCCCATGGTAAATCCTTCCTACGGATTGAATCCAGGTCACTGAAAAGATCATCCCTTCCAAGAGTCCTAAACCCTTCCCGGATACAATTCAACCAGGGGATATGATGGTCATAATCAAGGGCCATGCAATCCCTTTATGTAGACCAGTACCCTTGGTCCCCCACACTTTAGTCCAATAAGATAATGGGCGGCATGACAGCAGATCTGACAAGTAGGGCATACCCAGTTCTTCCTGTACAGAAAAAGTAGGAGTTCCCTGGGTTGTACAAAGAAGTGGTCTACAAAACCCATTTTCAATTCTTTGTAGCTCATAAACTGAAATATAACACCAGATTTTGCTGCCATAAGTAACTTGAGCTAGACACTTGGCTCTATAGATCTCCAAAATACCACCTACTGGTTTTTTACCCAACGTGAAGCAAAGTTAAACATTGCTGCATTTGCCCTTAGAAATTACCCTTTTTAGAGGACCCTAGTTTAATTTAGCATCCAGCATGACTTCCAGGTAATAAAGGCACTGGTCTTCGGGACCGATGTAGATCCTACCTTGAAATTGAAGGACTTCCTTGCACTTGGTCCCACCTACATCACATAGGACTTCGAATTGTTGACTAACAGGTCCCGGTCCTCTACAAACTTCACAAAGGAGTCGAGTAGGGTTTGCCGACACCTCGCTGTCCTAGCCATGAGAACAGCTGCTTCCGCATAATAGTACCGGCAGACCTCGCTGACCCACCTGGGGGCAGTCTACCAAAGTGTTGCCTAGTACCTTCTTCAGGTCTTAATATATAGATTGAATAAAAACGGGGCTAGTATACAGCCCAGTCAGCACCCTTCTCTGGATTGGGAATGGACGGCTAACCAGGCCATCATTCGTGAATCGAACCACCGCTTTGATGTCCCTGTGAAGTTGAACAAAAAAAAGACGATCTCCTTGTTCACACCCATGCTCAACAAGCTCTCCCATAACTTAATTCTGTTGACTGTCAAAAGCGGAATACAGGTCCATAAAGGCAAGATGTATACTACCTGATCGAGCAATGGTATATTTGTTGAAAATCATATACAGGTTTAAGCATTGGTCGATTGTGGACCTCCCTGGACAAAAATCATATTGTATGTTGGTTAAGATAGTGTTATCATCCACCCATGAGGACAACTGATCCAACAAAACACAACCCAGCACTGACAGATGAATCCAGTAGGGAATATGGGCCTATAACAAAGGGTGCGGTCACTATTACCTTCTCTAAAGACAGGGACGATGGTGGACAGGACCAGGTGCTTGGCAAGTCCACTCAAATTGCAGCGTTTATGATGTTGGTGAGGATTGGCACCCATAGCTGAGGGTTGGATAGAAAAAGGTCCGGTGGGATACCATCGGGTCCTGGCGCTTTATTCCTAGACAGCCCTGCAATACAATTGCTAACTTCATCACAAGGGGCGACTTTCCTCCACCACCCACTAAAATATCTCCTGGACTACTAAACATTTCCTGGATATAGCTAACCCATTCCTCTTCTGTGATGTGTGCATCAGGGGCCTCAGAATTTTACCCTGACAGAAATGGACGGTTTACAACACTGCAGAACTGGTTACTATTTTTCATGGTACAGGCCTCAATCAGCTTACTCCAAGCCTCCTCCTTTAGCTCAGCCTTCCGCCTGGCAAATTCGTCTTTATATATCCCTCTGCACTCTTACCACAGCATGGTCCCTTGGGATGGTTCCTAATGCACACCTCAGTTTCCTGGCTGTACGGGAACCACCATGATCAAACCAGCTCTTCACTCTACCCTTGAAGATGTTGGTGGTGCCTTGAGTAAATGTCCAATTGTAAGTGAAATGACAGAAGGCCTCCAGAGCAGCCCCTTCCTCCTCACGTCCAGTTGTGTGTGTGTGTGTGTATATATATATATACACACACACACATACATACATATACACACATATATACACACACACACACACCCCAAGTTCCCTCTTGAACCTAGCCAAAATACTTATAGAAGGAGTCTGGGCTTATCTGGGCCCACCTTAACCTTCTACCCTGGTCATTGGCCCTAAAAGTTCCCCTGAGAACTGCCCTACGGAATTCTCATGCTTAGGCCAGGTAGTCGAAATGCACAGAGGGTTTTGATCACTATAAATGCTATCTATGATAGAGAAGTCTGAAAGAGATTGAAAAAAGGGGCTGGAAACAAAGAAAATCTATAAACATTGAGCTTCCCCTTTCAGTAAATGTCAGATGTAAGAGATTCCTACCATGAACCGCCCTACTCATAGGCAGGGCTAGATCAAACCCAGACATTTTATCAAAGTATGTAATGAAGCACTGGAGAGTGGGCAACTGCCTGCCATAATTTAGGGAGGCTATAATCTCTATACTTGTTAAACCACGTGGGGAACGATAAAATGCCAATCATACTTCAACATGGATAACAAGAACCTCGCAAAATTCAGTTCTGCCAGATTATGCCCTTTTATCGACAAACTGGTCCCCCATTAACAATCAGTGCGTTTATAGCCAGGCCAACAGTCACATACTTTTTGCATTTGCACATTTGTTACAATGATAAAACAAATCCTTCTGGAGTTGAGGCGGTCTCTGCGTCTGTGCACGGTCTCCGGTGCCACTGGTGTGCCGGCTGAGACAGGGACAAACTCTGAGGAGGTTACTTTCACTTTATGCAGCTGACATTTGTTTTTGTGAAAAATTCCAGAGAATAGTCTCCGCTAATCACAGACATCATTATGTTTGGTGGATATTCCAGAGTCTCCCATTTACTGGAATATGGGTGAGATATTTCCTCTTCCTTCCAGCATGGTTCGCCCCGATACAGAATAGCCAGTTTGATGGTATCTCTATTTGAGGATTAGACTACTACATGATGTAGAAAACTTGGTCAGAGAAAACTATAGTCCCGGTGATTGACAGGCCGATTTCTTGAGTTGAGACTTGGATTTGACTGCTAATATCAATGTCTGGATTGACAGATACTTAAACAAGCATTTGCAATGCAATATGTCTTGCATTACTGAAAGTTTGAGCTATTGGCATGGCTAATAATAATGCAACGCCAATACCTCAAACTTTCAGTAATGCCAAAGCTATTGCATTGCAAAGCAATCACGGCACTCGCGCTTTATCTATAAATATCTTAAGCTAAAGCACAGGTGCTGCAATTGCTTCCAAAGTAAAGAAATAGAAAAAAATGTTTTTCTATTTCTTTACTTTTGAAGCAATCGCAGCATCCCCGCTTTAGCTTAAGATGTTTAAAACTAAAGCGCGGGTGCAGCCATTGTAAAAATAATAAAAAGTAAATAAACAGAAAAAGGCATGCGGTAACACTCGGTGCCGTAAATAAAAGAATGGCGTGGACTGTATTATTCCTGCCAAGGCGTGTCTGGCAGCGTACATAAAAATAGGTGGTGCAGGAGAGTGTCCTGCCTGCAACAGCAGGCAAGAGAAAAACATTTAAGAAAATAATGGTTGGAGGCTGTAATTAAACCTGCCGAGCAACGCCACATGTAACGAGGAATGTCCTAATGGAAGATTACAAGAGAAGAAAAGGCGGTACTAAGGGGGAACTACTAAGCCAATTGACCAATGAAAAGCCACCATTTAGAAAGCACAGTAACAAGAGCCAATTAAATAGATGGGCAGAAAGTAGGCCAAGCTTCATGCCCATATCCTGAATACAGCATGTCTCGAAGAGACAGCACAGGCGCTGCCTAGGAAAGACCTAAAAAGGGTGAGTATCCTCAAAGTTTTTTACCTCTTTAAATATAACAGAATCTCCATCACCCCATCCTCTTCTTACTAGAATGATTGGGTGGGGAAGCTGCTGAGGGTATGAAGGGAGGCCCTCACGAGGCTTAGGTGCTCCAGAATTTCAAAGATACCACTGGGTAGCCAAAGCCAACTAATGCTATATCGTGGAGGGCCCCAGCGTCACAACGGCCAAAAATTATACTAGAGTGAGCAAGTGACCTCTGGGTCGTTACAAACTATATTAATAATTAAACATAGATGCTTCTCTGAAATGCATCTGCTATGATGAATGCATTGGGTATGGTGGAGGCTTGTTAGAAGGGATGAACATGAGATTTTGTACTGCCGTGCGATGCCGCTAACCGAACATGCCTTGCTAATGCCAGCATTCAAGCCCTTGGCGATGGCTTCATTTGCAAGAAGGGCTCACTCAGCTTAGGCACCTTTTCCCATTGGCCAGTTTCAGTTGCTAGAAGACTATAAACCGAGAGCTGGTCCTAATGCGTTAAATGTTTATATTTACTTTCAAATGGGCTAGGCAGCCAGGGAGTTTCCTGCTTTCCCTCTAGAATGGCCCGAATTAATTCCTATGACTTAATAGAAAAAGACAGGTTTTGAAAGTTTAGAAATTATGATATACTGCCAAGAGATTGTGGGAGGAGGAACTTTGTGATACTATGGTTGGATATACTACTGGTCTCAAGTGAAGCCGGTTCCCATGAACTACAGTTAAAAAATACATACATTTTTATTTTTTACACAGAATGTTTTTCACCCCTGCTCTGGTCCATAATGTGATCAGTCTCAATTAGTAACAAATGTCAGATGTGCCATGGAGTGTGCAGGCTTATGTCACCTGGCTTGGCAATGCTTGCTAAACTCTTACTGGGGCAGGTTTATTTAAATATTGTCTAACATTATAGGCTATTCATATGAAGTTTGTGAGGTAGTGGTGCTACCAGCTTCAAAGAGAGAAGCTCAAACAGTTCTTCCCAAGCCCGATAGGAACCCGACCCACATCTCGTCTTATCACCTACTCTTCATACTAAACGTAGACGTTAAATACCAAGTAAAGTCCTAGCTAATCGCCTCTTAGAACCCCCCCTTGAGGTTGGTGTACGATGACCAATGTAGTTTTACACAACAGATAAGCACTCTTCAAATATACGCCAGCTGACGTTTGTGTAGGCCGGTCGGATCAGGCTTGCACCCTGGCCCTACTTAATATTAAACAGACCTTCAACACCGTCTGTTTGACCGCTCTATAAGTGCTACGGGCTATAGGCCTGATCTATACTAAAAGGATTAAGCTGTGTACACCCTGCCACTGCCCCAGGACCGGAGAGCACGATGGTCTCAGTGATTTGGTATGGAGCACGGAACAAGATAGGGCTGCCCTCTGTCGCCCATGCTCTTTGCACTTACTATGGAACAGCTTGCCTGCAGACTACAAAGTGTGCTTAACCTGTGGGGAAAGAGCTGGTGGGTGTCATCCTTGTAGTGGCCATGTATGCCGATGATAATCTGGTGTACCTGCCGCATCCAATCAATGTACTCTGTTCCAAATCTGTTGCAGGCTTTCACAAAATTGTAAAATCTCAGGTCTTCTTACTAACCAAAACAAATCCAAATTATTCCCGATTGGGGGTGAGCGGGCAGAGGAGGAGAGGAAGGAGCTAAACAGTGATGACTTCCCTTAGTTGGCGATTCCTTGGGAAACATCAGATTTTATATATAGGCATAGGAAGAACATTGGAGGAGGACAACAGCCAAAGGATGAATATGAGGTGCCTGGTAGCCGGCCTACAGTCATCCATTACGTTTAAGAAAACACTCCCACTATCCATCAGGCAGAGGCAAAAATGTTTTTCCTACCCAGATTGTCTTCATGTGCTGCAGGGGGGGGCACCTATTTGCTCCCTCGGCAGAAGTATGTAGCCCTTGCCCTCTAGCAAACTGATGGGTGGTCTGAAATGGGCAGGCAAAAGGAGCAGAGTTAAACCGGACTCTGAAGCAGGTGTGAGCAGGGAGGGCTGAAGGTTCCGAATGTCCAACTCTACTCATTGGCGGCCCAGCTGCAGCATGTGCTCCTCCTCCGAGGCTCGCATGATGAGCCACTCCCCACTTTACTAATGAAGGCCCAGGTGGCCCCAGGTTATCCTCCCTTACATGAGCCATCATGCTTGCTATTTCTGCAACAGAGTATGGCCAACAATGATTAAAAGGCAGCCTTTCGCAGCAGACATGCCCCTGTGGCACATCGCCCTGTTGCCACAGATAGCATGGACCAAGTCGTTGGAAAGGAAAGGTGAAAAAGGTGTGGGCTACCTAGTTTTGGCATATTTGTACCCAAGAATAGATTTTGATCTTTGGAGGAAGCACCGGCGAACTTTGGGATTAGTTCAAGTCAGTTCCTATAATATGCAAAACTAGCTCACACAGCCCTGCCCTACTGTAGTCACCTTGTGGCTCACATTTGTGAGCGCTACGAGCAGACAAACCAGCACAGTAGTTACACGCGAAATGGCAAATTTACAGACAGGGAGAGGATGAGAGCTTGTGAAGGGGTGTCGACAGTGTCCAATAAGGCACACTTTAAACTGATGCAGCTTAATTACATACATTGTTAGACAGAGGCACAAGGAGAACATAATTTGTGCAAAAACTATTTGGTAAAGTTGGAACCAGGTACGGTAATGCAGTACTGCTTGTTACAAAGACTTATTTTAACACATTCCATTTTTAGTGAAATGACACAGAGAGAGCCCCATTTACATACCCTCCCCAGTAGTCATATCCAGCCATTTTTTTTTTGAACAAGCATTTTAATAGCCTTGAGAATTATTTTAAATACTTCAAATATTGGGCAAGGAATGGAGATAGGGGGATAAAGGTGATTGCACAGGAGCACACAGTTTAGCCAAATGAGGGGGGGGGGCATGATTAAAGCCAGGTTTCCTGCTTCCACAGTTTCCAACTAGCACTCTAGACCACAACTGGGGTGGTGCTCATTGTGACGAAAAGACCAAGGGACTTTTCTTCCAAGGGAAAAGTCACTGCACTGTGTGCCCAGGGTTATTCTGCAGTATGGGATTAAATGGGATCACTGACAGAATATCGAGGAGGAGAATATCGACCTACCAAAATATCGAATGCCAAAATATCGAATCCCTATCTACAAACAGGTAAGTACAAAAATATAGAATCAAAAATATTGTTGTAAAAAATATAGTTGGTCAAAATATCACATTTTTTAAATGTCTTAAAAGTAATGTAAAATTAATGAAATACTAAATATAATTAACTAACACATACTTAAATAACTTTACAATTAATAATTAATGTAAGTAAACATATATATATTAACGTAATATTAATTAAAAATATTCATTATTTTTAGCGTAGGATAGCGGGCGGGTAACATTTACTATTCCCACTCCAGTGAGTGCAACAGTAGGGAAAGCGTTGGATAGCGGGAGGGTAACATTTACTATTCCCACTCCAGTGAGTGCAATAGTAGGGAAAATATTAATTTAATATTTTATTACAAATCAATTATTATTAATACCAATAAAAAAAGTATGAAAATTAATTACCAATCACAAAATATTTAAAAATTAATTATAAATACCAATACATTTTATTTTTAAATTAATTACCTATCAATAATTATCAATCAATTAATTTTCAATACCAAAAATTAATACAAATACCAATTAATAAATTAATTATCAATATACAAAAATAATTACAATGAATTACAATTAAATTACTTCCCACCATATTCCCCTATAAACCCACAACAAATAATCTAATACAATTAACATAATTATCAATTAAACAATTAATACACATTAATTACCAATAATTAAATAACCAATTCATTTTCAATACCAAAAATTGATAAAAAAATATCAATGAATAATTAACAGTAAATTAACAACCACTACACACAAATATTTTCCATAATTACTTAAGTATAATTAAAATACTTCCCACCCCATTACCCTATAAACCCACAACCCGCTCCGAATAATAAAATATAATCATCAATTAATACAAATTTATTTCCAATTAATAAAAATTACCAATTGAAAATTATTTACCAATTAATTGCAATAAATTAATCATCAATACCAATAATTACTTAATTAAATTTCTTCCCACCCTATTCCCCTATAAACCCACAACAGAAGTAAAACGCAAAATTAAAAATAATTAATAATTCCTAAAAATGATTATTTAATGTACTATAATTAAATGACTTCCCACCCTAATCCCCTATAAACCCACAACGGAATTAAATTACACAAAAACTAAACATGAAATTCATTACTTTAAAAATATTCAAACATACATTACAAAATACATACTTTTAACACATATACTAACATTTAAAACACTATAAAAAAAATAAAAAAGCGATATTTTTAACCACTATATTATGACTGTCGATATTACTTACTTCTATATTATGTAAATCGATATTTACCTGATTTTCGATATTCTGCACCACTATATTTTGGCAATTCGATATTCTGTCCACTCTATATTAAAAACTCGATATTCTGTCCCAGTCGATATTTTTTTTCGATATTATGGCTGTTCACCAATTAAATGTTAAGTCTAGTTAGTGCTGGAGTCTGCCCACCCCAGTGAATTGTCCACCCTATGAGGGGTCTTTTAAATTGCTTTTTAAATAGCGCTTACGGCATGTATTGTGGCCATTTAAAAGTCAATCCAGTATCTTCATATGATAGGAAAAAGGCAGAGGCAGATGATGTGATCTTTTCTTTAGGTCCTGGGCCTGTAGGTGGTACTGGGAAGTATCTATGGTGGACAGGGTTGTTTACCACGGGTCTTTTAGGTGTCATTCCATGTGTATGACAAACATTTCCATTTTGTAAATTGCTGTATCAAAATGTGCCAATAGCGAGCAATTAAGCCTTTCTCCAGGAGGTGGTAAAGAGGTTGAAGATAAATATGGTATGAGACAGTAATCAGACTCACTAATCAATATCCGTTAGAGATATACCTTTTAAAAAAAGGCTTGTAAGGTATGGAATTAAACCCCAAAAATGCCATCGGCTCATAGCCCCCGTATACCCAAGGAACGTCTTCTGATGTTTTCGGGCACACAATGTTTCTACACACTTGCAAAAGGACCTACGAATTGATAGTGGAATGTTAGCCACTCAATTGGGATATTTTTAAACAATAAGAATTAAAACTGAATACACGCCTCATTGACCATTTCTCTGTCTTTTTCCTCTCTCTGTCTCTATTTCATGATCCCTCCCCATTTTGCGCGGCTTCTCTTTCTTTTGCAGTTTATTTTTTCCTGTTTCTCTTGTAATGTTTCAGTCTCTCTCCACCCGTCTCCATCAATTCTGCTTCTCTTGCTCTCTTTCCCCACCTCTGTCTCAATGTCTTTCTATATCGTACTGCCTTTGTCTGTTTTTTACTTTCTGTAGCTTTCCTTCCACCACTTGTCTTTTGCTTCTTATCTCTCATGTTCTGATTTCGGTCTCTCGGTTTACATACTTCAGTCTAACTTTTTCCTCGGTGTGTCCCTGGCTTTCACTCTTTCCATGTCTGTCTTTCTGTATCGCGCTGTATATATTGGTCACTCTCCCGGTTTTACTGTCTCTCTCGCCAATTCTATGTCCATCCCTGGCTTTCTCGCTCAGTTTCTCTCCCTCTGCCATTCACTGACATTCTCTAGTCGTTCTTCTCTAAGGTTTCTGGCTGACCAGTTCAGTATTATTGCCCGAGACCAAAGCAGTGTTTCAGACTAAACTGAGAGACGCGTAGGCCAGGCAGGGCCTCTGGGCACCAGATGTTGGCCTCAGTCCAGCATTTGCAGGACCCTGGGCACAGTTGTTGAGAGCAGAATCCGACAGGGACAAAAAATTGGCCTGGGCATAAAAATTAAAGTGACCCATCCACATTAGTAAACTAGACAGCTAATAAAAAAGTGGCCCATATTTGCAAATCAAGACAGTTTTGAACTTGTGAAGTAAAGGGAATTTTTCAAGAAATGAGAGACTACGTGCGTTTGTGCTTGCTGCAGGGAATGTTTATTTAAATATCAGGGAAATCAACTACAAATACAAGCCCAATAGCTAATAAAACAGCCCCACAAACTGATAAAAAGCACGGTGTCACTGTCAACAGCCCAACGGGCACTGCTTCATTGCCCTATGCAACAGTCCGACCCTGGCTGAGATCTCGAAGGGCCTAAGGGTTCGAGACGGAGGGCAGGAAATTTTATATGACATTTGTATAGCTCATAATCTGTCTTTACTATACTATTGGGTCAGGGTGATTCTCGGTTGCTGCTACATGCATGCCAACATTTCAGAAGAGCAAAGTGGGAGATTAAAAAAAAAAAAAAAAATCGGGAGAATGGGGTCTTGAATCGGGTTACTGTCATGTATGGGTTTTGGAAGTGTGCTGCTCAGGGCCGGCTTTAGCACTGGTGGCGCCCTGTGCGACAGTGTTTGTTGGCGCCCCCCGTAGACTCCCTCATTACTAACCTTTAACAGTGCCCCCTCAAGTCTCCATAAACACACTCTCTGCGCTTCCTATACCAGACAATCAATCGTGTGTGTAAAATAGGTTATAGGAAATGTTACATAAGCCAGAAGACTACAAAGTGAGTCACATGTCATCCATACTGGTAGACAGTATAGTTTAAGAGTGCTTAGGCTGGAAAAGCACAGACTCAGAATTTAAAACATAACCCCATGTTTGGGGGTTACATTTAAGAAGGTTTTTTTAAGCCAAAATGAATCCTTTTAAAAACATCATAATGATGAAAGCCCGAGGAAAAAAATCATAGTTCTTTTAATCTATACCTTGCAGTTTGCATGCAGCTCTTTGATGAGTTATTAGCTCACTGTTCCATGTTAGGATTTTAGTAGTAACAAAAGGATCTCTGACAAATGCACTAACCTATTTAAAATATATGCACTTTGTGATCTGCATAGTTCTTTGCAGCAGGCATCTTATACCTATGTGCTAACATAAAATGAGTTAAATCCTCCACTAGACAAAACTCCTTCTCTTTCCTGGAAGAACATTAATCACTTATCTTGGCATGTTTATTTTTGCATGAAAATTTCAGAGGTCAGCAATGCAGCAGCAGGTGCTTTTAACACCATAAAATACTTCCAAACAGGCGCCCCGTCGAAGAGTCAGCACCTGGTGCGGTGGCACCGGTCGCAACGCCCTGGAGCCGGCCCTGGTGCTGCTGCAGGACTGGACATTTGAAAAGCAAATGCACGTTTTTTTTCTTACCTTTCAGAAGCATGACAGGTTGCTGGCAGTGCATATTCTACCCACCCCCCCACCATTCCCTCACTGTGTGGCAGCCCGGGCTGAAACCGCTTCCCGGGCACACACAACCGTACTTCAAAGGTCTTTAAAAGACCATTCCCTTGTTAATGAGGCTTTGTTGGGTTTTCACCCTTTCTAGAGCCCCTGCATCGCCACTCTCACTGTTGCTGAAAGAATTAGCACGTTACACAATACCAAGCCCCCCTGTCTGCTGAAACCCCCCAGGAATCGGGAGACTAGCCTTGAAATTGGTAGTCTCCCACCTGAATCGGGAGGGTTGGCATGTCTGCTGCTAGGTTTCTAAAGCTGATGCCCCAAGCCTGCTTCAGAAGTACCTCCCTTAATCCCACCCTTAGGGTTACCTGGGGGCTGGGCTTCAAGTGGGATGAAAAAACTGGAGGGGGGGGAGGGGTCTCAAAGGGGTGAAGCCGACGTATTTATGGGCGTGGTTTAGAGGCACTTCAGCTGAAAACTTATGCTTAGCATTGTGTGAGGCCCGACTGGTAGTTTGCTACTTCTGTAATTACAACGGGATATACAATCCAGGAACTAACAATGCACTTACAACAAGCCAGTACTATTGGCTTTGTCAATGGTTGCTAGATGCGCAACATAAATATGCAACAATCATGGCTTGGTAGCAGGCGCGCAACACCCATTGCACTCACAGGGCTTCAACACCCCCCCCCCCCCCCCCCCCCCGTAGCGTGTGGCAGCCCGAGATGAGACAGCCTCGCGGCGCACACACAGCCGCACCCGGGCACTTCACAGGTCTTTAAAAGACCAATTGCATGTTAATGAGGCCTCGCTGTTGTTTCACCCCTTCTAAGAGCCCCTGCAGCTCCACTCTGCCTATGGCTCGAAAGATTCAACCCCCCCCCCCCCCAATTTTTTCTTAGCCCAACCCCCCCCCGAAATTTGGCTCTAGTTGCGCCTCTGCTTGGTAGTATAGCATATTGAAAAGGCTTCAGTTCTAAAATGGTGAGAGACTGAAAACTAAAACGAGTCTCTTTGCGGTCCAGTGATAATGATCGAGATTTTCTTTGGGGGAGGGCAAAAATGGAGAGCCCGACAGAGACCAGTCTCAGCACCTGCCTTTTAGACCCTGTCCACTAAAGCCCTGCCTGGAGGAGACGCTGCTTGAAAGAGACCCTGCACTGACCCCTTTCTGCAGCCCACCGTCAAACACGAGTCTCTCCAGAGACTCTCCCTCGACTCTAGCACGCAGGGCGAACTGGGCCCAGGGGTCCGATAACCAGAGGGGCGTAAAACAGCTTTCTGTCTGCATTATGGGAATGCAAACAGCAGTGTCCCTGCCGCCTCCAGTGACTTACATGAACATAATTTCGCTCATTTTTTAAAAAAACACAGAAGGCACTGTTTATCAGCCCGCTTTCTTGCCTTCTCTCCCCCTGCTGCTACACAATTAACCCCACCCGCCTCCTACAAACAGCTTGGAGCCCGAATGAGGAGCTAATTACTTTGTGTGTGATTCAGGCAAGTTGGGGTAAGCACCATGTTTTATATAAATTACCTTACCGCCTGCGCTCAATTTCAATCAACTATGCCCACGCCGATCTGCTCCACAGCCCGCGCTTTCCGCACCACCCACGCTCCTTTCACATCTCGAGTGAGATTCAGACATAGCATTCACTTAAACCAATCCCGATGCTGCTTTTATACTGTTTGTATAAATGAACCACAGTACAGCAGCACCTGATTGGTTAGAGCGAGCAAAGGCAACTCCCATATTGAGACCAGGCTCACTGACGCAGTGAGGTGAAGTACGCATGTCTGGTTGGCCTTGGTGAAAGAAACACGAAACTGACATAGGCCCTTTCGCTTTTCTTTAACCACTGAGTCGTTGCTTTAGGTGGACAGGCTACGTCTCAGTCAGCACTCGAGTTATGATGCCACCCGACCGTGGTGCAGGCAGCAGGGAGCGCTGGCAGTGGAGCAGAGCAACTTGAGCACAGTTCACTGAATTTGAACGCAGGCGGTAAGGTAAGTTACATAAAACCAGGGCTTTAAAACAGTGTTGTGTAATATTTAGTATCCCCTCGGGATTGTGTATCCCCCTAGCCAGGGCTTTAAGTGGGATGAAAAAACTAGCGGGTCTCTCCAAGGGGCGTGTCCAATGTAATTAAGGGCGTGGGTTAAAAACATATGAGCTAAAAATCTGTGCTTGGCATAGTGTGCCGCCCTTGTATTTTGCTGTTTCTGTCTTTGCATCCAAATATATGATACAACAAGTAACATCATACCTGCAACAAGTCAGGACTATTGTGGTTGTTAGTTACATAAGATAAATAAGCAGCAACTATGACTTGTATATAATATTGAACAAGCATTGGCATAGCCAATAGGTCTCGCTTTTGGGACCTTATTAGTATTTAGTTATGCAGCACAATATCCTTGGTGCAACAACATCAACTGTTGCATGGCTAAACACTTATAAGGTCCCAGAGGCGAGACCTATTGGCTATGCCAATGCTTGTTAAAATAATGTTGGCCCTGCCGACATCATTCTACAGCACAATAATAAGTAAATGATTCCGGGAACTGGAAATTTCTTTCTGCCCAAAAATACCTTTTAGCCGGAAGTGGCCAACGGCATGTGCAAATCTGTTACACTTTTTTTTTTATAAAATAGAAAACGCAGAGGAGCTCCGCGCCCAAGGGCGGCAGAGGCTTGTTTTGAGCCGGCCGCCTTCACGTGTGGACAACAAGCTGTGAACTTGGCTAATCCGGGCGGGCCATCACCGTCCCACGGCTACACAGCCAGGCTTGTGTACCAAGGAGGAGGGCAGAGACAAGCGCTTTCATGGAGCAAGGGGAAAGCAGAGACAAGCTGCCATGTGAGGAAGCAGGCTGGGCTGCAGCCGCGGCCATGCCCATGGTGCCTTCGAGATCCTGGGCCGGCTGACACACGGGGCATGTGTGGGCTATGGAGGGGCGGGCGAGAGCACAGACAAGCGCTCACTTTTCCGCAGACGACTGACAAGTTCATAACCTTTGCAGTCTCCGCACAGCAAGTCGCACTTTCTTCGGTGCTCTTTGGACAAACATTGCCTGCGCCTTAAATACGTCTCCTCCAATATCCCCATAGTGTACCTTGTTTTATGGAATATGCCACGGGATGTTGCTACCCCAGAAAACAAACATTTCTCGGCTTGGCCCTTAGATGGTCTCACAACGCAAACACTCTGGTGCCGCAACAATGGGCTGCATTGTGCTTTAAGGGGGTGCTTTGTTTCGAGTTCAGTTCTCCCCACTCAGTGACTCAATTGAGGCAACGGGTTAGTCGATGCCCTGTTGTTTAATGGGCTGCTTTATGTATTTATGGGCTGCTTGGACTGCGGCTAAAAGGGCCGTGACACACAATAGGTTGTTTCTAGTTGGGCTTTGAAAGAAACTAAACTTTGATCGTTTGAAAGGCAACGGAGCTTGGTACTCCAACCAGAAAGGAAGTGGGTAATTTACGGCTGCCATCAAGAAGACAAATGCGTGGGGGAAAGTTTTGCCATCGGACGGCTTACAATTGTGTATAAAACCACCCTAGGAATACAAATAGCATGGTATTTCTCCGAGAACACAACAAAAGGGAAGTGGATTGCAAGCGGCATTTTTTAGCACACTGACAATTTATTTAGCGATTTGTAAATTATTATTTAGCGATTTGTAAAGCGCCTGGTGACCCGAGGGCATCCCCGCGCTACAATCCCTCATCGCGATCACTCTAAAAGCGAAAGTGATCGCAATGACGCACGCTAGGGATGCGCGCGCAACAGCGGGGGGAGGGGTATGGTGCTGAAGGCTGGCGCAGGAAAGGCAGATGGCTGGGCGAGAAGGGAGGGGGGAATGCGGGGAGCAGCTGAGCGCGTGCACGCCATCGTGCACTGTAGCTTGTCGCCAGCGCAAAAAATGTGGGTCGCATTTTCTAAACCCACCTACTAAATGTCTCACCAGGCCAGCGCATGTGCTGGGTCAGGCGAGACCTAAAAAGCTTCCACTTAATGCCCTGGCGGCACCACAACAATGCTGCTGCTCCTGAGTTAAATAAAAAACAAGGGAAATCCTGAGAGAAAATGACTCTCTTTAAAGGATTTCCGTTCCCCTACAATGCTCACATGGCATGACGGTAACTTCTCCACTAGTGAGAAGTGAGCAGTGTGAGCAGCGCACATCAATGTGCCTATTGTCACTTCAGTCCGTAAAAAAACTGACCGCCTGTGCCAGGGCACAAAACAGAGCCTGATGCAGATCCGTTTCGAGGCCCCCTTTAAAAAACTGCCGGTGCTCAGCACCGGTGAGACCCAGCCAACTTAAAGCCCTGCCCCTAGGATCGGCAGACTCCGGAGGTCTTGCCTATTGGCCACCTCGGACGGCCCACAAGCAGGCCCTCCCACATCAGGAGAGGTGAGCCTCGGCTCTAGGAGGCAGAAGCAGCAGTGCTCGGAGCCGAGCAGCTGTTAGTAAAGCACACCTATCTCTGCTTAGAGCTTACAGGGGCACACAGGTCACGAAATTGAGCCCGAGCTGGGCTTTTGCGTGAAAACAGTACTTTTGCAAGTGTTTTGTACTGAAGTGTAACTAGTTTTGAGTCACCCACAAAGGGAAAGCAAAGTAAAGGTATGGAGTAACGAATTAGCATCCACACCCCAACAGAGCCTGAAAATACTTTAAATGAACGATTCAATAGTATAGTGGTGAGTCACTCTGGGTCAGTGGACGCTCTGCCATTCCACACGTCGCACCAGTAGGTAAAACTCTTCACGCGTTACAGCTTGTGCTGTGACTTTCCCTTTTGTGTGTTTCCTTCTTCCTCAGGTACGTTTCATGGAGAATTGTACAAAGCTGCCTGGTGCGAGTGCGTGGGAGTAAAGGAGTCCTTCAGTGGTTGGAGGATGGATCCTGCTGAAGCTGTACAATTTCACCGGCTGTTGAGGGTCTAGGTTCTGGGGGAGCGGATACTCTTGCTGTGCTGATACACTGCTGTGACTGAAGGGGCTGTCGAGCGACACCCGCTTTACCTGGCGTAAGATACGGATACCCTACTGTGAAGAGCTTGAGAGGGTGCACTTTTCATGTTGAACCGACACATTGGTGTAAATGAAAGGGTTTGAGCTGGGGTTGAGAGAACACCCTGTTTTTGTTGAACGATAAACACTTCTAAGAAGAGTTTGATGTTGGGGTTGAGAAGGAATAGTCCTCCTGCTATGCTGACACATAGGTGTAAGTGAAGAGGTTGAGCTTGGGGGTCGAGAGAACATGTTCCTTATGCCGTGCAAGATACCCTGCTGTGAAGAGGTTGGCCATGACTAGTTTCTAGACCAAGAAACTACTGAAGATCCCATAAGAACCTCAACCATGCCATGAGGAGGCTGTGTAAGAGTTTCCTGATCCTTAGAACATGTGCGCACTCTATTGCCAAGATAGTTGATGCAGTGGGGCTGCTCTGTTGTGCACCCTTGAAACAGAGTGACAAGGAATCCAACAGTACGTAAACTCTCCGACTCACCCTACTGCCTTCTTGCTCATAGACAATACATTGTCTCCAGATCTACCGTGGCTTGTATTGGCCCTCTATGTTCATCCTACACCTCATTGGTCCATGTTCACGTTTTGTTCTCGCCACCTGTGCAAAGATGCTGCTGCAGACCTTCACTGCTCCTTTTGTTAAATTATTTTAGTACAGCATGCCTAAGCTTGCTCCTCAATGCTCAAATTCTTGGTATCTCTCAGTTCTGCATTTATTTGCCTGTTAATATGGTGTTCAGAGTTGAATATAATATTTTAGGTAAGTGCTTCAGAACTGGATACTATACATGTGATGAGACACTGGAAATGTTCACAATACCACAGATGAGGCCTGCAAAAAAGCACACTAGGCTCCCAATGAGATTTCTAGATCAGGAGACAGTGATCTAGAAGTAATTTCGAGAAATTAACATAATACAATGAGATCTCTAGAAAAACACCACTCGACCTCCAGAAAGGGGGACAATGCTTAAGATGTGGTCTCTGTAACTGGACACTTTAATGTTAGGATGTTATTGTTAAAGTGTAAATTAAGATAATGATTTGTATCTTTTCCTTTCTTTTTAAGTACTTTTAATGTCTCAAAGGATTCTTCTTTTAAAATTATGAGTTTTAATCAACTGTACAATAAGTTACTTACTGTTACTGGGCACAGTACTCACGATGAGGCCAGGGGCTTAGTTTCAGAGGGTGCTGGGTGTTTGGGGTGTTACATTCCCCTACTAAATGTATTTTCTGGTAAATAGTTGGGTACAGGTGCTTTCAGTCAGGTATTGTGAGATGTCAGTCGAATTTCACCAGGGATGTTTACATACACAGACAAAAACACATGTACACACTTTCTCCCTCTCTGTTTTGAAAGCCCTCAAAATATTGGATTATTTTGACAAAATATTGTGTTTTCTCATTCAGTACTCCTACTAATCCCATTCTTCTCCCTTACCACTGCTACCTTGGCCCCTCTCATGCACCCTGCTTGTCGTAAAATGTATTGAAACATTATATGCCAGCCCGATTTTCGGAAAATCTGAAGCTCACAGCCCCCCAAACATAGTGACCAAGCTACGCCACTGGATGAGGCTACCAAAACCATGTACACAACTACAAATGGATCTTCAGAAATGGACACACTAGTCAAGGAGCGGCTTCTAGAACTTGACACAGCTTTTGCCATATGAGATCTCCGGAACCAGACACAAAGTTCCAGAAGTGGTCTCTAAAACAGAACACAATGCTTGATGTGTGACACAGTACTTGAGTTGGGGCCTTATTGAAAGTGACCCCCTAATGTTACACACTGGGTCGTACTTGGGAAACAAGGTTTGAGTCTGGCAGTCCAGTTCTCAATAAAGAACTCGGCTGTTTCGTTTCTGTTTTCGGCTGTGACCTCTGATTATTTGAATGGACAGCCTCAAGATATTAACTAATGCTATAGTGAAACAAAAAGATTACTTTAGGGAAATGGAATGAAAAGAACACGAGTTAAACAGAATTAAAAGGTAGAGCAAAGCATCACAGTAACGGAAAAAGCAAGGAAATAATGAAAAAGACCGAGAGAGAATGCATGAGAGGAAAATTGAGAAAGAAAACATTTTGGCTGTTTAATTAAAAAAACAGATATTCAAACCTTAGAGATACTACATGGATAGTAGCAGAAAACGCCTTCCTTATTTGCATATGGACATGTGCCTGGTTGTGCTATCTCATGTGACACCTCTGACTCCTTATTCGACCCAGAGGTGATTATACAACAAATTAACACTGAAAGCCGAGCCAAGGGTCTGCCTTCGCTCTTAGAGCCTGTACACAAGCTGGACCTTGAAAATGTTTGTATTAACATTTGGAACATTTGCAATTGATAGGTCTCATGATAACGCTGCACTGAGTAGTACTTATCAAAAGTGATAGTTTTTAAAACATGGATTTAGAACCATTTCTGCCACCACAACTACACTGGTGACCGTGCCATTAGTAAAATAAGAGGCAAGACAGTTGTTATGTGAACCCTGGCTGCATCCCAGAACATTTTCAAGCAACATTATGGTCTATTTAATCAAACATGGTAAGTTTTTGTGCCGCTGGTATTCTGAAATCATATATTTGAAAGTGCTTGTGAAATCAAATATATGCCTAAAATCACCAAATTAAACAGGGGAGCCGCGATTTATCCTGGCTTTCTAATTTCACTTTGTAAAAATCAGTCACTAAATGGGTATGGTTTTGTCTCATTATTTTTTTTACCTCTTTATGAATTTTTCTGCAATTTTCATTTTAACACAAACTCAACCGTAAGACATTGGAGTGCTTCATATCAGCAATATTTACATTGTTAATTACATTAAACAAGGTCACATTTTGCTTTGGCATGGGGAGTTTAAGTGATTTGCACAGAACCGTGGATTGTTAATATGATGTTGAGACTTTAACAGCTCTCGCCGTAAATGTCAGAACAAGCGATAGAGCAGAAGGGTAGAGCATTTGGTGCCTGCTGCCAGTGTCCTGGGTCACACATAGCTGCTAATGTTCCAGATTGATTATGTGTGATATTTTCAGAGTTACAGTGTAATTATGAGTAACATTTAACAACTATGAGCGACACTTTCTCGGGAGCAAAGAACAAGTTACTTACCTTCGGTAACGATGTATCTGTAAGAAACATTAGTTAGTTAGATTCCTCACCTTAGAATATCCCCAGGCGTCAGACTGGATCCAGAAGATTTTTCGTCAGCAATACCCCATGCGCGTCGCTAGGCGTCATCTGCGGCTCCGCATCCGTCGTCGGCGTCGTGCGCCGGAATGACGTCGGAGTACTTAGACGCCGCACTCGCGCGCTGACGTCAGTTCTTGTACATAGCTTTCCGCGCCAGGAACGCAGAGCCATGCAAAGACCGACACTGGTGCCAAAAATAAAATCTAGGGGCCTGAAAAGGATAACCTTAACCCTAGATGTCAGTTCGCAGAACGGGGAGGATGGGTGGGTCGGTGAGGAATCTAACTAACTAATGTTTCTTACAGATACATCGTTACCGAAGGTAAGTAACTTGTTCATCTGAAAGAAACACGTTAGTTAGATTCCTCACCTTAGAATAGATACCCAAGCAATACCATCCCCGGTGGTGGGTCTGCGAACCAAGATCACACCAGAAAGTCCTGGAGGACAGAACGGCCAAAGAAGCCATCCCTCCGGACTTGGCTGTCAAGGCAATAATGCCTGGCAAACGTGTGTAGCGAAGCCCACGTCACCGCCTGACAGATGTCCTGCAAAGGGACACCCCGTCCCAAAGCAGTAGTAGCCGCTGTGGCCCGAGTAGAATGGGCGCGCAGCCCAACAGGAGGGTCCTTTTTTGCCAAAGAGTAACAAATTTTGATGCACAAAACGACCCACCGGGAGATGGTCCGTTTGTGCACAGCTTTCCCCTTCTTAGCACCCACGTATCCAATGAAAAGTTGGTCGTCCACCCGGAACTGCTTTGTGCGGTCCAAATAAAAGGAGAGCGCACGTTTTGGGTCCAGACGGTGGAGCCTCTCTTCCGCTTTGGAAGGATGCGGAGGCGGAAAGAAGATGGGCAAGGTGACAGACTGCCCAAGATGAAATGGAGTCACCACTTTCGGAAGAAAGGAGGGACGAGGCCGAAGGACAACCTTGTCCGGATGAACAGAGAGAAAAGGAGGCTTTGAAGATAAAGCCTGGAGCTCACTCACCCGTCTAGCCGAGGTGATGGCTACCAGAAAAGCAGTCTTAAGCGTCAGCAGACGAAGAGGACAATTATGAAGAGGCTCAAAGGGAGCGCACATTAGAAATGTGAGAACAAGATTCAAGTCCCACTGAGGCATTACAAAAGGGACAGGAGGGAACGTGTGAGTAATGCCCTTTAGAAAGCGTGTAACTACAGGGGACTTGAAAAGAGAAGGCTGATCAGGAAGCCGCAAGAAGGCAGAGATGGCAGCAAGATAACCTTTCAGGGTGCCCAGGGCAGAGCCCTGCCGGGCCAAAAAAAGAAGAAACAGCAGAACCTCAGAAAGAGGGGCGGAAAGGGGATCCACAGCCTTTGCTGTGCACCATGCCACAAATTTGTTCCACCGGCAGGCGTATACCGTCTTTGTGGAGGGACGCCTGGCTGCCAGAATGATATCACAGACTTCAGGAGGCAAGTCAAATGGCATCAACTGCCGCTGCTCAATCTCCACGCATGGAGGTGGAGTCTGGACAGGTTCGGGTGGAGGACCGTCCCCTGCTGCTGCGACAGAAGATCCTCCCAGTCCGGAGCCACCAAGATGACTTGGGCCCGGAGGCGCTTGATCTTCTTCAGCACTCTGGGCAGAAGTGGTATAGGCGGAAAGGCGTACAACAGACCGCAACTCCACTCGCGACGAAAAGCGTCGCCGAGCGAGTGCCGCCTTGGAAATTCCAACGCGCAGAACTGCTGACATTGCGCGTTCTCTTCGGTGGCGAATAGATCTAACCAAGGCTCTCCCCGCTGCTGAAAGAGACCTTGCGCCACTTCGGAGTGCAGACGCCATTCGTGATCCATCATGCACCGGCGGCTGAGTTCGTCTGCTCTGGCGTTCAGAGAGCCCGCCAGATGTTGAACCACTAGGGTGCCGCCCTGGTGTTCCAGCCACGTCCAGAGGCGCAGAGCCTCCTGACAAAGGGTCCACGACCCCACCCCGCCCTGTTTGTTGCAATACCACATGGCGGTGGTGTTGTCCGTGAACACCTGCACGACACTTCCCCTGACAGAGGGAAGGAAGGCTTTCAGTGCAAGTCGGATCGCTCTCAACTCCAACAGGTTGATGTGGAGACGAGACTCCGCCGGAGACCAGAGGCCTCTGATCTCCGCCTCTCCCATATGGCCACCCCATCCCAGGAGGGACGCATCCGTCACTACGACATGCTCCGGTTGGGGAAGGGAGAGGCTCTTGCCCTTGACCCAATCGCGGTCCGTGAGCCACCACTGCAACTGCTGTGCAGTGCCCTCCGAGATCAAGACATGGTCGGACAGGTTGCTGTGATGCTGGGCCCACTGTAACTTCAGGTCCCACTGCAGAGCCCGCATGCGCCGCCTGGCGTGATGCACTAGTAGGATGCAGGAGGCCATCAGCCCCAGAAGCCGCAACACTAGCCTGACCGAAACACAGGATAGAGGCTGAAAGATGGGAATCAGGGCCTGTATATCCCGGACCCGCTGTTCCGGTGGATGGACCCGGAACTGCACCGAATCGAGAACCGCTCCGATGAAGAGGAGCTTCTGAGAGGGACTCAAGTGTGACTTCGGCACGTTGATGGAAAATCCCAGCAAATGCAGGAGATCCGCCGTAGTCTGGAGGTGGGAGACGACTGTCTGGGGCGAGCCCGCCTTCAACAACCAGTCGTCGAGATAGGGGAAGACTGGAACCCCTGATCTGCGCAGATGAGCTGCGACCACCGCCATCACTTTCGTGAACACCCGAGGGGCACTGGTGAGGCCGAAGGGGAGCACGGTAAACTGAAAGTGCTCTTGGCCCACCGTGAACCGCAGGTAACGCCGGTGGGCCGGCAGGACGGGGATGTGGAAATATGCGTCCTGCAAGTCCAACGCTACCATCCAGTCTCCGGGGTCTAGGGCAGCTAGAACCTGAGCCAAAGTTAACATCTTGAACCTTTCCTTCCGGAGGAAGGCATTGACGTTCCGGAGGTCCAAGATAGGGCGTAGGCCCCCTTTGCCCTTCTTGGGAACCAGAAAGTAGTGGGAATAACAACCACGACCTACTTCTGGGCTCGGAACGCGCTCGACGGCCCCCTTGGCCAAGAGGGCCGAAACTTCCTTGTGGAGAAGATTCAAATGATCCCCCGATATACGGTGGTGCTGCGGTGGCATGGCTGGAGGGGTTGTCTCGAAGGGGAGGGAGTAGCCCCTTCGGACGATTTGCAGCACCCACCTGTCCGATGTGATGGACCGCCAGTGGAGCAGGTGATGGCGAACTCTGCCGCCCACTGGCGTGGAATGGGCCTGAAAGCTCGGACTAGTAAGGCTTTGAGGCGGATGCTGCCGGGGTGGATGTGGGCTGACCTAGTCGTCCTCCAGAACCGCCTCGGCGGAAACCACGTCCGCGACCGCACGCAGGTTGGTTCTGCGGCTGGTGGCTAGGCACACGTGAGGAGGCACCCCTTCCTTGGCCACGAAAGGGGCGAAAGGCGGAAGTTTGCGACCGCGGGGCCGAGAGGCCCAAGGACTTGGCCGTAGCCCGGGAGTCCTTAAAGCGATTCAGCGCACTGTCCGCTTTCTCGCCAAAAAGGCGAGTGCCATCAAAGGGCATGTCCATGAGAGTGCTCTGGACATCGCCCGAAAATGACGTGGACCGCAGCCAGGCGTGACGTCTAAGCGCCACTGTGGTAGAAATGGCCCTACCCAGCGAGTCCGTGGTGTCAAGCCCACATCGTATAGCATGTCGCGCTGCATCCCTCCCATCGGCCAGAGCCTGGGTAAGTCGTGTCCGGACCTCCTCCGGACATAGGGGCAGCGCGTCCTCCACCGCATCCCACAGAGAGTGGGAATAACGGTCCAAGAGACAAGCGGTGTTCAAAGACCGCAGGCCCAAACTAAGGGAGGAGAACAGCTTCTTGCCAAACTGTTCCAGTGTCTTGGAATCCCGGTCCGGCGGGGCGGTCGGGAAAGAGGATTGGGAGGTAGAGGCCTGGATAACCAGGCTCTCAGGGGTAGGGTGTTGGGACAGAAAACTGGGGTCGCCCGGAGCAGGGCGGTGGCGCCTGGCGACGTTCCTGTCCACAGGAGAAACTGGAGGGCTTGGACCAGGTGCCCTGCAGAACGTCAATGAGGGCCTCATTGAATTGCAGCAGAGGCTCAGTGGAGCTTGCTGCAGACTGAAGCACCTCAGTAAGGACGTTAGTCCTCACAGCCACGGCAGGCAGCTCGAGCCCAAGGGCTGCGGCCGCCTTGCGCAGCACCACAGAGAAAGCAGCGCCCTCCTCCGAAGCCACAGTCGGAGGAGAGACGAATCCAGTGTCTGGAGAGGTATCCAGGCCACTGGCCTCCCCCAGTTCATCTGCCCAGTCCTGTGACAGCTGAGCCTGAACGGCCATAGGATCCTCGTATCCCTCCCAGTTGTCCCCATCATCCGATTCCTGGTATACAGGAGAAAGTAACGGAGCCGGGCAATAGACATAATGTGTCTCTAGCGGCGCCGAACGCGGCGTCCATCGACGCCGTACCGGCGCCGGGCCCAGAGTGGGACTGAACCGGGGCTCGACGTCGAGCAGAGTCGACGTCGGCGGTGGTACCGGTGTCGACGCCGGCGGAGGCGTGACGAGGTCGACCGGCGTCGGCGGGGACTCGGGAACAGGTCCCTCAGGCGCTTGCGGCGTCGAGGCCGGAGCCGTCAACGGCGCCGGGGCCGGAGCCACCGGCAGGCAAGGGAGCCCAGTCGGGTCCGCGGGTCCCGAAGGCGCGCCAGCGGGCGCCGACGGCGGAGCCAGGTTCCTCATGGCCGAGAGGAAGGCACTGACTTCCGCCGGCGTCGCGTCAGTCCCAGGGACCGGAGGGTATGGGGACGTGCGCGGCACCTGCAGCTCCGCCGGAGCCGCGGGGGTGGAACCACCCTGACCCTCGGCCGAGTCGCGCGACCGGCGAGGGGAGTCCGAAGAGCGGTGTCGCCTCTTGGACTTCTTGGAATGCTTCGACTTACCCGAAGACTTGGATCCCGACGACCGATGGTGAGCCGAGTGGCGAATCTCGAGACGCTTACGGGACCGCTCCCGTCTAGCCTTCGAGGTCAGGGCCTTGCAGTCAGAGCACGACTCCGCGTCGTGGTCGAGGCCAAGCAGTAAAGGCACCGGCGGTGATGGTCCGTAACCGACATCAAGCGGCTACAGTCAGCACAAGCTTTAAAACCAGGCATCCTACCGGCACCGGAGTCGAGACAAGATCAAAAAGGGTCAAAAAGTGACTAAAGGGGTAGCTCTCCCGGATCTGCGCTTACTGGCGCGGAAAAAAGAAGAACTGACGTCAGCGCGCTAGGGCGGCGTCTAAGTGCTCCGACGACATCATTCCGGGGCACGACGCCGACGACGGACGCGGAGCCGCAGACGAAGCCTAGCGACGCGCAAGGGGTATTGCTGACGAAAAATCTTCCGGACCCAGTCTGACGCCTGGGGATATTCTAAGGTGAGGAATCTAACTAACGTGTTTCTTTCAGATATTAAGCAATAAAGATGAGGAAAACATAAATGTCAGAAATTACACCGATTTGAGCAACGAGAAACTCTAAGAAGATTTTAAAACTGCTGGAAAGTATCAGAAATGGAAAGGCCCTAGTGCCCTTGCAAATTGACTGTAGTTTAAAAAATGTGTAGCCATGATATCAACAGAGTACAGGATTGGTAATGTGAGCAAAATCTACTTAAAAATTCAAATATGATCTGCAGCATAAAGTACAAACAAAACCTGCATTGCTGAATTCGATTACCTAGATGGTTTCAATTACGGGTTCGGGAGCCGGGTGCACACATGTGACAGTCAGGGAGTGTGACCTGAGCTGATGGCTGTGGAGCAACATTAAGTCGTACCAAGACAGGTGAACTGCTTTCCAAAAGTAGACTTATAATGTGTGACATTTTCTGCCATTTATGAAATGTATTATCTAATCCAAAGTTGCATTCGGCGACATGTAGTGTAACTTTTCTGTGCACTTTTGACTAAAAAGCCAGACCTTACTGAAGATGTTTGATACAACAGATTGAGCAATGATAAATAAAAATTGCTTTAAAGACAAAAAGACATGGAATGTATTCTGTTATTGAAACATGATGCTTCACACTTTGTGTGCTCGTCAGACAGAGCCCATTTGTACATGTTGCCGATACCATGCATTCTAGCTAAATCTTTGATTCCTTAAAGCATGTGAATTCCTTGTTCTGAGAAAGAATTCACTCAGCATGTTGTTTTTGCTCGTGCATGAACCCTTATTACTAAGGTATCTCCCGCTAGGTCATCATGTTATTAATTGGAGTACACTATTCTCCCTCCTGCACATATAACATCAGACATGTCATGTGGGTGCTACTGCTTGCAACCCTTGCTAAATCTGTGGCGTCTCTCACCTTTCTAGGGCATGCACAGGGATCCTGGTGTTGGGGGCCTACAGGTACGCATGGACTGGCCCGTGTTCTTCTGACAGCTTCAATCGGGGGAGCCAGGCCGTGGGGGATCCAGTCCTTCACAGTGGCAGTTTTTGCCTCTCGGAGGTGAGCAATGGTTCCTCTAGACCACGAATGGCACCAGACTAGGTTACAGGATCATGCACTCTACCCTTGCAGCACTTACTCTGACGGAATGAAAAATGCCACATTACACCGGAGATTCGGAAGCAGAGGCTGCATGCACTGCAGCCCCTCCCAAGGATCTCCTGTCACCTACTCCTTCTTCTATTTAACTCACCCGTGAGGCCTCCTCAGTTTATTGTGACACCACAGTGATCAAAATCACATCAGAGAGCCTTGCCCAAAAGAATAGGTAGCTTTATTAAAGACACGCAACCTCATTCCGATATCAGAGAAAGATGTGAATTACAAAAGGAATTGCATTACAGAAAGCTGCCAGGTTCTGTTGCTGTGAAAATCACTTAGCTGGGGGCCAGGCTGCAGTGCTATGGCACCAGGCCACCACTCCGGTGGCCCCGCAAGTCAGCTGGGAGTCGGTTCGGTTGATCATTACGCCCCTGGGTCCCTTCTGGCCTAAGAGGCATAATGCTGTGGGAGTTGCAGCACTGGTGATAGTCTCCCAGCTGTGAGGCAGGCTTCCAAAGTTAAACTATAGCGCGCCTGCGCCAGCGGCCTATAGGTATGCTTCTCACACAGTGTTCCCTGCAAGGCTGTCTCGGCAGCAGGGATTGGGCAACCACGCTTTTGACATACTGAGTTAATCAGAGGTGCTGCGCCAGAGTGTCGGGTGAATATCATGTTATATTTTGTAAGCAGCTGAGAAAGTTGACTGATGCGTAGTACTTGGATGGGCTGGTCACATGACTGCGATTAGCTTAGCTGTTGGGCTTTGTGTATACCTCCCAGTAAGACAAAAATGGGATTAGGTGTTCGCACACTTGGCCAGCCTGCTAGGATAGCTGGGGGCAGAGCTTTTACCTGTCTACCTACAGTTCAAAGGGCTGCCTCCAGCACACACGCTAGGGAATCTGGCACTGGCCTTTTCTCACACCAGACTTCTTGGAGCCTTGGTAGGTTAAGGGAAGAACTTTCCAGAACCAGATGTGAGGGTAGCATGGGAAATTCCCCGCTTCAAAGGCTGGCTCATGGTACAAATATTGCACCCCCAGAGCACCTCTTCAGTACATTTCTGAACTTGTTGAAGACTTCAGAATATCTTCCTGGACCCCTAGAGGACCGCCCTGCTGGTTGAGGCCTGCCTTTTAAAAAGATAAATGTTACGTTTTATATAGCGCAAACTAGACCCAAAGGTATCAGACCGCTTTACATGAGCATCAGTTGCCTTACAGAAGAACGCATTCATTTTTGTTAGGCACAGGGAGATTAAGTGATTTGCACAGAATCACAGGATATTGAGCATCTTTGCCAAGACGCAAACCCAGTTCCCCAGCTTCGAGGTCAACCGCTCTAGCCGTTAGGCCACATCCTCTCTCCGGTTCCCAGAGGACTGCCCTGCTGCTTGAGGAATGCCTTGCTCACAAAAGGACTTCCCTGCTTTTAGAGAGCTGCCTTGATGCTTCAAGGAGAACCAGACCATCTTCATGAACAGAGGACCATCAGACATGAGTCCAAGGGATAGTTTGCTGGCCTTCTGTGTGAACTACAGGGGCATAACAAGCTCCAGAGACCTTGAACTAAGCACCTCTTCTTTGCAGGAGTGAGTTTTAATCCCCCACCAAGTGGTGCTTCCCAGGTCCTGCACTCTTGGAAGTGATGTTAGCGATCCTGCTCCTACCTAGCCCAAAAATGTGGGACTTTGAAAAAGTTTCACAGACACTACCAGAAGAACTGACAGACGACAAGGAGCTACCTGACAGTCGATCCACCCAAGGTGCATTGCCAGTTAGTCTGACATTGCAGTAGCTTCTGCTACGTTATTTTACGCAGCAGCAAATTATGTTCACCACTATCTGTGACAGTGTCTGGCTTCATGGAGCCCTCTTCTGCTACAGCTTGGAGCTCTGTCCCACGGATGGTTTTTGGCTTCCAAAAAGTTGTCTTAAGTCAGAAGGTAAAAAACTTTACTAGTCTTGATGGTGACCAGCTCCCCAGTGATGACAACCCCTCTGCCAGGAAATCCTGCTTCTTCTGCTCAGAGCTTTTCCCTGCTGTTGTCAATGGCTTTGCCGAGACTTCATCCAGTGCTCCCCGGTGATGACGACTCTTCTTTGGATGCAGCCTGCTGCCTTGCCCTGCTGCACTCAACCTTCTCCTGGACTTTTTCTTCAAAAATTAATCTCAGTCCAAAATTCAGCCAAGACCAGGCTCAATCCACCTTGTGTGTCTGACTTGTGCTTCATTGTGGTCAACCTTAACTTTTAACTTTGTCCCGGTCATACGCACCAGATACATGCAGTTGGTATTTTAGTCTTTTAGGTGCTAGATTTCACTAAACACTTAAAAATAATCTGGGTGTAGTGATAGGAGTTAATTTGTTATGGTGTTATTATATTTATTCAAATATATCTTATTTTTTTTAATTGGGTTGTGATTTTTCTTATTATGTGTTTTCATTTTATTACTGTTTGTGATATGTCGGTTCCTGGAGGCAGTACAAGGTCGTTGAGGCGTTGGCTCCCGGGGACATTGCGTTGCGAAAAGGAGGTGATGCGTTGGTTGGATGTGCGAGGCTTTGGTTTCCGATGGCGGCGCAGCATCAGTGATACGTCAAGAGCGCGGTGTGTCGATTTCATGGTGTTGTAGTTGAACCGCTGGGCTAAAGGCAATGGGTCTGTCGAAAACCATGCAGGGCATGGAATGGGTCTGGACGATACACCGCTGATGTGGTGTCTGAGACTCATGCAGCAGTGGTTCTTTGGAGGTGCTGCAGCAAAGCCAGGACTTAGTTGAAAGTGGAGGTCGTTACGTCATGCACTTGGTGAATGGTGTCCATGACTTAGGTGCAGGCAGTGGCAATGCGTCAGTTTTGCAGTGATGCACAGGTTTCAAAATGACACTGTGGATCCACACATCGGTTTCCTGGTTGCGGCACAAAAACTCACTTCCAAGGTCCCAGTACTGGATTTGGCACCCCTTGGCAGAGCAAGGCCCACAGCAGAGGGGCCCAGGCAGGGCCGTAGCCATGGGAGGTGGAGGGCTGAGCGTGGCTTGGCCAGGCCATAATGTGCTCTGGCACCCGGACTGAAAGCCCGGATGTTTCAGTTTCTGTTAATAAATATATGGATAAGCCTGATATTTGAGACAGTGAACATGATCTGCAGCCTCAACCCTGCCTGCATTACCAATACTGAAACTGAAAGAACCCTATCTGTCTCCAGAGTTAGAGACTGAGGCAGAGGGACAGACAGAAGCAAGGAAGGGCTGGGCTGATGTTGTTGTGCACTCCCGGGTGCACTGAATTATACTAATATGACTTATACATAATACTTTTATTTGATTTGTTAAAATCGTAAAAGGGTGGAAGTTACCAGCATGTGATAAACATCAACGAATTGAATCAGCGTAAAACAGCATAAAACATGCCCCCGTGACCTGGGCGACTTTGCACAGATAATACACAAGTAAAAACAGGGAGAACGTATTTAAATGTACAAAGGTAAAAGAAACAGGGGTAGCACATACAAGGCAATGACCCTACTAATATGACTTATGAATCATCAGAACTGGCTCTCCTGGCGCTTCACTACCATCAGTGAGGGCACTGCATGCAGGCAGCAGGATGAAATGCAACATGAACACACTGCTTCTGGGCCGCTCTTATCTGTCCTGCAAAGACCATGATGGTAGAGTAGTCAATGAAGCATAGTCAAAATGGGCCATTGCCAAGGGCCCACACAGGGAGGGTACCTGATATGTGCTTGGGACAGTCCCAAGGCATCAGTTTTCTATGTAACAGCTGTAATTTATTTTAAATATCACATCTAAAACAAAACAAATAAAAGAAAATACTGTCACTGACCCTCTGTTGTAAAGCCGTTGTAAGTGTTGACATGTTTAAGTTTGGGTGTGTAGGTGCACTATGTGTCTATTACATGTGCAAGACATGCACATTGCATTTCAGCCTGTAGACAGGCTCATTAAAGAGCCAGCTCTACAACAATGATGGAAGGACAGTGTATATGTACACAGGCCTTATGAAACCCTCACTTACTCCACTGATCTCACGTAAATAGTATACTTCAGCCAGCTCTGCCATAAAACAGGCAGGGAGGCATCTTAGACAGCAGCAGGATCCCAGTCAGGCTGGTGGGTTGGGGTCTGGGCCTCAACTCAATATGTTATGCCAGACTGAGCAAGAGCCACGCCTGACATCTTTTAATTTTACTTCCCCATCTTGCAAGGAACCTCCCTGCAACTATCTCTAGATGCTCCAGATATAGACACTTACACACAGAAAAATATGAACAACCATGCACACAGACATAAAGACACTTGTATGGACAGAACCACAAAAATGAAGGTATCCATGCACACAGACCAACATGCAGTATGTATAGTCACAAATACACCCCATGCAGACAGACTAAAAGATACAGGCCCAATGCACAGCTGCCAACAGTCTGGTCAATGTGTGCCCATGTGGCTGTATGTAGACTCCCTCTGGTAGCAATTTCTTCTGGAGCTAGAAGTGTTATTTAAAAACCTTCAATAGTTATTGTTTCTAAATGACGGAGCCATTGTTTTGAAGAATGCCATACTGGTAAAGGGTGGTGTTGTTTTAAAGTTAGAGGTCCCTCTGTCTATCTATAGATTTAGATCCTACAAACACCTAGAGCTAAAATCTCTTCTCTGTTAGAATCCAATAAATGTAATGGATTTGGGGGTGCCGTCTTTTCTGTCAATGAGAAAAGGTTATTATGCTTGCTTGTCGTGTAGTTCCTAGGAATCCCCAGGACCTGCCCGTTTTGGATGACCTAAACTGAGGGCTTGGTGTCCAAACAGCTTTCGGACACCCCCACAGGATATGTCAGCAGTTAGAACAGCTAGCCTTACAGTGCCAGAATCACCACTCCCCCCTGTATCTTACAGTGGTGTAGGTAGAGTCTGCCAACCACTGAACATGACAACCCTGATTCATCAGGGATCGCGGAAAACAGTACAGTACTTTCCGCTCAGTCACTCGTGCTTACTTCTATTCTCAGAAAATGCACAGAATGGCGGTTAGGACATTTCAATAAGTATTTATTGGTTTAGTGTCAGTCTTGTGTAAAACACATTTGCTGTGACAATTAGGAGACGGAACCATACAAAAGAAATTGCAAGTACCAATATAGTAAACAGTAGGTACATTTCTACCATGGTACTCCTTAAAATATGCTCCCAACGTAATTTGCTTAAATGTACCTATCCTAGATATGTAGGTGTAGCAGGTGTGTGTATATATATATATATATATGTCAAAAGTTTCGCCACAAAAATCCCAGGAATCCCAAACCTGTTGGAAACCGGAACAGACGATAACAGACTCAGCTGTAAGTGCAAGTGAGTATTTTATTCAAAGCTCAGCATGCCTGCCGTGATGCGTTTCAGCCTACCAGAGGCCTTGTTCACATGAATATATATATATATATATATATATATATATGTTTGCCATTATTCTGCAGCTCACCTTTGATAAAGGGCATACGCCCAAAACGCGTCAAGATTGGCTGTGGAGGTCCGTGAGGAGACTTCCCTTGATCTTCACTTATCTCCTGCGGGTGCGTTCCAACAGGGGGCAACTCTCTTTCTTTTCATATATATATATATAGCCTAGGGAAGAACCAACCTCCTGATCTGATGGCTGGGAATGAAGGACCCCGTCTCTGCTTAGAGGATGACACCCCGTGAGGGATGTCAGACTGCTGCGTGTCGAAGATTCAGCATGCAGGACCTCGTGTAAGCGTGGAAGGAATTCTTCTCTAAGTAGCAGGGGGAAATAAGGGTCTTATATACATGAGTGGTCACTCCAGGGTTTCTTCAAGAATCGATATGCTTTGAAAACAATCATTAAAGTTTTCCAAACAACGCGATCATGCACAGAGGGCTGATGGCCAAGGATGAATAAAGTGGTGACTCTTATACAGAATAATTATGCAGTGTCTGAGGACAAGTTTATGTGCGTCAGGTACAGGGAGTATGATAAAATACTAAGAGCCTGGTGTCGAAGAGACAGGAGCAAACTATTAGGTAAAAGGCCGCCTGTTCAGAACAGATATTGTCGTGTGGATGGGACAATGTTATGTAAAAGGGGGCTTTAATGACAGGACTAGCCTAAAAGACATGACATGCTACTGATCAACAAATATATAGATACTCATGCACACAAGCGTGCAGACACACAGGCTCCATGTGCACAGACCAACACCAATATATGCTATTTTCTTCTGCAGAAGGCTCTGATATTATCATGTGCTCTTCTACCAGTGGACATTAAGCATGTGCACATCAGCCTGTGCTCACTGCTCCACATCACACTCTGTCCTCCAACGTATACCCGTCTGTGCCCCTTACTGTCAATCAGCCTGTCCTTTCAGATGCACAACATTCATTGCTCCCAATGTACATCAGCTTGCACTTCCTTGAACTGAAGCACGTTTTCCTGCCATTCCATCTTGCAGAATACCAGGTAGTCCCGTGCTACAGATAATCTTTGAGCCTTTGTTGCACACCACACTTTGCTCCCCTGAGACCCTTTGGTTCACTCAGGATCGTCCATATTGTTATGTGAGAAATTGCACCAGTTATGATCTTTCTTTGATTTCTGGTGCTTGTGAAGGGCTGTTGTAAGGCCTGGGCAAATTGGGCGCTTGCTCAAGACCTCCAGCATCCAAAGGGCCTGCTGGTAAAGTGCTCAAGATCGCCAGAAGAGCAGATTCTTTGTCTGATGATCATGCACACTACAGAGAATCTTAAACCACAAAACCACCTACCCCACCTTAACCCTCATGCTCTCAGGGATTTTGTGGTAATCAAGTTAAAGAATAAACTTTGTCTTACGTCTTTATTGCCATCATCAACTCTATGTTATCACTCTCTTTACCTCTCTACCAAACTCTACATTATGTACTTATCACAGTTCTCACTCTATTTGAACTCTCTCCCTCACCTAGATTTATCAAACCTCACTATAAATACACATCTCTCACACCCACATCTGTTTACCTTTCTCTTTACCTCACCTCTATCTCTCAACCTCAATCACCTCTATCACTCTTTACCTCAACTCTGTGTCTCTCTCAGTCTCTCTATACAAACTCACTGAATCAATTAACACCTTTTGAAGAGTATAGGTAGTGCCCATCTCTCCTCTCCCAACTGTGTCCCACCAAGCTCACAGAAATGCAGCAAATACACAAATCTGTCTGGGAAGATTCCTCTACCGCCTCATGTTTTTACCATTCAGGCCTGGGTATTCTGAAAGGGAACCTAAGGTCCTCCTTTATAGGCAAACGTGCACTCAGTGTACGTACGCAGCCACAGAACACACACTGCCCAGCACTGTTACCTCTATGTATTGTGCCACCACAGAGACCCATACACCGGGCACACACATTCACCATGTACACACTGCACAACACTATCTCTTTCATGTACTATACTCCTAGTTAGTACACACACACCCAGCACATACACTCGCCATGCATGCACTGCTCAGCGCTGCCCTATCCCTGTATTGTAACCTTCCCAGGCACATATACACCTAGAGCAGAGTCGCCACTCCTGCACTGCATAGCACTTCCACATCTACCTGTTGTAGGATAAGGGTGAGTTAAGCACACAGCTGCTTTACTTTTAAAAAGGTGAGTGAACCTGTGACAGGGTAAAATGTACCTGTTCACTACTACTGATCACTACACGGTATGCTGCCACTTCCACGCTGGTGCCGCTTAACTCCTTGTCAAAGCGGTAGCCTTCCACCACAATGAGGGTAGCGCTTTGGGCAGCCCAAGTCCAACAAATCACCAATCCGTGAGACGGGCCTATGTCATGGCTTGCATGTATGATCCATGTTTCCGTAGTCCAACAAACATCAGCAGCAGGGGGGGGTTACAGACAACAGTACAGTTGGGCACTCAGGGTAGGGGTACAAGTCCATTACCATGCAGAGGACTTTTCTGTCCCAACAGTTTTCTTTTCAGAAAGTATGCAAAATGCTAATGCAGCATTTTGTGCTATTTTTAGCATGAAATGCTCCTTTACATTCATTTTGAGGGCCCATTTGACACTAAAAAGGTAAAAAAAAATGCATTTGACATGAACAGCCACCCATGTTCTATTAATTCACTTTGTTACCGTGCTCCAAAACTCCCATTTTTAACAATTATATATTCAACATGGTGTAATACTGTAATCCTTGCATTTTGTGGAACAAGTCTGATGTGAAATACAGGACATCTTGTGAGGTTATGGCATTGTAAACAAAATGTTGACCTTGCTCACCTTTTACCTAAGTTGATAAAATTAGCACCCCTGAGTTACTTAAAATTACACCTTGCCTTCATTATCAAGCAATCACTTTGAGAGTCGTTGTGCACTTTACAAAGCATATATTTCCATACAGACCTTGTTGAGATACTCCTGTCGTAAACTAACAGAGATGACTGACTTCATGGGGGTTGCGGCAGTGAACATTAGACTTGTTCCAATTTTACTCTAATAGTCTAAAGTTATGCAGAACTGCTTTAGCACCACAGTACCAGACCCTCATAGTGACATGAAAAACAAACTGCCTGTTTGAATGATCGACAGGCTATGCTCAGCCTATCACACATGCACTATTTGTGTTGTATAGAGTGCTGACACACATGCACTCCGTTAGTGATCAGGGGTCTGAAATCATAGCCTGCAACTTGCTGTATGCCAGCGAATGAAAGCAAATTACAGGCCCTGCATCACACTTACAATGTGATTACACAACCAATCACCATGCAGCTCGAGCCACGTGGTACTTTACCATTTTATAGTCCCTGACACTGTCGATCACTCTGTGAGGGATTCAGTCCCTCCCGCTCGGTGGCAAGAGAAACCCAGGGGTATATTTACAAGGTGATCACCACCAGAGTGTCACTTTTAGCGACGTTCTGTTTGTGATATGCCCATTTCCATATTTACAACGAGGTGTTTCTGGCTTAACATTGCCTTGTAAATAGGGCCCTTTTACACGCATCACTTAGCGTGAAAGGCCGTGCAATGGGTGTTGCTGTGGGTGTTCCACTTCAACACCCATTGCTCTTGATGCTGCCCTAGATTTACAAGGAGGTGTAAATCTGAGGCAGCACCAAAAACTAACGCCATCCAAGAGCAGGATTTGAATGGCAAAGAGGAGAAATACTTTTATTTCTCCTTGTTTTTGCTTCTTCTGTCTGCTGCATTCAGCAGTGCATATAGAAGTAACAAATCACCATTAGTGATTGTTTATGCGCAGGAAGGGAAACCTTCCTACACATAGACAATCATTCCCTGCAATGCAGATAGGCTTGCACTGTGGTGCAAGGGTGCCTGCATTGTCGTTCGGCATCTAAATTTAACACCAGTGCTAGGGAAAATGTCAAAGCATGGCACTGCCAAATTTGGCAGAGCTCCACACACCGACATTTTCTCATAAGTATGCCCCCAAGTGAGAACTGAGAGGCAACCAGAGCAGGACTCTGTACGTGTATATATATAACCTACTAGCGGTCGCCAGTGGGTAGTTATAGTTAGGACCTAGTATCCATAGGAAAAACATTTTTTGTTTTTCCAAAAACTTTAGCGCCGGTTGACGAGTCTTCGCGTAATTTTCAAAACTTGTGATCAGCTCCTGTCCTGAAAGTTTCGGGGCGATTCGCCAAGCAGGGGCCGATAAAAAAGGGGGGGTCCCAAAACTTATTTTCCCCATGTTATTTTCCATAGGAAACTTTAGACACGGCTACAGCCCGAACTGCTGAACGGAATTACACCAATTTTGGCAAAACGGTAGCCCTTGGTTCAGAAAGAGTCTTTATTGCTAAATGGTGTAAATCCGTTCAGTAGTTCCTGAAAGATTAAAAAAATAAAAGTTGGAAAATCAATTTCCCATAGGAAACTTTAGCCATGGCTACAGCCCGAACTGCTGAAAGGAATTACAGCAAATTTGACAAAACGGTAGTGCTTGGTTCAGAAAGGGACTTTCTTAAAAATGGTGTAAATCCATTCAGTAGTTTGAGAAATTCAAAAAATAAAAGTTTTGATATCTAGGGATGCGGTGGGTTCGCGAACCCTCCCGACCATGAGCTTCACTGTGATGGTCTGTCAACATTCCAAACCAGGAAGTGTTGGCAGCCATCTTGTGACTCTGTAGAACCGAGTCACAAGAAAACAGTGAAACAAAGGTGAAAAACAAGAAAAGGGGGCAGGCTAGAAACACCCTGAACCCCTAGGCCTGATTAGGGGGTCCCACAAGGACCCAAAAAAGATTTTTTAAATATAAATTTTGCCGAAATTTGCGGTGGGGTCATGAATCCCGCCGAAAGTTTAAACAAAACAAAGCTCGGCTTCTTGCGCTTTATTTAAAAAAAAAGCCCCCAGGTGGGCCAGGTCCCGGGGGCACCATGAATTCAATAGCAGGGGCCCCTGCAGCCCCGGGGACCGCCACCTCCCCGGGGCTAAGTATATGATATGCGGGAGGGCACGTGGCCATCCCGCAGCCCCGGGGACTGCCACCCCCCGGGGCTTGTGTTTCAATGTGTTGTGGGGGCCTCCAAGACCTCCCCAAGCCCCGGGGACCACCAAGTCCCCGGGGCTTTAAACATGTTGGGAGGGGGGGCGCGCGCGTCCCCCCTCCTGGAGCCCTTGATAGCTTCCAAAATCCAAAGCATATTGCTTTTCCACACGGGGAGCTGCATGGCAGCAGCTCCCTGTGTGGAAAAGCAATGCCGGCTCCCGCAGGGGACGGGGATCCGGCGGGACCATGGGGGATTGGGGCTCCCCCACGGTCCCTAAACATGAGGTCAGGTGCCGGGGATGGGGTCCCCGTCGCCCAAAATGGCCCAGAAATAAAAATAAAAAATTACATTTCAGTATGCCCCGGGGGATGAGGTCCCCGGGGCGAATGTAAATTAATGGAAGTGAACAATTTAAAAAAAAAAAAATTGGAGTCACGACCCTAGCGTGGCGGCACTTGAGTCTGTAAGGTACAGTGGACGTGGGTTATCGCTGTCATTACTGTTTGATATTGTGCTCTTTGTTCTTCACAATTTGACTATACCCGGTCCTCTAGCTGTATCCTGCATCCACGGAAGTAGACCCACACCATTTAGGTCAAACTACGTAACTATGGGCAAAAGAAAGGCACAAACTGTACCTCAAAATATTAACAACAGGCAGCCTAATACACAAACGCGCTCACGCCAGACACTACTCACTTACTTGACAGGGGCAGTGGGAGTAATCAAGCAGCAGATTCTAACTGTAGAGGAGTCATTGAGCACGGCTAATTTAGAGCCTGTTACAAACCCAATAACTGTTAATATTACACAGGGGTGCCTTGATTTACCAATTGAAAGTTCGCCATTAAAAACTAATGGGCCTAGTGCGGATATATCCGGCCAAATTACAGGAAGTGACCATGATCAGGAAGGACAACCACCTCCCAAGCTAGCTAGAAATCCTGCTTCTATTCCTAAAGCAATGGGGACCTTAAGAGCACTACCGGCGATACCTCAACTTAAAACACGAAAAAAGGTCTACAAAAATCGCTAGTCTCGCAGAAACCAGGGGATAGGGGAAAACATGTAGGCACCCCGAATCCTCATATTGAAAAGGAGGTGACCAAGACTAATGATAAACTGGATTCCCTGGATATCAATATTAGAGCAACATTAGATAACTTATCAAGCAGAATTGGGACGCTGGAAGATCTAGTACTTACCAGTCTTAGCAAAAACACAGCAACTGTGAGGATTTATTAGATGTGCATAAGTGCAAGAAAGTATCAAGTGATAAGAGAGAATTGTCAAACTGCTGGTATATTACCCATCAGTAATAATGAACAGACCAGAGGCTTATTACGTAGACCAGAGAATAACTTTACCTCCAATCAAGAGGCCCATCTGAGTACTCACCCTCTAGCCCCGCCCGTATCTATAAAGCCCCCCCGGCTCCAATCTTAGCTCTATTAGCATTGGGCAGGGCATTGAAGGTGATCAACGAAACAATCCAGATCTACCGCCCACAGCCACCCCCTACGTAGTCGTGCTAACAAACGTACCGAGTCCACAGAAGGGGAGCCCGGAATCATGGGCGAATCTAAGAAATAATTCACTACACTGTCTAGGCTCTAGGACAGGACTCACAGAAAGGCTGTATGATGACTTTAAGATGGCCAGAAGTGCCCCGTGGATTGGCAAAGGCCAGAAGATCATGAGGGGGGAAACTGTGTGATATTGACATTTAAATCTCCCAAATTAGTTCGTGAAAAACTGAACAGAGCTGGGTCTCGTACCATCTTTACCCAGGGCATTAACCTGGTACCATTAGGCTTTTTTTACCACCCAGACAGTATTAATAAATTTACCCACTCCAGGGAAGTACCAACCCCGGGCCCTACGAGTCAGTTCAATGTCCCTGTTTATAACCGATTTGAAACACTCTCTAACCTTGACCTAGTTGAATGACAACAAATGGGGGAACCTTGCTGTACAGTTACAACTAACACTATGGACCGGGCGCCCAGTATGAGTCATCTTGACCTGTCACTTATTAATACTTTAGACGAGCCTCTTGAATCGGAAAGAACCGGCCCAGAGCGGGACACGGTGGGCACCAGCACACTGGAGGGAATCCCTAGCCCAACACAAAACATCTGTTACTCTCAGCCATATGTTCAAAATGCCGGGATAAATGACACTGGAAGAGACCCAGAGGATAGGAGCCAAATACAATTCTGGAACATTGCAGGATTAAAATCCAAGGAAGATAATACTCTGTGGATTGAGTTTATTAACAATCATAACATTATTAATCTACAAGAAACTTGGATGAAAGATCCTCTACACATCAGTGGTTACAAACCATTCCACACACCAGCTATTGCAACTACATCTGGCAGAGCCAAGGGGGGGGGGGGGGGGGGGGCTGTGCACATATGTTTCACTCTATCTCATTGTTGGAAAAATTGAATTTATAACCACTGAACCTCATTATCATATAGTGATCTTTCACGTGGATAGAACTTTTTGTTTGGTAATTTTGAACTTCTGTAACAATTTGATACCTGCTCTGGTTACAGACACTGAGATCACTGAGCTGTTCTATACACACTTTAATTACCCGATTAAAGAAGGAGGTCTTTGTGATTTGGGGGTGGGGATTTTAACTCCCCCGTTTGTAAATATACTGATGAAGATGTCTGTGGACTAACGTACGGAAATGGGGAAAGCTTTGTTCATTTTCCGCACACATTATATGGGGACTCCTTGAATGACATAATGTTCCCCTACTTTTAACGCACGAGGTTCAACATCTACAATAGATTTTATTCTATCTTCATGCAGATATTCCCCCTGTATCAATAACTTTATGACACATGAGATAGCCCTAAGTGATCACTTGCCCCTTAGCGTAGACGTGACCATGCTCAAACAGAGCACAAATGCTAGACTAATAGCCGCTGACAACGTTAACCATATTGTTGGGATTAGGCAAAATAGCTTTGCACTAAAATGGGCCAATGTAGACACCAATGAACTCATTCTAAAAATTGTTCTTAATTGCAAAAGCATGCTTTTGACATGCTTAGATGAAAGTACATCTAGCAAGGAGATCAGGGAAAGTTTCCGGGCTACTTCAAAATATATAAATGAGTCACTTTTTGTCAAAAAGACCAGGACCTCGACAAGAAAACAAGGGTGGTTTAATGCTGAATGCAGAAAAGCATACACTAACCTTAAAAACTGTATTCATGCCCCCGACAAAAATACTGAACGTATCAGGGAGGCAAGACGCAATTATAAAACTGCCCTTAAAGATAGTAAGTCTATCCTAAAACAAAATACATGGCGGGCTCTACGCGATGCTACTGATAGCCGCGATTTTTCTGCCTTTTGGAAAGTGGTGAATACACCTTTCATGGCAAACAAGGAACTGGCAGTTATGGAGATTGCCATCTCTGAACCTGAATGGGTAAAACATTATTCTAATTAATATAAAAACCCGATTTTAGAGGACCAACATTGTGCATTTAATACAATGGGTACAGCACTTGATTATAAAATTAACTTTACCCTAAACGAGATAACTGTAGCAATTAATTCTAGTTCTGCTGGTAAAGCCCCAGGCCCAGATGGTATTCCCGTGGACCTTTTTAAATCAAGCGTGGCATTATGGGGTTCACTCCCAACTCAGGTCTCTAATGCATTTAACAGTGGTTTTCTACCAACTTGGTACGAATCTGTGATCGTACCAATCTTTAAGAGGGGAGACAGATCGAACCCAGCTTGCTACCACCCGATATTGCTGCTGGATTCCACTGCGAAGATTATCGGGCGGGTTTTATTGAACAGACTGCAGACCTGGGCTGATGAACAAGATATCATTAGCGACCTACAATATGGGTTCCGTGAGGGTCTGGGCACAGTTGAACAGGGATTGAATCTGCATATTTTAATGGATAAGTATATAAGGGAAAAAAAGGGCAGACTTTTTATGACTTTTGTGGATTTGACGGCAGCTTTCGACTGTGTTATACATAAGCTGTGGGTGATTTTAGAAGGGCTGGGTGTAGACTTATAATTATCACTTTAAGGGAACTTTATTCTGGAGCAAGGGCAAAGGTGAGATATAGGAGGGGTGGAGAATGCACGAGCCACTTTGGAATTGGGAGAGGGGTGCGGCAGGGCTGTGTCCTTGCCCCATTTCTCTTCACTTTGTATATAAATGGTCTGGAATCCATTTTAATTAAAGAGTGCAGGGACCTACCCAATGCGGGCAAGCGACCTATCCCTGCACTCTTGTATGCAGAAGATGCAGTTTTAATGGCCCGCACACCACTTGCACTTCAAGGGGTTGTTAATTCATTTACTAGCTTTATGTCCAATTTGGGACTCTCAATAAACTGCTCCAAAACGTACACAATGAACTGTGGGGCAGGGACAAACAAGAGGGTCAAAACAGTATATATTAACGTCAGTCCAATAGAGCACACTAAAACATTTTCTTATTTAGGGATTTTGTTCGACAGGACAGGGAGCTGGACCGAGGCGATTAAAACTAGGCGCCTGTTGTTTGCTAGGGCATTATCGGCCCTGTCAAACTTCACCCGCAAACTAGGTAAGCGCCCACCGGTTGAACTTTTATACATCTACAAGGCCAAATGTGTGTCTATTGCTACATATGGAGCGGGTGTATGGGGCTACGCAGACATAAAGGTAATGCAGACCGTGGAAAACATGTTTTTGAAGTTTCTCCTGGCAGTGCCCCAAAGCAGTTCAAATTATATATCCCGTATGGAACTGGGTATTCCATATCTAGAAGACATCATTAAGACCCAACCTGTTCTTCTTTGGCACAGAATTTGGCTGTCAGACGAAACTGGTTTTAACCGCTACTTACTGACTGACGTATTGAAGTCTGAGGGTGTTAAATCTATTAGGTGGCTGGAGTACGTGAAAAGGTTTTTGTCAGACATTGGTCATCACGAATACTACACAAATCCCAGTGTGATGCGTAGTATATCCAGGAAAGACCTCAAGGCTTGTTGTATGGATTTTTTGGGCGAAAACAGAACAGATATAGAGATGAGAAGACCGACGGTCCAAGCCCACTATTTAACCCTGCCGTCACCCACTATTCAATTATATTTATCTCCGTTTATGACTTTGACCGTTTTTTGCTGACCCGTTTTAGATTTAATAATTTATTTAGATTTCTAAGTTTTCCAGTGATGAACGATTGGACTAGAGACTTGTGTAAATGTCCTTGTGATGGCGCCTCATTACAATCCACTATCCACATAATGTTCTTTTGTAAATATTACGATGTATTAACAAAGAGATGGATTATTCCAGTTTTAAAGAGCTTTGGTTTGAGACGTTGCCGCCCGGCTCTTTTAGCATTGCAATTTTTAGAGAACGAATTAGTTATTGCATCTGTCACTGTATTCCTTACAAATGCTTTTAGATGCCGGAAATCAATGTTAATGTGACTTGTAAATTAGCACTGTGCTGACCAGGAATTTACTGTTTTAATACTGTGCTTTGATGGTTATTGTATCTTATAACCGAATAAAGTTATGATGATGAGTGCTACCTATACAGTTTAGTAATCTCCATGTTACTACCTATGTACTCCTCCAATTACCCAGCCAGTACCATGTCCTTATCCAATCACTCTGCCAAAACCCCAGCACTTATAAAATCACCATACACTCTCCTTGCAGTAGTGTAATCACCCAGTCAGTACCCATGTACTCCTACAATAACACATGCACTAACACATGCAGACCTACAATTACCTGTGCATTAATCATGCAGTCCAGCAATCTCCCGGTCACTACCTATTCACTCTTAGAATCAATCATGCTCTACACATGTAATCAGCTATCACCCAGATGTTAGCATGCAGTTATTTCTCTATTTTAACCAAATAAGGTAGTTCTAAAGAGAACTGTTTTTTTTCTTCTTTTTTGTTTTAAATTTTTTTTGTGTTTTTTAAATAAGAGATTTTTTGGGTGTTTTTTGAAAAACGAAAAAACAAACAGACAAAACTTTAAACTTTTGGAATTACATTTAAACTTGTCCAATAAGTTACAATGTCCAAATGAAGACACAAACAAGGATTAGGGTCCATAAAATCCGGTGTGGTCAGAGTCAATATCATGACACCATAAAATCAAGCAACATAATGGTGAGGATCCAATAGATTTACATGGAAAGAGTTCGCTTTGGGGCGAGGTTTCAATCTCTAATGTATCTAATCCATGAGACCATCTTAGGGAACACGATAATCAATTGGAATTGCAAAAATGACCCCTTATGTACTAAAGAATTTTTTTTTAATGAAAGATTTTTATTAAAAACATATGTGCGCCTATACAGTATCTAGAAAAAAACGTGATTTAAAAGTGCCATACCACCACATGACAAACAGAGAAAAGCAACAGATCTTAAAAGTAATCTCTCAGAAATGTATGTTTACAAAGAAATAGAAAAGCTCCATACTCCCCAAGAAGAATCAGAGACACTTATACTTACTGTAAGTCAAATGAACAGTAAACCAAAAGTAAACAAACATTTGAATTAGATTTGAAACTATATGTTCAGAAATGAATCAAGTGAAGAGTGGCAGAAACATCAAATTCTAGCTGCGAAAAATTCTGAGATGGGGCTGAGATTCATCTCTCACTGTTCGGACAGGTAAGTGATGCAAATTATTTTCAAATACCTTTTCATAAATGATTTCCTTGTTAGCTTTTAACCTACCTTTACTAGTACCCATGTGTGACGCCCTGAAGCACTTGCCCACAAGGATAGTGTAAGAAATTGGGTTATTGGTGGGGGGGGGAGGGGGGCAATCCTTATCAGGGTGAACCACAAAAGTCACAAAATTAACCTGTGCTCAACCCTCTAGTAGCTTGGTACAAAAGCAGTCAGGCTTAACTTTTTTTTTTTTTTTAAACTTTATTTACCATTTTCAAGTAAATGCAATACAAGCATAATCATGGCTGCACACTGTGACAAGGCAAGGAAGAACAGACACAGGGTATTCTCCCTGAGAGAATATGTTCTCAATCATCACACCCAGGTATATTGAGGCTTCCTGTTGCATTATATATCCCCCCCCCGGCAGCATTCTTCTTCCTATAAATCCACCACCCCACATTCCCAGCATGGCCATTACATCGATAGAAAAAAAACCATAGTAATGCAGGTTTACCTCACCCCGGTGGGAACTATTCCTGCAGGCTGCTGTGAGGTAGGGGGTAGAGCTAAGTTCAAGTAGATAAGGGGATTACAAATGTCCTTGGGTCTAGATGCAGGAGGTTGTGTTGATGCATACAGTTCGCAATTTGTATTACAATATGTGAGGCTGTTAAGCCAGGCTTTTGTAGTAGGCGTAACCTTACTGCCCCACCAGAGCGCTATCTCCCTCTTCGCAAGTAGAAGGGCAATAGCAAGAAATTTGCGCTTCTGCTTGGGGAAACCGTGTACATATCCCTACAAAGCTACCTCAGGCATAGGGGCAATATCCAGTTGTGTCATACGTGACAGAATTATGTGAATGGATCTCTGGTAATCCCCAATGTTAACACAATTGCAGGACATATGTGCAAAATTGGCATGAGGGCTTCCACACTTAGGACAGTTGTGAGGCCGATTTGGGTCAATAGCATTGATTTTTGCAGGCAACATGTATGCCCTCCATAGGTACTTGGATCAACTTATGCCTACCGTTTAGGGAAACCTCTGGTCTGGGTACAACAATAGGACCAATGTGAGTCCTGCAGCGGGTGTCCTAGGTCTCGCTCCAATGCCTCTCGGATCTTGGCATCCCTACTAGGGACTAAAGCCATTGAAGACTTGTATAATTTGGAAATCAAGTGGTCCCCCCGCTGCTCGTAATCACTATCGTTAGCGGTGGGAAGGACTCAGGCTCCAATGGAAATTCTGTAATATGCATTCTAAGCGCCCTTCGGACCCTAAATTCATACGGTAAGGTCAATGTGGCCCAACCAACTCTGGCTCTGCCCCCACCCCATACGAGCCTGATGAGGAGGGAATGGATAGTTCTAAAAAAGCTATTGGGGATTAGAATGGATATATTATGAAACAGATATAAGAATTTGGGGAGGACCACCATTTTTATGATTGCGACTTGACCAGCCAGAGAAAGAGGGAGCTTCAAGCAGCGGTCCACCTGTTGCTGTAACTTATGCAGTGCTGGCCCTAGTTGAGTAAGATGATCTGTTCAGTTTCTTTGTGTATCTGGATTCCCAAATATCTAGCCGACTTATCACACCACTTCACGGGAAACTCAGTCCCACTTGTCTGCGCTTGGGGTTAGAGGAAAAATGTCCAACTTACCCCAGTTTATGCCCAAACCCGAGAATTCACCAAATCGAATGATCTCCCCGATTAGTGGTTCCAAATTCTCCTTTGTGTAGTGTACATAAAGAATAATGTCATTGGCGTAAAGTAAGATTAAAAGGGGACCCGTCTTGAACTGAAGACCCCTATGTAGATATCGCTCCTGCAATTGTCAGGCCAGTGGGTCTAACGCGATAAGGAAAAGCAATGGAGAAAGCGCACAGCCCTGTCTAGTACCGCGGGTGAGAGCAAACTGAGAGGACAGGGTGCTGTTTAGACAAAGCCTGGCTATAGGCGAAGTATAAAGTAGTGCAGTGAGCTCAATGAATGCCTTAGGCATTTCCATCCTCTTCATAACTGTCAGGAGAAAAGGCCATTCCAAAGGGTCGAAGGCCCTGTTGTCAAGTAATACGGCAGCTGCCGGGACCTCCGGTGAGATTCTGTGTATAACCGTAAACAATGTACGCAGGTTGAACGCTGTCGATCTGTGAGGGACAAATTCCAACTGAGTCCGGGAGATAATGCGATCTAATAGAGGCTCTTGTAAGCTTTATAAAAATTGCCAGTGAAACCATACAATTCCTGGGCAGTCGAACTTTTTATGTCATTGATAGCACTAATGATTTCCTCAGTAGAGAATGGCTCAGCCAGGAATTGTTGCATTACTTTATCGAGCCAAACCAACGCAATTTCCTCTAAGTATTAATTGCAAACCTCATCACCATGAGTTACGCGCGTTGAATACAGATTTGAGTAATAGTCCAGGAATTCATACCGTATATCCGGTGTGCCCATCAGTGTCTGTCCACATCAGGAACGGATACAGGCAATGTAAGATTATCCGGTCGAGGGTCTCAGGAGCCGCACCAAGGTGCGACCAGGTCTGTAGAATATTTACTTAAAAAATGTGTTTCATGCTCAGCCGCTCCCCTGAATTCTAACAAGAGTGCCAATCGTCGGCCACGATTAGCTGGGTCCGATTGCACCACCTGTTCCCTGTCAAGTGAGTCTAGTGAGTCTACCTGCTGCCTAATGCGAGCTAATATATACGCCTCAGTTCTTTCAATACCCCAGCATGTTAAGAAATACTGACTCCCCGCATCGAAGCTTTAAAAGCCTCCCAAAGAGTGGCCCACAATTGCACCAAACCTTTATTTAAATCAAACTATTCTACAATAGCAGCACAAAGTTCTGCACTGAACACCTCGTCCATTAACCCCTGACCAAGGAACCTCCACGGGTCTCTCACACCCCTCAGGCCTGGGGACCCTGACCGCGAGAACCACAGGGGAGTGATCAGAGAATGTACTAGGGACCCTGACCGTGAGAACCACAGGGGAGTGATCAGAGAATGTACTAGGGACCCTGACCGTGAGACCCACAGGGGAGTGATCAGAGAATGTACTAGGAAGATGCTGAGATGCCCTATATCAAGCAGCCAAGTTGGGGATACCAGCCAGAAATCCAATCGAGTCCAGGTATCATATTGCGCAGAGTAGTGAGTATATGCAGACTCCCCCGGTCGCCAGAGTCACCAAACATCCACAAGACCAAGCGAGTCACACTACTCCAATAACACACAAAGTGACCGTGGCTTGGAATTGAGAGAGCCAGACGTGCTGTCCTGCGCAGGGGCCAATAGAAGATTAAAATCGCCACCCATGCAAATATAGTCAGCATCGAACTGCAAAAGCGGAGTATGGAAGTTGTGGATAAATTCTGGGTTCTCAATATTAGGCACATAAACACGATATCCCAGCAAGTGCCCCGTTACCATCGTATAGCGACCCACACTATCGTTGCAAACCTGGCTAATTGCAAGGGCAAGCGTCAATGGATTAGTAAAGCTGTTCCCCGGGAGTATGTACTATAGTTCGCGAAATAGCGATGAGGGCCCCAAGAGGAAGGAAAACTGGTGGAAGGTGTACAATGTGGTGCTGTGGGTATTATGCCAGCAAAGGAAATCAGGGAGGGCATTGGAAGAAAGAAAGCTCCAATCCACAAACTGACCCTAAACTAACTACGTTGCCAAGTTTACTGGTCCACCTGCAAAACAAAGTATGCCTACAACCTGACCCTATGCTACTCATGTTGAAAGAGTAAATAGATCCAATTCCATGAAGTATACCAAGTTTCTTTTTGTGGGCTTCCTAGGAGGTCCACTGATTTGGCACACCTTCTAGTCACCGACTTATCTTACTGACACCTCCTTGACAATGGTCAGTCTTACTTGCAGGGCCACACGCTTGTTCAGGTTCTTCTTCGGTTTCCCTCCAGCACATCCCTGATCACAGTCTTCTCACCTGTACGGTTTCCACCATGTAAAGGTAAAAACATTTTAACATTAAGCACAGATAGTCAGCAGCTATATAACAGTCCTTCACAACAATAGCAGCGTAAATACAACTATATGAAAACGTGCTGATGAGGTGGCAAACTCTTGCATCTGTTTGACTCCTCAATCAGGGTAACATTAAAAGGTCATCCCTGGCAAGATCTTCCCCTTAAACAAAAAAACCTGCATTACTACCCCCACACCTCCCTTTCACCAAATGTAAATGCCCAGGAAGAACGAATCAGCAGACATTTACTAGATAGGCCCTCATTGAAATTCTAAGGATAACCCGGCCTCTAGCCTCCATCACAAATATGTATGAGTCGCCACACTCCAGCCACATAAATGCAGGCAATTTATTAATGCTGTGTGGAGAGGCTGTGTACATCCTTTCCATTGATGTTGCTGTGAATGTTGTTTAAAGAACACACTTCTGGTGTAGATGCCAGCCGGGCTTTGTTCATTCCCTCTAGACAGACACACACACACACACACGGAGCTTGGTTGTGACATTTGCAACCTGGTAGCCCATCACCAGACTGCTAGGTCTTCCTGGGCTAAATAGGTGGGAGGAGCAGACACTTACACCCAAGTAGGGCTGTGCCTTGCCTCACGCAAAGGCAGGGACCTTGTGATCTTCAAAGGCCCCTTTGGAATTTCCTCAGATTTAAAGACACATTTGGGCATAAGTACTGGATCCAAAACACCACCAAATCAGACCTCTAGTGGAACCAAGGACATTCTGCAAGAAAGAAATAGTGTGCTGCCAAGAGGGGCAGCCACTCTGCAAGTGCATTGATGTGTTAGCCGGCTGCCTGCTGAGCCTTTATTTATTTGAAAAGGTTTATATAGCGCGAACATGACCTGTAAGGGTATCAGAGCACTGCATAAAGAAGCAGATAAGATTGGCAAGTAAAAGCGTACATAATAAACAAAAGCCAAGTTAACCAGCACATGTACAAAAAGAGCAAACCAAACATATGGTATTTGAAAAGTAACAGTGCATGAGAAACCCATGTTGTCAATGAGAAACAAAAGTTATATATGTCTTCAGATTGAGTGTTGCAACTGGTTATTCAGTAATAACCCTTTGACTTGTTTCATGAATGAGGAGGATGAAGGGCTCGATCTGATTTGGGGAGGAAGAGCATTCCAAATGCTCAGGGCAAGACCGGACAAGGAGTGGTTGAAGGTGCTTTTCTTTTTCAAGTTGAGATTTTAGCAAGAGTGTGTTAGAACTTCTTAGGGCCCGATTCAGAACAGAAAGTTCGAGGTTTTTTTGCCAAGTAAATGGGGGTGGTATAATGGAGAGCCTTGTGCGTCAAGCAAGCAATCTTGAACTGAATCCTAGCTTCCAGCAATAGACAAGCTCAAGGAGAATGGTACAATACCCGACAGTCGTTGGAACAGCCGAGCGGCCAGTGTTCGCAGTCCCAAATAAACCTCATGATCAGGTCGTATTGCGTGCTGTATCCTCGGGGGCCGACAGCAGCCCAGAGCGGACTTTGATTATCAACAGCTATCAGAAGCGAAGCCCACCTCCACCCACTCATCCATCCTCGGATCCATCCCTCTTGTCCTGGAGCTCTCACTGAGACCACTAACCTCACCTGGCAATCATCCTGTCATTTATTCTTTACAACATCAATATCTTCCCCAACTACTCTCAATTTCCAGTCGACTGAATCTCGGTCACACACTTCTCCTGCACCGGTCCTCATTTTGTCACTTGTTGTATAATTGTACACACCTGCAGTTCATGGGCCAGCGTGCTTTGAGGCTCTAGTTGTGCACCTACCTAATTGAAGCCCTTTGGAACAGTATTATTCTGGCCCATGGCCAAGGCTTGATTGCAGGGAGTGTCCTTTCTGTACGTGGCTGCTGCACCTCCACTCTCTGTAATGTTAAAGAGATGAAAGCCTCAATTCAGCAAAGAAAGTTTACAAAAGTACCCAAAAATAATACATTTGCAGACCTCATGCAAACTGCAGATGCACACTCTAGAGTTCTATTCCGTAGCAGATTGAAAACCTTTGTCTGTGAAAGGCAGAAGAATGTGTCCTCATGTAACGCAACTGGTGCTATGTTAAGCACTCCGATACCTTCGGCTCAAGTTCGCGCTATATAAAACTCCATAAAAAAAATTAATAAAAAAAATAAGAAGAAAAGGTGCACCTTCCAAAGATGAAATCAAAATGAGAAGGCAATATGGAAAGCACGTCTGTCAGGAAAATGATTTTAGTCTACTATTGCCAAATATTCTCCAAAACTATGGGGCATATTATCAAGGACGGCGTTAAAATTATCGCCACTTTAGTGGCAGGAAACTGCAGCTAAAGTGGCGATAATGGGCTTGATAATATGCCCTTGAGAATTCCAATAGAAGCCCATGTTCACACCAGAACATGGGCTTCTATTGGAATTCAAGGGCATATTATCAAGCCCATTATCACCACTTTAGCTGCAGTTAAAGCGGCGATAATTTTAACAGTTCTTGATAATATGCCAGTGTGCGAATTTGGATCTTTCCATGTTCTTTTTCGCAAGACTGAACGCTGTTGAGCTCTCATGCCTAAACATACCATTTTATTTTGGACTGAATGCCCTATGAATAAGTGCACATGGGCTTCATCTACTCAAATACCACACCCCTACAGTCCACTCAAATAGTGTAGACTGACCTAGGCCTAATGCACATAGGATACACTCACAATTTCAGACCATCAGCACAGGAAACACAGTTGGCTTCCAAGACCTCAAGCATCTGTGTCAGCTACTTAGAGGTGCAGGGCAGGCATAGAGCTGCAGTGCAGCAGGACGAGGCTCTATATTTCAATGCTGGTATTTTCATTCCTTCCCAGTCTGTCACCATAGACGCCAAGATTCCTGGATCCATGTGTGATATGCTGTTCCAGTCCACACTTATTTTTCTATGCTGTCGGGGACCTGAAGTCTGGGTCATAAATTTATACATCACATGCAATCAAGGCCATAAATAAGGCACTGGAATAACGGCTACATATTCCAGTTTTCATATGCTTGGAGCATAACAAAGGGGCTAATGGAGCAAAAACACTATCCATAAAGAGAGGCAACATTTCTTGGTAAATATGCTGTGCCCACTGGCAAAATGAGAGGGATTGCTTTCGGAAGAACCTAAATAATACCAACAAAAAAAGTGATGGAATGCCTGAAATAAACTCAGCCACCGATAATCAAGCTGTATCCCAGTGCATCCTTATTTTGCACACCATGCCACCTCCGTTTGGACCCAGCCACATGCAAGTCACCTTTGACACTGCTCCAAAAGGAACAGTCGATCCTGAACTTCTAGGCTAGGTCCTCCTTGAACTGGAAAACAAGCAGCCCAGAACTAACAAACTGGTCCTTACAGCACATTTTTATACAAATGTTAACATAGTTTGCCAACATTTTATCAATCAATAAATAAAACTTTATTCGGCTTTCTGATAAAAACCATAAAAGCCACAAAGATATAAGAATAAAAAAGAGCTCCCAGCCAGTTAATATAAACTATTGACAATTTCCATATGTAAATATCAAACACCTATTTCACATAAATAATAATTATAAATTCATCAGGCTATCTCAAAACTTAATGCTAGTCACAGCTCGATCTAAGACTAAAGTAAAAGCGGGATGCACTGGTTTAAAATTTGCTGTTTTTAAAATTGGGATTAGGTAGGTCTTCCCCAGCACCTCATAATAACTGCAAAACATTAAAAGGTTGATCAGGTCCTGGGGGACTTACTATCACAACCACATGGTGGCAGGATATCACATTTGCTGCTCCCTCTAGGGTGGGCAAGGAGACACTGGGCTTCATCAACTCATACTGCTCCCATTTTACGACACGGAATCTTAAAAAAGTACTTCTTAGCCCATGGTAAATCCTTCCTACGGATTGAATCCAGGTCACTGAAAAGATCATCCATGCCAAGAGTCCTAAACCCTTCCCGGATACAATTCAACCAGGAGATATGATGGTCATAATCAAGGGCCATGCAATCCCTTTATGTAGACCAGTACCCTTGGTCCCCCACACTTTAGGCCAATAAGATAATGGGTGGAATGACAGCAGATCTGACAAGTAGGGCATACCCAGTTCTTCCTGTACAGAAAAAGTAGGAGTTCCCTGGGTTGCATAAAGAAGTGGTCTACAAAACCCATTTTCAATTCTTTGTAGCTCATAAACTGAAATATAACACCAGATTTTGCTGCCATAAGTAACTTGAGCTAGACACTTGGCTCTATAGATCTCCAAAATACCACCTACTGGTTTTCTACCTAACCGTGAAGCAAAGTTAAAGATTGCTGCATTTGCCCTTAGAAATTACCCTTTTTAGAGGACCCTAGTTTAATTTAGCGTCCAGCATGACTTCCAGGTAATAAAGGCACTGGTCTTCGGGACCGATGTAGACCCTACCTTGAAGGTGAAGGACTTCCTTGCACTTGGTCCCACCTACATCACATAGGACTTCGAATGGTTGACTAACAGGTCCCGGTCCTCTACGAACTTCACAAAGGAGTCGAGTAGGGTTTGCCGACCCCTCGCTGTCCTAGCCATGAGAACAGCTGCTTCCGCATAATAGTACCGGCAGACCTCGCTGACCCACCTGGGGGCAGTGTACCAGAGTGTTGCCTAGTACCTTCTTCAGGTCATTAATATATAGATTGAATAAAAACGGGGCTAGTATACAGCCCAGTCGCACCCTTCTCTGGATTGGGAATGGACAGCTAACCAGGCCATCATTCGTGAATCGAACCACCGCTTTGATGTCCCTGTGAAGTTCCAAAAAAAAAAAAAAAAGACGATCTCCTTGTCCACACCCATGCTCAACAAGCTCTCCCATAACTTAATTCTGTTGACACTGTCAAAAGCGGAGTACAGGTCCATAAAGGCAAGATGTATACTGCCTGATCGAGCAATGGTATATTTGTTGAAAATCATATGCAGGTTTAAGCATTGGTCGATTGTGGACCTCCCTGGACAAAAATCATATTGTATGTCGGTTAAGATAGTGTTATCATCCACCCATGAGGACAACTTATCCAACAAAACACAACCCAGCACTGACAGATGAATCCAGTAGGGATATGGGCCTATAACAAAGGATGCGGTCACTATTACCTTTTCTAAAGACAGGGACGATGGTGGACAGGACCAGGTGCTTGGCAAGTCCACTCAAATTGCAGCGTTTATGATGTTGGTGAGGATTGGCACCCATAGCTGAGGGTTGGATAGAAAAAGGTCCGGTGGGATACCATTGGGTCCTGGCGCGTTATTCCTAGACAGCCCTGCAATACAATTGATAACTTCATCACAAGGGACGACTTTCCTCCACCACCCACTAAAATATCTCCTGGACTACTAAACATTTCCTGGATATAGCTAACCCATTCCTCTTCTGTGATGTGTGCATCAGGGGCCTCAGAATTTTACCCTGACAGAAATGGACGGTTTACAACACTCCAGAACTGGTTACTATTTTTCATGGTACAGGCCTCAATCAGCTTACTCCAAGCGTCCTCTTTTAGCTCAGCCTTCCGCCTGGCAAATTCGGCTTTATATATCCCTCTGCACTCTTACCACAGCATGGTCCCTTGGGATGGTTCCTAATGCACACCTCAGTTTCCTGGCTGCCAAGAACCACCAAGCCAAAATACTTATAGAAGGAGTCAGGGCTTATCTGGGCCCACCTTAACCTTCTACCCTGGTCATTGGCCCTAAAAGTTCCCCTGAGAACTGCCCTACGGAATTCTCATGCTTAGGCCAGGTAGTCGAAATGCACAGAGGGGTTTGATCACTATAAATGCTATCTATGATAGAGAAGTCTGAAAGAGATTGAAAAAAGGGGCTGGAAACAAAGAAAATCTATAAACGTTGAGCTTCCCCTTTCAGTAAATGTAAGAGATTCCTACCATGAACCGCCCTACTCATAGGCAGGGCTAGATCAAACCCAGACATTTTATCAAAGTATGTAATGAAGCACTGGAGAGTGGGCAACTGCCTGCCATAATTTAGGGAGGCTATAATCTCTATACTTGTTAAGCCACGTGGGGAACGATAAAATGCCAATCATACTTCAACATGGATAACAAGAACCTAGCAAAATTCAGTTCTGCCAGGTCATGCCCTTTTATCGACAAACTGGTCCCCCATTAACAATCAGTGCGTTTATAGCCAGGCCAACAGTCACATACTTTTTGCATTTGCACATTTGTTACAATGATAAAACAAATCCTTCTGGAGTTGAGGCGGTCTCTGCGCTTTTGGATGCGTAAAAGGCCTTTGAATCACTGTAGTGGCCATTCCAGATGACTGTGCTGAAGCATATTGGCTTGGGGCAAAAAAAGTACGGCTACTGTAAGGAGCAGAGTGCAGGTGAATAATAGTCATCAGCAGAGGCACGAGGCAGGGTGACCCCGATCCCATTCCTCTGTGCACGGTCTCCGGTGCCACTGGTGTGCCGGCTGAGACAGGGACAAACTCTGAGGAGGTTACATTCACTTTATGCAGCTGACATTTGTCTTTGTGAAAAATTCCAGAGAATAGTCTCCGCTAATCACAGACATCATTATGTTTGGTGGATATTCCGGAGTCTCCATTTACTGGAATATGGGTGAGATATTTCCTCTTACTTCCAGCATGGTTCGCCCCGATACAGAATAGCCAGTGTGATGGTATCTCTATTTGAGGATTAGACTACTACATGATGCAGAAAACTTGGTCAGAGAAAATTACAGTCCCGGTGATTGACAGGCCGATATCTTGAGTGGAGACTTGGATTTGACTGCCACTATCAATGTCTGGATTGACCGATATTTAAACAAGCATTTCCAATGCAATATGTCTTGCATTACTGAAAGTTTGAGCTATTGGCATGGCTAATAATAATGCAACGCCAATAACTCAAAATTTCAGTAATGCCAAAGCTATTGCATTGCAAAGCAATCACGACACTCGCGCTTTATCTATAAATATCTTAAGCTAAAGCACAGGTGCTACAATCGCTTCAAAAGTAAAGAAATAGAAAAAATGTTTATCCATTTCTTTACTTTTGAAGCAATCGCAGCATCCCCGCTTTAGCTTAGGATGTTTAAAACTAAAGCGCTGGTGCAGCCATTGTAAAAATAATAAAAAGTAAATAAACAGAAAAAGGCATGCGGTAACACTCGGTGCCGTAAATAAAAGAATGGCGTGGCCTGTATTATTACTGCCAAGGCGTGTCTGGCAGCGTACATAAAAATAGGTGGTGCAGGAGAGTGTCCTGCCTGCAACAGCAGGCAAGAGAAAAACATTTAAGAAAATAATGGTTGGAGGCTGTAATTAAACCTGCCGAGCAACACCACATGTAACGAGGGATGTCCTAATGGAAGGTTACAAGAAGAGAAAAGGCGGTACTAAGGGGAGAACTACTAAGCCAATTGACCAATGAAAGGCCACCATTTAGAAAGCACAGTAACAAGAGCCAATTAAAAAGATCGGCAGAAAGTAGGCCAAGCTTCATGCCCATATCCTGAATACAGCATGTCTCGAAGAGACAGCACAAGCGCTGCCTAGGAAAGACCTAAAAAGGGGGAGTATCCTCAAAGTTTACCTCTTTAAATATAACAGAATCTCCATCACCCCCATCCTCTTCTTACTAGAATGATTGGGTGGGGAAGCTGCTGAGGGTATGAAGGGAGGCCCTCACAAGGCTTAGGTGCTCCAGACTTTCAAAGATACCACTGGGTAGCCAAAGCCAACTAATGCTATATCGTGGAGGGCCCCAGCGTCACAACGGCCAAAAATTATACTAGAGTGAGCAAGTGACCTCTGGGTCGTTACAAACTATATTATTAATTAAACAGATGCTTCTCTGAAATGCATCTGCTATGATGAATGCATTGGGTATGGTGGAGGCTTGTTAGAAGGGATGAACATGAGATTTTGTACTGCCGTGCGATGCCGCTAACCGAACATGCCTTGCTAATGCCAGCATTCAAGCCCTTGGCGATGGCTTCATTTGCAAGAAGGGCTCACTCAGCTTAGGCAGCTTTTCCCATTGGCCAGTTTCAGTTGCTAGTAGACTATAAACCGAGAGCTGGTCCTAATGCGTTAAATGTTTATATTTACTTTCAAATGGGCTAAGCAGCCAGGGCATTTCCTGCTTTCCCTCTAGAATGGCCCGAATTCATTCCTCTGACTTAATAGAAAAAGACAGGTTTTGAAAGTTTAGAAATTAGGATATACTGCCAAGAGATTGTGGGAGGAGGAACTTTGTGATCCCATGGTTGATTAGGCTTGGATATACCACTGGTCTCAAGTGAAGCCGGTTCCCATGAACTACAGTTAAAAAACACATACATTTTCATTTTTTACACAGAATGTTTTACACCCCTGCTCTGGTCCATAATGTGATCAGTCTCAATTAGTAACAAATGTCAGATGTGCCATGGAGTGTGCAGGCTTATGTCACCTGGTTTGGCAATGCTTGCTAAACTCTTACTGGGGCAGATTTATTTAAATATTGTCTAACATTATAGGCTATTCATATGACGTTTGTGAGGTAGTGGTGCTACCAGCTTCAAAGAGAGAAGCTCAAACAGTTCTTCCCAAGCCCGATAGGAACCCGACCCACATCTCGTCTTAGCACCTACTCTTCATACTAAACGTAGACGTTAAATAGCAAGTAAAGTCCTAGTTAATCGCCTCTTAGAACCCCCCCTTGAGGTTGGTGTACGATGACCAATGTAGTTTTACACAACAGATAAGCACTCTTCAAATATACGCCAGCTGACGTTCGTGTAGGCCGGTCAGATCAGGCTTGCACCCTGGCCCTACTTAATATTAAACAGACCTTCAACACCGTCTGTTTGACCTCTCTATAAGTGCTACGGGCTATAGGCCTGATCTATACTAAAAAGATTAAGCTGTGTACACCCTGCCACTGCCCCAGGACCGGAGAGCACGATGGTCTCAGTGATTTGGTATGGAGCGCCCTCTGTCGCCCATGCTCTTTGCACTTACTATGGAACAGCTTGCCTGCAGACTACAAAGTGTGCTTAACCTGTGGGGAAAGAGCTGGTGGGTGTCATCCTTGTAGTGGCCATGTATGCCAATGATAATCTGGTGTACCTGCCGCATCCAATCAATGTACTCTGTTCCAAATCTGTTGCAGGCTTTCACAAAATTGTGAAATCTCAGGTCTTCTTACTAACCAAAACAAATCCAAATTATTCCCGATTCGGGAGGGTTGGCATGTCTGCTGCTAGGTTTCTAAAGCTGATGCCCCAAGCCTGCTTCAGAAGTACCTCCCTTGATCCCACCCTTAGGGTTACCTGGGGGCTGGGCTTCAAGCGGGATGAAAAAACTGGAGGGGGGGGATGGGGGGAGTCTCTGAAAGGGGTGTGGCCGACGTATTTATGGGCGTGGTTTAGAGGCACTTCAGCTGAAAACTTATGCTTAGCATTGTGTGAGGCCCGACTGGTAGTTTGCTACTTCTGTAATTACATCCGGATATACAATCCAGGAACTAACAATGCACTTACAACAAGCCAGTACTATTGGTTTTGTCAATGGTTGCTAGATGCGCAACATAAATATGCAACAATCATGGCTTCGCTCGGTAGTATAGCATATTGAAAAGGCTTCAGTTCTAAAATGGTGAGAGAGACTGAAAACTAAGACGAGTCTCTTTGAGGTCCAGTGATACTGATCAAGAGTTGAGATTTTCTTTGGGGGAGGGCAAAAATGGAGAGCCCGACAGAGACCAGTCTCAGCACCTGCCTTTTAGACCGTGTCCACTAAAGCCCTGCCTGGAGGAGACGCTGCTTGAAAGGGACCCTGCACTGACCCCTTTCTGCAGCCCACCGTCAAACACGAGTCTCTCCAGAGACTCTCAATCGACACTAGCACGCAGGGCGAGCTGGGCCCAGGGGTCCGACAACCAGAGGGGCGTAAACAGCTTTCTGTCTGCATTATGGGATTGCAAACAGCAGTGTCCCTGCCGCCTCCAGTGATTTACATTAACATAATTTCGCTCATTTTTTTAACACACAGAAGGCACTGTTTATCAGCCCGCTTTCTTGCCTTCTCTCTCCCTGCTGCTACACAATTAACCCCACCCGCCTCCTACAAACAGCTTGGAAACCGGATGAGGAGCTAATTACTTTGTGTGTGATTCAGCCAAGTTGGGATAAGCACAATGTTTTATATAACTTACCTTACCGCCTGCGCTCAATTTCAATCAACCATGCCCACGCCGATCTGCTCCACAGCCCGCGCTTCCTGCACCACCCACGCTCCTTTCACATCTCGAATGAGACTCAGCTGTAGCATTCACGTAAACCAATCCCGATGCTGCTTTTATACAGTTTGTATAAATGAACAACAGTACAGCAGCACCTGATTGGTTAGAGCGAGCAAAGGCAACTCCCATATTGAGACCAGGCTCACTGACGCAGTGAGTTGAAGTACGCATGTCTGGTTGGCCGTCGTGAAAGAAACACGAAACTGACATAGGTCCTTTCGCTTTTCTTTAACCACTGAGTCATTGCTTTAGGTCAGGGGTCTTCAAACTGTGGGGCGCGACCCCCAGGGGGGCCGTGGAGTGATGCAAAGGGGGTCGCGCCTTCCCAGTCACACTTCTGCCCAGGCCCAAGGGCTTCAGCCCCCCCCCCCCCGCCCCCTTCCCCTGTCCTGTGTCTCAGCCCGGGCTGCTGCAGTGAAACTTGAGCTGCTGGGGGCTCAGCTGGGCAGTGTCTGGATTCCTATCTCCGGCACCCCCGTGTTTTTTCACAGGTCTTTAAAGACCATTTGCATTTTAACATGCCTTTGTAAACTGCTTACAGAGGTTTAGTTTTTTTTGCTGGTTCCAGTACCCCCTGGGTCCCCACTGTGCCTATTCCTTACATTTGGATTTTACATTCACTGCCGTAGTGTGAGAATGCATTTCATGGAAAGGAATACAAAGTTGGCTTCCTGGGGGCGCTGTGTGTGAAAGTTTATTGTGCTTTTGAAGCACCTGCTGCAGCGTTTCTTTCCCCGGCAATTACCAGGCCTCACATAAATGTCAAGATAACTTGTGTGATTAATTATCTTCCTGGAGAGAGATCAGAATGTTGTATAGTTGAGGTTTTGACTTGGGTGATGTTAGTGCAGAGGGTTAATATGCCTGCTGCAAAGAACGTGTACCAAGTAGATTACAGAGTGCGTATGATGTGAAGAGATCAGCAGGTTACTGCTTTCAAAAGAGACATCCTTTTATTACTTGCAATTTATAACTTAAAGTCCTAATACAGAATAGTGAGCTATTAACTTTCATCCTAGAACAGCATGCACACTACAAAGAATACATTATTAGACCATTGATTAATGTTGCAAAAAGGGTTAATTTGGCTAGAAATCAATTCTTATTATTAAAGGAAACTCCCAACTATGCTGTTTCTTTTTCGACTCTGAGTTTGTGCTTCTCCACACCAAGCACTCTGGAACTATACTGCCTACCAGTATGGATGACATGTGACTCCTATACTTTTAGTCCTTTGGCTTATGTAACATTTCCTATACACTGATTTACACACTTATGATTGATTGTCTCTGTGTAATGTGTGTGTGATGCAAAGTGCCCGGACACCCTACACTGGTATGAGTGGCACTATATAACTAATTCAATGCATCTGAGAGTGTGGGGTTATGGAGACTTGGTCACTGTTAAAGGGTGCTAGTGAGAGAATCCGTGGTGGGGGTGGTCATTGTGGGGGGCACCAACAAACATGGTCGCACAGGGCACCACCAGCACTAAAGCCGGCCCTGGGAAGTATGCACAGATAAGCGCTGAAAATACCGCTTTAGGTGACTGGTTTTTTTTGTACCGACTGGGCCACCAAAATAATCTGCTGGCAACCCTAACCATAGGACTGGAAGTTTGTTGCAGGATCAGCACATTATTTATTTCCTTCACCCTCGATCCCCGATTAATGCCGCAATAGTTTAACTTAGATCTTAAAGTCTACGCCCCGTCAATAACATGCTGAGTTACTTCATGCGTCTGGGAATGCACCCTGCATTCAGACAACTCATTCCTCATTCTCGCCCTTCATTGTCACGCTCACCCTGCACTCACAGTGATCACAATGCACTCACACTGATCACCATGCACTTGCACCATTCACCCGCTCACCTTGCACTCACAGCGATCACAATGCACTCACACTGATCACCATGCACTTGCACCATTCACCTGCTCACCTTGCACTCACAGTGATCACAATGCACTCACACTGATCACCATGCACTTGCACCATTCACCCGCTCACCCTGCACTCACAGTGATCACAATGCACTCACACTGATCACCATGCACTTGCACCATTCACCCGCTCACCTTGCACTCACAGCGATCACAATGCACTCACACTGATCACCATGCACTTGCACCATTCACCTGCTCACCTTGCACTCACAGTGATCACAATGCACTCACACTGATCACCATGCACTTGCACCATTCACCCGCTCACCCTGCACTCACAGTGATCACAATGCACTCACACTGATCACCATGCACTTGCACCATTCACCCGCTCACCTTGCACTCACAGCGATCACAATGCACTCACACTGATCACCATGCACTTGCACCATTCACCTGCTCACCTTGCACTCACAGTGATCACAATGCACTCACACTGATCACCATGCACTTGCACCATTCACCCGCTCACCCTGCACTCACAGTGATCACAATGCACTCACAATGATCACCATGCACTTGCACCATTCACCCGCTCACCTTGCACTCACAGCGATCACAATGCACTCACACTGATCACCATGCACTTGCACCATTCACCCGCTCACCCTGCACTCACAGTGATCACTCTGCTCTCAAAATGCACTTGTCTTGCTCACACTATACCTCAACCTGCAGTCACACGAGTACACTACTCATCCTGCACTCATGTGACACTTCACTCACCTGTCCCCCTCACTACTCAATATGCAACTCACTCAAACAAGCCCATCAGTAATCATACATTCATTCATCCCATTCTGAACTTGCATCCGCACCCAAAATGAGAGAGGACAGCAAGGGAGTGAGAGAATTTGATTGAAGAGGTCAGGGATGAGGAGAAATGTGAATTGCCGAAGAGAAGTGTGGACACGCAAGAAGTGAGTGTGATCCAAAGGTGAGGGCTTCTGTTAGAACAAAGGGGAGATGTGAAAGAGGAATGGGGGGACTGGAGAGGTGTAAGATACAAATAGACAAAAATTTGAATGAAGAGACGAGGTTAATGAGAAGTGCTGAGGGGCACGGGAGGTGACAGGGCCAGAGAGGCCATGAGATAATTGTGAGAGACTGTTAGAGATGAGGGCAGTGAAAGGACAGAATGGCAAGAGGTGATTAAAGGTGAAGTGAGAGGTTGAATGGGGAGAGTTCAGAAGTTGTAAAAAGGGGTGAAAGAAAATGACCTGCAAAGTGAGAGAGGGATCCGGGGTTAGGAGAGGAGAGAGGGATGGAAGGGGGGGGGGTGAGAGGAAAGCTGCATGGGTAAAAGGCTTAACTCTACACAAAACCGCCAGGGTTTTAAGGGACCCCTGCTTCTTCCGGTCAGGGCCAGGTGAGCTTCTAATGTGGCAGCACGTATTGCTGCAGAGTGGAAGGCCCTTCACAAACGTTGACTTGAAATCTTTCTGATGATAATTGCTGTATTTTGGTTATAAATGGGTACTGATTGGGTGAAATCTTTCCTCAGCGTTACTGTGTGTAACAAATATCAAAATAATGAAGCAATGCTATCCCAAAATACGCGGCATCACATAACCTTATTTACATTTTCATCCCACGCAATTTAGTCAACAGGTTTAGACATTTTTGTCAAGAGGGGGTCCTTACGCCTCAAAATGTTGACAGGGGGGTCTCGGCATCCAAAACTTTGAAGACCTCTGCTTTAGGTGGACAGGTTACGTCTCAGTCTGCACTCGAGTTATGATGCCATCCGGCCGTGGTGCAGGCAGCAGGGAGCGCTGGCAGTGGAGCAGAGCAACTTGAGCACAGTTCACTGAAGTTGAACGCAGGCGGTAAGGTAAGTTACATAAAACCAGGGCTTTAAAACAGTGTTGTGTAATATTTGGTATCCCCTCGGGATTGTGTATCCCCTAGACAGGGCTTTAAGTGGCATGAAAAAACTAGAGGGTCTCTCCAAGGGGCGTGTCCAATGTAATTAAGGGCGTGGGTTAAAAACATATGAGCTAAAAATCTGTGCTTGGCATAGTGTGCCGCCCTTGTATTTTGCTGTTTCTGTCTTTGCATCCAAATATATGATACAACAAGTAACATCATACCTGCAACAAGTCAGGACTATTGTGGTTGTCAGTTGCATAAGATAAATAAGTAGCAACTATGACTTGTATATAATATTGAACAAGCATTGGCATAGCCAATAGGTCTCGCTTTTGGGACCTTATAAGTATTTAGTTATGCAGCACAATATCCTTGGTGCAACAACATCAACTGTTGCATGGCTAAACACTTATAAGGTCCCAGAGGCGAGACCTATTGGCTATGCCAATGCTTGTTAAAATAATGTTGGCCCTGCCGACATCATTCTAGAGCACAATAATAAGTGAATGATTCCGGGAAGTGGATATTTATTTTTGCCCAAAAATACCTTTTAGCCCGAAGTGGCCAACGGCATGTGCACATCTGTTACACTTTTTTTTAAATAAAATAGAAAACGCATAGGAGCTCCGCACCCGAGGGCGGCAGAGGCTTGTTTTGAGCCGGCCGCCTTCACGTGTGGCCAACAAGCTGTGAACTTGGCTAATCGGGGCGGGCCATCCCCGTCCCACGGTTACACAGCCAGGCTTCTGTACCATGGAGGAGGGCGGAGACAAGTGCTTTCAAGGAGCAAGGGGAAAGCAGAGACAAGCTGCCATGTGAGGAGGCAGGCTGGGCTGCAGCCGCGGCCATGCCCATGGTGCCTTCGAGATCCTAGGCCGGCTGACACACGGGGCATGTGTGGGCTTTGGAGGGGCAGGCGAGAGCACAGACAAGTGCTCACTTCTCCGCAGCCGACTGACAAGTTCATAACCTTTGCATTCTAGGTAGGATGGCGGGCTTGGGGGGACTACTATGGCGAGATTTCGACACCTTGTTCAACATAATAGTCCCCAAGGATTTGTGGGACGACTGTAAAAGGACAGTGAGCTGGCCAACAGGGGAGCCAGCAAGAGGAAAGGGGGGGGGCACCAGGAGATGAAGTAGATGAGAAATATAAAGAAGTAATAAAGTATCTAAAAGACAAAATACCAGAGGACAAGGTAGACTGCAACAAGATAACACACACAAAGCAAGAGAAAGAGGAGAGTGTGAACGCTTACTTCGATCGCCTGTTACAAGTTTATCAACAGAATAGTGGGCTAAAAAACCCCATGGGGGAAGCAATGCCAGCTTTTGTTACTACTTTTGTACAAGGTCTGCGGCCTCCTATTAAAACACACCTACAAACATCTTTTGTTTGCTGGCAGCAAGAGCCCGTAGAAAAGGTGCTGGCAGCAGCACGGTACTGCTCTGATTACCAGTCCAATGAGCAGTCCCTGGAAGCAGAAAAGATGAAGAAGGAAAAGGTTAGGCTGATGGTGGCGCAGGAAAAATTTTACTCAAGCAGGCCAGGAAGGGAGAGGGGCAAGGGTAGGGGAAGAGGCTTAGGTAGGCAACAGAATAACAGGTCCACCTCCCTACCACATCCAGGTACCGCTTGTTTCTACTGTAAAGACCCGAGTCATTGGAAGGCAGATTGCCCCCTGTTAAAAAAGAAATATGCGGATGAAACGCCAAGGCAGAATGGGAGACAAAATGGACAACAATATCAGCGTAATGCCCAACACACGGAGTCTAGAAATAATGAACAACAAGGATACCAGTCCACCGACATGTCCCCAACACAACAGGATTGGGCTGGAAGGGATGAGTGGGGACAGCAGGATAATACTTTCCCACCCCCACCCCAGAACTTATTCTAAGGATGCCCGAAAGTGGAAGACTGCATGATAGCTCCAGCCATAACAGTGGACCAATCGGGTCCATATATCAAAGGGACGGTCATGGGCAAAATTGTGACCTTCTTGATAGACACAGGAGCGCAAAGATCAATGCTAAAGGCGTCAGTGGCACCGGAAGCACCACTTTCGGGAATAAAGATTACTGCAGTCGGAATGACAGGACAACCAATAGATGAATATCTCACACAGTCATTACAATTACAAGTAGGCACAATAACAGTAAACCACCAGTTCATCCTCAGCAGATTCTGCCCAGTAAATCTGCTGGGGAGGGACTTGCTTTGTAAAATGCAATGCACCATCCACTGCTCACCAACTGGGGTCTTTCTGGAGAGCAGGCCCAACGGTCTAATGCTACAGGCCTTCATGAACTGCACCGACTACGTCATCCCCCCAGAGTTGCGCGACAGGGTGCCACCCCAGGTCTGGGCCACCAGCGCAAATGATGTAGGACGAGTGCTGAATTATCCCCCAGTACAGGTCACTCTGAAGCCCGGAGCTCCCCTCCAGAGAGTACCCCAGTACAAAATTTCGAAAGAAGGGGAGGAGGGCATCGCACCAGTGATACAGGACCTCCTGAGGCAGGGAATAATAAGGGAAATACGCACTAGCCCATGCAACACGCCCATACTCCCTGTAAAAAAAGCATCCAAGGGCCAAAATGGGGCCCCTGTATATCGATTCACCAAAGACTTGAGGGAACTGAACAAAATAGTGGTTCCTTCCTTCCAAATAGTTCCAAACCCAGCGACAATATTATCTAATATCCCAGTAACAGCAACCCACTTTACAGTACTAGACTTGAGTATAGCCTTCTTTACCATTCCCCTGCACCCCAATAGTCAGTCAGACTTCTCCTTCTCCTATAGATCGAAGCGCTACACATGGTGTAGGCTCCCCCAAGGTTTCACAGTCACCCTCCATTTTCACAAATGCCCTGAAGACGGATCTAGACACCTTGGCGCTACATGGCGGCTCAACTCTTGTTCAATACATAGATGACCTATTACTGGCCTCACCTTCAAGAGAGGCTTGCATAGAAGACATCATTGCTGTCCTATGCCATCTAGCAATAAAATGGTATAAGGTCTCCCCAAAGAAACTACAATTCTGCCTCACCGCTGTAAAGTACCTAGGCCACGAACTGTCCGAAGGGACAAGGAGATTGTTACCCGACAGGATATCAACAATAACGCACTTTCCACGACCACGTACACAAAAAGATGTTCGGGCATTCCTGGTGGTGGCGGGATACTGTCGCCACTGGATCCCGAACTTCTCCCTCATTGCAAAGCCTTTACAAGCGCTCACACATAAGGAGATCCCAGACATAGTTCCTTGGCCACCGGATTGCGAGATAGCATTCAATACACTAAAGAACGAACTGAGTGGGGCTCCAGCGTTAGGACTCCCTGACTACAGCAAAGACTTTCATTTGTTTTGCCACGAGAAGGGAGGATGTTCGCTGGGGGTATTGAGTCAGAAGCATGGATCATACTACCGCCCAGTGGCATACTACTCAGCAACATTGGACCCTGTGGCAGCGGCTCTTCCGCCCTGCCTTCGAGCAGTGGCTGCAGCAGTGTTAGCAGTAGAACAGTCAGAGAACATAGTGCTGGCCCACACTATAATGTTGCACGTTCCCCATGCGGTAGACACACTACTAACACCACAAAGACCTAGCACCTAACAAATGCCCGTCTCACTAGGTATGAATTAATATTACTAGCACCACACATAATGATCAGGAGATGCACCACTCTGAACCCGGCATGCCTTTTGCCAACAGAGCTGGACGATCTACATTCTGATGATGCCTTCCACAGTTGCACACTAGCAATAGGTAGTCACACAAAGGTACGCCCCGATCTACAAGACACACCTCTCCCCGATGCACAAGGGGACCTGTTCGTGGACGGGTCATGCCTTCGAGATGACAAAGGAACATTACAAGCCTCCTATGCAGTAGGCACAGTAAATAAACTTCTGGAGGGTGGGAGGCTAGTACATGCCAAGAGCGCACAAGCAGCCGAACTCGTGGCACTGACGAAGGCATGCACATTGGCTAAAGGAAGAGTAGCAAACATATATACCGACAGCCAATATGCCTTCGGAGTGGTCCATGACTTTGGCCAGCTGTGGTCGATGAGGGGATTCTTCACATCAGCAGGCCAACAAATTCAACACGCCCACTTAATAAGTGACCTCCTCCATGCCCTACTGCTACCTTCAAAGGTGGCCGTCATCAAATGTGCGGCACACACTTCCGCAAAAGATTATGTGTCCAGAGGGAACGCATTCGTTGATGGGGAAGCCAGGAGAATAGCACTGACAGGCTACCAACTAGCTATGATACAGGTGACAAGCCGCAGCAACGACCCAGAGGTCACCAATGATTCCTTACACTTTGACCCTATACATATTCAGACAAAAGTGGAAAAAGAAGAGAAGGAAGACTGGGAAAAGGGTGGGTGCGTACAAACGAGGGAGGGATTATGGACAGGGCCAAACGGGAAAATATGTCTACCCTCAGCCATGCTCCCCTCCATGGCACGCCTCTTTCATGGTCCCTCGCACATTGGCAGGGACGGCATGATCAGACTATTCGCCCAATGCTGGTACAACTGCAAATTCCACCAAGCAGCAGAGAGGCTTTGCAGACAATGCACCGTTTGCACACAGTACAATACTGGGAAGGGCACACAAACAGCACCGGGTCACTTTCCCCCTCCCCACGGACCATTTGAAAGCCTCCAAATGGACTTCATTGACATGCCCCCCACCCACAAGTACAAATATGTGTTGGTGATCGTATGTATGTTCAGTAAGTGGACCGAAGCATACCCGACAAAGAACTGTGATGCACATACGGTCGCCAAGTGCCTCCTGCAAGAACTGATCCCACGCTTTGGAATACCTGCCCTTCTGAGCTCCGACAATGGTCCAGCATTTATTTCCCATGTCATAGGGGGAATATGTAAAGGACTAGGGGTCACACAAAAATTGCACTGCGCATATCACCCCCCGGCTGCAGGCGCGGTGGAAAGAAAGAATGGGGTGTTGAAAAATAAAATTGGGAAAATATGTGCGTCAACAGAACTTTCATGGGTGGATGCACTACCACTAGCTCTGCTGGCAATGAGGAGCACACCAGATAGAGTAACAAAACTAAGCCCCCATGAGATACTTTTTGGCCGCCCCATGAACAATGCAGGCCATATGTCCACGGCCCGCTCTCAGTTACAGATGATCTACTTTTATGTTATTGCAAGAAATTAACAGAGACTTTACGTTATCTTCACCGCCAGGTTCTGCAGGCTCTTCCAGAGGCGACAACACCACCGCCACATGACCTGCAGCCTGGCGACTGGATCTGGATAAAGGCCCACACCCGACGGCACTGCCTCCAGCCAAGGTGGAAGGGACCTCACCAGATCATCCTCCGTACAGCAACAGCAGTGAAGTGTCAAGGACTGACTTCCTGGATCCACAGCTCACACACCAAAAAGGCAGACGGACCAGACAGCGAGAAACAAGACAGACCAGCAGCTCCTGCGACATCCGAAACACCCCGCAGGTACAACCTCCGATCCACCACGCGAGACAAGGCCAACAGGAAGTAAGAGGCAGACACCTGCTCAGGGCAGGCCAGGCCTCCAACGGACAACTGAAAGCTACAAGAGACACTGCGCACAACAAAACCAGGCCCCTGGGTATCATCACTCCAAAGACATCGGTGCCAGTTACTTCTCAAGGGAGTGCCAACTGTTATGTGCTAGTAACCTCTGACAGTACCACATCAAGGCACCAACGTCTCTTCCAAATTGTTGACTGGTGTCTGCACCAATGAACACATAGGAGGTGCAGAGCCCGCTAGTTAGAGTTGCAGAGGAGGCTTCAGGAGGCACTGTACGACTACGCCTCAAATAGACGACAGCTACGACCAATGACAGCAAACAGGTCGGGAAGGCTTCGATCTATACAAGTGAGAGTTGAAGAGTCACGACTAACAATTCACATCAGCCTGTTGTGCCCTGGACTAGGGGCAATTGGGGTACTACAACTGACTGTGCCAAACCCTCCCTTTTGAGCGGGCTAAGAGAGCTAATTTTGCAAGACATCTCATTCCCCACTTTTGGAGTACAAGCGACAACACAAGACATTGAAAACACACGCCTAGACATCTTGGATTGCATAATATTGGCAGCTGAAGACATAGGATTAGGCATTATCAGAGACGGTGTCTGAAACAAAATGGGAAGCAAAGGCATCATGCAAAGAAGAAAGAGACACAAAAGAATATGGCCTTCAGTGGTAGCAGCGGTATTGACACCAGTGCCAGCAATAATAGTGACGGCACTAATAATAATATTTGCAGACAAACTTGAAATACCGTTCCTTAACCGCCGGCAAGGAGAGGAGGGTGATAACAATGTGACTAATGATGCAGAACAACCAGGGTTTGAAAATGAAATTATTCTGGGAAAGGTTGGCAATAAAGAAGACGGGGACGGGGTACTGTGGGATGAGTACAATGGAAACCAGTATGTTGAAATGCTAAAAATGTATGTACACATAATGAATATATCTGGATGTTACGTCTGTACGCACTTACCAACTAACACAGAAAGCGGTATGAGCTACAACGTGTTACCAGTTTCCAAGTATGTGGGGTGTATTCTAATGAGGGACCTGCTCCTCAAACACCACAATATGTCAGTATCAGTTGCACCACCAGCAGATAGCAGAAGGTCAATGAAAAAGGGTGGGAAAACACCCGGGAGAAAGAAAGGGCCTTGCATTGATATCCTACCAACAACAAGGTACACAGAGATGTTAGCAACAATAGTGGGGGTTGCTAGAGCAGAAGGATGGGAAAGTAGGGCAGAGTGGAACAACTTGGGGACGATGAAGGAAGAAAAATTGAAGATACCAAGGTTCAAAATAGAACTGCCACATGCCCCTTCCTGTATTCAGAGTAACAAAGTGATGCTCACAACAAGAAGACCCCAGTTGCCCCAGAAGGAAGGAAGCTGCACGATAGACACGATACTGTGGAAAGATGCATGGAAAGACTGCATTCCATCTGCATGCACGGTAGCAGAAAGGATACAAGGGGAACTGGGTCTACTAGGTTGTGAGAATAGGATAAACAAAATGAGGAGAATGCTAGAAACAGAGGGAACAGAAGAGGAGGCGGAGGGACAAATATCCGTTGGCAGCAGTAACTGCACACACACAACACGGCTGTCGAGTTAGGAACAAACAAGGGGGTTATTCCATGGATTAGTAGGGCACAAAGGATTGTTTCTCGTGTGTTGCGAGTGGGCTTACTTCTACCTACCACCAGGATGGCACGGCAGCTGCTATCTCGCCTCCATCATACCAAAGATGACCCATTTCTCTGACATAGGCCAGATCGCACTCCAAGGTACCAGAAGGAAGCCAGAATGGGCGGACCATGTAATGACGGGCTTAGGGGCAATGGTCCAGGGTGTAGGGCTTGTCTACACCATTGAGAGAATACATCAGCTAGCACGCATGATTGAGGATTTCGCTGAAACTACGGCCATAGGGATGGGAAACATCATGGAAGAACTCACAGAGGGCCGTAGTGATGCAGAATAGAGTAGCATTAGACATCATCTTGGCGAAAGAGGGTGGAGTCTGCCACGTCATCAAGCAAACATGCTGCTCATACATACCTGACAACAGTCGCAACATAGACGACGTAATACACCACATTATAGACATTAGGGATGAAGCACACGGCATACACACCGGGAGCATGTGGGACAAAGTTATGGTATGGCTAGCAGGCTGGGGATCATGGATATTGGAAGTAGGCATCATCATAATTGCAGTACTAATTACGCTCTGTGCGATGTGTCAGGTTTGCCCAGCATGTTGCACTGCCCTGGTGTCCCGTTTTGCGCATCACGGGCAATACAGCAGGTGGCGTAGACATCACAGGCACAACACCAAGGACGATGAGGATGGAGGAGAGGAGATGGTGGAAAAGGGATAGAGGATGGTGATTTGGTATCAGATGGGGCAATGTAGAAGCCAGTTTCCCTTTTTGACACCAAATGCAGGAAGTTTGTAGGCCTCGTTAAGTTAGCATGACAAATACTGTATACTGGCAGTACTCTTGCTTCAGGGGGACGGCTTCAGCAACGCAAGACTTGCTCATGAACAAGATACGTGGCAAGAGAAGATGCTCGCTTCAGCATGTACACTTGCATATCACAATTCTCAATATGTCTTTGGCCATTTCTATTATGTTGCAATCATTAACTGGAAAAGCACCAGACTTATATCTTACGTTATAGTGGAAAGTCCCAGAAGCAGACTTAGGTCACGCAGCCAGCAACAGTACTTTTTCGGAGGGTTACAACCTTTACAACGCAACCTTTACAACGCACTACCATTACAACTGGATTTTTACAACGCAAGTGGATTTACAACGCATGCTGTTACAACGCCAGCTTTTACAACGCAAGTACCATTACAACGCAAGTACCTTTACAACGCAAGTATTTTTTTTTAAATGTAACTTTATGTAATGTTTTTTTTTTAAATGATTATATATTATTAAATTTTATTTCTGATTTATTATATTTATTGAATAAAAAATATTTAAAATTAGTGAAGTTGTTTTATTAATATTTAAAAGTAGTAAATGGTAAAAATACTCAAGTATAGAGAAATAATACTTTAGTATTTATATATTATAAAATATTATTAAATAGAATTTTTAGAAATTAATACTCTAGTATTTTTATATTACAATCCAAAATAAAAAAAGGAGTGTAAAGGTAATAATTTCATACTTAATTAAAAAAATATAATAATCATTATTCATACTCTAGTTTTTACAAATTACAATATTGGGGTATTTAATTTTAAATAGGGAATAATTATCAATTATAATTTAATTGAAAAAAATTAGTGAAAAGGTAATAATTGAATACTTAGGAATTAAAAATAATATTTATTAAAAAAATGTAATACTTTAGATTTTTTTTTTTTTAAATGTATTAAAAAATAAATGTTAAATATATTTTTTTAAAATAATTATTAGTTAAACATTTTTATTTAACTATTATTTAAAAAAAAGTTCCCACGCTTTTGCATTGTTTTCTATGGGAACAATTGTCCTTCATTTATTTCCATATATCAAGCTGTATCTCCCGCGGAACTGAAAAGGAAGGTGTTAAAAAAGAAGAAAGGGGATCTTTTGCAAGGAAATGGAGTAAGCATCCAGGTAAGGATTAAATTACGTTATTTTACAAGTATTAACAAACAATTAAGATAAATATGTAAAATAAATACATTAATAAAAAAATAGTACACATAGTTTCGAAAAGTATATTTTTTTATTCAAAAATAAGGAAAAAAAGTATCTTTTTTAAAAAATATTTTCACATATTTACATATTTTTTTGCAAGTAATATATTATTAAATTAAATAGTAACAGTAATAAAATAAATAAATAAATAGTCCGTTAACAATCTTTGCAGCTTCAGATGACGTAAGGACGTAAACGTGAACGTAAGCGGCCATTTTGAAGAGCATCGATGGAGGAAGCAGCAGGAAGCTGATCTACGTCCAGGTAGGAAACAATTTAAACTTTATTTATATATGTTAAGTTAAAAAAGGATACATATATTGTAAAGAAAGGGTAAGGAGAGTTTGCGGATAAATAAAGTAATGTAAAAAAGATAAAAAAGCATGTTGCCGATCGTGTAATTAGAGTATGCCTATGTCGGGTCAGAAAAAGTTGTCGACAAAAGTTATTTCTGTTTACAATTGGTTTCAAAAAATAGATTTTTAAATATAACATAAATGTTAAATACAACTTATTTTTTTAGGAAAAGCAGGATTGAAAAAAAAAAATTGCCGTCGTTTTTAAAATGTATTATGGCTGATAGTGACAGTAGGGTTTGGTAGGAGTTAGTAATTGTTCAATTTGGAATTGGATGGTCAGAAGAAAAACGATTTTATTTCTTGTGGAAAAAGGAAAATAGCACAGGTTGACATAGGGAGAACTTTTTTTTTGAAGGAGGTATCTTTGGATCTATTGTTAAGTTATAGAAGTACATTTCTGTATTAATTTGGAAAGAAAAAAAATGGTCATTTAAAACAGGTAACAAAAGGAAGGTTGACCCGACTAATTTTTGTTAAAAAGTTTTGGAAAAATGTGATTGCCAATTGTAATTACTGTTTCAAATAATTTAGGGCAAAGCAGGAAAGTAAGTTGCTAAAGTTATTTAGAAGTTTAGAATGTTGGCAACATTTTCAAGGTAGTCTAGAGCCACACACAACGAAATTTGTTGCATAATACCCAAAAGTCTCTCAGACATTTCCTTTGTTTTTTGTGTAACTCGTGGGTTTAGACTACCAGTTAATGTTTGTGAAAGTCTCATTTCTTGAAAACTTTGCTCCTTCTTCAAAGTTTCCAAAAAAGATTAGAAATTAGGGTGTGGTTTGCCAATTGTGTGGTTGAAGGAGTTATGCCATCCCTCAATGGCATTATTTGTTTTTGCTTCTCCCTCTAAACAGCTTGTGTAACAGTTCCACCACTCCACATGGAAACGTGGCTTCCTCCTGCGACCCGATCTGCTTAGGTGCCCAATCCATGTGTCTTCAAAATAATTTAGGATGGGTGCCAATTTTTCCTCATTTGCATTGTAATAGTCTGATTCTGTAATGGCAGTGTAGTATTCGTCTACACTTACGGGAGGAACAAAACAAAGAGCAGTTAATTTTTTTAAACTCAAATTGAAGTTTGCTATCTGTTGAGTACTCTGCAACCAGGGATGTTTTCTGTAACTTACGCCAGAATGCCTGGGAAAAATGGAAGAAACAGCCCTGAATTTGTGTATCCGTGTACGTTTTACTGATCACATTGATCATGCTCAATTCAAAATCTACAATTATTTTCCTAGGACTTTTGGATGTTTTCTTTTTAATAACTGATAAAAGTTCAGTGTAGGTTGCAGTAGTCTTATCAGGAAGCAAACTATATACTAAGGGGATCACATTATGGTTAATTTTAGCGTGTATAGTGTAAATTTGGGTGAAAGGATGGGGTGTACTTTTGATTTCAATTTTTTTTTTTTGATTTCAAAAGATGGGGTGTACTTTTAAACGTACCATCCATCATCCAAATTTCACTATTTTCTAACTTAACAAGGTTGCGGGGTGTACTAAAAATTAAGATACTTTTTTGAGGGTTTTGGTTGTCAAGGAGAAGGAAAGGTTCATCAGCAAAAGAAATTGTAAGTTCATGTGGAATGATAATGTCAGAAAAGGTATGAGGTGCTGTGGTTTGTGTGTTACTTGCCTGCTTTTGTCTTTGTATAATTCGTCTCAAATTAGGAATTATAGGCATATTACTAGCAACATGACTGGGGAGATGCTGTGCAACCTCTCTTAAAATGGATCCAGTAGAATCATTGGAGGTGCTTGCAAGTTGTTTCATTTCATGTAGGGTTTCCCTTACATCAATCTCCATTGCAGAGGCAGAGTGGTTATGATCTGTTGTCTTAATAATGATATCATTAAGGGTAACCGCTCTACCACTGCAATGGGATGAGTAGTATTGCACACAACTCCAATGATTTCTAGGGAAACTTATCCTTTCTTTACAATATATGTATCCAGCATGCTTTAATAATTTGTTTCCTTTTCTTGATTTTATGTAGGAAGCTGTTTCCTGAGTAGACATTATCTGTGAAGAAAATATGTTTGATTTAATATGTGGAATAAGAAGACAAATAACAAAGAACAATATCCTACATTATCCATAATGTGGCACTTTCTTGGAGTTAGAATAGTAAATTCTGCTTTTACACTATCCTCCACTTTCCCTAATGTTCAACCTCCTTGGAGCTAGAATACTAAATTCTGCCACTACACCATCCTACACTTTCCCTACTGCTGCACCTTCTTGGAGTTAGAATAGTAATTGTTACCCCTACAGTATCCCAAACATTCACTACTGCTGCACCTTACTGGACTTAGAATAGTAATTGTTACCCCTACACTATCCCACACTTTCCCTACTGCTGCACCTTCCTGAAGTTAGAATAGTAATTGTTACCCCTACACCATCCTACACTTTCCCTACTGTTGCACCTTACTGGAGTTAGAATATTAATTTTTACCACTACACCATCCCACACTTTCCCTACTGGTGCACCTTCATGGAGTTAGAATAGTAATTGTTACCCCTACACTATCCCACACATTTCCTACTGCTGCACCTTACTGGACGTAGAATAGTCATTGGTTCCCTGTACATTATCCAAAACTTTCCCTGCTGATGCACAAATATGTGGTTAGACTAGTAATTGATACCTCCATACCATCCTACACATTTTCGAGTGCTGCAGCAATCTGGAGTTAGAAGAGTTATTGTTATCTCCAGAAGATGCTACACTTTCTGTATTGTTGCAGCTTTATTGCATATGTTTTAAAACCTTTTGCAAATTGAATGATTTTCTAATTTGGAGTGTTAGTTTCAATTACCTTTTGATTTAGTTGTTTTCTTTTTGGTCTGGTTTCAGTCTGCTTTTTGGAAGTTAGCTGGTCTTTTTTGTTGTCTGGTTTTGTGGGATTCAAATTGTGCTTTGGTTTTCAGAAGATTGATGTGAGTATCTGAAAAAATGAGAAAGTAATGCAATTGTTGTATTTTATTGCAGTGCTTGTGATATAGTACAAAATGAAAAAATGTCATGTGCATAACTGACATTTTACTTTATTTAACTCTATTACTATGCAATACTTTTGCTACTACTGCTGCAGCAACTTGGAGTTAGAATAGTAATTGTTACCCCTACACCATCCCACACTTTCCCTACTGTTGCACCTTCCAGGAGTTAGAATAGTAATTTTTACCACTACACCATCCCACACTTTCCCTACTGGTGGGCCTTCACTATCCCACAAATTCTCCACTGCTGTACCTTACTGGAGGTAGAATAGTCATTGGTTCCCTGTACACCATCCAAAACTTTCCCTGCTGCTGCACATATATGGAGTTACAATAGTAATTGATACCTCTATACTATGCTACACATTTTCTAGTGCTGCAGCAACCTGGAGTTAGAATAGTAATTTTTTCCTCTACACCATCCCACACTTTCCATACTGCTGAAATTTCCTGGAGTTAGAATACTAATTATTACCCCTACAGTATCCTACACATTCACTACTGCTGTACCTTACTGGAGTGAGAATATTAATTGTTAACTATACACCATCCTACACTTTCCCTAATTTTGCACGTTTTTGGAGTTAAAGTCTTAATTGATAGCTCTACAACATCCCACATTTGGGTGCCAATTACGATCCGTTAAAAATTTTCCCCGTACGACTCGTATCGGGTCTTTTTACCGTACGAATCGTACAAGTGCCGTACAAACTGCCAATTACGATTCGCATGGGAAAAAGACCATACGAATCGCATTGGGAATAATTCCCCACACGTCCTCGGGTCGGAAAATGTGTCCGACACGTCCTCGGACGAATCTCCGTACAAATGTGAAAAGTGAAGTCCGACCGCGGAATCACGATCCATCCCGTGCGTCAGAAGTTACAACCGTATGGAAAAAACACCGTCTGCACCGAACACCCATAGCAACCATGGAGACGTGCCCGCATACGCGCCGACCCCCCCAGCCCCCGTACGTACGCGCCGACCCCCCCCAGCCCCCGTACGTACGTGTCGAACCCCCCCTGTGTATGTACACCCGTGTACGTGTCGTACTCCCCCCTGTATGTACACCCCTGTATGTACACCCCTGTACGTGTCGTACCCCCCCGTGTATGTACACCCGTGTACGTGTCGTACCCCCCGTGTATGTACACCCCTGTACGTGCCGTACCCCCGTGTATGTACACCCCTGTACATTAGAGTCGTACCCCCACCCGTGTATGTACACCCGTGTACGTGTCGTACCCCCCGTGTATGTACACCCGTGTACGTGTCGTACCCCCCCTGTATGTACACCCCTGTACGTGTCGTACCCCTCCGTGTATGTACACCCCTGTACGTGTCGTACCTCCCGTGTATGTACACCCCTGTACGTGTCGTACCCCCGTGTATGTATACCCCTGTACGTGTCGTACCCCCCGTGTATGTACACCGGTGTACGTGTCGTACCCCCCGTGTATGTACACCCGTGTACATTAGAGTCGTACCCCCACCCGTGTATGTACACCCGTGTACGTGTCGTACCCCCCCGTGTATGTACACCCCTGTACATGTCGTACCCCTCCGTGTATGTACACCCCTGTACGTGTCGTACCCCCTGTGTATGTACACCCCTGTACGTGTCATACCCCCCGTGTATGTACACCCGTGTACGTGTTGTACCCCCGTGTATGTACACCGGTGTACGTGTCGTACCCCCCCGTGTATGTACACCCGTGTACATTAGAGTCGTACCCCCACCCGTGTATGTACACCCGTGTACGTGTCGTACCCCCCGTGTATGTACACCCCTGTACGTGTCGTACCCCCCGTGTATGTACACCCCTGTACGTGTCGTACCCCCCGTGTATGTACACCCCTGTACGTGTCGTACCCCCCGTGTATGTACACCCCTGTACGTCAGAGTCGTACCCCCACCACAACATTCTAAGTACGGAGCGCACCCCAGGCCCCAACATCACAACCGCATGTACGAGTCGTACCAAGCCACACACAAGGACAGCACTGTACAACAAAATGGCCCATGTACACACCGTACACACGCTAAAAACGCACGTACACAACCAGGACAAACCAAAACAACACAAGAATACACCATTCGAATGGCACAAAGCCACTAAACATGTCCAACAACCACTAAAACAACACATTCACTGACCTGCAACTGCCAAAAACAAACAGAGGCCCAAAACACCACCCAAACTTCAAACACAGCCACACCCACCAATGGACCAATAAAAAGGCCCCACACACACAAACCATGAGCCTTTGCAACAGACTCACTGCTGCCAGACCCCACAGACAACCTACAGCACCAAACTAGAACCTTTACTACACCTTACACTTGCACACCTTCACACACACATCTTCACAAACACCCCCTCATCACATTCACACACACACCTGCACAACCACACCCACACACCCACAACCATCCACACCCCCCCCACCATCCACACCCACACCCCTCACCATGCCCACTAACAAGAATCCAAAGTTCACTAGCCGAGAGTTGGAGGTCCTTGTCGATGAAATCCTCAGAGTCGAGCCACACCTCTTTGGAACATTGGTCAGACAGACCAGCATGTCAGCAAAAACAGCCATGTGGCAGACCATCGTCGATGCTGTGAATGCTGTTGCGGACACCAGAAGGAACAAGCAGGAATGCCAAGCCAGGTGGTACGATCTGCGGAGGAGGGTCCGAGCCAAGATGACGGATGAACACAACCAGGCCAACGTCACTGGAGGAGGGCCGTCCCGCAGACCCGTACACTACCATCCCTGGGAGGAGAGGGTGATGGCCATACTGCCGGTGGAGGCAGTCGAAGGATTAGGAGGACTCCGAGACCCGGGTGAGTACACAAACAACGCACCTCACATGGGGGGAACGTCATCCACAACCAAACTCACAAACAGGCACGCAATCACCCCAAGCTATCGCATGACTCAACCACAATCCATGAACATGCACATGCCACTGGCGCCACCATGCCCCATGCACCCAGCTGGACAATGTCAAGTCACAGGCCACAGAAGACGCCAACACATGACACGGTAACCCGGATGGCGGGAGGGTGGGCCCAAAAAATCACATAGTGCAACTCAGAAGCCGACAACAATGCCCTCTGCCCATATGGCCTAGGTCACAGCCAGACAAACAGTGTGTCCCCACACAGGAAAGACTCGCCAGCAAATGGCGGACGCCTTGCATTAACACATGGGGGTGAAGGCACTGTTTTGCACATGACAGCAGCTAATGAACAGCCAACACTGTGAAAGAGTAGCAGCAAACACCACCACAGCAGCAGCGCAGACACAGACACTACACCCAATGGGTGCCTGGAGATCAGAAACAAACTCACATCAACAAGCCAAGGGCCATTCAAAGATCTGCTAACAGTGTGTGACCAGGAAGCTGGGCTGAGGTGACAGAGGGTGACACACAGAGGGAGGGAGAGGGGGACAGAGAGGGAGGGAGACACAGGAAGACGGACAGAGGGAGGAGGCTGACACACAGAGGGAGGGAGAGGGGGACAGAGAGGGAGGGAGAGGGGGACAGAGAGGGAGGGAGAGGGGGACAGAGAGGGAGGGAGACACAGAAAGACGGACAGAGGGAGGAGGCCGACACACAGAGGGAGGGAGAGGGGGACAGAGCGGGAGGGAGACACAGGAAGACGGACAGAGGGAGGAGGCTGACACACAGAGGGAGGGAGAGGGGGACAGAGAGGGAGGGAGACACAGGAAGACGGACAGAGGGAGGAGGCCGACACACAGAGGGAGGGAGAGGGGGACAGAGAGGGAGGGAGACACAGGAAGACGGACAGAGGGAGGAGGCTGACACACAGAGGGAGGGAGAGGGGGACAGAGAGGGAGGGAGAGGGGGACGGAGAGGGAGGGAGACACATGAAGACGGACAGAGGGAGGAGGCTGACACACAGAGGGAGGGAGAGGGGGACAGAGAGGGAGGGAGACACAGGAAGACGGACAGAGGGAGGAGGCCGACACACAGAGGGAGGGAGAGGGGGACAGAGAGGGAGGGAGAGGGGGACAGAGAGGGAGGGAGACACAGGAAGACGGACAGAGGGAGGAGGCTGACACACAGAGGGAGGGAGAGGGGGACAGAGAGGGAGGGAGAGGGGGACAGAGAGGGAGGGAGACACAGGAAGACGGACAGAGGGAGGAGGCTGACACACAGAGGGAGGGAGAGGGGGACAGAGAGGGAGGGAGAAGGGGACGGAGAGGGAGGGAGACACATGAAGACGGACAGAGGGAGGAGGCTGACACACAGAGGGAGGGAGAGGGGGACAGAGAGGGAGGGAGAGGGGGACAGAGAGGGAGGGAGACACAGGAAGACGGACAGAGGGAGGAGGCCGACACACAGAGGGAGGGAGAGGGGGACAGAGAGGGAGGGAGAGGGGGACAGAGAGGGAGGGAGACACAGGAAGACGGACAGAGGGAGGAGGCTGACACACAGAGGGAGGGAGAGGGGGACAGAGAGGGAGGGAGAGGGGGACAGAGAGGGAGGGAGACACAGGAAGACGGACAGAGGGAGGAGGCCGACACACAGAGGGAGGGAGAGGGGGACAGAGAGGGAGGGAGACACAGGAAGACGGACAGAGGGAGGAGGCTGACACACAGAGGGAGGGAGAGGGGGACAGAGAGGGAGGGAGACACAGGAAGACGGACAGAGGGAGGAGGCTGACACACAGAGGGAGGGAGAGGGGGACAGAGAGGGAGGGAGACACAGGAAGACGGGACAGAGGGAGGAGGCTGACACACAGAGGGAGGGAGAGGGGGACAGAGAGGGAGGGAGACACAGGGAGAGCAAATCAGCCTTGTGGTGTGTGGGAGTCTGCTCGTAAGCAGGTGGACTGCGTGCATGTAGACAAGGGTGGCCAGTGCCAGCACCCCCCCTCTCCTCCATGGCAAAACACAGGGCCATGTCACAACCTGTGCACGAGCACAACGACAGCTACCTGCATCATTGAAGTGTGTGGAACAACTTCATGTGCCCACGTACAGTGCAGCACGGAAGGCGCCAATGCACGGCTCGCCCTACCTGCCCACTCCACTGCTGACTGCAGTCACACTTGACGCAGCAAGTAAGACTGTGCCACACATAGGTAAAGTCGCCAAAGCTGTGTCCAAGGGACACACCCATGCACAAGTGCACTGTGAGTGGAATGCAAGACAGATCCAAATTCCCAGAGGAAATGTTCCAACTTTGAAACTAATGAAACATGGATGTTGCATGGAACAAAATTAACATTGTCTCTCTCACACACAGGTCAACCTCGTGGTTCACCCCCCAACAATGGGAGGAAGACTCACAGGACCCGGCTCTGCGGGAGGCCGATCCCACCGGCAGCGACGACTCTCACCACTCTGTGGACGTCCCCGACCAACCTGGCCCCTCTGGTGTCCAACGACCTGCAGCACCTGCGTCAGGTACAACGGGGCCAACCACCACCACCCCCACTCCTGCCACATCCCAGGAGACACCCAGGATCCCTGCCCCACCACCACAAAGCAGCCAGTCTGTCCAGGAGGGACAAGGTTCTCCGGGCACCCAGGAGGAGGCAGGCAACACCGCAAATGCCATCCCTCAGGGGTCCCGGAGACCCGATGTGCCCACAACGGCAGGCCAGGCAAAAAGTGGGCAGGGGTGGTGGGAGTGGAGGACGGCGGAGGCGCCAGCCTGACCAGTTGGCTGGGGAACCGGTATATTCCCATGTCCGAAACATCCTGGACACATACCGGCAGGACACCACGGGCATGGCCCAGGTTGTGTCCACCCTCAACGATATGAAGGGGACCCTCAATGAGATCAAGACCCAGCAGGCCCAGCAACATGCGGAGCAACATGCCTGTCTACTGCAACACCAACGGAGGATGGAGGACAGACAGGCTGAGCTCGTGACGGTGTTCACGGGAATTCACAGTACACTCCGTTGGATGGCCGACAACATGGGCAACCCTCCCTGTGCCAGTAGGCGTAGAACATCACCACCCACAGGGAGGGATCAGGAGGAGGAGGAGGAAACATCCGATGGAGCATCCCAAACATCGTCACGGCCTGCTTCTGAGGGTCCCCGCAGGAGGGCGGGTCGTCCACGGAAAAGACCGTGAGGGTCGGCGCTACAGCACCATCTTCCAGGACACCTGGCCTGGCACCTGGCCCACTGGAGCAACAGCAGCACAGCATCAAAAGACATTCTCTGTCACATGGCCTTGCTGGTCACTGTCTGACCAATGTTGACAAAGACAGTGGCATGGACTCTGAGGATTTCCAATGGCAAGGACACCAACTCCCCTACTGAACTTTGGATTCCAAACACCCGGAAAGTCCCTCATGTCATACCCCCCCCCCACTAAAATAAAAAGTCACACCATGAAGAGAAGATGCCTGCTGGTTGCATTATTACCTTACATGTGTCTTGTAAAGTCTAAACATGCCCGAGTTCTCTTTTGACTTCAACCATCCACACCCTGGGGCCTGAGTCTGGCACAGGACACACGGGTCACAGTGTATTAGGCAAGACAGACATAGAGCACCATACACACCCGTGATGGGCCCAACCAGCTGAGGGGGTGGCCGCACAACCGTGCCGACAGACATATTGAGTACAGCAACAGTCATGCGCAGAGGTCAGGGATCATGTAGAGTGTCCTGGGGGGCACCCAGGTATGTGTAGACAGGTGGCAGAACCATGTCCTGCAAGCTTGAGTCCGGTGGATGCAGAGAATGGGGGCCTGGCCAACGTTGGATGCATGGGGATGGCACATGTCACAATACCCACACAGTCATGGACATCATGCACAATACACAGTCTAATCCCACACACACAGCTTGCATCTTGCTACTCTACACATAGACACATAGCCACTATCAGGGAAAACCAAGCCAGACATGCCGGAGGCACCGTGGCAACACACCAGCATTGACTGAGAAGAGGCACCTTGGAGGCATAGGGACACCTTTATTAGTCATGTATTCGGGATTGCAGAGGCAACTCGGAGTACACATACACAGGTCATGTGGAGTAACATGTGGGTCCAACACTGACACCCCCCTTCTGCAGCACAAATGCGTGATAGCCATGGAACTGGCACACAAGTGTCGGCTAACAGCTAAACACCCCCAGCTGCTCACGGAGAGCCTGCCATACACCATTGATCCGCTGATGTGGAAGTCCCACAGCATGTCAAGCCAATGCAAACCGTATGTGTCCGAGGGCAGTGTTACACACATTGATGCCATCATCACAATCCACTATCCCATCACAGATGACGGTCAACAAGTCTGACCATCTATTGAGGTGTACCCAGCTGCATGTAATGTGTACCATGGTCATGCAACATGTCTGCAGAGGAACCAAACATCGACAGGGGCAGTGTGCATACATCGTGAACAACTGCCACACCCAATACACCCCTGATGTATCCCTTACCCTAAGGAGACTTCCAAACGTGTCCGTGCCTGTAACGTCAGCACACGATGACGTGTCCATGAGGAATAGCAGTGCCACAACAATGCAAGCAGCAGACGGCATGCGCAAGTACCTGGGGAAGAGAGACACACAAGAAGTCAGCCACAAAAAGCACAGCCACTTGCATGTGCATGTACTCGACACATGTATGGTTGACAACATGCTAGGTCACAATTATGACTGGGGAAATACAACCATCACTGGCACCATCACTCCAGTGACACACCCACACACACCTCTGACTCACGTGCCATACATGCAGGTGGAGACACACATCGCAACACATACCACACGGGGACCAATGCGTGCACACTCAGACACTGGTACTCACCACTATGCAAAGAAGTCGCGTATGAGCCGAGTCCGGATGTCCTCTTGCGGCTCCACATCCTCCACATCACTAGCCCCATTGCCAAGCCCTTCGTCCTCCACGGGTGGATGGTCCTGGTCATCTTGATCCAGGATGAGTGGCACAGCTTTCTCAACTGCCATGTTGTGCAGCATGCAGCAGACCATGAAGATTTGGCAGACCTTCGCCGGGGCATATGGGAGGGCGCCGCCGGTCTTGTGTAGGCACCTGAATCGGCTCTTCAGGAGGCCAAACGTCCTCTCTATCACTCGCCTTGTCCGGCCATGGGCGGTGTTGTAGCGGAGCTGGGCCGGCGTGATGGGGTTGCGGAGAGGTGTGATCAGCCATGGCATGTTGGGATAGCCAGCGTCCCCTACATGGAAAACACATGGACATAAGCAGGACAGGAGAAGCGGTCGTGCTGGAAGTCTACGCAAAATACAGGACAGACAGACTGTACCCACCAACAACACATGCTCGTTCGTTGCGCAGCTGCGTCATCATTTCAGGCACCCTGCTACGCCTCATGATGTAGGCATCGTGTGCTGATCCTGGAAAACAAGCACAGACATGTGAAATCACCATGTTGGACAGACACACCACAAGGGCATTGATGGAGTGGTAGTGCTTGCGATTCCGGTACGCTACCTCCTGTGCCTGTGGTGGTACCAAAGCCACATGTGTCCCATCTATGGACCCAATGACATGGGGCATCCCTCCCAGGGCATAGAATCCATGCTTGACCCCAGTCAACATTTCAGGGGTAGGAAAATGGATGAAGTCATCCAGGTGAATCAACATGGCCTCTAAGAAATCATGCAGCACACGGCAGAACATGCTCTGGGACATGCCACCAACATGAGCTATGGTATTTTGAAAGGTACCCGTGGCTAGAAAATGTAGGGCTGCCATTACCTTCAGCTTGGGTGTCAGTGCCGTAGGATACCTGTGCAGCGGTTGCAGGTGTGGTGCCAGTCTCGCCGTCAAATCCAGAATCAACCGTTGGGGGAAGCGGTAGCACCGGATACAGTCATTCTCCCGCATGGCAGCCAAGTCCGGAATTGCTCGGGGAAGAGGCGGCGCTCTGCAGTAATTTGGAAGTGACAAGGAAGAGTGAGTGCACCACAACAACAATTAATTTGTACTGAGCACATGTTAATCTGTCTATACACATATGCTACATACGGAGTCAGGTATGTGCCACATGCCCTGGACATGTATGGCTGCCAGGTGACACTCCTACCAAGACCCAGCTACACACGGAGATTGTGAACCTCTACATGCCATGGCATGGGATTAGCTGTGTCCCAGTGCAAGTGAACAGCCAGACGCAAGACAGGAGTGACATACATCCACACATCAGCAGAAGTAGGATGTCGATTGCAGAGACTGCGAGCGGAACACTAGAGCCACAGGTCACATGACATTACACTAGGCCAGCCCACACACCTTGCCATGAAGGTGTACATGTCATGACTCACCACACATTCATAGAGAGGATGCAGACATGTCCTTGTTACGCTACTCCGTGTCCCATGCATACATACGCACCTCACATCCGATACCACATGTGGCATGGTGTGCGGAACAGTGTGCAATGTCAATCTACACACAGACACATGTTGGTTGCTGCAACAGCTGCATCTTTTGAGGGAGCTCCAACATGAACCTAATGGGAACCCCCCACACATACATGACATAGTCACATCGTGCACCGTGGGTAGTGACATGTCAGGTGTGGTAACCCCTGTACCGGGCATCAGGGGACACTTCCGTGTGTTGGTGTCCGTGCCATGCCAGTGACGCTCATCACAAGTGTGCAGTAGGACATGCACACATGTCAAAGGAGTCAAGGGCATGCCTGGCACACATTGCACCGTCACTCATTACATGTGTACACATCTCATCATACATCTGGTGCCTTCTCGACTCAGGAGTAATGTGCCACATCACAGCCTGTCACACCTGTGCCCCACACATGTAGTACTGCCCAGACAATGCCTTGATGTCCATCCATGGACAAGTATGTCAGCCCTATTCCTTCCTGTGTACTGCCTGTCACCACTGTGATGTGTGAAAACCATTACTGCTGCTATGATGGCCTGTGTACGTTCCCATATCACTATGGGAGTGCTGCCGTATGTGTACCCATAGTGATGGTGAGCGTCCAGGCATGTGTACGGTCAGTAAGTACGCATACGCAAGAACACCCATAGTGGTACGGCCCGTACACGCGTGCGTACGTTCACTATCACTATGGGTGTCCTCGCGTATGCATACTCGTAGTGGTACGGCCCGTACACGCGTGCGTACGTTCACTATCACTATGGGTGTCCTCGCGTATGCGTACTCGTAGTGCTACGGCCCGTACACGCGTGCGTACGTTCACTATTACTATGGGTGTCCTCGCGTATGCGTACTCGTAGTGGTATGGCCCGTACACACGCCTGTACGTTCACTATCACTATGGGTGTCCTCGCGTATGCGTACTCGTAGTGGTACGGCCCGTACACAAGCCTGTACGTTCACTATCACTATGGGTGTCCTCGCGTATGCGTACTCGTAGTGGTACGGGCCGTACACGCGTGCGTACGTTCACTAACACTATGGGTGTCCTCGCGTATGCGTACTCGTAGTGGTACGGGCCGTACACGCGTGCGTACATTCACTAACACTATGGGTGTCCTCGCGTATGCGTACTCGTAGTGATAGTGAGCGTACAGGCGTGTGTACGGGCCGTACCACTACGAGTACGCATACGCGAGGACACCCATAGTGATAGTGAACGTACGCACGCGTGTACGGGCCGTACCACTATGGGTGTTCTTGAGTATGCGTACTCATAGTGGTACGGCCCGCACACACGCCTGTACGGGCCGTTGCTATGCATTTGGGGTGCCCTAGGGCCCTGGAACGCACCGTACCTGTGTGTGAAGCTCATTTTTACATAGGGGACACATGAGGGACAAGTATTAAGGCCTACATGCATGCTGGTTGTCATGGAGACCAAGTTTTAAGTTTGAATTTGTTCTGGAAGGTGCACAGCAGAAGTCAGTTGGAATGAATCTACTTTGTTGCAATGTGTTTGTGGGGTTGACATCATGCTGAAGAAAAAAACACAATAAGAACCCGCTTACTGTGCTAGGTTTGAAGGGATTGGAGGAAACATAGGATGCAAATGTGAGTGACCAATCACTCTGTACTCCTGTGCATGAAACAGGCCAGCAAGGCAGATATAAGGCAACTAGGTCCCATGAGGGATCACTTGCCTGCACATATTTCGATTCTACCACACTGCTGCTGCTCCTGATTCCCTGGAACCATGTCAAGGTCTGTGGAGAGGTCACAGCCATTCACCCTGGAGGAGAACCTGGCATTGCTGGATGTGATCCTCCCACAGTACCCCCTGCTGTATGGGCGAACAGGGTATCAGGTGAGTGCAGAGGCTACTAGCACAGACTGTGTCCCTTTTTTGTGACTGTGACTTCTGCCATTGTGTCCAGGTGTGACACACATGCTATGTACTGTAGGGGGGGTCCCGGGGGGGGGGAATGCCTGATGTCTCCCAGCAGTGCCCAGACATAGGAGGGGTGGGTGCCTATCACTCCCAGCAGTGCCCAGAGACAGGAGGGGTGGGTGCCTATCACTCCCAGCAGTGCCCAGAGTGAGGAGGGGTGTGTACAGAGTCCTCCCAGCAGTGCCCAGAGACAGGAGGGGTGGGTGCCTATCACTCCCAGCAGGGCCCAGAGACAGGAGGGGTGGGTGCCTATCACTCCCAGCAGTGCCCAGAGACAGGAGGGGTGGGTGCCTATCACTCCCAGCAGTGCCCAGAGTCAGGAGGGGTGTGTGCAGAGTCCTCCCAGCAGTGCCCAGAGACAGGAGGGGTGGGTGCCTATCACTCCCAGCAGTGCCCAGAGACAGGAGGGGTGGGTGCCTATCACTCCCGGCAGTGCCCAGAGACAGGAGGGGTGGGTGCCTATCACTCCCAGCAGTGCCCAGAGTCAGGAGGGGTGTGTGCAGAGTCCTCCCAGCAGTGCCCAGAGACAGGAGGGGTGGGTGCCTATCACTCCCAGCAGTGCCCAGAGGCAGGAGGGGTGTGTACAGAGTCCTCCCAGCAGTGCCCAGTGTCAGGAGGGGTGGGTGCAGAGTCCTCCCAGCAGTGCCCAGAGACAGGAGGGGTGGGTGTGATGCACAGTGTGAGCCTTTATAATTGATTGTGTCTTTGCCCTCATTCCACCTGTGTACTTTCACTGGCACGTACTGCTTTTGCCCTTCCCCAGAGGAGTATGTCCCTATGGCAAAGGTGCAATGCGTTGGCTGCATGACATGCCTTGTTGTAACCAGCTAATTTGTTCTCATATGTGTCTCTGTGACATGTTGCAGGTGTATTGATGTAGTGTCACTTGTACATCCTCACAGGTAGGCGCCTCTGCCAAGGAGCAGATCTGGCTGACCGCCGTCAGTGCCGTGAGGAGTGCGGATGGTCGGAAGCGGCGCCTGTCCCAGGTGAGGAAACGCTGGCAGGATATCCGGTGCTGGACGCGGAGGATCGCACGGGTCCTGCTGATGGACTCACCTGAGAGCCATAAGAACCGCGGGCGCCGCCGTCTCTCCCACATCCACAAGCGTGTGCTGGCGGTGGTATTTCCAGACTTGGACAGGCGCTTACAGGAGATGCAGCAGCAGGAAGGGGGTAGGTACATGTGTGTTTGTTGTGTTTCACCAGCATTTGTAAGTGCACTGTTCCATGGATGCACTGCCAGGGTTTAATGGTGCTGTGCAGATCCTGTTACCCACAGTATTGCAGTGCTCTCCTGCCTCCCTTCCCCTCCTTGCAATGTGTTCCCTCGTCTTTGTGAAGTCACTCCGTCACAAGGTTATGTAGCCTGGCACCTTCTCCACGTGTACAATGCCTGCAGCATCATGTGTGGGGGTGGTGTGTAACAGGTTTTGGGACCTTGCCTGTGCCCTGTCCAATTCTGGTCTTGTGGGTTCCATGTCAGTTAGCACTAATGCTGAGTCCAGACATGGGAGTTAGTCTCTCAAGTGTTATGCCTTACAGCACGCATGTCCTATGTGGTGGCCTGTGACATGATGTGCATAAGTGTGCGGTACGCATAGTGCGGGGATGGTAGCGTGTGTTGCAGTCATTCCCATTCAGGAGCATGGAGTTGTGTGGCCACTACTGTCCCCAGGGGCATATTTTCCTAGGTATCATGTGTGTAATCCGAATATGTCGACAATCTCTGTGTCTACAGCATAGGTTGTGCTCTGTGCCATTGTCCCCTGGCCAAATGTATATTGACGTGAAATGTAGTACAAGTGTCCACTGTACAGCCTGACCTGATATTCCTTGTTCATACTCACCGTGGACATTGCCTGTGTGTCTTGTTACAATCATCTGATGATGCCCATTCGTACATGATTATTTGGACAGGCGCACCTTGGGTATTTTGTGTGCAACCATGATTTGTTGCATCCCATGTGTATTTCACCCAGACTAAGGGATGTAAGTGCTTCCTGTGTCTCCAAATAATAGTCTCATGTAGGGGGTGGGTGGTGCGGGCATGGCCTTCATGTCACAACCTGATATCTCCTTGCTAGGACTGGCCAGTGTGTGATGTTTGTCTGGACATGCACTCAAGGTACAGTGGGCCAGTCATGGTGGGCATGTTTTCAGTATAACCTAGGCTGCATGTGCCTCTTGTTCCTGGATATGGTCCCTGCTCATCCCTAATTCCTGCCACGCTGTGTGGTGCAGATGCAGCACTGGATTGTCCCCAGGGCCTTGCTCCTCAGTCAAAATTCCATTCCATCTCATTTGCTATTGTGTCATGCTCTCCATAGTTTTTCGGTGGCATGGTGGGTCAAACAACTGTGTCTTGCATGCCCTACATATGTACCTTGTTTTGTAGATGTTACTCTTCTTTTGTTTCAGGCTATGCACTGTGACCTATGTAGATTGGACTCATGTGACATATGTATACAGGTGTATGATTCATTTCTGTCTCTTCACCCTGCCCACAGCATCGTCGGGGGACACGGAGGGAGACATGGGCACAGACGGAGCAGAGGGACCGAGCACCAGTGCCAGCGGTGAAATCGCGGCTGGCACATCAAGTGGGACTGAGGCGGAGGAGAGTGAAGCCGGGGACCTGTCGACTGGCACAACAGAGTATGAAGCTGACGGGTCCGAGGATGATCTCTCCGAGTGGGCGGCGGCTGCACCAGCAGCTGACAGCGGCACTACATCTCGCCCCGCCCACTTCATTGCGATCAGCCGCCTCCCACTTGCTCGTGTCCCTTCCCAACGTGCCCGGTCACCACCTTTCTCCTTCCTGCCAGGCACCGCACCCCCTGCCCCTGTCTCCACTGCTGCCACCAATGCCGAGTCTGTGGACATCCAGCGGCAGTTGCAGGTTGGTCAGGCTGCGATCCTTAATGTCCTCCATGGCCACAGCCAAGTGCTGCACAACATGGAGGCATACTTGGAGGGCATTCATTCATCGCAGGCTGACCAACGCAGCTTGCTGAGGTCGATAGACTCGAACTAACTGCAGCAGTGGGTCTCCTGCAGCGCTACGTCCCACCCCCTACCCCTGCCCCATCCACACTTCCCACTCCCATGCCTGTCCCACGTACACCCAGACATCAGCATGCACCCACCACAACACACACAGGCACCACACCAGCAGGGAAGGTCCACCGCACTGAGGAAATATGAATTTTATGATCAGTTATGTCCCCTATCTTAGACCCCAACGGCTCCATGTATATGCTACAAAGCTATATGCTCCATGTATATGCTACAAGTACATGTATGTTCCCTCCAGTTCCAGTTATGAAGACGCAAATACATGTGCGTCCACCGTTAACATGTCCTCTTTCAGATCTGCCATGAATGGGTCGGATATTCCGTTCCTAAGTATGAAAGGCCACCGACTTTATGTGGTTCACTTTCCCCATTTTACAGTTCAGGCGAGTAGGCCCTGAATTCTGCCCTTTTCCTGCCCTCTACCTCTGACAGCTCCAGTCTGAGCTCGCATCTGTATCCATGAACTTTGTCCTACTCCCTGCGCGGCTAACGGTGCCTGACTCGGCCTGTTGCCTGCCAAAAACTGTATTTCACCTTCAAGATTATCTGCTCCGCTCCTCATCCAATGCATTCCTGTCTAGTAGTTTAGGTAAACATTCTTCCAGCTACCGAGCAAAGGGCCCGGCTTCACTGTCCTCATGCAAGTAATTCATAGCCCCTGTTGCCATGGAAGATTTCTGCCCCCTCGCATCTCATGTAGACACTTAGACGCTTGTACACGCACTAACAGTCAGTATAGAATAGATTCCGTCTGAGAGACCTTTCCTTTTGGATAACACAGTTCTTTAAACATAAGATATTAGATATGATTTGGGATTTAGGTTGACTTGACCCCCCAGACTTCTGTCTCCACATGTAGAGCTAAATGTCAAGTCCCCTTCACCCTCTAGTTGCACGTCAATCACACGTCATGCGGCTGCGCGCGCATCTTTGCCAAGTATTTCTGCTGACATTGCAGGATTCTCTTATGGATCCACCCACTTGTGACATCATGTATAATGACGTTTCTAGTTTACGCCTATATGTACGCCTTTTTTAGTTACGTATGTGTATTCTTATCTGTCTTATCAGCTGTTACGCCTCCTGCATCTGTCTTACTGTAATGCATTTCATATATATATGATTACCTGTCAATAATGTATTGCCTTCCCTTCCTGAACCTGCGTGGTGATGGAATTTGATGCCTATGGTTCGAACCATAATTCCTTTGTAGAGGAATAAAGCCTTTCAGAACCTCTAATACCACGGATTCTGCCTCTTATTTTACTGAGTTATTCTTACTAGATTTTACCGCATCAAAAATAGTACAGGTAATTAAATATTTACCACATAAATTGGCGCCCGAACAGGGACACTTTCTCATCTCACGCGCCGGAGGTGCGTTGCAGGCCCGGTCTCCTGCCACAGCTGGACGGACAACAACGCGTACCCGCAGGATTTCCTGTATCTCCCTCCGGCCAAGCGGGGGTGACTGAGGCTGCGATCAACACCCAGACGAGGCGGTGAGAAGTGCGAAGTATCCCGACCAGAGCCTAGCTGAGAGAGCAAGATTCGAGGTATACAGAGGCCCACCAGGTTCCGAAGTTCCGCGTCGAGTCGACTCCAGTCCGGTCCAGTCCAGTTCAGTTCCGAGGCCTTCCGTTCCGTGCTACCCGGTGAGTACCGTTGCCGGGGAGGCATTTAGACGTGCACATAGTTTGTGCCGGTCAAGACGGGTTTGGGTACACAAATCCGGTCTGCACTGTTTCAGCAGTGTATCTGTACTGTTTAGCAGTATATCTAGTATGTCTTGTATATAATTCAGTATCATCTAGTGTTAGTATTATGCCAGTAACTAGTTTCCTATTAGTTATCATTGTTCGTTAAATGTTAAATGTTAAATGTTTTAATACGTTCTACATATTGTGGTGTGAATGACTGTTCATTATTTTGTTTATTGTATTAAGTGTGTTCAAGATTAAGTAACCAGGTCTAAAAATGCCGCTCTTTTCAAAATTAAGACAGATCAAAACTAGAAAAGGGGTACTCGAAGAAGCTGTTCCCATTCCACCTAGGGACACTCCAGGGTACTTTATGTATCATAAGCATGGCTTAGATGCCGTATTATTTCTTGATTTATGGGTGGACTACACCAAGGATTTACCAGAAAGTCAGAGGTGGCCCGCAGCCGGGACCTGGGATGCAGATTGCATCATGAGAGTAGAAGAAGAATTATGGAAAAAGAAAGCCAGACAGTCACAGAAAGATGCCATTGAATTATGGCGTAAAGAATCATACAGACGTACAGAAAAAGCGCTCAGACAGGAAGAGAAAAGTAGGGAGAATTCAAATAAAGCCCGAGAAAATATATTAATTGAGGAAGGTACCCGAGTAAAAGCAGAACAAGTAGACAGACAAAGAAACACCCTTATGAATGGTATGTATCCTCTTCTGGCCGAAGGGTTACCTAAGGCTACCCTGGAAATACCGAAAGACTTGCCACCTCCGTTGCTCCCGATAAAGGCACATCCCAAAACAGCAAAAGATGTTTTCCTTTCCTCCTATTTAGACGACGTAGCTCCCGAATATGTTAATACCACACCACACACACCGCTTGCCGATGGTGTTCAACGCCAAGATCATCCGTCTGTATCCCCACGACAACAAACTCCTACGCACATTCCCACAGGTCCGTCCGTTTCTACCACTTTTCCCGCATCTACAATTTCTATCTTACATCCAACAAATCCTTTCTTGCCCAGCACCTCAGACGGTGCAACAGGGGGTACGACAGACATTTTTGCCACGCCCCCGCGAGGAAATAAATTGTCCCTTAGAGAATTAGCATGCCAACGTACACCCCAACTAGCAACTTCCGACATGTTTAAAGACCATCTTGTGGATTGTAGATATGATCCAGTGCCCGGTAAACAGGACAGACTGCTACTGTCATCACTACGTATACGACGAGCTACAATGTATTTAACGACGATACCAGGAATGGTTGAGCATCTAGACAATATATATCACTTTGTCCAATCAGGGCGAGGCCCTGAAAGTATTAACGAAGCCATGGAATACCAGAAAGTGGATGTACAAAGACAACTGCTGCGTTTTTTTATAAACTGCGTGATCAGGAACCAAGACAGGCCTGAGGTAGATCATGATACCATGCAGAAACTTGCCAAATGGGGTCAGAATATATCAGACGGGAAACATGATAGACAGGCGTGTATAGTCGCCATGTACCGAAAGATCCGCAAAGAAGTAGAACGAATACATAAAGACAGATTAGGGACAGACAGAACTGAATCAGAGGGAGAGGAGGAGCAAGAATCTGAAATGGCCGCAGGACAATTAGAAACGATGGCTTATGTAGGTAGAGGAAGATCTCTTAATAATCCTAGATGTTTTAATGATCCAATACGTCCGATACGCCCAGAATGTAACAGAAATTTCCAAAGCCCTATGTTAAATATAAGGTCTCCTGAACACTTATTCCAGGCTGCTGATAAATTACTCCGAGATCGAAGGGGGTATCATATGCTCGATTCCATGGATGAACAAGAATTAGCCAGGTCAGCAGTCCTATGGGCTGACAGTCCCGGAAAATACAGTGATGATGCACTAGCACACACGTTTTTGAACCTTACCCCAGACGAACAGCGTTTAGCTGGTATATACATGATTCAACAACTCCTTATATTATATAAAAGCCAACACTCCGATCCTGGTCCCCTACCTGACATATTGACAGAATTACTCACGAATAGATGGAGAGGTTCAGGTACTGATTTAATTAAAGAAATTCTAGAATTTCGAAACCAGTATATTGTTTTCGTATGCCCAGAACATGTCTCAGTTCCCATCAAGGAAAGAACAACGTATTACATGGACATACAGAATCCCTTACGCGAAGTACACCCTATCAGAATTGATGACGATAATTTCAAACGAGTGTTTGTGTACACACCTATAACTAAAATTGAATTATTAGAAATGAAGAAAGTAGTACCTAGCCATGACAAAGACCCAGCGGGTTTCCACCGTGAGATAAAAGACATGTTACTCATGGGAGAGTATACCTACCCTGACATTATGAAAATATTAAAAGTATTAATGCCTGCTGGTGTTTACGAAAAACTCAAAGAAAAGGATTGGGAGGTGGGAGACCAAAAGATAGATTGGACAGCATTAGAAACCGAAGAGAAGGCCCGAGCTCCAGGTTCAGGGCTTGGGGACAAGACTACAGCACTACCAGGATTACTAGTGCAGGTACTGCCACGTTTATTAAGTACGAAAAAGGAAGACTGGGGTGCAATCTCAGCCTGTAAACAGAAACAAGATGAAGACACTAGTGATTTCTATTCCCGATTCGAAAAATGTTTTGGTATAAATAGTGGCATAAAAGCAAGTAGCGAGTCATACCCACATCTGTTTGTGACAAAATTAGTTGAAAATTCCCTGCCCCAAGTTAAGAATAGAGTATTAAAATTCGAGAGTACCTGGCAAGGTAACACCCCGTCACAGATGTTACAAATGTTACAATATCACCACAATAGAATTAGAGAGGAACAAGAACATGAACACAGACGTATGAAAGACACGAAAATGAAAATGCTTGTGGCTCAGTCAGTTCCAGCTGACGGTCATAAAAAGGGTGATTCCGCAGGTCCTGTAAAAGGGACATGCAACTATTGTAAACAGTCAGGTCATTATATACACGATTGTGCAGTTCTGAAACATAATATCGCCACGGGTAAAACCCAGGAGAGACCACGTCCACCTAGACAGGATCAGAACCAACAACAAATCCCTCAGCATGCACAATCTAGGCCAGCTCCGCAACAGGCAGCTCCACAACAGATCGTAGTCACATCACAGCAGCAGCCTATTGCTGCCACACAAGCAACAACGCAACAGATGTATCAGTATGCACAAGCAGATTATCCCGATTATCAGCGATACACATGAAATAGCCTAGAGAGGGAAGTTGGCTTACCCCTTATCGAGGTTCCTGTAGACCAAGAGGGACCTTATGTACATAGTGAACTATTAGGGGAAGATAGAAAGTTTTTACTTGATACAGGGGCAAGCAGAACAACTATACGACGCAGTGAAGTTCCAGGGGCACCCCTCTCAGGCTCACAGAATATTTCCCTTGGATTCTCAGGAAAGCCTATCATTAATGAAGTATCGCAACCCCTTCCACTTACGGTTGGTCCATTGACACGAACCACAGATCTATTGCTTACTAAATCATGTCCAGAAAACCTGTTAGGTATAAAAACTTTGAAAGCTCTAGGAGCTATAATATGTTGTTCCCCGGAAGGAGTACGATTATTTCTACGTGACTTCAAAGGTCACTACGTGTCCAGAGACATGGATCACCGGCTGCAGAATTTACCTACACATTTATGGGCACAAGGCCCCACTGATGTTGGTTGCATGAACATTACACCATATCGAGTCACACTAAAAACAGGAGTGGTACTACCACGAATGCGACAATACAAGTTACCACCAGATGCTGTAGTGGCTTTGCTGCAAATCATTGATGAGCTCATTGCACAAGGAGTGGTTGTGGAAACCGACTCAAATGTATGTAATTCCCCGATAATTCCGATTCTTAAAAGAACGGATCCAAAAGCTCCGCCAGTATATCGATTAGTTATTGATCTGCGCGAATTAAATAAATGCATTGTACCACAATACCCCGTGGTCCCAGATATCTCTTCATTACTAACAGCTATTGATTCAGGAGCAACGTTCTTTACTGTAATTGACCTCAAGAATGCCTTCTTTAGCGTCCCAATCAATCCGGAAAGTCAATACTTGTTCGGATTCAGTTTAAATGGACGAAGTTTTAAATTCACACGCGCACCTCAAGGATTCACAGAAAGCCCCAGCATCTATAGCCAAGCACTAAAACGAGAACTTGACAGTATCCACATGCCAGTTAACACTGCCCTGCTTCAATATGTCGATGATCTGCTGATCACCGCTCGAAGCGAACCTGAATGTGAAAAAGCATCACTGACGGTTTTACAGTTTCTAGCCGAAAAGGGGCACAAGGTGTCCCCTTCTAAGCTGCAATTCTGTGTCCAGCAAGTTGTTTACCTTGGGCACTTGCTGTCCAAGGAGGGAAGACAGCTTACACCCGACCGCATCCAGTTAATTGCTAACATGCCACCACCCAAGACACAAAAGGAGGTGCGGGCTTTTATAGGCCTCACTTCATACTGTAGGCAGTGGATCCCTCAATACGCATTTCTAGCAAAACCACTCATTCAGTTGACAACACAGGAGGCAGCCACATCGACTGTCCTCCCTTGGACTCAAGAACATACACATGCCTTTGAAAACTTAAAGAAAGCTTTATGTCAAGCACCTGTTTTAGCAACACCATGTTACAGTAAACATTTTACACTCTTTGTTACAGAACGTGAAGGTACTGCCTTGTCAGTACTCACTCAGGAACAAGCAGGATCACATAAACCATGTGCTTATTTTTCTAGTACATTAGATCCCGTAGCTCAGGCTCTTCCTGCGTGCCTGAAATCAGTGGCAGCAACAGCTTTAGCAATCAGACAAAGCGATGCCATAGTATTAGGACATCAATTGACAGTACAAGTACCACATGCAGTGGAGGTTCTTCTGAACCGAACGCAAACACAACACTTGACTATAGCAAGACTTACTGGTTACGAATTGACATTGTTTCAGCCACACATAGAAATCAGACGTTGTAGTACATTAAATCCTGCTACACTTTTGCCAGTAAACGGAACAGACCCATTAGCACATGATTGTATTGAAGTCATTACTATCACGACGAAACCCAGACAAGACTTGACAGATATCCCATTGTCAGATCCAGACCTGACGTTGTATGTAGATGGTTCATGCATGAGAACAAATACAGGAGAGTTAGTGGCCGCGTATGCAGTCACAACAGACACTGAAGTTATCGAAACAAATTGTATTATCACCTTGTCAGCTCAAGCAGCAGAGCTCATCGCTCTGACACAAGCCTGTATTCAAGCCACAAATAAGAAAGTCAACATATACACAGATTCACGTTATGCATTCGGAGTCGTCCATGACTTCGGCGTGCTGTGGCGAGAAAGAGGTTATTTAACTTCTCACGGTGCCCACATCCAACACGGACCCCTCATTCAAGCTTTATTAGATGCAATTCATCTACCTACTGCAATATCGATTATGAAATGCAAAGCCCATACGAAAGTTACCGACATCATTTCTCAGGGTAACGATCTAGCTGACAAAACAGCTAAACAGACTGCTCAAACTCACACAACTGACACGACAAAGACAATAGTTCCGACACCAACACATTGCATGACAGTTAAGGATCCCGCCCTTGATGTAATTGACATACAGACACATGCTACACCAGAAGAAATAAAGAAATGGACTGAATTAGGAGGGATCCAAACGGATCAAGGATGGATGACAAAGGGAAAATCTATATGGTTTCTCCCCGACTCCATGGTTCAAGTCATCATTAACACAATACATAGTCCAGCGCACCTAGGAGGGAAAGCTATGCTTGACAGCATTCAACATATCTGGTTTAACAAACATTTACGAGCAGCAGCTAAACAAAAAGTTCGTACCTGTATGATATGTTGTCAGTTTAACCCAGGTAAAAGCATTCCCGTAGAACAGGGTGGATTTCAACCTCCTGATCACCCTTTTGAAGTCCTCCAGATGGATTATATCCAGATGGAACGATGTCGAGGATTCAAATATGTTCTCGTAGTTGTCTGTGCTCTTTCCCGTTGGACAGAAGCCTACCCGGTTTCAGATTATACTGCCCCGACTACTGCCAAACAGTTAGTTCGAGAATTCTTCCCACGGTACGGTTTACCACGTGTTGTATACTCAGATAACGGCCAGCCATTCTCATCCGAACTGATGAAACACATTTCACTTTTGTTAGGTTACCAATGGAAATTCCACTGTGTCCGACATCCCGAGGCAGCAGGTCTCGTGGAACGCCATAATCAAACTCTGAAAATTAGATTGTCCAAAATATGTAGAGAAAAAGGTGTTGATTGGATAGTAGCCTTACCAGTTGCACTCTTTTACATGAGAATGGTAGCACATTCTCGAACAGGGCTATCCCCGTATGAGGTGATCTTCGGTAGACCACCAAATATGTGGGGGACGCCTATACCTCGTAAAATAACTGATGTTGACTGTAATATGCTGACAGATTACCTGGCTTCCTTGATGTCTGCACTACAATCTTGTCGTTCACTGGTAGCTGCAGCTTTTCCCGATAACACTGAGGTGAAACCCCATGACGTGGTTCCAGGTGACCTGGTTCTTGTGAGGAATTTCGACCGGAAGACCCAGCTGGAGCCTAGGTGGCAGTCGCCCAAGCTCGTCTTGCTAACTACAAGGACAGCCGTGAAGATTGAGGGACGTAAAGGGTGGTTGCACTCGAGCCATATCAAGAAATTTTATGGACTACCGTCCGATGTGAACACTCAGCCCTGCATTCCCTCACAGATTGATTCAAAGCTCCCCTTGGTTGAACAGACGAAGAACGAACTCTATAAACTGAAACTAAGGTCTAGCAAGTCAGACAATTTGATTGTTTAAGTCCTCTCCAAGGTGAATCGGTTGAATTTGTCTCTGACATGTATCCTCTAGACCGAAATAGAGAGAGAAATAGACAGATACAGCTTAAAAAGCATGCGTATTGTAAATCACTTCGTAGTCACTGCATAGTGACATTATTAGTTTTGTTTTTTCTAAGTCTTCTGATCATCATCACTAGTGTATTGCTACATATGTATTACCCTATTTCTAAGCGTGTTTACAATGCTACTGCTGAACATTCTTTTAGCGAATTACCCCCGCATGAGTGGTCTTATAGATTTGCGCTGCGCAACAACACTTTCATTAGTATGTTACATCATTCCCATCAGACCAGCAATGCTACAAATTGTTGGATATGTGGCCGACTCCCTCCCTATCAGAACTATAAGGGAGTTCTGCCTCTCTTTCCGTATCCGTTCACACACAATGGCTCCTGTGGAGCATGGTTTAGTTTGATTAATTCCCTAGATTCAAATTCAGTAGTTTATCAAGACAACTGGGTATGGGGAAACCTGAACCTAGTTTTACTTAAAGTCTGCTACCCTAACAAGGAGGGACTTCCCAAAAGAACAGGAACTGATCTAGAAAATGAAGTATATGGATTAGGTAACTTTACACTTAACCTCATGATTCTGAATGTTGAATCCGAAGCTACACCAATCTTGCCTGCTATGTCAGTATTTCCAGTTAAAGGTGAATTATGTGTAAGAAAGAATGGTTCACTACATATGGGCCATAGTAAATGTACCACTGTAATAGAATTCAGTGATCAAGGCAAGTCTACATTTAGAGCTTCTCGTCATTCCTACTTCATATGTGGCCAGACTGCATATATACGTTTACCTCTAGATTGGGATGGTACCTGTTACATCGCATTCCTTCTGCCACCTGTTTTCCTAGCCCCTCCTGATTATCACAGAAATACCCATTTAGTACACAATAGACAACAGAGAGATCTCCCGATTGTCGATTACACTGAAACGGCATGGGAACAATATACAGATTTCAATAAAGGTTTCTTTCCCTATATAGGTACAGTCACTAATAGTAAGCTGATACGTAGATTAACTAGAACCCTTGAAGCAGTAGTAAATGAAACTACTTCCGCCTTAGGCAACTTAACAGAGGAGCAGTCTGCGATGCGGATTGTTGTTCTTCAAAATCGTCCTTGACGTCATCCTGGCCGATAGGGGCGGAGCTTGTAGGGTCATCGGATCAAGTTGCTGTGTTTTCATACCAGAAAACTCGCCGTCTGTATATAAAGCCATAACTCGCCTTCATAAGATTGTAAGCCAGATACACCAGAGTCCAGGCACCTGGACTTGGTCCGGTTGGTTCTGGAGCGTGTTGTCAGCCTGGGGATGGAGGATCCTATCCTTCCTAGGTATTGGCTTTCTCATACTATTCAGTTGCTGCTTATGTCTACAATGTGGGCCAGCGATTTGTGGTCTGTGTGCCACATCGTGTATTCCACATCCAAGTTTTCGCTCAAGATCCCGGAAGAAGAAAGAAGAACAAATGATGCTATATGAACAGATGGATGGATTGATGAAGATCGATATCTCCTGAGGGTCCGTAGGGGACAAGGAGGGAATGAGGAAATATGAATTTTATGATCAGTTATGTCCCCTATCTTAGACCCCAACGGCTCCATGTATATGCTACAAAGCTATATGCTCCATGTATATGCTACAAGTACATGTATGTTCCCTCCAGTTCCAGTTATGAAGACGCAAATACATGTGCGTCCACCGTTAACATGTCCTCTTTCAGATCTGCCATGAATGGGTCGGATATTCCGTTCCTAAGTATGAAAGGCCACCGACTTTATGTGGTTCACTTTCCCCATTTTACAGTTCAGGCGAGTAGGCCCTGAATTCTGCCATCAAGCCCTTTTCCTGCCCTCTACCTCTGACAGCTCCAGTCTGAGCTCGCATCTGTATCCATGAACTTTGTCCTACTCCCTGCGCGGCTAACGGTGCCTGACTCGGCCTGTTGCCTGCCAAAAACTGTATTTCACCTTCAAGATTATCTGCTCCGCTCCTCATCCAATGCATTCCTGTCTAGTAGTTTAGGTAAACATTCTTCCAGCTACCGAGCAAAGGGCCCGGCTTCACTGTCCTCATGCAAGTAATTCATAGCCCCTGTTGCCATGGAAGATTTCTGCCCCCTCGCATCTCATGTAGACACTTAGACGCTTGTACACGCACTAACAGTCAGTATAGAATAGATTCCGTCTGAGAGACCTTTCCTTTTGGATAACACAGTTCTTTAAACATAAGATATTAGATATGATTTGGGATTTAGGTTGACTTGACCCCCCAGACTTCTGTCTCCACATGTAGAGCTAAATGTCAAGTCCCCTTCACCCTCTAGTTGCACGTCAGTCACACGTCATGCGGCTGCGCGCGCATCTTTGCCAAGTATTTCTGCTGACATTGCAGGATTCTCTTATGGATCCACCCACTTGTGACATCATGTATAATGACGTTTCTAGTTTACGCCTATATGTACGCCTTTTTTAGTTACGTATTTGTATTCTTATCTGTCTTATCAGCTGTTACGCCTCCTGCATCTGTCTTACTGTAATGCATTTCATATATATATGATTACCTGTCAATAATGTATTGCCTTCCCTTCCTGAACCTGCGTGGTGATGGAATTTGATGCCTATGGTTCGAACCATAATTCCTTTGTAGAGGAATAAAGCCTTTCAGAACCTCTAATACCACGGATTCTGCCTCTTATTTTACTGAGTTATTCTTACTAGATTTTACCGCATCAAAAATAGTACAGGTAATTAAATATTTACCACAGCACACCTCCTGACACGCACACACACGGTTAAGTAGGCACACCCACTGGGTCGGGGGGCAAACGTGTGACATGCAGCCAGAGTGGGAGTCCGCATTCCACCCAATCCACTCTCTCCAAATCCCCTCCCCTCAGCTCTCCTGGCCACATCTCCCCCAAAGACTCCTTCATGGCCGCTCTGTCCCTGAGCCCCACAGTGACACCACCACGCAAGCGGTCAAGGAAGTCCTCGGTCAGGGTGGTTGATTCCCCCCCCCTGTCTACACCCTCCCCCAGTGGCGCTGCGACCCCTCCCTCTGACCCCCCCCCCCCCTCCTTGGGGCCTGTGGTTCCTTCGGGTGCAGGGGATTCCCTGGAGGACCTTGCTAAGGTGTGCAGCGAGATCCTGGCCTCCGCCTTTGGCCCTGCCCCACCCCCTGTGGTGGAGTCCTCCATCCTTGCACCCACGACGCCTACCCTTCACCCTCCTGTCCCTGCGGTGCCTGTTTCTTCCCCCCCACATGATGCCCTCACCCCTGTGGAAGACGACGGAATGTAACTGTGCAGGCAAGCTAGGGGACACGCATCCCACTGTGTCCCCCATCCAGCTGTGACTTCTGGACTGCCCTATGGGCTTTGTAAATATTGCACTTCCTACAAACAAGATTTTTTGGTTCATGCTGAATAAAGCAATTTATTTTTTTCCCCTTGGAACACTACTGCTTTGCTGGTATTGCTGATGGTGGGGCTGCTACATGGTTTTGGGTGGTGTTCATGTGTTGGGTGTGTGGGAAATGTAGTAGTGTGCTGGTCATAGGGGGGACCCTGGGATCTGTGTGCCATCACACGGTGTTAGCTAGGTTTCTGTGTTCATGTAAGCAGTTGCTGCATGGTGAAATTGTCCAAAGGTTTATTCCTTCCTCTGTGTACCCTGACATCTTCCCTGCAGGGTGTTCCCCAATATTTAGCGCTGAGCTGTGTGTACATTAGCTGGGTGTGTGACGGACTCCTTCTACTTTGCACATGCATGCTGAGCGATGTCTCCACCTGCATCATTCGTGCCATTCTTGATAGTCATTGTACTTGTGTATGTGGACTATTGACATGACTTCATGTGGACATGTTTTCTTTTCTGCGCTATGCATGTGTATACTCCCAGCCTCGCACACATGTGGTACATGTACTGCAGGGTCTTTGTGCACCTGACTGGAATTTGTGGCCATGGTATCTGTGGCTACTCCACCCTTTGCGTTCCATGGGCACTGCTGTGAGTGTTAGGCACCCACCCCTCCTGCCTCTGGGCACTGCTGGGAGGACTCTGCACACACCCCTCCTGACTCTGGGCACTGCTGGGAGTGGTAGGCACCCACCCCTCCTGCCTCTGGGCACTGCTGGGAGGACTCTGCACACACCCCTCCTGCCTCTGGGCACTGCTGGGAGGACTCTGCACACACCCCTCCTGTCTCTGGGCACTGCTGGGAGGACTCTGCACCCACCCCTCCTGACTCTGGGCACTGCTGGGAGTGATAGGCACCCACCCCTCCTGCCTCTGGGCACTGCTGGGAGGACTCTGCACACACCCCTCCTGACTCGGGGCACTGCTGGGAGTGATAGGCACCCACCCCTCCTGCCTCTGGGCACTGCTGGGAGGACTCTGCACCCACCCCTCCTGCCTCTGGGCACTGCTGGGAGTGTTAGGCACCCACCCCTCCTGCCTCTGGGCACTGCTGGGAGGACTCTGCACACACCCCTCCTGACTCTGGGCACTGCTGGGAGTGATAGGCACCCACCCCTCCTGCCTCTGGGCACTGCTGGGAGGACTCTGCACACACCCCTCCTGCCTCTGGGCACTGCTGGGAGGACTCTGCACACACCCCTCCTGTCTCTGGGCACTGCTGGGAGGGCTCTGCACCCACCCCTCCTGACTCTGGGCACTGCTGGGAGTGATAGGCGCACACACCCCTCCTGCCTCTGGGCACTGCTGGGAGGACTCTGCACACACCCCTCCTGTCTCTGGGCACTGCTGGTAGGACTCTGCACCCACCCCTCCTGACTCTGGGCACTGCTGGGAGTGATAGGCACCCACCCCTCCTGCCTCTGGGCACTGCTGGGAGGACTCTGCACACACCCCTCCTGACTCTGGGCACTGCTGGGAGTGATAGGCACCCACCCCTCCTGCCTCTGGGCACTGCTGGGAGGACTCTGCACCCACCCCTCCTGACCCTGGGCACTGCTGGGAGTGTTAGGCACCCACCCCTCCTGCCTCTGGGAACTGCTGGGAGGACTCTGCACACACCCCTCCTGACTCTGGGCACTGCTGGGAGTGATAGGCACCCACCCCTCCTGCCTCTGGGCACTGCTGGGAGGACTCTGCACACACCCCTCCTGCCTCTGGGCACTGCTGGGAGGACTCTGCACACACCCCTCCTGTCTCTGGGCACTGCTGGGAGGACTCTGCACCCACCCCTCCTGACTCTGGGCACTGCTGGGAGTGTTAGGCACCCACCCCTCCTGCCTCTGGGCACTGCTGGGAGGACTCTGCACACACCCCTCCTGCCTCTGGTCACTGCTGGGAGTGATAGGCACCCACCCCTCCTGCCTCTGGGCACTGCTGGGAGGACTCTGCACACACCCCTCCTGCCTCTGGGCACTGCTGGGAGGACTCTGCACACACCCCTCCTGTCTCTGGGCACTGCTGGGAGGACTCTGCACACACCCCTCCTGACTCAGGGCACTGCTGGGAGTGATAGGCACCCACCCCTCCTGCCTCTGGGCACTGCTGGGAGGACTCCGCACCCACCCCTCCTGTCTCTGGGCACTGCTGGGAGGACTCTGCACCCACCCCTCCTGACTCTGGGCACTGCTGGGAGTGATAGGCACACACCCCATCTATTTAACAATATGTACGCTTAGTACATACACGTGTGTGGGTTCGCTCCATGGGGGTAAGGTTCGTACTTACACTGTTGCGGTGGGAGTATGCTCCATACGTACGCGGGTGGGGTACGGGTCGTACTTACACTGTTGGGGTGGCAGTACGCTCCATACGTACGCGGGTGGGGTACGGGTCGTACTTACACTGTTGGGGTGGGGGGTACGCTCCATACGTACGCGGGTGAGGGTACGGGTCGTACTTACACTGTTGGGGTGGGGGTACGCTCCATACGTACGCGGGTGAGGGTACGGGTCGTACTTACACTGTTGGGGTGGGAGTACGCTCCATACGTACGCGGGTGGGGTACGGGTCGTACTTACACTGTTGGGGTGGGGGGGTACGCTCCATACGTCCGCGGGTGAGGGTACGGGTCATACTTACACTGTTGGGGTTGGGGGTACGCTCCATGCATACGGTGGTGGGGGTACGGTCCGTACATATCCGTCCCCACGCTATGTGATGCTTGTGCGACCCGTACCCAGGCCTTTGCCACGTGGGTACAGCCGTCCCGCCATTGTTGGGGTGACGTAGGTGTGAGCGTGGGTACGGGACGTACCTGTATAGTTGTGTTGCCGGTTCGCGTCGTCAGGCGCATCCATTGTGGCAGACGCTGGCTTTGCTGGACACGCCCCCACCCCCTCGTAGTGACCAAGGCATGGGGGTCAGGTATGTCCAGGGCATGTGTGCTGTGTGACATTGGTGGTGGTTTTGTGGCCTGCCCCTGGTCCTGCCCCCCCCCTTTCCCCCCCTCCCTTAGTTGTTCTGACCTTCTGCGGCGTCTGCGTCGGAACCTGTAGAGGAGGTCGACTGCTATGAGGGCCGGGATGACACGTAGGTTCGGGTCCATGTCTGTCCGTCGCGTACAGGTACTCCTTGTTCGCGTCGTCCTGATTTCCCGGCAGTTTTTGGCAGCAGGAAAATATTCACCATGCGGGATGACGTCGGTGCGAATCGTAATTCCTGGTTCGTGAATGGCAGGCTGCGTGCGTCCCGACGTCACGTCGGCGCTTTCCCGGATCGCATTTGTATGTTTATTTTCGTCGGTCGGGGTTTTGTACGATTCGTACGGAAATGGTGTTTCCGTGCGAATCGTAATTCCATGTTTGTACATTTTGACGACCGGGTACGCGTCGGACGGAGAATATGCTCCGTGCGACGGTTCGTACCCGGTTTTTACCAGATCGTGATCGGCACCTTTATGTGCTGCTGCACCTTTATGACATTATGTGAATTATTTTAACCGCAACACTTTTTTACACTTTCACATTTATTTTTGCATTTATGAAGACAGCAAAAAAAAACAGTTATTTAATGTTTTACATCTTTACCTTCTTTCTACAACGACCTTTGAATTTTTAAAGATGACGATTTATTTCTTTTTCTTTATTGAATTTCTGTGTGAAAAAAAGATTAAATATGTGTGGATTAGAAAAAGTATTTTCGTGTTACTAATTTAGAATACGGTTTACAAAAATTTTGTAAAATACCTTCGATTTATTCTTGATGAGTAGTGTGGCTCATTTGGAAAAACGCTTTTTTTTTTAAGTAGTCGTTTTCGTCACAGTTTATAGAAGTTGTCTTTTAGAAAGAAATTTTTTTCTTGTTATGTTTGAAAAATAATATATATTATAATTTAATTCACAATCATTTTCTAAAATTAACAATTTAGGTGCCGATTACGATCCTGTAAAAAAATTCCCCGTACGACTCGTATCCGGTCTTTTTACCGTACGAATCGTACAAGTGCCGTACAAACTGCCAACTACGATTCGCATGGGAAAAAGTCCATACGAATCGCATTGGGAATAATTCCCCACACGTCCTCGGGTCGGAAAATGTGCCCGACACGTCTCCGGACGAATTACCGTACAAATGTGAAAAGTGAAGTCCGACCGCGGAAGTACGATCCATCCCTTGCGTCCGATGTTACAACCGGATGGGAAAAGCACCGTCCGCACCGAACTCCCATAGCAACCATGGAGACATGTGCCCGCATACGCGCCCAACACTCCCCCCAGCCCCCGTATGTACGCGCCCAACCACCCCCCAGCCCTCCTATGTACGAGTCGAACCCCCACCCGTGTATGTACACCTGTGTACGTACGAGTCGAACCCCCACCCGTGTATGTACGAGACGTACCCCCACCCGTGAATGTACATCCGTGTACGTACGAGACGTACCCCCACCCGTGTATGTACACCCGTGTATGTACGAGACGTACCCCCACCTGTGAATGTACACCCATCTATGTACACCTGTGTATGTACGAGACGTACCCCCACCCGTGTATGTACACCCCGTACGTACGGCCCGTACCCCCACCCACGTATGTATGGAGCGTACCCCCACCCGTGTACGTACGGCCCATACCCTCACCCCCGAATGTATGGAGCGTACCCCCACCTCAACCGTGTATGTACGGCCCGTACCCTCACCCGCGTATGTATGGAGCGTACCCCCACCCCAACCGTGTATGTACGGCCCGTACCCTCACCCGCGTATGTATGGAGCGTACCCCCACCCCAACCGTGTATGTACGGCCCGTACCCTCACCCGCGTATGTATGGAGCGTACCCCCAACCGTGTACGTACGGCCCATACCCTCACCCCCGAATGTATGGAGCGTACCCCCACCTCAACCGTGTATGTACGGCCCGTACCCTCACCCGCGTATGTATGGAGCGTACCCCCACCCCAACCGTGTATGTACGGCCCGTACCCTCACCCGCGTATGTATGGAGCGTACCCCCACCCCAACCGTGCATGTACGGCCCGTACCCCCACCCGCGAATGTATGGAGCGTACCTGTTGGAAAGGCGTTCGCCAGAGGGGGGTTCGATACCCGTCTTGCCCACCCCTTTGACCCACCTCTCCCAAGTAGGCCGAACCAGGCGCGTACACCCTGAGCTTACACTACGAACAGAGTGACACCACACGTATTCTTTGTAGGACGATAGGTTCTTTTATTGAAGGTTTCAAGGGATCTTTATGATCCAAGGTGCAAGTAGTACATCAGCGGCACAAGAGACTACAAATCGGTGGTAGACGAATGGGGGTAGCGGGACAGTCTTTGAATGTAGTGTCTCTGCAAAGTACCCTGCGGATAGCTCACAATCCTCGAGCTGGAGGGTGTTGTTTCTCTGGGCGATCTCTTGCCAATTCGTCCTCGAGGGGAGGGCCGCGAGTCACTCAGCAGGCACAGGTAGTTCGGAGTTCAGGAGCCGCGATCTCGTCAGCAGGGCTCAGATGGTTCAATGGCTGGGGGCCGCGAGTCACTCAGCAGGCCCAGGTGGTTCGGTGCTCGAGAGCCGCGATCTTGTCAGCAGGGCTCAGATGGTTCAATGGCTGGGGGCCGCGAGTCACTCAGCAGGCCCAGGTGGTTCGGCATTCGGGAGCCGCGACAGCGTCAGCAGGCTTCGATGGTTCCAGGTCTTCTCTGCCATTCGCTCCTCCGGCACCCCTTATTATACTCCCCCCTGCCCTTTGAAGTCCGGAGTCCTCGCAGAGAGGGGCCTTTGGTGACTGAGGGGGTTCGGCGGGATTTCCTGCCGCTCGTTTCTTTGGTCTTTTCAGGTGGGTCTGGGAGGGACCCCAGACGCTCGGCAGGCGAGGCGCCTGCTCCCCAGGGGCCTGGTGGCCGATCGAGTCCTCCCGGGGGAAGGCGATCCGAGGTGTGACTGGGCTGGCGCCTCTTGGTCTGGCTCGGGGGTTCCCCCTCCCTCGGTCGGACATGCGTGGTCGGGTGTCGAGTCTGTCGGGGGCTCTGGCCGGCCCTCGGGTCTGTGTGGCTGGGGCGGCCGGAGTCGGAGTTGCCGTGTCTTGGGGTGGTTGCAGGTTGGCTGGATGATCGGGAGGGCATACGCCGTGAGGCCGGTCTCACAGTACCCCCACCCCAACCGTGTATGTACGTCCCGTATCCCCACCCGCATATGTATGGAGCGTACCCCCACCCCAATCGTGTATGTACGGCCCGTACCCTCACCCGCGTATGTATGGAGCGTACCCCCACCCCAATCGTGTATGTACGTCCCGTACCCCCACCCCAATCGTGTATGTACGTCCCGTACCCCCACCCGCGTATGTATGGAGCGTACCCCCACCCCAACCGTGCATGTACGGCTCGTACCCTCGCCCGCGTATGTATGGAGCGTACCCCCAACCGTGTATGTACGGCCCATACCCCCACCCGCGTATGTATTGAGCGTACCCCGACCCCAACAGTCTAAGTACGGAGCGCACCCCAGGCCCCAACACCAGCACCTTCACCCAACATCGCGCATGTACGAGTCGTACCAAGTCAGAGACAAGGACAGCACTGTACAACAAAATGGCCGATGTCCACACCGTACACACGCTAAAAACACACGTACACAACCAGGACAAAGCAAAACAACACAAGAATACTCGATTCGAATCGCACAAAGCCACAAAACATGTCCAACAAGCACAAATAAAACACATTCACTGACCTGCAACTGCCAAACTCCCAAACAGAGGCCTAAAACACAACCACTCCTTATAACACACCCACCCAAAGTTCAAACACAGCCACAGCCACACCCACCAATGGACCAATAAAAAGGGCCCACAGACACAAACCATGAGCCTTTGCAACAGACTCACTGCTGCCAGACCCCACAGACAACCCACAGCACCATACTTGAACCTTTACTACACCTTACACTTGCTCACCTTCACACAACCACCTTCACAAACACCCCCTCATCACATTCACACACCTGCACAACCACACCCACACACCCACAACCATCCACACCCACACCCCCCACAACCATCCACACCCACACCCCTCACCATGCCCACTAACAAGAATCCAAAGTTCACTAGCCAAGAGTTGGAGGTCCTCGTCGACGAAGTCGAGCCACACCTCTTTGGAACATTGGTCAGACAGACCAGCATTTCCGAAAAAACAGCCATGTGGCAGACGATTGTCGATGCTGTGAATGCTGTTGCATCCACCAGAAGGACCAGGCATGAATGCCAAGCCAGGTGGTACGATCTGCGGAGGAGGGTCCAAGCCAAAATGACCGACGACCACAACCAGGCCAAGGCATACGCGAGCACACCCATAGTGATACAGACCATACACACGCGCGTACGCTCACTATCACTATGGGTGTGCTCGCGTATGCGTACCCATAGTGATACGGACCGTACACACGCCTGTACAGGCCGTTGCTATGCATTTGGGGTGCCCTAGGGCCCCGGAACGCACCGTACCTGTGTGTGAATCTCCAAATTACATAGGGGACACATGAGGGACAAGTATAAAGGCCTACATGCATGCTGGTTGTCATGGAGACCAAGTTTAAAGTATGAATTTTTTTCTGCAGGTGCACAGCAAAAGTCAGTTTGAATGAATCTACTTTGTTGCAATGTGGTTGTGGAGTTGACATCATGCTCAAGAAAAAAGAAAATAAAAACCCACTGACTGTGCTAGGTTTGAAGGGATTGGAGGAAACATAGGATGTAAATGTGAGTGACCAATCACTCTGTACTCCTGTGCATGAAACAGGCCAGCAAGGCAGATATAAGGCAGCCAGGTCCCATGAGAGAGCACTTGCCTGCACATCTTTGGATTCTACGACCCAGCTGCTGCTCGTGATTCCCTGGAACCATGTCAAGGTCTGTGGAGAGGGCCCAGCCTTTCACCCTGGAGGAGAACCTGGCATTGCTGGATGTGATCCTCCCACAGTACCCCCTGCTGTATGGGCGACCAGGGTATCAGGTGTGTGCAGAGTCCACTAGCACAGACTGTGTCCCTTTTTTGTGACTGTGACTTCTGGCATTGTGCCCAGGTGTGACACACATGCAATGCACTGTAGGGGGGTACCAGGGGGGGGGGGGAATGCCTGATGTCGCCCAGCCATAGCATGCTGTGGTGCATGTCTGCCGTCCTCACTTGCATTGTGTTTACTGTGTCAATCACTGCATGGTGCATGCCACATTCTGCCTGTTTTATCCTCCTGGGAATGTAGCCTCTACAGTCCTCATGTGATTATGTGGTCAGCCCAGTGTGACAGGTGACTGTACCCACAGATGTGTGTTAGTTCTGTGTACCTGTGCTGAGTGTCCACATGATGTGTTCGTACCCTGGACATCGGTGTGTGTGCAAGTCCCCTGTCATGTGGGTGGGTGCATATGTGGAGTGTAGCACCCAAGCTGCATGAGGGATGGATATACCCTGCCCATCTGATGTGAGCAGGGAGCAGTGCTGTGTGTCTGACGTGCAGAGCCAGCCCCACACCTGTGAGCCCCCCCCCCCCCGTCTAGTGGCACATGTGCAGAGTGAGGTTTGTAGCTGCATTTGGCAATGGCAGGTGAATGTCCTGTCCCTGTGTGTGTCTGTGTACTCTGCTGAGGTAGCGTCAGTGGCCTGTGGCATGTGATTGCTTTGAGGTGCTGCACATAATCCTGGTGTAGCTTGTGATGCACAGTGTGAGCCTGGATCATTGTGTCGTTGCCCTCATTCCACCTGTGTACTTTCAATGGCACGCACTGCTTTTGCCCTTCCCCAGAGGATAATGTCCCTATGACAAAGGTACAATGCGTTGGATGCATACTATGCCTTGTTGTAAACAGCAATTTTGTTCTAATATGTGTCTCTGTGACATGTGGCAGGTGTATTGATGTAGTGTCACTTGTTCATCCTCACAGGTAGGCGCCTCTGCCAAGAAGCAGATCTGGATGAACGCCGTCAGTGCCGTGAGGAGGACGGACGGTCGCAAGCGGCACCTGGCCCAGGTGAGAAAACGCTGGCAAGATATCCGGTGCTGGACGCGGAGGATCGCACGGGTCCTGCTGGGGGACTCACCTGAGACCCATAAGAACCGCGGGCGCCGCCGTCTGACCCACATCCACAAGCGTGTGCTGGCGGTGGTCTTTCCAGACTTGGACAGGCGCTTACAGGAGAAGCAGCAGCAGGAAGGGGGTAGGTACATGTGTGTTTGTTGTGTGTCACCAGCATTTGTAAGTGCGCAGTTGCATGGATACACTGGCAGTGTTTAAATGTGCGGTGCAGGTCCTGTCACCCACAGTATAGCGGTGCTGTCCTTCCTCCCTTCCCCTCCTTGCCATGTGTTCCCTGGTCTGTGTGTAGTCACTCTTTCACAAGGTCATCTGGGCTGGCAGTTTATCCACGTGACCAATGTTTGCAGCATCATGTGTGGGGGTGGTGTGTAACAGGTTTAGGGACCTTGCCTGTGCCCTGTCCAGTTCAGTACTTGTGGGTTCCATGTCAGTTGGCACTGATGCTGAGTCCAGACATGGGAGTTAGTCTCTCAAGTGTCATGCCTTACAGCACGCATGTCCTATGTTGTGGCCTGTTACATGATGTGCATGAGTGTGCGATACGCATAGTGCAGGGATGGTGGCGTGTGTTGCAGTCATTCCCCATTCAGGACCATGGAGTTGTGTGGCCACTACTGTCCCCTGGGCCATATTTTCCTAGGTGTCATGTGTGTCATCACAAAATGTGGACACTCAGTGTCTACAGCATAGGTTGTGCTCTGTTCCATTGTCCCCTGGCACCATGTATATTGACGTAAAATGTAGTACAAGTGTCCACTGTACAGCATGACCTGATTTTCCTTGTTCATACTCACGGTGGCCAGTGCCTGTGTGTCTTGTTACAATCATCTGATGATGACCATTTGTACATGATTATTTGGACAGGCGCACCTTGGGTATTTTGTGTCCAATCTTGCATTTATCCAGCCCATGTGTATTTCACCCAGACTAAGAGATGTAAGTGCTTCCTGTGTCTCACTAAATTGTCGCATGTAGGGGGTGGTTGGTGCGGGCAAAGCCTACATGTCAAAACCTGATAGCTCCTTGCTAGGTCTGGCCAGTGTGTGATGTTTGTCTGGACATACACTCAAGGTGCAGTGAGCCAGTCATGGTGGGCATGTTTTCAGTATTACCTATGCAGCATGTGCCTAAAGTTCATGGATATGGTCCCTGCTCATCCCTATTTTCGGCAACGCTGTGTGGTGCAGATGCAGTGCTCGATTGTCCCCAGAGCCTGGCTCCTCTGTCAAAATCCATTTGATGTCATTTGCTATTGTGCCATGCTCTCCATAGTTTTTCAGTGGCATGGTGGGTCAACCAACTGTGTGTTGCAGGGCCTACATATGTACCTTGTTTTGTAGATGTTACTCATCTTTCTTTTCAGGCTATGCACTGTAACCTATGTAGATTGGACTCATGTGACATATGTATACAGGTGTATGATTAATTCCTGTCTCTTCACCTTGCCCACAGCATCGTCGGGGGACACGGAGGGAGACATCAGCACCGACCGAGCGGAGGGACCGAGCACCAGTGCCAGCGGTGACATCTTGGCTGGCACATCGAGTGGAACTGAGGCGGAGGGGAGTGAGGCGGAGGACCTGTCCACTGCCACCACAGAATATGAAGCTGACGGGTCCGAGGCTGAGCTCTCCGAGTGGGCAGAGGCTGCACCACCAGCTGACAGTGGCACAACATCTCTCCCCGCCCACTCCATTGCCATCAGCCGCCTCCCACTTGCTCGTGTCCCTTCCCAGCGTGCCCGGTCACCACATGTCTCCTTCCTGCCAGGCACCGCACGCCCTGCCCCTGTCTCCACTGCTGCCGCCAATGCCGAGTCTGTGGACATCCAGTGGCAGTTGCAGGTTGGTCAGGCTGCGATGCTTAATGTCCTCCATGGCCACAGCCAAGTGCTGAACAACATGGAGGCATATTTGGAGGGCATTTTCTCATCACAGGCTGACCAACGCAACTTGCTGAGGTCCATTGACTCAACACTGACTGCAGCAGTGGGTCTCCTGCAGCGCTGCGTCCAACCCCCTACCCCTGACCCATCCACACTTCCCACTCCCATGCCTGTCCCACATGCACCCAGACGTCAGCATGCACCCACCACAACAGACACAGGCACCACACCAGCAGGGAAGGTCAAACGCACACCTCCTGGCACGCACACACAGGGTGAAGTAGGCACACCCACTGGGTCGGGGGGCAAACGTAAGACACGCAGACAGAGTGGGAGTCCGCATTCCACAAAATCCACTCCCTCCAAATACCCTCCCCTCAGCTCTCCTGGCCAAAAGTCGGATACAGGGTCAGTCCTGCCCAATCTGTCCATCAGCCCCAGTGTGGCACCACCCCGCAAGCGGTGGAGGCAGGACACCGGCAGGGGAGTTGAGTCCCCCCCTGTCCACACCCTCCCCCAGTAGCGCTGCGACCCATCCCTCCGACCCCCACCCCCCTCCTTGGGGCCTGTGGTTCCTTCGGGTGCAGGGGAGTCGCTGGAGGACCTTGCTAAGGTGTGCAGCGCCATCCTGACCTCCGCCTTTGGCGCTGCCCCACCCCCTGTGGTGGAGTCCTCCGTCCCTGCACCCACAACGCCTACCCTTCGCCCTCATGTCCCTGCGGTGCCTGGTCCTTCCCCCCCCCCCCCCCCCCTCTGGAAGACAAAGGAGTCTGACTGTGCAGGCAAGCTAGGGGACACGCGTCCCACTGTGTCCCCCACCTGGATTTGAACTTTGGATTGCCCTATGGGCATTGTACATTTTGAATTTCAAGGGACAAACAGATTTTTGGATGCTGAATAAAGCAATTTCTTTTTCCTTAGTACACTACTGTCTATCTGGTATTGCTGTTGGTGGACCTGCTCCATTATTTTGGGTGGTGATGTGTTGGGTGTGTGGGAATTGTGGTCTTGTGCTGGTCATAGGGTGGACCCTGGTATCTGTGTGCCATCACAAGCTGTTGGCTACATAACTTTGTTCATGTAAGCAGTTACTGCATGGTGACATAGTCCCAAGGTGTGTTCCTTCCTCTGTGTAACCTGACATCTCCCCTGCAGGGTCATTCCAATATGTGGTGCTGAGCTGTGTCTACATTGGCTGAGTGTGTGACGGACTCGTTAGACTTTGGCCATGTATGCTGAGCGATGTCTCCACCTGCATCATTCGTGGCGTCCTTGGTGGTCACTGTACTTGTGTATGTAGACTGTTGACATGACTTCATGTGGACATGTTTTCTCTTCGGCGCTATGCATGTGTATACTCCCAGCCTCGCACACATGTGGTACATGTACTGCAGGATCTTTGTGCACCTGACTGACATTTGTGGGCATTGGATCTGTGGGTACTCCACGCTTTTCTTTGCAGGGGCACTGCTGTGAGTGTTAGGCACCCACCCCTCCTGTGTCTGGGCACTGCTGGGAGTGTTAGGCACCCACCCCTCCTGTGTCTGGACACTGCTGGGAGTGTTGGGCACCCACCCCTCTTAGGTCTGGGCACTGCTGGGAGTGTTAGGCACCCACCCCTCCTGTGTCTGGGCACTGCTGGGAGTGTTAGGCACCCACCCCTCTTATGTCTGGCCACTGCTGGGAGTGTTAGGCACCCACCCCTCCTGTGTCTGGGCACTGCTGGGAGTGTTAGGCACCCACCCCTCCTGTGTCTGGGCACTGCTGTGAGTGTTAGGCACCCACCCCTCCTGTGTCTGGGCACTGCTGGGAGTGTTAGGCACCCACCCCTCCTGTGTCTGGGCACTGCTGGGAGTGTTAGGCACCCACCCCTCCTGTGTCTGGGCACTGCTGGGAGTGTTAGGCACCCACCCCTCCTGTGTCTGGGCACTGCTGCGAGGACTCTGCACACACCCCTCTTATGTCTGGGCACTGCTGGGAGTGTTAGGCACCACCCCTCCTGTGTCTGGGCACTGCTGGGAGTATTAGGCACCCACCCCTCCTGTGTCTGGGCACTGCTGGGAGTGTTAGGCACCCACCCCTCCTGTGTCTGGGCACTGCTGGGAATGTTAGGCACCCACCCCTCTTATGTCTGGCCACTGCTGGGAGTGTTAGGCACCCACCCCTCTTATGTCTGGGCACTGCTGGGAGTGTTAGGCACCCACCCCTCCTGTGTCTGGGCACTGCTGGGAGTATTAGGCACCCACCCCTCCTGTGTCTGGGCACTGCTGGGAGTGTTAGGCACCCACCCCTCCTGTGTCTGGGCACTGCTGGGAGTGTTAGGCACCCACCCCTCTTATGTCTGGCCACTGCTGGGAGTGTTAGGCACCCACCCCTCCTGTGTCTGGGCACTGCTGGGAGTGTTAGGCACCCACCCCTCCTGTGTCTGGGCACTGCTGGGAGGACTCTGCACCCAACCCTCCTATATCAGGATATGTACGCTTAGAACATACACGGGTGTGGGTACGCTCCATGCATACGGGGTGGGGGTACGGTCCGTACATATCCGTACCCACGCTGTGGAATGCTTGTGCGGGCCGTACCCAGGCCTTTGCCACGTGGGTACGAGCCTTCCCGCCATTGTTGGGGTGACGTAGGTGTGGGCGTGGTACGACTCGTACCCACGCTCTTAAGGCGTGGGTACGGGACGTACCTGTATTGTTGTGTTACCGGTTCGCGTCGTCAACCACTTCCGTTGTGGCGGACGCTGGCTTTGCTGGACACGCCCCCACCCCCTCGTAGTGACCAGGGCCTGGGGGTCAGGTACGTCCAGAGCATGTGTGCTGTGTGACTTGGGTGGGGGTTTTGTGGCCTGCCCCTGCTCCCCCCCCCCTTTGTTGTTCTGACCTTCTGCGGCGTCTGCGTCGGAACCTGTAGAGGAGGTCGACTGCAATGAGGGCCGGGATGACACGTAGGTTCGGGTCCATGTTTGTCCATCGCGTGCAGGTACTCCTTGTTCGCGTCGTCCTGATTTCCCAGCAGTTTTTGGCTGCCGGAAAATATTGTCCGTGCGGGACGACGTCGGTGCGAATCGTACTTCCTGGTTCGTGAAAGGCAAGCTGCGTGCGTCCCGACGTCACGTCGGCGCTTTCCCGGATCACATTTGTGTGTATATTTTCATCGGTCGGTGTTTTGTACGAATCGTACGGAAATAGTATTTCCGTGCGAATCGTACTTCCATGTTTGTATATTGTTCCGACCGGGTACGCGTCGGACGGAGAATATGCTCCGTCCGACGGTTCGTACCTGGTTTTTCCAGGATCGTAATCGGCACCTTAGTTTATATGATAGTAATGTTAAAATAAATTATGGTAATAGGTTGTTTTTTTTTTTTTATTTAAAGATGCAAACTCAAACTTATTAGGTACAGCGTTTTAAATGATTCAACTAAACATTTCTGCTATTCGTTTTAGAAACTTACTTGTATTTCGGCAAATATTACTTCGTAAATGGAGTCGGGTCTTATCTCGGTGAAGAGGTCAGAGCTTCAGCTTTTGGCGTCTGGTCACTCTGGGAGTTGATAATCAACTGGTTTTAAAATGGTGTGTTGGTTGTATTTATAGGTTTTAGCAACTGTCATAGTTAGCGTTGGTTATATTTTTTAATAACCTTTTATTTACTGTGGAAACATATAATTAAAAATAGCATGTTAAGATGTGTTGTTTTCACTATTTTGATTCGTTTTGGCATCCATTTTGAAAGTAGTGTTGTGGTATTAATTTCATGGAAAGTGTTGTAGGACAATTTGGGAACTACAATGTTTAAAATGGCGACTATGTGTATGGTATACTTTTTTTTTCACGAACACTTATTTAATGAATTAGTTCTATTTTGTAAGTATATTATATTTAATAAATGGTTGCGTATGTTAAATTTTTAAAATAGGAAACAAGCGAGTATTTTTTTTAATACTCGAATATTAATTTAAAAAAATGCTTTGCATTTCATTACATTAACGTTCCGTTTTTCTCTACATTTCAAAACACTTCCCCACCCAAAAACCCCTAATTTCCCTGTATCCCGTGGCAGGTTTTATTTTACAAAAAGGAAAAGAAAAAAAAAAAAGACTATATTGATGCGTTGTAAAGGTATGCGTTATATTTGAATTCGTTGTAATAGCACTTTACAATTAATAAAACTATATCGCGTTGTAACAACACGCGTTGTAAAGGTATTTGCGTTGTAAAAATTGCGTTGTAAAGGCATGCGTTGTAATAGTATGCGTTGTAACGTCATACATCCTTTTTCGGACCTTAAATGGTATGCAACTATCTAGGCCCTTGTTAATTGGTCAAACGAATTATGCTTAATTTGTGCAACGTATGTTATGATGCTACATCCTCTGTGGTTTGGACCTATAAAAACTGGCAAGCACGTCACCTCTTTGGGCACTCAGTGACTTTTCTCATGCCTCCGTGCTGCACGTTATTCCGTTGTTGGTTTTTCCAATAAACGCTCTTATCTTACCCTTGACAGAGAACTGGTTGCGTGGATTCATTTCTTGCTTTTATTTCAGATTCCACACTCGGCACCGGTGAGACCCAGCCAACTTAAAGCCCTGCCCCTAGCATCGGCAGACTCCGGAGGTCTTGCCTATTGGCCACCTCGGACAGCCCACGAGCAGGCCCTCCCACATCAGGAGAGGTGAGCCTCGGCTCTAGGAGGCAGAAGCAGCAGTGCTCGGAGCCGAGCAGCTGTTAGTAAAGCACACCCCTCTCTGCTTAGAGCGGCACACAGGTCACGAAATTGAGCACGAGCTGGGCTTTTGCATGAAGGCAGTACTTTTGCAAGCGTTTTGTACTGAAGTGTAACTAGTTTTGAATCACCCACAAAGGGAAAGCTAAATAAAGGTATGGAGTAATGAATTAGCATCCACACCCCAACAGAGCCTGAAAATACTTTAAATGAACGATTCAATAGTATAGTGGGGAGTCACTCTGGGTCAGTGGACGCTCTGCCATTCCACACGTCGCACCAGTAGGTAAAACTCTTCACGCGCTACAGCTTGTGCTGTGACTTTCCCTTTTGTGTTTCCTTCTTCCTCAGGTACGTTTCATGGAGAATTGTACAAAGCTGCCTGGTGCGAGTGCGTGGGAGTGAAGGAGGCCTTCATTGGTTGGAGGATGGGTCCTGCTGAAGCTGTACAATTTCACTGGCTGTCGAGGGTCTAGGTTCTGGGGGAGCGGATACTCTTGCTGTGCTGATACACTGCTGTGACTGAAGGGGCTGTCGAGCGACACCCGCTTTACCTGGCGTTAGATACGGATACCCTACTGAGAAGAGCTTGAGAGGGTGCACTTTTCATGTTGAACCGACACATTGGTGTAAATGAAAGGGTTTGAGCTGGGGTTGAGAGAACATCCTGTTTTTGTTGAACGATAAACACTTCTAAGAAGAGTTTGATGTTGGGGTTGAGAAGGAATAGTCCTCCTGCTGTGCTGACACATAGGTGTAAGTGAAGAAGTTGAGCTTGGGGGTTGAGAGAACATGTTCCTTATGTCGTGCAAGATACCCTGCTGTGAAGAAGTTGGCCATGACTAGTTTCTAGACCAAGAAACTACTGAAGATCCCATAAGAACCTCAACCATGCCATGAGGAGCCTGTGTAAGAGTTTCCTGATCCTTAGAACATGTGCGCACTCTATTGCCAAGATAGTTGACGCAGTGGGGCTGCTCTGTTGTGCACCCTTGAAACATAGTGACAAGGAATCCAACAGTACGTAAACTCTCTGACTCACCCTACTGCCTTCTTGCTCATAGACAATACATGGTCTCCAGATCTACCGTGGCTTGTATTGGCCCTCTATGTTCATCCTACACCTCATTGGTCCATGTTCACGTTTTGTTCTCGCCACCTGTGCTAAGATGCTGATGCAGACCTTCACTGCTCCTTTTGTTAAATTATTTTAGTACAGCCTGCCTAAGCTTGCTCCTCAATGCTCAAATTCTTGGCATCTCTCAGTTCTGCATTTATTTGCCTGTTAATATGGTGTTCAGAGTTGAATATAATATTTTAGGTAAGTGCTTCAGAACTGGATACTATACATGTGATGAGACTCTGGAAATGTTCACAATACCACAGATGAGGCCTGCAAAAAAGCACACTAGGCTCCCAATGAGATTTCTAGATCAGGAGACAGTGATCTAGAAGTAATTTCGAGAAATTAACATAATACAATGAGATCTCTAGAAAAACACCACTCGACTTCCAGAAAGGGGGACAATGCTTAAGATGTGATCTCTGTAACTGGACACTTTAATGTTAGGATGTTAATGTTAAAGTGTAAATTAAGATAATGATTTTTATCTTTTCTTTTTAAGTACTTTTAATGTCTCAAAGGATTCTTCTTTTAAAATTGTGAGTTTTAATCAACTGTACAATAAGTTACTTACTGTAACTGGGCACAGTACGCACGATGAGGCCAGGGGCTTAGCTTCAGAGGGTGCTGGGTGTTTGGGGTGTTACATTCCCCTACTAAATGTATTTTCTGGTAAATAGTTGGGTACAGGTGCTTTCAGTCAGGTATTGTGAGATGTCAGTCGAATTTCACCAGGGATGTTTACATACACAGACAAGAACACATGCACACACTTTCTCCCTCTCTGTTTTGAAAGTCCTCAAAATATTGGATTATTTTGACAAAATATTGTGTTTTCTCATTCAGTACACCTACTAATCCCATTCTTCTCCCTTACCACTGCTACCTTGGCCCCTCTCATGCACCCTGCTTGTCGTAAAATGTATTGAAACATTATATGCCAGCCCGATTTTCGGAAAATCTGAAGCTCACAGCCCCCCAAACATAGTGACCAAGCTACGCCACTGGATGAGGCTACCAAAACCATGTACACAACTACAAATGGATCTTCAGAAATGGACACACTAGTCAAGGAGCGGCTTCTAGAATTTGACACAGCTTTTGCCATATGAGATCTCCGGAACCAGACACAAAGTTCCAGAAGTAGTCTCTAAAACAGAACACAATGCTTGATGTGTGACACAGTACTTGAGTTGGGGCCTTATTGAAAGAGACCCCCTAATGTTACACACTGGGTCGTACTTGGGAAACAAGGTTTGAGTCTGGCAGTCCAGTTCTCAATAAAGAACTCGGCTGTTTCATTTCTGTTTTCAGCTGTGACCTCTGATTATTTTAACGGACAGCCTCAAGATATTAACTAATGCTATAATGGAACAAAAAGATTACTTTAGGGAAATGGAATGAAAGGAACACGAGTTAAAAGGTAGAGCAAAGCATCACAATAACGGAAAAAGCAAGGAAATAATGAAAAAGAGCGAGAGAGAGAATGCATGAGAGGAAAATTGAGAAAGAAAACATTTTGGCTGTTTAATTAAAAAAAACATATATTCAAACCTTAGAGATACATGGATAGTAGCAGAAAACGCCTTCCTTATTTGCATGTGGACATGTGCCTGGTTGTGCTATCTCATGTGACACCTCTGACTCCTTATTCGACCCAGAGGTGATTATACAACAAATTAACACTGAAAGCCGAGCCAAGGGTCTGCCTTCGCTCTTAGAGCCTGTGCACAAGCTGGACCTTGAAAATGTTTGTATTAACATTTGGAACATTTGCAATTGATAGATCTCATGATAACGCTGCACTGAGTAGTACTTATCAAAAGTGATAGTTTTTTAAACATGGATTTAGAACCATTTCTGCCACCACAACTACACTGGTGACCGTGCCATTAGTAAAAATAAGAGGCAAGACAGTTGTTATGTGAACCCTGGCTGCATCCCAGAACATTTTCAAGCAACATTATGGTCTATTTAATCAAACATGGTAAGTTTTTGTGCCGCTGGTATTCTGAAATCATATATTTGAAAGTGCTTGTGAAATCAAATATATGCCCAAGATCACCAAATTAAACAGGGGAGCCGCGATTTATCCTGGATTTCTAATTTCACTTTGTAAAAATCAGTCACTAAATGGGTATGGTTTTGTCCCATTATTTTAAGGTTTTGTTTTTACCTCTTTATGAATTTTTCTGCAATTTTCATTTTAACACAAACTCAACCGTAAGACATTGGAGTGCTTCATATCAGCAATATTTACATTGTTAATTACATTAAACAAGGTCACATTTTGCTTTGGCATGGGGAGTTTAAGTGATTTGCCCAGAACTGTGGAATGTTGAGATGATGTTGAGACTGTAACAGCTCTCGCCGTAAATGTCAGAACAAGCGATAGAGCAGAAGGGTAGAGCATTTGGTGCCTGCTGCCAGTGTCCTGGGTCACACATAGCTGCTAATGTTCCAGATTGATTATGTGTGATATTTTCAGAGTTTCAGTGCAATTAAGAGTAACATTTAACAACTATGAGCGACACTTTCTCGGGAGTAAAATTACGCAATAAAGATGAGGAAAACATAAATGTCAGAAATTACACCGATTTGAGCAACGAGAAACTCTCAGAAGATTTTAAAACTGCTGGAAAGTATCAGAAATGGAAAGGCCCTAGTGCCCTTGCAAATTGACTGTAGTTTAACAAATGTGTAGCCATGATATCAACAGAGTACAGGATTGGTGATGTGAGCAAAATCTACTAAAAAATTCAAATATGATCTGCAGCGTAAAGTACAAACCAAACCTGCATTGCTAAATTCGATTACCTAGATGGTTTCAATTACGGGTTCGGGAGCCGGGTGCACTCATGTGACAGTCAGGGAGTGTGACCTGAGCTGATGGCTGTAGAGCAACATTAAGTCGTACCAAGACAGGTGAACTGCTTTCCAAAAGTAGACTTATAATGTGTGACATTTTCTGCCATTTATGAAATTTATTATCTAATCTAAAGTTGCATTCGGGGACATGTAGTGTAACTTTTCTGTGCACTTTTGACTAAAAAGCCAGACCTTACTGAAGATGTTTCATACAACAGATTGAGCAATGATAAATAAAAATTGCTTTAAAGACAAGAAGACATGGAATGTATTCTGTTATTGAAACATGATGCTTCACACTTTGTGTGCTCGTCAGACAGAGCCCATTTGTACATGTTGCTGATACCATGCATTCTAGCTAAATCTTTGATTCCTTAAAGCATGTGAATTTCTTGTTCTGAGAAAGAATTCACTCAGCATGTTGTTTTTGCTCGTGCATGAACCCTTATTACTAACGTATCTCCCGCTAGGTCATGTTATTAATTGGAGCACACTATTCTCCCTCCTGCACATATAACATCACAGACATGTCATGTGGGTGCTACTGCTTGCAACCCTTGCTAAATCTGTGGCGTCTCTCACCTTTCTAGGGCATGCACAGGGATCCTGGTGTTGGGGGCCTACAGGTACGCATGGACTGGCCCGTGTTCTTCTGACAGCTTCAATCGGGGGAGCCAGGCCGTGGGGGATCCAGTCCTTCACAGTGGCAGTTTTTGCCTCTCGGAGGTGAGCAATGGTTCCTCTAGACCACGAATGGCACCAGACTAGGTTACAGGATCATGCACTCTACCCTTGCAGCACTTACTCTGACGGAATGAAGAGGTGCTACATTACACCGGAGATTCGGAAGCAGAGGCTGCATGCACTGCAGCCCCTCCCAAGGATCTCCTGTCACCTACTCCTTCTTCTATTTAACTCACCCGTGAGGCCTCCTCAGTTTATTGTGACACCACAGTGATCAAAGTCACATCAGAGAGCCTTGCCCAAAAGAATAGGTAGCTTTATTAAAGACACGCAACCTCATTCAGATATCAGAGAAAAATGTGAATTACAAAAGGAATTGCATTACAGAAAGCTGCCAGGTTCTGTTGCGGTGAAAATCACTTATCTGGGGGCCAGGCTGCAGTGCTATGGCACCAGGCCACCACTCCGGTGGCCCCGCAAGTTAGCTGGGAGTCGGTTCGGTTGATCATTACGCTCCTGGTTCCCTTCTGGCCCAAGAGACATAATGCTGTGGGAGTTGCAGCAGTGGTGATAGTCTCCCAGCTGTGAGGCAGGCTTCCAAAGTTAAACTATAGCGCGCCTGAGCCAGCGGCCTATAGGTGTGCTTCTCACACAGTGTTCCCTGCAAGGCTGTCTGAGCAGGCTGTCTCGGCAGCAGTGATTGGGCAACTACGCTTTTGACATACTGAGTTAATCAGAGGTGCTGCGCCAGAGTGTCGGGTGAATATCATGTTATATTTTGTAGGCAGCTGAGAAAGTTGACTGATGCGTAGTACTTGGATGGGCTGGTCACATGACTGCGATTAGCTTAGCTGTTGGGCTTTGTGTATACCTCCCAGTGAGACAAAAATGGGATTAGGTGTTCGCACACTTGGCCAGCCTGCTAGGATAGCTGGGGGCAGAGCTTTTACCTGTCCACCTACAGTTCAAAGGGCTGCCTCCAGCACACACGCTAGGGAATCTGGCACTGGCCTTTTCTCACACCAGACTTCTTGGAGCCTTGGTAGGTTAAGGGAAGAACTTTCCAGAAACAGATGTGAGGGTAGCATGGGAAATTCCCCGCTTCAAAGGGTGGATCATGGTATAAATATTGCACCCCCAGAGCACCGCTTCAGTACATTTCTGAACTTGTTGAAGACTTCAGAATATCTTCCTGGACCCCTAGAGGACCGCCCTGCTGGTTGAGGCCTGCCTTTTAAAAAGATAAATGTTTAGTTTTATATAGCGCAAACTAGACCCAAAGGTATCAGACCGCTTTACATGAGCATCAGTTGCCTTACAGAAGAACGCATTTATTTTTGTTAGGCACCGGGAGATTAAGTGATTTGCACAGAATCACAGGATATTGAGCATCTTTGCCAAGACGCAAACCCAGTTCCCCAGCTCCGAGGTCAACCGCTCTAGCCGTTAGGCCACATCCTCTCTCTGGTTCTCAGAGGACTGCCCTGCTGCTTGAGGAATGCCTTGCTCACGAAAGGACTTCCCTGCTTTTAGAGGGCTGCCTTGATGCTTCAAGGAGAACCAGACCATCTTCATGAACAGAGGACCATCAGACATGAGACCAAGGGATAGTTTCCTGGCCTTCTGTGTGAACTACAGGGGCATAACAAGCTCCAGAGACCTTGAACTAAGCACCTCTTCTTTGCAGGAGTGAGTTTTAACCCCCCACCAAGTGGTGCTTCCCAGGTCCTGCACTCTTGGAAGTGATGTTAGAGATCCTGCTCCTACCTAGCCCAAAAATGTGGGACTTTGAAAAAGTTTCACAGACACTACCAGAAGAACTGACAGACAAGGAGCTACCCGACAGTCGATCCACCCAAGGTGCATTGCCAGTTGGTCTGAAATTGCAGTAGCTTCTGCTACGTTATTTTACGCAGCAGCAAATTAGGTTCACCACTATCTGTGACAGTGTCTGGCTTCATGGAGCCCTCTTCTGCTACAGCTTGGAGCTCTGTCCCACTGATGGTTTTTGGCTTCCAAAAAGTTGTCTTAAATCAGAAGGTAAAAACCTTTACTAGGCTTGATGGTGACCAGCTCCCCAGTGATGACGACAACCCCTCTGCCAGGACATCCTGCTTCTTCTGCTCAGAGCTTTTCCCTGCTGTTGTCAATTGCTTTGCCGAGACTTCATCCAGTGCTCCCCGGTGATGACGACTCTTCTTTGGATGCAGCCTGCTGCCTTGCCCTGCTGCACTCTACCTTCTCCTGGACTTTTTCTTCAAAAATTAATCTCAGTCCAAAATTCAGCCAAGACCAGGCTCAATCCACCTTGTGTGTCTGACTTGTGCTTCACTGTGGTCAACCTTAACTTTTAACTTTGTCCCGGTCATACGCACCAGATACATGCAGTTGGTATTTTAGTCTTTTAGGTGCTAGATTTCACTAAACACTTGAAAATAATCTGGGTGTAGTGATAGGAGTTAATTTGTTATGGTGTTATTATATTTATTCAAATATATAATATTTTTTTTAATTGGGTTGTGATTTTTCTTATTATGTGTTTTCATTTTATTACGGTTTGTGATATGTCGGTTACTGGAGGCAGTACAAGGTCGTTGAGGCGTTGGCTCCCGGGGACATTGCGTTGCGAAAAGGAGGTGATGCGTTGGTTGGATGTGCGAGGCTTTGGTTTCCGATGGCGGCGCAGCATCAGTGATATGTCAAGAGCGCGGTGCATCCTGTTGCATTATATATTACCCCCCCCCCCCCCCCCGGCAGCATTCTTCTTCCTATAAATCCACCACCCCACATTCCCAGCATGGCCATTACATCGATAGCAAAAAAACATAGTAATGCAGGTTCATCCCACCCCGGTGGGAACTATTCCTGCGGGCTGCTGTGAGGTAGGGGGTAGAGCTAAGTTCAAGTAGATAAGGGGATTACAGATGTCCTTGGGTCTAGATGCAGGGGGTTGTGTTGATGCATACAGTTCGCAATTTGTATTACAATATGTGAGGCTGTTAAGCCAGGCTTTTGTAGTAGGAGTAACCTTACTGCCCTACCAGAGCGCTATCTCCCTCTTCGCAAGTAGAAGGGCAATAGCAAGAAATTTGCGCTTCTGCTTGGGGAAACCGTGTACATATCCCTACAAAGCTACCTCAGGCATAGGGGCAAAGTCCAGTTGTGTCATACGTGATAGAATTATGTGAATGGATCTCTGGTAATCCCCAATGTTAACACAATTGCAGGATATATGTGCAAAATTGGCATGAGGGCTTCCACACTTAGGACAGCTGTGAGGCCGATTTGGGTCAATAGCATTGATTTTTGCAGGCAACATGTATGCCCTCCATAGGTACTTGGATCAACTTATGCCTACCGTTTAGGGAAACCTCTGGTCTGGGTACAACAATAGGACCAATGTGAGTCCTGCAGCGGGTGTCCTAGGTCTCGCTCCAATGCCTCTCGGCTCTTGGCATCCCTACTAGGGACTAAAGCCATTGAAAACTTGTATAATTTGGAAATCAAGTGGTCCCCCCGCTGCTCGTAATCACGATCGTTAGCGGTTGGAAGGACTCAGGCTCCAATGGAAATTCTGTAATATGCATTCTAAGCGCCCTTCGGACCCTAAATTCATACGGTAAGGTCAATGTGGCCCAATCAACTCTGGCTCTGCCCCCACCCCAAACGAGCCTGATGAGGAGGGAATGGATAGTTCTAAAAAAGCTATTGGGGATTAGAATGGATATTTTATTAAACAAATAAGAATTTGGGGAGGACCACCATTTTTATGATTGCGACACGACCAGCCAGAGAAAGAGGGAGCTTCAAGCAGCAGTCCACCTGTTGCTGTAACGTATGCAGTGCTGGGCCATAGTTGAGTAAGATGATCTGTTCAGTTTCTTTGTGTATCTGGATTCCCAAATATCTAGCCGATTCATCACACCACTTCACGGGAAACTCAGTCCCACTTGTCTACGCTTGGGGTTAGAGGAAAAATGTCCAACTTACCCAGATTATGCCCAAACCCGAGAATCCACCAAATCAAATGATCTCCCCGATTAGTGGTTCCAAATTCTCCTTTGGGTGGCGTACATAAAGAATAATGTCATTGGCGTAAAGTAAGATTAAAAGGGGACCCGTCGTGAACTGAAGACCCCCATGTAGATGTCGCTCCAGCAATTGTCAGGCCAGTGGGTCTAACGCGATAAGGAAAAGCAACAGAGAAAGCGGACAGCCCTGTCTAGTACCACGGGTGAGAGCAAACTGAGAAGACAGGGTGCTGTTTAGACAAAGCCTGGCTATAGGCGAAGTATAAAGTAGTGCAGTGAGCTCAATGAATCCCTTAGGCATTTACATCCTCTTCATAACTGTCAGGAGAAAAGGCAATTCCAAAGGGTCGAAGACCCCGTCAAGTAATACGGCAGCTGCCGGGACCTCCGGTGAGATTCTGTGTATAACCGTAAACAATGTACACAGGTTTAACGCTGTCGATCTGTGAGGGACAAATTCCAACTGAGTCCGGGAGATAATGCGATCTAATAGAGGCTCTTGTAAGCTTAATAAAAATTGCCAGTGAAACCATCCAATTCCTGGCCAGTCGAACCTTTTGTCATTGATAGCACTAATGATTTCCTCAGTAGAGAATGGCTCAGCCAGGAATTGTTGCATTACTTTATCAGCCAAACCAACGTAATTTCCTCTAAATATTAATTGCAAACCTCATCACCATGAGTTACGCGCGTTGAATACAGATTTGAGTAATAGTCCAGGAATTCATCCCGTATATCCAGTGTGCCCATCAGTGTCTGTCCACATCAGGAACGGATACAGGCAATGTAAGATTATCCAGTCGAGGGTCTCAAGAGCCGCACCAAGGTGCGACCAGGTCTGTGGAATATTTACTTAATAAATGTGTTTCATGCTCAGCCGCTCCCCTGAATTCTAACAAGAGTGCCAATCGTCGGCCACGATTAGCTGGGTCCGATTGCACCACCTGTTCCCTGTCAAGTGAGTCTAGTGAGTCTAGCTGCCGCCTAATGCGAGCTAATTTATACGCCTCAGTTCTTTCAATACCCCAGCATGTTTAGAAATACTGACTCCCCGCATCGAAGCTTTAATAGCCTTCCAAAGAGTGGCCCACAATTGCACCAAACCTTTATTTAAATCAAACTATTCTACAATAGCAGCACAAAGTTCTGCACTGAACACCTCGTCCATTAACTCCTGACCAAGGAACCTCCACGAGTCTCACACCCCTCAGGCCTGGGGACCCTGACCGCGAGAACCACAGGGGAGTGATCAGAGAATGTACTAGGGACCCTGACCGTGAGAACCACAGGGGAGTGATCAGAGAATGTACTAGGGACCCTGACTGTGAGAACCACAGGGGAGTGATCAGAGAATGAACTAGGAAGATGCTGAGATGCCCTATATCAAGCAGCCAAGTTGGGGATACCAGCCGGAAATCCAATCGAGTCCAGGTGTCATATTGCGCAGAGTAGTGAGTATATGCAGACTACCCCGGTCGACAGAGTCACCAAACATCCACAAGACCAAGCGAGTCACACTACTCCAATAACACACAAAGTGACCGTGGCTTGGAATTGAGAGAGCCAGACGTGCTGTCCTGCGCAGGGGCCAATAGAAGATTAAAATTGCCACCCATGCAAATATAGTCAGCATCGAACTGCAAAAGCGGAGTATGGAGGTTGTGGATAAATTCTGGGTTCTCAATATTAGGCGCATAAACACGATATCCCAGCAAGTGCCCCGTTACCATCGTATAGCGACCCACACTATCGTTGCAAACCCTGGCTAACTGCAAGGGCAAGCGTCAATGGATTAGTAAAGCTGTTCCCCGGGAGTATGTACTATAGTTCGCGAAATAGCGAGGAGGGCCCCAAGAGGAAGGAAAACTGGTGGAAGGTGTACAATGTGGTGCTGTGGGTATTATGCCAGCAAAGGAAATCAGGGAGGGCATTGGAAGAAAGAAAGCTCCAATCCACAAACTGACCCTATACTAACTAAGTTGCCAAGTTTACTGGTCCACCTGCAAAACAAAGTATGCCTACAACCTGACCCTATGCTACTCATGTTGAAAGAGTAAATAGATCCAATTCCATGAAGTATACCAAGTTGCTTTTTGTGGGCTTCCTAGGAGGTCCACTGATTTGGCACACCTTCTAGTCACCGACTTATCTTACGGACACCTCCTTGACAATGGTCAGTCTTACTTGCAGGGCCACATGCTTGTTCAGGTTCTTCTTCAGTTTCCCTCCAGCACATCCCTGATCACAGTCTTCTCACCTGTACGGTTTCCACCATGTAAAGGTAAAAACATTTTAACATTAAGCACAGATAGTCAGCAGCTATATAACAGTCCTTCACAACAATAGCAGCGTAAATACAACTATATGAAAACGTGCGGATGAGGTGGCAAACTCTTGCATCTGTTTGACTCCTCAATCAGGGTAACATTAAAAGGTCATCCCTGGCAAGATCTTCCCCTTAAACAAAAAAAACCTGCATTACTACCCCCACACCTCCCTTTCACCAAATGTAAATGCCCAGGAAGAACGAATCAGCAGACATTTACTAGATAGGCCCTCTTTGAAATTCTAAGGATAACCCGGCCTCTAGCCTCCATCACAAATATGTACGAGTCGCCACACTCCAGCCACAGAAATGCAGGCAATTTATTAATGCTGTGTGGAGAGGCGGTGTACATCCTTTCCATTGATGTTGCTGTGAATGTTGTTTAAAGAACACACTTCTGGTGTAGATGCCAGCCGGGCTTTGTTCATTCCCTCTAGACAGACACACACACTCACACACACACACACAGGGAGCTTGGTCGTGACATTTGCAACCTGGTAGCCCATCACCAGACTGCTAGGTCTTCCTAGGCTAGATAGGTGGGTGGAGCAGACACTTACACCCAAGTAGGGCTGTGCCTTGCCTCACGCAAAGGCAGGGACCTTGTGATCTTCATAGGCCCCTTTGGAATTTCCTCAGATTTAAAGACACATTTGGGCATAAGTACTGGATCCAAAACACCACCAAATCAGGCCTCTAGTGGAACCAAGGACATGCTGCAAGAAAGAAATAGTGTGCTGCCAAGAGGGGCAGCCACTCTGCAAGTGCATTGATGTGTTAGCCGGCTGCCTGCTGAGCCTTTATTTATTTGAAAAGTTTTATATAGCGCGAACATGACCTGTAAGGGTATCAGAGCACTGCATAAAGAAGCAGATAAGAGTAAAAGCGTACATATTAAACAAAAGCCAAGTTAACCAGCACATGTACAAAAAGAGCAAACCAAACGTATGGTATTTGAAAAGTAACAGTGCATGAGAAACCCATGTTGTCACTGAAAAACAAAAGTTATATATGTGTCTTCAGATTGAGTGTTGCAACTGGTTATTCAGTAATAAACCTTTGACTTGTTTCATGAATGAGGAGGATGAAGCGCTCGATCTGATTTGGGGAGGAAGAGCATTCCAAATTCTCAGGGCAAGACCGGACAAGGAGTGGTTGAAGGTGCTTTTCTTTTTCAAGTTGAGATTTTAGCAAGAGTGTGTTAGAACTTCTTAGGGCCCGATTCAGAACAGAAAGTTCGAGGTTTTTTTGCCAAGTAAATGGGGGTGGTATAATGGAGAGCCTTGTGCGTCAAGCAAGCAATCTTGAACTGAATCCTAGCTTCCAGCAATAGACAAGCTCAAGGAGAATTGTACAATACCCGACAGTCGTTGGAACAGCCGAGCGGCCAGTGTTCGCAGGCCCAAATAAACCTCATGATCAGGTCGTATTGCGTGCTGTATCCTCGGGGGCCGACAGCAGCCCTGAGCGGACTTTGATTATCAACAGCTATCAGAAGCGAAGCCCACCTCCACCCACTCATCCATCCTCAGATCCATCCCTCTTGTCCTGGAGCTTTCACTGAGACCACTAACCTCACCTGGCAATCATCCTGTCATTTATTCTTTACAACATCAATATCTTCCCCAACTACTCTCAATTTCCAGTCGACTGAATCTCAGTCACACACTTCTCCTGCACCGGTCCTCAGTTTGTCACTTGTTGTATAATTGTACACACCTGCAGTTCATGGGCCAGCGTGCTTTGAGGCTCTAGTTGTGCACCTACCTAATAAAAGCCCTTTGGAACAGTATTATTCTGGCCCATGGCCAAGGCTTGATTGCAGTGAGTGTCCTTTCTTTACGTGGCTGCTGCACCTCCACTCTCTGTAATGTTAATGTAACAGATGAAAGCCTCGATTCAGCAAATAAAGTTTACAAAAGTACCCAAAAATAATACATTTGCAGACCTCATGCAAACTGCAGATGCACACTCTAGAGTTCTATTCCATAGCAGATTGAAAACCTTTGTCTGTGAAAGGCAGAAGAATGTGTCCTCATGTAACGCAACTGGTGCTATGTTAAGCACTCCGATACCTTCGGCTCAAGTTCGCGCTATATGAAACTCCATAAAAATAAGAAGAAAAGGTGCACCTTCCAAAGATGAAATCAAAATGAGAAGGCAATATGGAAAGCACGTCTGTCAGGAAAATGATTTTAGTCTACTATTGCCAAATATTCTCCAAAACTATGGGGCATATTATCAAGGACGGCGTTAAAATTATCGCCACTTTAGTGGCAGGAAACTGCAGCTAAAGCGGCGATAATGGGCTTGATAATATGCCCTTGAGAATTCCAATAGAAGCCCATGTTCACACCAGAACATGGGCTTCTATTGGAATTCAAGGGCATATTATCAAGCCCATTATCACCACTTTAGCTGCAGTTAAAGCGGCGATAATTTTAACAGTTCTTGATAATATGCCCGTGTGCGAATTTGGATCTTTCCATGTTCTTTTTCACAAGACTGACCGCTGTTGAGCTCTCATGCCTAAACATACCATTTTATTTTGGACTGAATGCCCTATGAATAAGTGCACATGGGCTTCTTCTACTCAAATACCACACCCCCACAGTCCACTCAAATAGTGTAGACTGACCTAGGCCTAATGCACATAGGATACACTCACAATTTCAGACCATCAGCACAGGAAACACAGTTGGCTTCCAAGACCTCAAGCATCTGTGTCAGCTACTTAGAGGTGCAGGGCAGGCATAGAGCTGCAGTGCAGCAGGACGAGGCTCTATATTTCAATGCTGGTATTTTCATTCCTTCCCAGTCTGTCACCATAGACGCCAAGATTCCTGGATCCATGTGCGATATGCTGTTCCAGTCCACACGTATTTTTCTATGCTGTCGGGGACCTGAAGTCTGGGTCATAAATGTATATATCACATGCAATCGAGGCCATAAATAAGGCACTGGAATAACGGCTACATATTCCAGTTTTCATATGCTTGGAGCATAACAAAGGGGCTAATGGAGCAAAAACACTATCCATAAAGAGAGGCAACATTTCTTGGTAAATATGCTGTGCCCACTGGCAAAATGAGAGGGATTGCTTTCGAAAGAACCTAAATAATACCAAAAAAACGTGATGGAATGACTGAAATAAACTCAGCCACCGATAATCAAGCTGTATCCCAGTGCATCCTTATTTTGCACACCATGCCACCTCCGTTTGGACCCAGCCATATGCAAGTCACCTTTGACACTGCTCCAAAAGGAACAGTCGATCCTGAACTTCCAGGCTAGGTCCTCTTTGAACTGGAAAACAAGCAGCCCAAAACTAAAAAACTGGTCCTTACAGCACAGTTTTATACAAATGTAGACATAGTTTGCCAACATTTTATCAATCAATAAAACTTTATGCGGCTTTCTGATAAAAACCACAAAAGCCACAAAGATATAAGAATAAAAAAGAGCTCCCAGCCGGTTAATATCAACCATTGACAATTTCCATATGTAAATATCAAACACCTATTTCACATAAATAATAATTATAAATTCATCAGGCTATCTCAAAACATAATGCTAGTCACAGCTCGATCTAAGACTAGAGTAAAAGCGGGATGCACTGGTTTAAAATTTGCTGTTTTTAAAATTGGGATTAGGTAGGTCTTCCCCAGCACCTCATAATAAATGCAAAACATTAAAAGGTTGATCAGGTCCTGGGGGACTTACTATCACAACCACATGGTGGCAGGATATCACATTTGCTGCTCCCTCTAGGGTGGGCAAGGAGACACTGGGCTTCATCAACTCATACTGCTCCATTTTTACTGCACAGAATCTTAAAAAAGTACTTCTTAGCCCATGGTAAATCCTTCCTACGGATTGAATCCAGGTCACTGAAAAGATCATCACTTCCAAGAGTCCTAAACCCTTCCCGGATACAATTCAACCAGGGGATATGATGGTCATAATCAAGGGCCATGCAATCCCTTTATGTAGACCAGTACCCTTGGTCCCCCACACTTTAGGCCAATAAGATAATGGGTGGAATGACAGCAGATCTGACAAGTAGGGCATACCCAGTTCTTCCTGTACAGAAAAAGTAGGGAGCGGGGTTGCACAAAGAAGTGGTCTACAAAACCCATTTTCAATTCTTTGTAGCTCATAAACTGAAATATAACACCAGATTTCGCTGCCATAAGTAACTTGAGCTAGACACTTGGCTCTATAGATCTCCAAAATACCACCTACTGGTTTTTTTACCCAACCGTGAAGCAAAGTTAAACATTGCTGCATTTGCCCTTAGAAATTACCATTTTTAGAGGACCCTAGTTTAATTTAGCATCCAGCATGACTTCCAGGTAATAAAGGCACTGGTCTTCAGGAACGATGTAGATCCTACCTTGAAGTTGAAGGACTTCCTTGCACTTGGTCCCACCTACATCACATAGGACTTCGAATTGTTGACTAACAGGTCCCGGTCCTCTACGAACTTCACAAAGGAGTCAAGTAGGGTTTGCCGACCCCTCGCTGTCCTAGCCATGAGACCAGCTGCTTCCGCATAATAGTACCGGCAGACCTCGCTGACCCACCTCGGGGCAGTCTACCAGAGTGTTGCCTAGTACCTTCTTCAGGTCATTAATATATAGATTGAATAAAAACTGGGCTAGTATACAGCCCAGTCAGCACTCTTCTCTGGATTGGGAATGGACGGCTAACCAGGCCATCATTCGTGAATCGAACCACCGCTTTGATGTCCCTGTGAAGTTCAACAACAAAAAAAAAGAGGATCTCCTTGTCCACACCCATGCTCAACAAGCTCTCCCATAACTTAATTCTGTTGACTGTCAAAAGCAGAGAACAGGTCCATAAAGGAAAGATGTATACTACCTGATCGAGCAATGGTATATTTGTTGAAAACCATATACAGGTTTAAGCATTGGTCGATTGTGGACCTCCCTGGACAAAAATCATATTGTATGTCGGTTAAGATAGTGTTATCATCCACCCATGAGGACAACTTATCCAACAAAACACAACCCAGCACTGACAGATGAATCCAGTAGGGATATGGGCCTATAACAAAGGGTGCGGTCACTATTACCTTTTCTAAAGACAGGGACGAAGGTGGACAGGACCAGGTGCTTGGCAAGTCCACTCAAATTGCAGCGTTTATGATGTTGGTGAGGATTGGCACCCATAGCTGAGGGTTGGATAGAAAAAGGTCCGGTGGGATACCATCGGGTTCTGGCGCTTTATTCCTAGACAGCCCTGCAATACAATTGCTAACTTCATCACAAGGGGCGACTTTCCTCCACCACCCACTAAAATATCTCCTGGACTACTAAACATTTCCTGGATATAGCTAACCCATTCCTCTTCTGTGATGTGTGCATCAGGGGCCTCAGAATTTTACCCTGACAGAAATGGACGGTTTACAACACTGCAGAACTGGTTACTATTTTTCATGGTACAGGCCTCAATCAGCTTACTCCAAGCCTCCTCCTTTAGCTCAGCCTTCCGCCTGGCAAATTCGTCTTTATATATCCCTCTGCACTCTTACCACAGCATGGTCCCTTGGGATGGTTCCTAATGCACACCTCAGTTTCCTGGCTGCACGGGAACCACCATGATCAAACCAGCTCTTCACTCTACCCTTTGAGGATGTTGGTGGTGCCTTAAGTAAATGTCCAATTGTAAGTGAAATGAGAGAAGGTCTCCAGAGCAGCCCCTTCCTCCTCATGTCCAGTTGTGTGTGTGTGTGTATATATATATATATATATATATATATATATATATACACACACACATACACACCCCCCCCCCCCCCCCAAGTTCCCTCTTGCACCTAGCCAAAATACTTATAGAAGGAGTCAGGGCTTATCTGGGCCCACCTTAACCTTCTACCCTGGTCATTGGCCCTAAAAGTTCCCCTGAGAACTGCCCTACGGAATTCTCATGCTTAGGCCAGGTAGTCGAAATGCACAGAGGGGTTTGATCACTATAAATGCTATCTATGATAGAGAAGTCTGAAAGAGATTGAAAAAAGGGGCTGGAAACAAAGAAAATCTATAAACGTTGAGCTTCCCCTTTCAGTAAATGTAAGAGATTCCTACCATGAACCGCCCTACTCATAGGCAGGGCTAGATCAAACCCAGACATTTTATCAAAGTATGTAATGAAGCACTGGAGAGTGGGCAACTGCCTGCCATAATTTAGGGAGGCTATAATCTCTATACTTGTTAAGCCACGTGGGGAACGATAAAATGCCAATCATACTTCAACATGGATAACAAGAACCTAGCAAAATTCAGTTCTGCCAGGTCATGCCATTTTATCGACAAACTGGTCCCCCATTAACAATCAGTGCGTTTATAGCCAGGCCAACAGTCACATACTTTTTGCATTTGCACATTTGTTACAATGATAAAACAAATCCTTCTGGAGTGGAGGCGGTCTCTGCGTTTTTGGTTGCGTAAAAGGCCTTTGAATCACTGTAGTGGCCATTCCAGATGACTGTGCTGAAGCATATTGGCTTGGGGCAAAAAAAGTATGGCTACTGTAAGGAGCAGAGTGCAGGTGAATATTACTCATCAGCAGAGGCACGAGGCAGGGTGACCCCGATTCCCATTCCTCTGTGCACGGTCTCCGGTGCCACTGGTGTGCCGGCTGAGACAGGGACAAACTCTGAGGAGGTTACTTTCACTTTATGCAGCTGACATTTGTCTTTGTGAAAAAGACCAGAGAATAGTCTCCGCTAATCACAGACATCATTATGTTTGGTGGATATTCCGGAGTCTCCATTTACTGGAATATGGGTGAGATATTTCCTCTTACTTCCAGCATGGTTCGCCCCGATACAGGACAGCCAGTTTGATGGTATCTCTATTTGAGGATTAGACTACTACATGATGTAGAAAACTTGGTCAGAGAAAACTACAGTCCCGGTGATTGACAGGCCGATATCTTGAGTTGAGACTTGGATTTGACTGCTACTATCAATGTCTGGATTGACAGATATTTAAACAAGCATTTGCAATGCAATATGTCTTGCATTACTGAAAGTTTGAGCTATTGGCATGGCTAATAATAATGCTACGCCAATACCTCAAACTTTCAGTAATGCCAAAGCTATTGCATTGCAAAGCAATCACGCTTTATCTATAAATATCTTAAGCTAAAGCACAGGTGCTGCAATTGCTTCAAAAGTAAAGAAATAGAAAAAAATGATTTTCTATTTCTTTACTTTTGAAGCAATCGCAGCATCCCCGCTTTAGCTTAAGATGTTTAAAACTAAAGCGCGGGTGCAGCCATTGTAAAAATAATAAAAAGCAAATAAGCAGAAAAAGGCATGCGGTAACACTCGGTGCCGTAAATAAAAGAATGGCGTGGCCTGTATTATTCCTGCCAAGGCGTGTCTGGCAGCGTACATAAAAATAGGTGGTGCAGGAGAGTGTCCTGCCTGCAACAGCAGGCAAGAGAAAAACATTCAAGAAAATAATGGTTGGAGGCTGTAATTAAACCTGCCGAGCAACGCCACATGTAACGAGGAATGTCCTAATGAAAGATTACAAGAGAAGAAAAGGCGGTACTAAGGGGGAACTACTAAGCCAATTGACCAATGAAAAGCCACCATTTAGAAAGCACAGTAACAAGAGCCAATTAAATAGATGGGCAGAAAGTAGGCCAAGCTTCATGCCCATATCCTGATTACAGCATGTCTCGAAGAGACAGCACAGGCGCTGCCTAGGAAAGACCTAAAAAGGGTGAGTATCCTCAAAGTTTTTTACCTCTTTAAATATAACAGAATCTCCATCACCCCCATCCTCTTCTTACTAGAATGATTGGGAGGGGAAGCTGCTGAGGGTATGAAGGGAGGCCCTCACAAGGCTTAGGTGCTCCAGACTTTCAAAGATACCACTGGGTAGCCAAAGCCAACTAATGCTATATCGTGGAGGGCCCCAGCGTCACAACGGCCAAAAATTATACTAGAGTGAGCAAGTGACCTCTGGGTCGTTACAAACTATATTAATAATTAAACATACATGCTTCTCTGAAATGCATCTGCTATGATGAATGCATTGGGTATGGTGGAGGCTTGTTAGAAGGGATGAACATGAGATTTTGTACTGCCGTGCGATGCCGCTAACCGAACATGCCTTGCTAATGCCAGCATTCAAGCCCTTGGCGATGGCTTCATTTGCAAGAAGGGCTCACTCAGCTTAGGCAGCTTTTCCCATTGGCCAGTTTCAGTTGCTAGAAGACTATAAACCGAGAGCTGGTCCTAATGCATTAATGTTTAGATTTACTTTCAAATGGGCTAGGCAGCCAGGGCGTTTCCTGCTTTCCCTCTAGAATGTCCCGAATTCATTCCTCTGACTTTATAGAAAAAGACAGGTTTTGAAAGTTTAGAAATTAGGATATACTGCCAAGAGATTGTGGGAGGAGGAACTTTGTGATCCCATGGTTGATTAGGCTTGGATATACCACTGGTCTCAAGTGAAGCCGGTTCCCATGAACTACAGTTAAAAAACACATACATTTTTATTTTTTTTACACAGAATGTTTTACACCCCTGCTCTGGTCCATAATGTGATCAGTTTCAATTAGTAACAAATGTCAGATGTGCCATTGAGTGTGCAGGCTTATGTCACCTGGCTTGGCAATGCTTGCTAAACTCTTACTGGGGCAGGTTTATTTAAATATTGTCTAACATTATAGGCTATTCATATGAAGTTTGTGAGGTAGTGGTGCTACCAGCTTCAAAGAGAGAAGCTCAAACAGTTCTTCCCAAGCCCGATAGGAACCCGACCCACATCTCGTCTTATCACCTACTCTTCATACTAAACGTAGACGTTAAATACCAAGTAAAGTCCTAGCTAACCGCCTCTTAGAACCCCCCCTTGAGGTTGGTGTACAATGACCAATGTAGTTTTACACATCAGATAAGCACTCTTCAAATATACGCCAGCTGACGTTTGTGTAAGCCGGTCGGATCAGGCTTGCACCCTGGCCCTACTTAATATTAAACAGACCTTCAACACCGTCTGTTTGACCTCTCTATAAGTGCTACGGGCTATAGGCCCTATCTATACTAAAAGGATTAAGCTGTGTACACCCTGCCACTACCCCAGGACCGGAGAGCACGATGGTCTCAGTGATTTGGTACGGAGCGCGGAACAAGATAGGGCTGCCCTCTGTCGCCCATGCTCTTTGCACTTACTATGGAACAGCTTGCCTGCAGACTACAAAGTGTGCTTAACCTGTGGGGAAAGAGCTGGTGGGTGTCATCCATGTAGTGGCCATGTATGCCGATGATAATCTGGTGTACCTGCCGCATCCAATCAATGTACTCTGTTCCAAATCTGTTGCAGGCTTTCACAAAATTGTAAAATCTCAGGTCTTCTTACTAACCAAAACAAATCCAAATTATTCCCGATTGGGGGGGGAGCGGGCAGAGGAGGAGAGGAAGGAGCTTAACAGTGATGACTTCCCTTAGTTGGCGATTTCTTGGGAAACATCAGATTTTATATACATAGGCATAGGAAGAACATTGGAGGAGGACAACAGCCAAAGGATGAATATGAGGTGCCTGGTAGCCGGCCTACAGTCATCCATTACGTTTAAGAAAACACTCCCACTATCGGTCAGGCAGAGGCAAATATGTTTTTCCTACCCAGATTGTCTTCATGTGCTGCAGGGGGGGCACCTATTTGCTCCCTCGGCAGAAGTATGTAGCCCTTGCCCTCTAGCAAACTGATGGGTGGTCTGAAATGGGCAGGCAAAAGGAGCAGAGTTAAACCTGACTCTGAAGCAGGTGTGAGCAGGGAGGGCTGAAGGTTCCGAATGTCCAACTCTACTCATTGGCGGCCCAGCTGCAGCATGTGCTCCTCCTCCGAGGCTCGCATGATGAGCCACTCCCCACTTTACTAATGAAGGCCCAGGTGGCCCCAGGTTATCCTCCCTTACATGAGCCATCATGCTTGCTATTTCTGCAACAGAGTATGGCCAACAATGATTAAAAGGCAGCCTTTCGCAGCAGACATGCCCCTGTGGCACATCGCCCTGTTGCCACAGATAGCATGGACCAAGTCGTTGGAAAGGAAAGGTGAAAAAGGTGTGGGCTGCCGAGTTTTGGCATATTTGTACCCGAGAATAGATTTCGATCTTTGGAGGAAGCACCGGCGAACTTTGGGATTAGTTCAAGTCAGTTCCTATAATATGCAAAACTAGCTCACACAGCCCTGCCCTACTGTAGTCACCTTGTGGCTCACATTTGTGAGCGCTACGAGCAGACAAACCAGCACAGTAGTTACACGCGAAATGGCAAATTTACAGACAGGGAGAGGATGAGAGCTTGTGAAGGGGTGTCGACAGTGTCCAATAAGGCACACTTTAAACTGATACAGCTTAATTACATACATTGTTAGACAGAGGCACAAGGAGAACATAATTTGTGCAAAAACTATTTGGTAAAGTTGGAACCAGGTACGGTAATGCAGTACTGCTTGTTACAAAGACTTATTTTAACACATTACATTTTTAGTGAAATGACAGAGAGAGCCCCATTTACATACCCTCCCCAGTAGTCATATCCAGCCATTTTTTTTTTGAACAAGCATTTTAATAGCCTTGAGAATTATTTTAAATACTTCAAATATTGGGCAAGGAATGGAGACAGGGGGATAAAGGTGATTGCACAGGAGCACACAGTTCAGCCAAATGAGGGGGGGGGGGGGGGGGCATGATTAAAGCCAGGTTTCCTGCTTCCACAGTTTCCAACTAGCACTCTAGACCACAACTGGGGTGGTGCTCATTGTGACGAAAAGACCAAGGGACTTTTCTTCCAAGGGAAAAGTCACTGCACTGTGTGCGCAGGGTTATTCTGCAGTATGGGATTAAATGGGATCACTGACAGAATATCGAGGAGGAGAATATCGACCTACCAAAATATCGAGGAAAAAATATAGAATGCCAAAATATCGAATCCCTATCTACAAACAGGTAAGTACAAAAATATAGAATCAAAACTATTGTTGTAAAAAATATAGTTGGTCAAAATATCACATTTTTTAAATGTCTTAAAAGTAATGTAAAATTAATGAAATAATAAAAATAATAAATATAATTAACTAACACATACATTAATTATTTATTAATTGTAAAGTTATTTAAGTAAGTAAAAAAAACTTTTTTTAATACATATATATATTAACGTAATATTAATTAAAAATATTCATTATTTTTAGCGTAGGATAGCGGGCGGGTAAAATTTACTATTACCACCCCAGTAAGTGCAACAGTAGGGAAAGCATTGGATAACAGGAGGGTAACATTTACTATTCCCACTCCAGTGAGTGCAATAGTAGGGAAAATATTAATTTAATATTTTATTACAAATAAATTAATTATTAATACCAATAAAAAAAAGTATGAAAATTACCAATCACAAAATATTTAAAAATTAATTATAAATACCAATACATTTTATTTTAAAATTAATTACCTATCAATAATTAACAATCAATTAATTTTCAATACCAAAAATTAATACAAATACCAATTAATAAATAAATTAGTTAATATACAAAAATAATTACAATGAATTACAATTAAATTACTTCCCACCATATTCCCCTATAAACCCACAACAAATAATCTAATACAATTAACATAATTATCAATTAAACAATTAATACAAATTAATTACCAATAATTAAATAACCAATTATTTTTCAATACCAAAAATTGATAAAAAAATATCAATGAATAATTAACAGTAAATTAACCACCACTACACACAAATATTTTCCATAATTTCTTAAGTATAATTAAAATACATCCCACCCCATTACCCTATAAACCCACAACCCGCTCCGAATAATAAAATATAATCATCAATTAATACAAATTTATTTCCAATTAATAAAAATTACCAATTGAAAATTATTTACCAATTAATAATTAATTGCAATAAATGAATCATCAATACCAATAATTACTTAACAATTAAATTTCTTCCCACCCTATTCCCCTATAAACCCACAACAGAAGTAAAACGCAAAATTAAAATTAATAATTCCTAAAAATGATTATTTAATGTACTATAATTAAATGACTTCCCACCCTAATCCCCTATAAACCCACAACGGAATTAAATTACACAAAAATTAAACATCAAATTCATTACTTTAAAAATATTCAAACATACATTACAAAATTAATACATACTTTTAACACATACTAACATTTAAAACACTATAAAAAAAATAAAAAAGCGATATTTTTAACCACTATATTATGACTGTCGATATTACTTCTATATTATGTAAATCGATATTTACCTGATTTTCGATATTCTGCACCACTATATTTTGGCAATTCGATATTCTGTCCACTCTATATTAAAAAAAAAACCGATATTATGTCCAGTCGATATTTTTTTTCGAGATTATGGCTGTTCACTAATTAAATGTTAAGTCTAGTTAGTGCTGGAGTCTGCCCACCCCAGTGAATTGTCCACCCTATGAGGGGTCTTTTAAATTGTTTTTTAAATAGCGCTTACGGCATGTATTGTGGCCATTTAAAAGTCCATCCAGTATCTTCATATGATAGGAAAAAGGCAGAGGCAGATGATGTGATCTTTTCTTTAGGTCCTGGGCCTGTAGGTGGTACTGGGAAGTATCTATGGTGGACAGGGTTGTTTACCACGGGTCTTTTAGGTGTCATTCCATGTGTATGACAGATTTTTCCATTTTGTAAATTTCAGTATCAAAATGTGCCAATAGCGAGCAATTAAGCCTTTCTCCAGGAGGTGGTAAAGAGGTTGAAGATAAATATGGTATGAGACAGTAATCAGACTCACTAATCAATATCCGTTAGAGATATACCTTTTAAAAAAAGGCTTGTAAGGTATGGAATTAAACCCCAAAAATGCCATCGGCTGATAGCCCCCGTATACCCAAGGAATGTCTTCTGATGTTTTCGGGCACACAATGTTTCTACACACTTGCAAAAGGACCTACGAATTGATAGTGGAATGTAAGCCACTCAATTGGGATATTTTTAAACAATAAGAATTAAAACTGAATACACGCCTCATTGACCATTTCCCTCTGTCTCTATTTCATGAACCCTCCCCATTTTGCGCGGCTTCTCTTTCTTTTGCAGTTTATTTTTTCCTGTTTCTCTTGTAATGTTTCAGTCTCTCTCCACCAGTCTCCATCTTTATCTATAATTCTGCTTCTCTTGCTCTCTTTCCCCACCTCTGTCTCAATGTCTTTCTAGATCGTACTGCCTTTCTGTCTGTTTTTTTACTTTCTGTAGCTTTCCTTCCACCACTTGTCTTTTGCTTCTTCTCTCTCTCATGTTCTGATTTCGGTCTCTCGGTTTACATACTTCAGTCTAACTTTTTCCTCGGTGTGTCCCTGGCTTTCACTCTTTCCATGTCTGTCTTTCTGTATCGCGCTGTATATATTGGTCACTCTCCCGGTTTTACTGTCTCTCTCGCCAATTCTATGTCCATCCCTGGCTTTCTCGCTCTGTTTCTCTCCCTCTGCCATTCACTGACATTCTCTAGTCGTCTTCTCTAAGGTTTCTGGCTGACCAGTTCAGTATTATTGCCCGAGACCAAAGCAGTGTTTCAGACTAAACTGAGACACGCGTAGGCCAGGCAGGGCCTCTGGGCACCAGATGTTGGCCTCAGTCCAGCATTTGCAGGACCCTGGGCAGAGTTGTTGAGATCAGAATCCGACGGGGACAAAAAATTGGCCTGGGCATAAAAATTAAAGTGACCCATCCACATTAGTAAACTAGACAGCTTATAAAAAAAGTGGCCCATATTTGCAAATCAAGACAGTTTTGAACTTGTGAAGTAAAGGGAATATTTCAAGAAATGAGAGACTACGTGCGTTTGTGCTTGCTGCAGGGAAGGTTTATTTAAATATCAGGGAAATCAACTACAAATACAAGCCCAATAGCTAATAAAACAGCCCTACAAACTGATAAAAAGCACGGTGTCACTGTCAACAGCCCAACGGGCACTGCTTCATTGCCCTATGCAACAGTCCGACCCTGGCTGAGATCTCGAAGGGCCTAAGGGTTCGAGACGGAGGGCAGGAAATTTTATATGACATTTGTATAGCTCATAATCTGTCTTTACTATACTATTGGGTCAGGGTGATTCTCGGTTGTGGCTACATGCATGCCAACATTTCAGAAGAGCAAAGTGGGAGATTAAAAAAAAATCGGGAGAATGGGGTCTTGAATCGGGTTACTGTCATGTATGGGTTTTGGAAGTGTGCTGCTCAGGGCCGGCTTTAGCACTGGTGGCGCCCTGTGCGACAGTGTTTGTTGGCGCCCCCCGTAGACTCCCTCATTACTAACCTTTAACAGTGCCCCCTCAAGTCTCCATAAACACTCTCTGCGCTTCCTATACCAGACAATCAATTGTGTGTGTAAAATAGGTTATAGGAAATGTTACATAAGCCAGAAGACTACAAAGTGAGTCAAATGTCATCCATACTGGTAGACAGTATAGTTTAAGAGTGCTTAGACTGGAAAAGCACAGACTCAGAATTTAAAACATAACCCCATGTTTGGGGGTTACATCTAAGAAGGTTTTTTTAAGCCAAAATGAATCCTTTTAAAAACATCATAATAATGAAAGCCCGAGGAAAAAAATCATAGTTCTTTTAATCTATACCTTGCAGTTTGCATGCAGCTCTTTGATGAGTTATTAGCTCACTGTTCCATGTTAGGATTTTAGTAGTAACAAAAGGATCTCTGACAAAAGCACTAACCTATTTAAAATATATGCACTTTGTGATCTGCATAGTTCTTTGCAGCAGGCATCTTAAACCTATGTGCTAACATAAAATGAGTTAAATCCTCCACTAGACAAAACTCCTCTTTCCTGGAAGAACATTAATCACTGTTATCTTGGCATGTTTATTTTTGCATGAAAATTTCAGAGGCCAGCAATGCAGCAGCAGGTGCTTTTAACACCATAAAACACTTCCAAACAGGCGCCCCCTCGAAGAGTCAGCACTTGGTGCGGTGGCACCGGTCGCAACGCCCTGGAGCCGGCCCTGGTGCTGCTGCAGGACTGGACATTTGAAAAGCAAATGCACGTTTTTTTTTCTTACCTTTCAGAAGCATGACAGGTTGCTGGCAGTGCATATTCTACCCACCCCCCACCATTCCCTCCCTGTGTGGCAGCCCAGGCTGAAACAGCTTCCCGGGCACACACAACCGTACTTCAAAGGTCTTTAAAAGACCATTCCCTTGTTAATGAGGCTTTGTTGGGTTTTCACCCTTTCTAGAGCCCCTGCATCGCCACTCTCACTGTTGCTGAAAGAATTAGCACGTTACACAATACCAAGCCCCCCCTGTCTGCTGAAACCCCCCAGGAATCGGGAGACTAGCCTTGAAATCGGTAGTCTCCCACCTGAATCGGGAGGGTTGGCATGTCTGCTGCTAGGTTTCTAAAGCTGATGCCCCAAGCCTGCTTCAGAAGTACCTCCCTTAATCCCACCCTTAGGGTTACCTGGGGGCTGGGCTTCAAGTGGGATGAAAAAACTGGAGGGGGAGGGGTCTCAAAGGGGTGTAGCCGACGTATTTATGGGCGTGGTTTAGAGGCACTTCAGCTGAAAACTTATGCTTAGCATTGTGTGAGGCCTGACTGGTAGTTTGCTACTTCTGTAATTACATCCGGATATACAATCCAGGAACTAACAATGCACTTACAACAAGCCAGTACTATTGGCTTTGTCAATGGTTGCTAGATGCGCAACATAAATATGCAACAATCATGGCTTGGTAGCAGGCGCGCAACACCCATTGCACTCACAGGGCTTCAGCAGAGACCAGTCTCAGCACCTGCCTTTAAGACCCTGTCCACTAAAGCCCTGCCTGGAGGAGACGCTGCTTGAAAGAGACCCTGCACTGACCCCTTTCTGCAGCCCACCGTCAAACACGAGTCTCTCCAGAGACTCTCCCTCGACTCTAGCACACAGGGCGAACTGGGCCCAGGGGTCCGATAACCAGAGGGGCGTAAAACAGCTTTCTGTCTGCATTATGGGAATGCAAACAGCAGTGTCCCTGCCGCCTCCAGTGACTTACATGAACATATTTTCGCTCATTTTTTTTAAAAACACATAAGGCACTGTTTATCAGCCCGCTTTCTTGCCTTCTCTCCCCCTGCTGCTACACAATTAACCCCACCCGCCTCCTACAAACAGCTTGGAGCCCGAATGAGGAGCTAATTACTTTGTGTGTGATTCAGGCAAGTTGGGGTAAGCACCATGTTTTATATAAATTACCTTACCGCCTGCGCTCAATTTCAATCAACTATGCCCACGCCGATCTGCTCCACAGCCCGCGCTTTCCGCACCACCCACGCTCCTTTCACATCTCGAGTGAGATTCAGACATAGCATTCACGTAAACCAATCCCGATGCTGCTTTTATACTGTTTGTATAAATGAACCACAGTACAGCAGCACCTGATTGGTTAGAGCGAGCAAAGGCAACTCCCATATTGAGACCAGGCTCACTGACGCAGTGAGGTGAAGTACGCATGTCTGGTTGGCCTTGGTGAAAGAAACACGAAACTGACATAGGCCCTTTCGCTTTTCTTTAACCACTGAGTCGTTGCTTTAGGTGGACAGGCTACGTCTCAGTCAGCACTCGAGTTATGATGCCACCCGACCGTGGTGCAGGCAGCAGGGAGCGCTGGCAGTGGAGCAGAGCAACTTGAGCACAGTTCACTGAATTTGAACGCAGGCGGTAAGGTAAGTTACATAAAACCAGGGCTTTAAAACAGTGTTGTGTAATATTTAGTATCCCCTCGGGATTGTGTATCCCCCTAGCCAGGGCTTTAAGTGGGATGAAAAAACTAGCGGGTCTCTCCAAGGGGCGTGTCCAATGTAATTAAGGGCGTGGGTTAAAACCATATGAGCTAAAAATCTTGGCATAGTGTGCCGCCCTTGTATTTTGCTGTTTCTGTCTTTGCATCCAAATATATGATACAACAAGTAACATCATACCTGCAACAAGTCAGGACTATTGTGGTTGTTAGTTACATAAGATAAATAGGCAGCAACTATGACTTGTATATAATATTGAACAAGCATTGGCATAGCCAATAGGTCTCGCTTTTGGGACCTTATTAGTATTTAGTTATGCAGCACAATATCCTTGGTGCAACAACATCAACTGTTGCATGGCTAAACACTTATAAGGTCCCAGAGGCGAGACCTATTGGCTATGCCAATGCTTGTTAAAATAATGTTGGCCCTGCCGACATCATTCTACAGCACAATAATAAGTGAATGATTCCGGGAACTGGAAATTTCTTTCTGCCCAAAAATACCTTTTAGCCGGAAGTGGCCAACGGCATGTGCAAATCTGTTACACTTTTTTTTTTATAAAATAGAAAACGCAGAGGAGCTCCGCGCCCAAGGGCGGCAGAGGCTTGTTTTGAGCCGGCCGCCTTCACGTGTGGACAACAAGCTGTGAACTTGGCTAATCCGGGCGGGCCATCACCGTCCCACGGCTACACAGCCAGGCTTGTGTACCAAGGAGGAGGGCAGAGACAAGCGCTTTCAAGGAGCAAGGGGAAAGCAGAGACAAGCTGCCATGTGAGGAGGCAGGCTGGGCTGCAGCCGCGGACATGCCCATGGTGCCTTCGAGATCCTGGGCCGGCTGACACACGGGGCATATGTGGGCTATGGAGGGGCGGGCGAGAGCACAGACAAGCGCTCACTTTTCCGCAGACGACTGACAAGTTCATAACCTTTGCAGTCTCCGCACAGCAAGTCGCACTTTCTTCGGTGCTCTTTGGACAAACATTGCCTGCGCCTTAAATACGTCTCCTCCAATATCCCCATAGTGTACCTTGTTTTATGGAATATGCCACGGGATGTTGCTACCCCAGAAAACAAACATTTCTCGGCTTGGCCCTTAGATGGTCTCACAACGCAAACACTCTGGTGCCGCAACAATGGGCTGCATTGTGCTTTAAGGGGGTGCTTTGTTTCGAGTTCAGTTCTCCCCACTCAGTGACTCAATTGAGGCAACGGGTTAGTCGATGCCCTGTTGTTTAATGGGCTGCTTTATGTATTTATGGGCTGCTTGGACTGCGGCTAAAAGGGCCCGTGACACACAATAGGTTGTTTCTAGTTGGGCTTTGAAAGAAACTAAACTTTGATCATTTGAAAAGCAACGGAGCTTGGTACTCCAACCAGAAAGGAAGTGGGTAATTTACGGCTGCCATCAAGAAGACAAATGCGTGGGGGAAAGTTTTGCCATCGGACGGCTTACAATTGTGTATAAAACCACCCTAGGAATACAAATAGCATGGTATTCCTCCGAGAACACAACAAAAGAGAAGTGGATTGCAAGCGGCATTTTTTAGCACACTGACAATCCCTCATCGCGATCACTCTAAAAGCAAAAGTGATCGCAATGACGCACGCTAGGGATGCGCGCGCAACAGCGGGGGGAGGGGTATGGTGCTGAAGGCTGGCGCAGGAAAGGCAGATGGCAGGGCGAGAAGGGAGGGGGAATGTGGGGAGCAGCTGAGCGCGTGCACGCCATCGTGCACTGTAGCTTGTCGCCAGCGCAAAAATGTGGGTCGCATTTTCTAAACCCACCTACGCAATGTCTCACCAGGCCAGCGCATGTGCTGGGTCAGGCGAGACCTAAAAAGCTTCCACTTAATGCCCTGGCGGCACCACAACAATGCTGCTGCTCCTGAGTTAAATAAAAAACAAGGGAAATCCTGAGAGAAAATGACTCTCTTTAAAGGATTTCCGTTCCCCTACAATGCTCACCTGGCATGACGGTAACTTCTCCACTAGTGAGAAGTGAGCAGTGTGAGCAGCGCACATCAATGTGCCTATTGTCACTTCAGTCCGTAAAAAAACTGACCGCCTGTGCCAGGGCACAAAACCGAGCCTGATGCAGATCCGTTTCGAGGCCCCCTTTAAAAAACTGCCGGTGCTCAGCACCGGTGAGACCCAGCCAACTTAAAGCCCTGCCCCTAGCATCGGCAGACTCCGGAGGTCTTGCCTATTGGCCACCTCGGACGGCCCACGAGCAGGCCCTCCCACATCAGGAGAGGTGAGCCTCGGCTCTAGGAGGCAGAAGCAGCAGTGCTCGGAGCCGAGCAGCTGTTAGTAAAGCACACCTATCTCTGCTTAGAGCTTACAGGGGCACACAGGTCACGAAATTGAGCACGAGCTGGGCTTTTGCGTGAAAACAGTACTTTTGCAAGTGTTTTGTACTGAAGTGTAACTAGTTTTGAGTCACCCACAAAGGGAAAGCAAAGTAAAGGTATGGAGTAACGAATTAGCATCCACACCCCAACAGAGCCTGAAAATACTTTAAATGAACGATTCAATAGTATAGTGGTGAGTCACTCTGGGTCAGTGGACGCTCTGCCATTCCACACGTCGCACCAGTAGGTAAAACTCTTCACGCACTACAGCTTGTGCTGTGGCTTTCCCTTTTGTGTGTTTCCTTCTTCCTCAGGTACATTTCATGGAGAATTGTACAAAGCTGCCTGGTGCGAGTGCGTGGGAGTAAAGGAGTCCTTCAGTGGTTGGAGGATGGATCCTGCTGAAGCTGTACAATTTCACTGGCTGTCGAGGGTCTAGGTTCTGGGGGAGCGGATACTCTTGCTGTGCTGATACACTGCTGTGACTGAAGGGGCTGTCGAGCGACACCCGCTTTACCTGGCGTAAGATACGGATACCCTACTGTGAAGAGCTTGAGAGGGTGCACTTTTCATGTTGAACCGACACATTGGTGTAAATGAAAGGGTTTGAGCTGGGGTTGAGAGAACACCCTGTTTTTGTTGAACGATAAACACTTCTAAGAAGAGTTTGATGTTGGGGTTGAGAAGGAATAGTCCTCCTGCTATGCTGACACATAGGTGTAAGTGAAGAGGTTGAGCTTGGGGGTTGAGAGAACATGTTCCTTATGCCGTGCAAGATACCCTGCTGTGAAGAGGTTGGCCATGACTAGTTTCTAGACCAAGAAACTACTGAAGATCCCATTAGAACCTCAACCATGCCATGAGGAGGCTGTGTAAGAGTTTCCTGATCCTTAGAACATGTGCGCACTCTATTGCCAAGATAGTTGACACAGTGGGGCTGCTCTGTTGTGCACCCTTGAAACACAGTGACAAGGAATCCAACAGTACGTAAACTCTCTGACTCACCCTACTGCCTTCTTGCTCATAGACAATACATGGTCTCCAGATCTACCGTGGCTTGTATTGGCCCTCTATGTTCATCCTACACCTCATTGGTCCATGTTCACGTTTTGTTCTCGCCACCTGTGCTAAGATGTTGCTGCAGACCTTCACTGCTCCTTTTGTTAAATTATTTTAGTACAGCATGCCTAAGCTTGCTCCTCAATGCTCAAATTCTTGGCATCTCTCAGTTCTGCATTTATTTGCCTGTTAATATGGTGTTCAGAGTTGAATATAATATTTTAGGTAAGTGCTCCAGAACTGGATACTATACATGTGATGAGACACTGGAAATGTTCACAATACCACAGATGAGGCCTGCAAAAAAGCACACTAGGCTCCCAATGAGATTTCTAGATCAGGAGACAGTGATCTAGAAGTAATTTTGAGAAATTAACATAATACAATGAGATCTCTAGAAAAACACCACTCGACTTCCAGAAAGGGGGACAATGCTTAAGATGTGATCTCTGTAACTGGACACTTTAATGTTAGGATGTTAATGTTAAAGTGTAAATTAAGATAATGATTTTTATCTTTTCTTTTCTTTTTAAGTACTTTTAATGTCTCAAAGGATTCTTCTTTTAAAATTGTGAGTTTTAATCAACTGTACAATAAGTTACTTACTTACTGTAACTGGGCACAGTACTCACGATGAGGCCAGGGGCTTAGCTTCAGAGGGTGCTGGGTGTTTGGGGTGTTACATTCCCCTACTAAATGTATTTTCTGGTAAATAGTTGGGTACAGGTGCTTTCAGTCAGGTATTGTGAGATGTCAGTCGAATTTCACCAGGGATGTTTACATACACAGACAAAAACACATGCACACACTTTCTCCCTCTCTGTTTTGAAAGTCCTCAAAATATTGGATTATTTTTACAAAATATTGTGTTTTCTCATTCAGTACTCCTACTAATCACATTCTTCTCCCTTACCACTGCTACCTTGGCCCCTCTCATGCACCCTGCTTGTCGTAAAATGTATTGAAACAGTATATGCCAGCCCGATTGTCGGAAAATCTGAAGCTCACAGCCCCCCAAACATAGTGACCAAGCTACGCCACTGGATGAGGCTCCCAAAACCATGTACACAACTACAAATGGATCTTCAGAAATGGACACACTAGTCAAGGAGCTTCTAGAACTAGACATAGCTTTTGCCATATGAGATCTCCGGAACCAGACACAAAGTTCCAGAAGTGGTCTCTAAAACAGAACACAATGCTTGATGTGTGACACAGTACTTGAGTTGGGGGCTTATTGAAAGAGACCCCCTAATGTTACACACTGGGTCGTACTTGGGAAACAAGGTTTGAGTCTGGCAGTCCAGTTCTCAATAAAGGACTCGGCTTTTTTGTTTCTGTTTTCGGCTGTGAGCTCTGATTATTTGAACGGACAGCCTCAAAATATTAACTAATGCTATAATGAAACAAAAAGATTACTTTAGGGAAATGGAATGAAAAGAACATGAGTTAAACAGAATTAAAAGGTAGAGCAAAGCATCACAGTAACGGAAAAAGCAAGGAAATAATGCAAAGAGTAAAGTGGGAACAATGAATAATTTCAGGATTGAAAAAGAGCGAGAGAGAATGCATGAGAGGAAAATTGAGAAAGAAAACATTTTGGCTGTTTAATTAAAAAAACATATATTCAAACCTTACCTACATGGATAGTAGCAGAAAACACCTTCCTTATTTGCATGTGGACATGTGCCTGGTTGTGCTATCTCATGTGACACCTCTGACTCCTTATTCGACCCAGAGGTGATTATACAACAAATTAACACTGAAAGCCGAGCCAAGGGTCTGCCTTCGCTCTTAATGCCTGTGCACAAGCTGGACCTTGAAAATGTTTGCATTAACATTTGGAACATTTGCAATTGATAGGTCACATGATAACGCTGCACTGAGTAGTACTTATCGAAAGTGATAGTTTTTAAAACATGGATTTAGAACCATTTCTGCCACCACAACTACACTGGTGACCGTGCCATTAGTAAAATAAGAGGCAAGACAGTTGTTATGTGAACCCTGGCTACATCCCAGAACATTTTCAAGCAACATTATGGTCTATTTATTCAAACAAGGTAAGTTTTTGTGCCGCTGGTATTCTGAAATCATATATTTGAAAGTGCTTGTGAAATCAAATATATGCCTAAGATCACCAAATTAAGCAGGGGAGCCACGATTTATCCTGGCTTTCTAATTTCACTTTGTAAAAATCAGTCACTAAATGGGTATGGTTTTGTCTCCTTATCATTTTAAGGTTTTGTTTTTACCTCTTTATGAATTTTTCTGCAATTTTCATTTAACACAAACTCAACCGTAAGACATTGGAGTGCTTCATATCAGCAATATTTAGACATTGGAGTGCTTCATATCAGCAATATTTACATTGTTAATTACATTAAACAAGGTCACATTTTGCTTTGGCATGGGGAGTTTAAGTGATTTGCCCAGAACCGTGGAATGTTGAGATGATGTTGAGACTTTAACAGCTCTCGCCGTAAATGTCAGAACGAGCGATAGAGCAGAAGGGTAGAGCATTTTGTGCCTGCTGCCAGTGTCCTGGGTCACACATAGCTGCTAATGTTCCAGATTGATTATGTGTGATATTTTCATAGTTTCAGTGTCATTATGAGTAACATTTAACAACTATGAGTGACACTTTCTCGGGAGCAAAATTAAGCAATAAAGATGAGGGAAACATAAATGTCAGAAATTACACCGATTTGAGCAACGAGAAACTCTCAGAAGATTTTAAAACTGCTGGAAAGTATCAGAAATGGAAAGGCCCTAGTGCCCTTGCAAATTGACTGTAGTTTAAAAAATGTGTAGCCATGATATCAACAGAGTACAGGATTGGTGATGTGAGCAAAATCTACTTAAAAATTCAAATATGAACTGCAGCATAAAGTACAAACAAAACCTGCATTGCTGAATTCGATTACCTAGATGGTTTCAATTACGGGTTCGGGAGCCGGGTGCACTCATGTGACAGTCAGGGAGTGTGACCTGAGCTGATGGCTGTAGAGCAACATTAAGTCGTACCAAGACAGGTGAACTGCTTTCCAAAAGTAGACTTATAATGTGTGACATTTTCTGCCATTTATGAAATTTTTTATCTAATCTAAAGTTGCATTCGGGGGCATGTAGTGTAACTTTTCTGTGCACTTTTGACTAAAAAGCCAGACCTTACTGAAGATGTTTGATACAACAGATTGAGCAATGATAAATAAAAATAGCTTTAAAGACAAGAAGACATGGAATGTATTCTGTTATTGAAACATGATGCTTCACACTTTGGTGCCGATTCCGATCCTGGAAAAATTTCCCCCGTACGAATTGTATCCGGAGTGTTTTCCGTACGAATCGTACAAGTAGCGTACAAACTGCCAAGTACAATTCGCATGGGAAAAACTCCATACGAATCACATCCGGTACATTTCCCCACACGTCCTCGGGTCGGAAACATCCCCGGACGATTTACCGTACGATTCAGAAAAATGAAGTCCGACCGCGCAAGTACGATCACTCCCGTCCTTTCGATTTTACAACTGTATGGAGAAAACACCGTACGGACCAAACTCCTATAGCAACCATGGAGACATGTGCCCGCATACGCGCCGAACACCCCACCGTGTATGAATGGATCGTACCAACACCCCACCAGTGTATGTACGGACCGTACCCCCACCCATGTATGAATGGAGCGTACCAACACCCCACCAGTGTATGTACGGACCGTACCCCCACCCGTGTATGCATGGAGCGTACCAACTCCCCACCCGTGTATGTACGGACCGTACCCCCACCCGTGTATGAATGGAGCGTACCAACACCCCACCAGTGTATGTACGGACCGTACCCCCACCCGTGTATGAATGGAGAGTACCAACACCCCACCAGTGTATGTACAGACCGTACCCCCACCTGTGTATGTACGGACCGTACCCCCACCCATGTATGAATGGAGCGTACCAACACCCCACCAGTGTATGTACGGACCGTACCCCCACCCGTGTATGTACGGACCGTACCTCCACCCGTGTATGCATGGAGCGTACCAACTCCCCATCCGTGTATGTACGGACCGTACCCCCACCCGTGTATGATTGGAGCGTACCAACACCCCACCAGTGTATGTACGGACCGTACCCCCACCCGGGTATGTACGAACCGTACCCCCACCCGTGTATGCATGGAGCGTACCAACTCCCCACCCGTGTATGTACAGACCGTACCCCACCCGTGTATGAATGGAGCGTACCAACACCCCACCAGTGTATGTATGGCGCGTACCCCCACCCGTGTATGTACGGACCGTACCCACACCCCACCAGTGTATTTACGGACCGTACCCCCACCCGTGTATGTACGGACCGTACCCCCACCCATGTATGCATGGAGCGTACCAACTCCCCGCCCGTGTATGTATGGACCGTACCCCCACCCGTGTATGTACGGACCGCACCCCCACCCGTGTATGCATGGAGCGTACACCCAGCCCCCCCTGTATGTACGGTGCGAAACACCACCACCGATGGATGGTGCGGACCAACACCCTGCCCGTGTCTGTACGCACCCTACCCCAGGCCCACACACCAGCACCCTCACCCAACATCGCGCATGTACGAGTCGTACTAAGCCATAGCAAAGGACAGCACTGTACAACAACATGGCCCATGTACACACCGTACAGACGCAAAAAACACTCGTACTGAACCAGGACAAACCAAAAAAACACAAGGAGAGTCAATTCGATGCACACAACACCACAAAACATATCCAACAAGCCCAAATACATCCTATACACTGACCTGCAACTGACAAACAGCTAAACAGAGGCCCAAACCACTACCACTCCTTATAACACACCCACCCAAAGTTCAAACACAGCCACACCCACAAATGGACCAATAAAAAGGCCCAGCACACACAAACCATGATCCTTTGCCACAGACCCCCTACTGCCAGACCACAGAGACAACGCACTGCACCATACTACATACATCAATACACCTTACACTTGCACTCCTTCACACAACCACCATCACAAACACACCCTCATCACATTCACACACACACACCTGCACAACCACACTCACACTCACACACCCACAACCATCCACACCCACACCCCCACAACCATCCACACCCACACCCCACACCATGGCCACTAACAAGAATCCAAAGTTCACAAAGGAGGAGCTGGAGGTCCTTGTCGACGAAATCGTCAGAGTCGAGCCACAGCTCTTTGGAACATTGGTCAGACGGACCAGCATAGCCGATAAATCTGCCATGTGGGAGAGGATTGTCAATTCTGTGAATGATGTTGGGTCCACCAGAAGGACCAGGCATGAGTGCCAAGCCAGGTGGTACGATCTGCGGAGGACGGTCCGCCGCAAAATGACGGACGAGCACAACCAGGCCAACATCACTGGAGGAGGGCCGCCCCGCAGACCGGTACACTACCATCCCTGGGAGGAGAAGGTGATGGTCATGCTGCCGCCGGTGGGAGTAGACGGAGTAGAAGGAGTCCGAGAGCCTGGTGAGTACACAAACAACTCGCCTCACATGGGGGGAACGCCATACACAACCAAAATACCAATCATGCACGCAAACCCCCAAAGCCTGCTCCGTACACAACCACACTCCAAAAACACACACATGCCACTAGCGCCTCCATGCGCCATGCCCCAAGCAAGGCCATGCCAAGTCACAGGCCACACAAAACACCAACACAAGACAGGATGTCCCTGATGCCGGGAGGGTGGGCCTCAAAACTAACATAGAGCAACTCTGAAGCACACAACAATGCCCTCAACCCATATGGCTTAGGGCACAGCCATACAAACAGTGTGTCCCCACACAGTACTGTTTTGCCTGCTAATGGTGGCCGCGTTGCAGGACGACATGGGTATGAAGGCACAATTTGCACATAACAGCAGCTAATGAAGACCCATCACTCTGAGAGAGTGTCAGCACACACCGCCACAGCAGCAGCGCAGACTCAGACACTCCGCCCAATGTGTGCCCGGAGATTAGAAACAAACCCACATGAACAAGCCAATGGCCTTTGAAAGACCTGCAAACTGTGTGTGCCCAGGAAGCTGTGCTGAGGTGACAGAGGTTGACACACAGAGGGAGGGAGAGGGGCAGAGAGAGGGACAGAGACAGAGGTGGACACAGGGAGACAGACAGAGGGAGGGAGGAGGCTGACAGAGGGAGGGAGAAAGGGAGACAGAGGGAGACGGACAGAGGAAGGAGGGTGACAGAGGGAGGGAGAAAGGGAGACAGAGGGAGATGGACAGTGGGAGGAGGCTGACAGAGGGAGGGAGAAAGGGAGATGGACAGTGGGAGGAGGCTGACAGAGGGAGGGAGAAAGGGAGACGGACAGTGGGAGGAGGCTGACAGAGGGAGGGAGAAAGGGAGATGGAAAAAGGGAGGAGGCTGACAGAGGGAGGGAGAAAGGGAGACAGAGGGAGATGGAAGGTGGGAGGAGGCTGACAGAGGGAGGGAGAAAGGCAGATGGACAGTGGGAGGAGGCTGACAGAGGGAGGGAGAAAGGGAGACGGACAGTGGGAGGAGGCTGACAGAGGGAGGGAGAAAGGGAGACGGACAGAGGGAGGAGGCTGACAGAGGGAGGGAGAAAGGCAGACAGAGGGAGATGGACAGTGGGAGGAGGCTGACAGAGGGAGGGAGAAAGGGAGATGGACAGTGGGAGGAGGCTGACAGAGGGAGGGAGAAAGGGAGACGGACAGTAGAAGGAGGCTGACAGAGGGAGGGAGAAAGGGAGACGGACAGAGGGAGGAGGCTGACTGAGGGAGGGAGAAAGGGAGATGGACAGTGGGAGGAGGCTGACAGAGGGAGGGAGAAAGGGAGACGGACAGTGGGAGGAGGCTGACAGAGGGAGGGAGAAAGGGAGACGGACAGAGGGAGGAGGCTGACAGAGGGAGAGAGAAAGGGAGACAGAGGGAGATGGACAGTGGGAGGAGGCTGACAGAGGGAGGGAGAAAGGGAGACGGACAGTGGGAGGAGGCTGACAGAGGGAGGGAGAAAGGGAGACGGACAGAGGGAGGAGGCTGACAGAGGGAGGGAGAAAGGGAGACAGAGGGAGAAGGACAGTGGGAGGAGGCTGACAGAGGGAGGGAGAAAGGGAGACGGACAGAGGGAGGAGGCTGCCAGAGGGAGGAAGAAAGGGAGACAGAGGGAGACGGACAGTGGGAGGAGGCTGACAGAGGGAGGGAGAAAGGGAGACGGACAGAGGGAGGAGGCTGACAGAGGGAGGGAGAAAGGGAGACAGAGGGAGACGGACAGTGGGAGGAGGCTGACAGAGGGAGGGAGAAAGGGAGACGGACAGAGGGAGGAGGCTGACAGAGGGAGGGAGAAAGGGAGACAGAGGGAGACCAAATCACCCTTGGGTGGTGTGGCCATGTCCGCTCGTCAGCAGGTAGACTGTGTGCATGTAGACAAGGTTTGGCAGTGCGTGAACCCCCCCTTCAACCCTTAATAAACACTGGGCCATGTGTCAATCTGTGCACGAGTACATCCGTGCAGCAGGCACAAACAGAACCTTACACCCAGTATACCCACCCACTGTGTTTGTCAGAACCCTGTCACAAATGGTTAATTTACCAACCTGCATTCTCAAATAGCATGGAAAAAACGCCATTTGGCCACGTACAGTGCAACACGTAAGGCGGCTCTGCATGGCTTGCTACGCCCGCTCACTACACTGCTGACTGTGTTCCCAAAAGATGCATCAACTAAGATTGTGTCACACATAGGTAAAGTGTCGAAAGCTGTGGCCAAGGGACATACCCATGCACAAGTGCACTGTGAGAGGAATGCTAGCCAAATCCAACCACCCAGAGGAACTGTGCCTAATCAAAAATGAATGAAACATGGATGTCGCATGTAACACAATTAACACTGTCTCTCTCACACACAGGTCAACGTCGTCGATCTCCCCCCAACACTGGGGGGGAAGACTCACAGGACCAGGCTCTGCGTGAAGAGGACCCCACCGGCAGCGATGACTCTCACCACTCCGTGGATGACCCAGACCAACCTGGCCCCTCTGGTGTCCAACCACCTGCAGCACCTGCATCAAGTACAACTGTGCCAACCACCACCCCCATTCCTGCCACATCCCAGGAGACACCCAGGAGCCCTGCCCGCACACAACAACACAGCTAGTCTGTCCACGAGGGACAAGGTGCTCCGGGCTCCCAGGAGGAGGCAGGCGACACCGCAAATGCCATCCCTCAGGGGTCCCGGAGACCCGATGTGCCCACAACGGCAGGCCAGGCGCAAGTGGGCAGGGGTGGTGGGAGTGGAGGACGGCGGAGGCGCGAACCTGACCAGTTGGCTCAGGAACCGGTAATGTCACACGTCAGCACCATCCTCGACTCATACCGGCGTGACACCAGGGGCATCAGCCAGGTTGTGTCCACCCTCGAGGAGATGAAGACCCTGCAGGCCGAGCAACATGCCAGTCAACAGCTACATCAAGGACGGATGGAGGCAAGACTGGCTGAGCTCGTGACGGTGCAAACGGACATGACCCGTGTACTCCGTCGGATTGCCGAAAACATGGGCAACCCTCCCTGTGCCACCAGGCGTAGAACATCACCACCCACAGGGAGGGATCAGGAGGAGGATTCATCCGACGGAGCATCCCACGCATAGTCACAGCCTGCTTCTGAGGGTCCCCGCAGGAGGGTGGGTCGTCCACGCAAAAGACCGTGAGAGTCAGCGGAACATCACCATCTCCCAGGTCACCTGGCCTGGCACCTGGCCCTCTGGCCCAACAGCAGCAAATCTGTAAATGACATTCTCTTCCACATGGCCTTGCTGGTCACTGTCTGACCAATGTAGACAAAGACTGTGGCATAGACTCTGATGACTGTCAATGGCAAGGATACCAACTCCCCCTGTGAACTTTGGATTCTACACTCCCGCCAAGCACCTCTTGTCATCCCCCCAAACACGTGCCCCACCACAAATAAAAATCATCACAATCACCAGATGATGCCGTCATTTTGCATTATTCCACTACATGTGTGAGTTGTAAAGTCAAACTATGCCTGATTTCTGTAGTAACTCCAACCATCCATACCCTGGGGTCTGAGCCTGGCACAGGACACACATGGGTCATAATGTATCATCCAAGACAGACATGGAGCACCATACTCACCCGTGATGGGCCCAACCAGCTGAGGGGGTGCCCGCACAGCTGTGCCTACAGACCTATTTAGAAGAGCAACAGTCATGCGCAGAGGTCAGGGATCATGTGGAGTGTCCTGGGGTGGGAGTCCCAGGTATGTGTAGACACGTGGCAGAACCATGTTCTGCATGCTTGAGTCAGGTGGATGTGGAGAATGGTGGGCCGGGCAAGGTTGGATGCATGGAGATGGCACAATGGGGTGTTGGATCACAGTGCCACAAGGTTGTGTTGTGGTTGTGGGCTGCATCCAGAGTGTGTGTGTGGATTGAGAAGGTCATCCTGCAGCTGGCAGTGATCCACTCCCCCCATCTCTGTTGGACGTTGATGTGGCCTGGTCGCCGGATGTAGAAGCAGAGCTGTGCAGATGCACCCTGGATGTGGACAAGTATCATGGGATTTGTAACCCACATGTCCGTAGAGTGCAGGGTAGGATTAGACACGGATGTCGTAGTTGACCTGGGGGATGGTCTCCCTCTTGCCTTGAGGTTGATGGAACTGGGGATCTTGTGCATAATGCAGAGTGTGCTGCCGCATGAGGCACAGATGCTGCTGATCAGCATAGCACATGTCAGCAAGCAATCCATGATGAACACCTGCTCGTTTGCGTGGACACTGGGTGCCCTTGCTGCAGGGCCTGCAGCAGCATGCGCCATGTCAAGAAAAAAATGCCACAAGTAGCACACAAAGACAAGGATCTCAGGAAGGAACTATACAAAAGGTGTATGTCAAGGAAGGAATGTCTGGTTCAACATGGCACACACACACACAATGGATTCACATGCAGCACAGTGGCCGTCGTGGATACTGACATGCCACAATACCTACACAGCCATGGACATCATGCACAATACAGAAACTAATCCCTGACAAACAGCTTGCATCTTGCTACTCTACACATAGACTCATATGCACCTTCTCTGAGAACAATGCCAGACATGCCGCATGCACAGTGGCAACAGACCACCATTGACAGAGATGAGGCACCTTGGAGGCAGAGGGACACCTTTATTACTCATGTGTGTCGGAATGCTAATGCAACTCTGTCAACACATACACAGGTCATGTGGATGAACACGTGGGGCCAACACTGGCACCCTCCTTTGCACCACAGATGCTGGAAATCCATGGCACTGGCACACAAGTGACGGGTTACAGCTAAACACCCCCTGCTGCTCACGGAGAGGCTGCTATACACCATTGAGCCCCTAATGGGGAATTCACACACCATGTCAACCCGGTGCAACCCGTATGTTTCCGAGGGCAGTGTTACGCACATTGATGGCTCCATCACAATCCACAATCCCATTACAGATGACTGTCACCAAGTCTGACCATCAATTCAGGTGAATTCAGCTCCATGTCATGTGCCCCATGGTGATTCTACATGTATGTAAAGTATCCAAACATGAACAAGAGCAGTGCACACACATTCAAAACAAATACCACTCCCAAAAAGCCGTGCTGCATCCCTTACCCTAAGGAGATTTTCAAACGTGTCCGTGCATGTAACGCTGATTCAGCACATGTTGCTGTGTTCATGAGGAATAGCAGGAGCACAACAGCATGCGCAAGTACCTGTGGATGAGAGGCACACCAGAAGTCAGCCAAAAGAAGCACATCCCCATGCATGTACTCGACACGTATAAGTTTGTCAACATGCTAGGTGACAATGATGACTCTGGAAAAACATTCTTCCATTGCACCATCACTCGAGTGACACATCCAAACACACCTCAGAGTCACTTGGCAGACATGCAGATGGACACACACATTGCAACACATGCCACACACGGCCCAATGCGTGCACACTCAGACACTGGAACTCACCACTAAGCAAAGAAGTTGCGTATGAGCCGACTCCGGATGTCCTATACCGCCTCCTCCTCCCCCACATCACTTGCCTCGTGACCAAGCCCTTCATCCTCCACGGGTGGATGGTCCTGCTCATCTGGATCCAGGATGAGTGGCACAGCTTTCTCCACTGCCATGTTGTGCAGCATGCAGCACACGAGGAAGATCTTGCAGACCTTCACCGGTGCATATGGGAGTGTGCCACCGGTCTTGTGGAGGCAACATCTAGAAACTACATGACCCATTGCATGAGTGGAAGGAAAATATACCATGTTGATTTCAAATGTGTTAGCATTGCCCTCTCATTTGTGACATATTAATTTGGGCTGAATGCTAACCAACACAGTTCATGAAAACAAGCTTCCCCTTTCCTACGAATGCAATTCTAAAAGAACCAGAGTAACACAAATTAAATCTCTGACAACAATTCATGTGTGCGCACAGACTCATGGTGTGATTCTAGGCAGAAAACGAAATTTGATTTGCAATATGAAAGCACACTTACTACTATGGTAGAGCAAGTGATAATTACTCTAACAGTCTGACACATTTTCATTATAGTTTTCAAAAGCAGAAAAGAGCACATGCCCAAACAGCTTTTTGAGACCATGAACATGTGTAACCTGGGTGACTGACTACACTCCAGCAAAGGAAATAAGCCTTGGTGATGTTGAATGTATTAGCGTTACTCACTGCTATCTGAAACACCACACAGTTGTGAATACTAAGCATGATAGTACAGGATAAGCAGCTGGGTGTGTGCTAAGAGTCTGCTTCTGCAGACTGTGTATTTTCAGTTACAATAGACATGTGCATGTACGCTTCCACAACAGCATAAACATTGGAGTGATGTATATAAAAGTATATGTGTGGTAAGGGTTAATTGGAGTTTTGTACATGTAGGAACAACCTTACCCATTGCATGATTAAAAGTAAAATCTACCATATCAATTTCAAATGTGTTAGCATTTGCCTCCCATTTGTGAGATACTGTTTTATGCTGAATGCAAACCATCACAGTTCTAAAAAAACAAGCTGCCTCTTTCCTACGAATGCCATTCTTACAGAACCAGACCAACACAAATTAAATCTCTGACAACAATTCCTTTGTGCACACAGACTCATGGTGTGATTCTAGGCAGAAAACAGTATTCCTGGGTGATAACAGTACACCTTAACTTATGGTGAAGACATACTCCATAATATCTTACAAGTTCAAGACAGTTAAATATCTCCCAAAACACAAAATGTGAAACACAACTTTAAAAGAAGAATCACATTTCTATTATTTATATCAAAATACACCACATACATCCCCACTCAAATTCATAACTCACCTTTAAAAGTAGTTAGTTGAGAAAGAAATGTGGCACTCAAACAGCAGATTATCAGAGCAACAATCTCTGAGCTGTACACCTCTCTCCTCTCACCAGAACCAGTTAATGGCAATGTTTCCCTCTCTTTTTTCACACATAGACATGTTAACTCCAAATCACAGTGCTTCCCACATATTTTTCAAATGGAAACACACATTTCTATTGGTTGGAAATTTCAACCCTTTCCAAATGATCCCTTCCCCCAACATGACTTCTGCCTGCTACCATAGCAACAGGTCATGGAACACTGGTGTGAGCAGAGAGGTCAGAAGTTCAGCACACAATGTTTCTAATCCAAAGAGCAAGAGTGCTTGACTTTTCAAACCTAACAGCAAATCCAAAGTAATGTTCTGTGGGTACACATTTTTCTGAACCAATACAAAACATGCTTGTAAAAATCTAAACATACAGCCTAGTTTTAACTGTAAAATGGTTTGAATCAGCCAATGAGTTCTTTTTTTTTTTGTTTTAAGTATGTTAGCCTCCATTTTACAACTATCTTTCTTTTCATATTGCCATTCTACTGAAAGACACCTTCTGAGTGCATCCAGATCTCCTTGAAAGATGTTGGATTGTAGGTCATAGCTATGTCTTCTGGAGTGAAAAGTTTGCAGAAAAAAGAGGTATTGTGAAAGACCTTGCTTTGCCAAATGTAGACATTAAATGGATTGGTCAGAGAGGGTTAAAGTGGCACCAATTAATGCCTTTGGTGAAAACCTTTCTACATCTCCCACAGCCTAACCTTATTATTGTGCACTGTGGTGGAAATGACCTAGGCACTTTAACTGGGGTAGGTCTGGAAATGCTTGTTAAGGACACCTTTGTGCAATCGATGTCACTTTTTCCACAAACTGCCTTTGTATATTCTAATATATGCCAAAGGCAAAAGTGCAACTGGTCCAACCAATTTTGTCCGCAGATTGACAAAGCAAGAAAGCACGTCAATAAGTCTGTTTCTGCTTTCCTCAGAGACTATGGTATGGGTTCTATATACCACAACAACTTGCGTTACAACATGCAAGACATTTATAGAGGAGACGGTGTACATTTCAATGATGAAGGAAACAGAGTCTTCCTCTTGAACTTTAGACTCTGCATCGGTACTTACTTGTAGGTACCAAAAAAAACACTTCATAAACACAACGGCTCTTTTTAGAGCCACCTAACATCTAAACATTTAATTTTGATTTTTAATTCTATTTTTTTTTATTTTATTTTTTTCCCGCCGTACGCGCACCGTACGCGCACAGTACGCGCACCCCGCGATTTAAAAAAAATAAATAAATGTCTTTTTCACACTTCTGGGTCCTTCTTGGACCCCCTGACAAAGGCTAGGGGGTCTGCAACTCTCTACCTTGCCCCCTTTTCACGTTCTTCACCTTTGTTTTTCAGTGCAAGACACACAAAATGGCGGCCGACACTTCCTGATTTCGACCGACTGGAATGTTTACTGTCATGTAACCACCAATCAGAATTACGCTCGCGCACGGCAGCGTGCGCGTACGGTATGCGTACGGTGCGCGTACGGTACACGTACGGTGCGCGGCTATAGATATGTATGTACTTTTAACTGCAATTTTCTCAGGAACTACTGAACAGATTGACTCCAGATATGCAAAAGGCACATCCCTGACCTGAGGACTTTCTCTTTGCCAAATTTCAAATAATTCTGTTCAGCCGTTTGGGCTGTACCTTGAACTAAAGGTCCCTATGGAAAAATGCATGGGGAAAATGCGTTTTGGGACCCCCCTTTTTTCTCGGCCCCCGCTTGACGAATCCCCCTGAGACTTTTAGGGTACGAGCGGAGCGGAGCGCCCCACCTATTTTGAAAATTTCGCGAGGATTCGTCAACCGGCACCAAAGTTATTCCAAATAGAATGTTGCGGATGTCCTATGGAAACACGGTCCTAACTATAACTATCTACTGGCGACCGCCAGTAGATAATATGTAGAGAGAGAGAGAGAGAGAAAAAAGTTCTGGTGTTTGCTGCCGACTTTTTTACTTTGTCAATGCTTATTCTGTTTATGAATCCTTTTTATATGAAAGCACACATTGTCTGCAAATAAACACTGCCGAAGTATATATCTGGCACTGAAGAGAACTGCATATTATGAAGATCAATCAATTATTCAAGATTTATAAAGCGCGGCTAATCACCTAATAGGGTATCCAGGCGCTTGCAGATTTCGGATGTGATGTTCTGGGCCCTAGGCACTGCGTCTAATGGTACTGAGCTGTCCCAGGGCAGGTGCGCCCGTCCCCCTTTATTAGCAGGTGTCACGTCACTTGTGACGCCTTTGGTGGATGGTTGTGTGGTGGGTGTAAGATCAGCCCTCGGTAAGTGGCTGGAAACAACTATGTGTCCGGCATTTCAGAAACATCCCTCCCAAATCCAAACAAAAGGATGATGAGTACAACCTGTGGGAATAAACAAAACGACCTAGATGCCACTGAGTCTCTTAGTCACTAGAGGCAATGAGCAGGACAGCCATGGACAAGTTGACATGTGCAGCTGGGGGCAGCTGGACATCACTACTTGCATCCAGATATAACCAGATGATTCTGAGCATGAACACAGGTGTGTAGTGAGTCTGGACTCTTCGACAGCCTGTCAGTTGGTTTGAGGTCTCCCCATGCAATGTTGGTCAGTTCTTCCTGCTCTCCCTGCAGGGAGTTTGCGGCTGTATAGCTCGTTGTGTTGCTAGTGCTGTTCTTCTTCTACAGCATGTGCGGTTCTTAGCAGGGATGCCATCATTCCTTCAAGCAGCCGGTGACTGTGGACGGACAACCGCACTAGAAGCATGGGGTAGATACGCGGTTTGCACAAACATGCAACATACTTTCAGTTCTCCCATTGGACTGCTGCCAGTGACGTCGTTCCACATCTGTATCTAGCTTGTATCAGTAGGTGCACTTTCATTTTGTGGCACAAGTCCTTGGTCATGTCACCTTTGATCATTTCTCTTGCGCATCTGTGGCTGTCAGGTTCTTCAATGTGACAGATCTGGTCACACACCTTTCTCTCCTCTCCTATGTACAGCTCTCCCTGCAAATGTGACATCCGGCCATGAGTTGCATGTGTTCTCTTTTTCTTCTGGTGCGAGGTGGAGTCTGGTCATGTGTGACCGGTTCTCTTTTAATGGCCCTCTCGCCGGTCTCGTCCTGTTCGTAGGGCTGTGCATTTTCTCCCATCATGGACCTCTTGCTGGTCTCATCCTGTTTATAGGACTGTGCACCTTCTTTTGTCATCAACATTCCGCATGTCCTGTCCTGTTTGCAGGACTGTACCTTTTCACTTCATAAACCTTTCGCCGGTAGTCCGGTACTGTTATGTCCTTAGGACTGTGAGTCTTCTTTTCTTGTGCTGGAAAAGGGGCACTAGGGGTGCTGCTGGGTGCGGGGTATGGTACTGCTGGGCAGACGCTATTAGTGTTCCTCTTAACATCACTATGTTGTTGTGCCCAGAGGCGGTTCCTCCGCTATGGAGGAAGAGCGTCGCCCCACTGCTTTTAAGCAGTGCGAAGTAGAAACATAAAATGATAATGACTTTGAGTTATATTATTATTTTATGCTCGTGCTGCTTTGCGGGAGGGTGGGTGGGTGGTGCTGCTCTGCTCTTGGTGCAGGGCATGGGAGAAGTGATTTGCCCACTCCTAAGTGCGTAGTGACTGTTTGGTTGGCCCTCTCGGGCCGCCCAAACCAGTTATGTGCACTTTCCCCATTTTCCATGCAGGCTGCATTACAGCCTGCTTGGAGAACAGGCCCAGGCCCCCATACCCTGGTTGAGCATCGCACCTGCCTAAGGCAAGGTCATGAGGGCACTGCAGGCTCTTATCATGCTGAGAGGCTTGGTGGCTTGTGCTCTTTAAAGTGTTTGTTCCGTCTGGGCTGCTTGTTATGGTAGGGGCTGGCAGTGTCCAGGTGCCAAGTGCATTGAAGGCACAATGCACTAGCTCACCACAGCTCTACTGATGTCCCCGTCTCACAATGAGGGGCCAGGGTGCGTCTTTAATCGGCGTCCTACAAATAGCAATTCTTTTGTTTCTCTATGTTGCCCACCAACTCACACAGTCTCTCAGCAGAAGGATAGCAGTATTTGCACCGAGGTGTTGAAGGCAAACAGTCTCAGTTTCCTCCCTCAGATGAGGAAAGGGTCACCCTTTTCTTGGGCCGATGTGAGCTCTTCCCTGGGCAGACTGTAACGGCAGCACAGATGTCAATATTATCCTAAGTCACGGCGGTAGCCTGCAGAGGAGCATGGCAAGTGGGGCCGACTCACTCATCTGCAATGTGATGTTCTAGGCCATTGATACTCAAAGTATGGCCCGGGGGCCACAGGTCCGTCCACCTGACCTTTACATGATGCCCCTGGTGACCAGCAGCACTCAGCTGCTCTTTACTAGATAGATGCTAACAATAATAATAATAATCTTTATTCAGTATATAAAAATATGACCATACAAGAGACATCTTAAAATGTACATACATCAGGCAAAAGCAGTTATCATGAAAACAACCACATATACATTAAAAACTCTTTTATATACTGCCATAGTCCCCCAGTGTCGTTTAATTCCAAGGTGCATCCAACAAATTTCAATACAGGTTAAAAGGTACACTGGTTCCTTTATAGCTGCAAGACTCAGCGCAAAAAATAGCAAGAATTCTTATGGGCTTCCAACACACCTCGTGAGTCTTAACTTTAAAGCAGATCTTAAAAAATTGAAACACAAAAGAGTGTAAAAACATCTGATGACAGTTTTAAAAACAATAAGGCAACACGTGCCTGTTTAAATCTAAGTTTTCTGAAAAGGCCCGTCAGGAACGTTGTTTTAGGATATGCGTAATGCGGACAGAGGAGGACAAAATGTAAGGTATCCTGTGGAGACCTATTGTCGCAGCCACATGGTCCTCTATGATTTGTGTGCACAATAAAACCAGAGGGTACAGCCAATAGATGATTAAATAAATGTAATCTAAAATGTGTAATTAAAAATCTGTCATGTGCACTAGTTATGAGTGATAAATATGGTTCCATGCCCTGAGTGGATTTAACTAAAATGTGTTCTCTCACCGTGGGCTTATAAAGTTCACTATCCTCGCGTTGCGTCATGACATACTTAAAAAACAGGTATTTGATATGCACCTTTTCCTGCCTGCACACCTTTTCCCGATTGGTAAACAGGTCTGCCCGCCCTAGCGTGGAGAGGGTATCTTTTACGTATTTTAACCACAGGATTTTTAATGCATGATCAAGGGAGAGACAATGCTGGATTACCAACCTATTAAAACCTACCTCTTTGTTTGACCAGATCTTCACCCAACACAATAGGGGTTTAACAGCCACCATGTCAGAAATATATTTGGACCCCAATTCTTCATGAACAATATACGCAGGGGTGCTGTGAGGGACTTTCAGCAACTGCCTAAAATATTTGTTCTCAGCAATTTGTAGTTTATTAACTGCCTTGAATCCCCAAACCTCACTACCATATGAAACTTTAGAGCAACAGATGGAATTTTATAATTTCAAAATCGTTCCTGGTTACCAGTGGCCTAATCTATGAACGATATTAGCCATTGTTCCTGTGGACCTTATCAGAGCAAGGCATTTCTCCTCTAATAGATCTTTACAATTCAGTTTACCATCAAATAAAATGCCCAAACATGAGAAGGCCGGTACTTTTCCCAAGGTATGTGTGCCTATTGTGTAACTGTAAGGCATCCTGGGCTTCTTCCCAATCTCCATTATATATGATTTAGCTAATTTAGGAGACAGATCCATCTTATTCATGAAGGTCATAAAACCGTCTATTAAAAGCTGCAGGCCCTTTTGGGTGTGGGTGAGGAGTACCGCGTCGTCTGCATAAAGCAGAACAGGGACCGCTCTTATACCTATCATCGGGGTATCTGCTTGTATGGCCATCAGGGCAGATTTAAGGCCATTAATATATAATGTAAACAAAACAGCGCTAATATGTAGCCCTGTCTAACCCGCTAGAACAGTTCAAATGGTCCGTGGTCCTCCCCTCCTGTGTATATCTAACTACTGCCGTGGTATTCAAGTGTGGGGCCATTAGAGTGTTAATTATTGCCGGATCCAGCCCGAGCTCTCCCATAAGTGTCCATAGTTTGCTGCGGTTCACTTGGTCAAAGACTGCAGTGAGATCCATAAATGCAAAATACAACGCCCCTAGTTTGGCTGATGTGTATTTGGCGGCAAATAAATAAAGGTTGCGGCATTGGTCGATAGTGGATTTGTTAGGTCGGAACCCATATTGGGCGTCCGTTATAAATTTGATGCCCTCTGCCCATTCTGATAGCCTGTTTAGAACCACCCACCCCAAGACCTTTAACGACACGTCAATAAGAGATATGGGGCAATAGCAACGTAGGTTATCCCTGTCTTCTTTCTTAAAAATGGGAACAATGATGGCAGTAGACCATGATGCCGGCACTACAGATGCTACTGCTGTGTTTAATACCCTCGCTAAAAGCGGCGCCCATACCTCAATATTGCATTGGAAGAGGTCTGGTGGGATCCCATCTGGTCCTGGCGCCTTGTTCCACGAGAGACCCTCAATTCCTATTCTCACCTCGTCCCTCTTCCAGAGTAAATGTGATGGGGTCAGCCCTCTGCTCCAGATTTGGTGCCTGAGGTTGCTCTACTCTATGATGGTGATTATACAGACCCTCGAAGTGCCCCTGCCATTGATCTGGTAGAATGTAATGGCTTAGCTCAGGTTTATTCGAGTCTTTGAAACATGGGTTGTTAATGACCCTCCAAAAACAGATAGAGTCCTTTAACTCCACTGCCTCTGTTTACTTCTCCCAGGCTTTCTGTTGTAGTTGTCCCTTACGCCCCTTTAAGGCTTGCTTATAAATTTTAACTGCAGGCTGCTACCCAATCCCTTTCTCTCGGGGACTGCTTAAGGGCCGATTTTAAGTCTCTAATGGCCCGAGAACATTGCCATCAAACCATCTTGGGGGGTCCTGGCTAAGGGAATGAGCCGGTGTTTTCAGTAAGCTGTCCACTAATTGTGCGATGTCCCTTAAGGTCTCTAGTTCAACCCCTTGCACTTCTGGATCTAAACATTTCAGAAATTCCTACTTGCCTATATTAAAAATAGAGGTGTTAAAAGCAACAGTGTCTACCTGAGCCCAGCGTAACCGTCTGCCTTGATCGGTTGCGGAGATCGTACCCCGGCTACTCTATGATGTGCTGGGGATTGGTGTGATGCAACAAGTGACAAAGTGACCGGGTTATAGTCACTGAATACGCTATAATTTATGATAAAAAAAGGATATAAACCTTTACAATGTGAAAGAAACAAAAATAAAGTCAATCATTGATGAGCAGCCTCTCCCTTTGTAAGTTAGATGCACAGCTATGTCCGGATGAGTGGCAATCAGGTCCAACGTGTGAGATAACCCATAGGTGTTCAGGAGGCCACTCAGGTCCCGTCCTTCCTGGGTATGCTCCATGTGTGGCGCCTCCCTTAGTGTGCAAGCTGACCAGTCACGATGGGACACCCTCAGGTTTGGGCACAGATGGCAGTTAAAATCTCCGACTAGGATCAATTGTGACTGTGCAGGACCTGCCTCGAGTATTTGCTCCAGCTGTGTGTTTAATTCATTAAGGATAGTAATCCCTGAGAATGTGGTTTTGCATTATAAAAACTAATTAAAACTAGCCTGAACATGTTGTTAAAAAATTTAAGTCCCTGAACAACATCTGAGTCCCATGCCTGATTCTTCCATCTTCCGTGAATTCTCAGATCTATAAACATGATTAGCACCCCCCTTGCTCTCCCTGAACATGATCTTATTGCTGGGCACAAGAAGGTTTTATATCCTTCAATGAAGAAGTTATTTTTGGCTCCCACGTTTCCTGGAGGCATAGTATATGAAAATCTCTAACAAATGGAGCCACTGCTTGTCCGTGAACTTACGGTTAGACCTGCTTAATTCCACTAAATTATTTTTAGATTGCCCACAATACGCCCCTCCGGGGAACCAGCGGGTGGGGCACTAATAGGTGCAATGATGGTCCTCTCTATGCTGTCTAGTCTCAACTGACTTTGGTCCAGGCACTCTTGGGGGATTTGTGTTGTTATGTTATGTTATATACTCTTATAACGCGCACAGCTACTCCGAGGAGTGTCCTGGTGCGGGTCCAAGAGGAGTCACCGAACTGTACCACCACCATTAAGGGAAAAGGTGAGTTTTAAAAAATGTCTTGAAGGCTATCGGGTCTTGAGTATTGCGCAATGGAAACGGAAGGGCATTCCAAGCCTGGACAGCCTTAACGGCCAAGGAACAGCCACCCATCTTGTGGCGGATGAAGCGGGGCACTTTAGTTAGAAGAAGAGCTGATGAGCGCAGTTGTCTCAGCAGGACATAGAAGGAAAACCACTTCTGTAAATAGGCGGAGCCAAGACCATAAAGGGCTCGATAGGCAATGAACAGGGATTTAAATTTGACCCGATCCGCCACGGGAAACCAGTGGAGTAAGCGAAGATGTTCGCGCATGCTGCTCCTCTTAGCGATTCACAATAGCAGCCTGGCGGCCGCATTCTGAATGTCCTGGAGTCTATTCAAGGAGTATCCAGGGATGCCCACATACAACTCATTAGCGTAGTCCAATCGAGAGAGAATCAAGGCACGGACAACCGTCTCTTTGGCAGGCCTAGGGAGTAGAGGGAGAAAACGCCTTAGTGTTTTGAGAAGGCCAAAGCAGCTGCCTGAGAGCTTTTTTACCTGAGCGGAGAAGGAGAGGTTATCCTCAAACCACACTCCCAGGTTCTTGGCGGATTTTCCATTAGAGGTTGGTAGGGGGAACCCAGGATGCCAGATCGTATCTCTGAAGCCCGGAGGGAATTTACCGTAGAGTAGGATCTCTGACTTGACTTCGTTGCCTTTGAGTTGAGCTGCACAAAGGATACAGAATCCTCATCCTTTTCCCAGGTAAAGAGAAGCTGGGTGTCATCTGCGTAGGCTATCACCTTAACCCCCAAGTCCTCGGCTAAATAGACCAGAGGAGTAACGTAGATGTTAAAAAGAAGGGGGCTAAGGGAAGACCCCTCCTGGCCACCAGTGGAGACCAGCTGCGGGGTTGATGCGGCCGGCGGCAGCCAAACCTGTTGAGCCCGCCCTTCAAGGAAGGACCTCAGCCAGCCCCAGGCGGCGCCTGAGACACCAATCTCAATGAGTCGCGCAAGCAGCAGTGAGTACGGGACCGTGTCGAATGCTGCCGATATGTCGAGCATTACCAATGCTGCTCTCCCACCAGCCTCTAAACACTTGCAAATGGCCTCGTAAATCTCCACCAGCGCTGTCTCTGTGCTGTAGGAGGAGCGAAACCCCGACTGTGCTATCCCTGAGTTGGTCTCTTCCCTCCCCTCTGCTATATGCTATAATAGTAGATTCTGGTCGGGTATCAATGAATCTCCCCAAGCCTTTCCCTTCTCGTAGTCAATCTATATCGTTCAGGTCCCTCAATGGTGCAAATTCATTACTTAAGGTCAGTGCGCCCCCGCCCAAAATTAATCCATCCTTTTTTGGACTCGATGGCGGCCTATAAAAGAAACTCAGCGGTAATGGTTTGATCCCTGATTCTGCTGGAAATTGGTTTAAGGGGGGAGATAGGATCTTATGGGCCAGTTCAGGATACCTAAGCATGACAATCACACTGACCCCTGGGAATGCTTTCCTAGTCCTACTAATCCATGATACCCTCCTAGCCATCAGGATGTGCCTGTGCTCAGCAATATTAAATCCAGAATGCTTACACAGCCAATGGGCCACTTTATTAATTAACTGGGCAGTGGACTCCTCATTTGCACCATTAAGTCCTGGTACGCCTGTCAGAATCACTGTGTAAGGGCAGCTTGCTGGTGGGAGGTCTATAACTGGTAAGTCACAGGTGTTAGGGGCAGCTGGAGTGACCCCCCTGCGTGGCTGCTGGTGCAGTCATTGATCCCTCTGATGACCCCCTTGGGATAACATATTGTTATCGCAATCCAGCGGCCCAGGCAACATTAATCCCGGATGATTAACCTGAGCCAGTGGCCTTGTTGCACCGGGCATAATTTGAAGGATCTGAGCCTCAGTATGCATCACTACTGGGGAAAACACCTGGGGGATTACTTGTTGAGCATCCTGGTTAATGGGTACCGCACTCGGCATGGCCTGTCTGAGGAGGGACAATGAATTATCAATTTTATCAAGAGTTGCCCTTGTTTCTGCCAAATTTTTACAAATGTATTTAAAAAATCATTCAAGAGGACAGTCACTTTTTCCACAATTTTTTGTTTCAAAGGCTCCCACAGGTCTTCATGATCCTTAATAACCTTAGTGTCTGGAATAGCGGTGCCTCCTTCTTTCTTTGCCGGAATTATTTTCCTTGTTACTTTCCGTTGTTTCTTCGGGGCAGGTGGGACGCTTGAATCTGCACCAAAGGAGTGGGTCGGCCTGGCCTTGTTACGAGTAGTTTGACCAACGGCATTGGGAGTAAGACTAGTTCATGTATTAGAGCCACCTGAGATGGCCTCAACCTCATCTTGACATTGACCTTGTCCCAGGGAGCCCCCTGCTGGTCTTTCAGCCACTTCTGACATACAGCCCTCCATGTGTGGCACAGCAGCCCCTGCTTTTTCTAAAGAGAGGCGCCTCTCAGCTATGTCTATCTCTTTAGTGATGGCCCCCCACTGCTTTCACCAAAAATGAGTCAATGGTTCCCTTAGTTAAGGTCTGTGGGGAACCCGAGGACGGACCTTTCCTCTTCCCCATAGTGTATTTAAAACAATCGACCCAATGGGACCCACCTTCTTGTTGTTAAAGGTCTAAAATGCTTCAAAAAGCTTTGCAAAAGGTTTGGCGTGGGAGAAATTACTCACATGTGCCGATTCAAGTGTCACTGTCTCACGGTCAGCCGCAACCCGCCCCAGATTGCTTCGTTGCTTCTCTGTCTCTTTGCCAAAGTTCAATCAAATGTAATGAGGCTCCAGCCCTTGATTGCAATACTGGCACACAAAGAGAGTGGGCCCAGCCCGGTATTAAACAGGCCTGGACAGGCGCAGGCGGGCTCGTCCTTGGCCTGGGCACGCCGGCGCACGTCCTGCGCTGCGGGGGGCCGCTGATGAACTTATGCACCTCTGGGTCTCGCAATTGCGCCTTCCTGGCGCAAGAGCACTTGGAGGCTGTAGTCCCCCAGGTCTGTGGCAGTGGTGGCGAACTGTAGTAAGGGCTCACGCGCTGCGGGGGCCCGCGGGTAAACTTATGCGCCTCCGGGCGCAGCGGTCTCGTGATGGCACCTTCATGGCGCAAGAGCACTTGGGGGCTGTAGGCCCCCAGGTCCGTGGCAGTGGCATCGAACTGTAGCAAGATGCTAGCAATAAAAAGATGTTACATAAAATAGGCTAGCGTATATTTAAAGGTTAATTGGTATTAAAGAAAGGAAGTAATTATTGAGTCCTGCACCACTTTAGGGGCACCTTCCTTTTGAAGGACATCTTTCAGCAAAAGTGTAAAAATATGCTAAAGTTTCTTAAAAATTCAAAAACTGTATTTAATTAACATGCAGGACATTTTCACTTTAGTACATCAGATATTACATCAGTGCATTGAAAAGTATTATTTTAAAAGTGATAGTTTTCAAAACATGAATTTAGAAACATTAATTCTTCCCCCTATCCTGACACAATGTCAATAGTGAACTAAAGAGGCAAGTTAATTGTTATGTGCACTCTACAGATGATATGGGACCCTTTAATACATGAAAAATATTATAGTTTTTTAAATCAAACAAGGAGAAGTTTTGTACAGCGCGTATCCTAAAGTCGTATTTCAAGGTCCTTTTATATGTGGTAATGAAGAAAAAAAGGGAAAGTGAAATAAAACAGTAACCTAGGATCATAAACTTTGGTAAAGTGGAGAAGCCGAGAATAATTTTAAAAAGACAGAGAGCCCCCCCCCCCCTCCCCCCCCCAAATTGCTTCTAGGTCCAAGAGGAGGGAGGAAGAACAATGGCTAACAGACAAAAGAACCTCTTATCTGACCTATATTTCTTTAGTGTGACCTAATAGGTTAAAAATAGCCAATTATCCATCATAACTGTATACAACGTCAGAATTATGCAGAGAAATTTTTATTCATTCCTTCTTTTATCTCTCTGTATATTAATCATTCGATTTTCTTTTTATCAGAAACATTTTTCCTTTTCATACACATACAAAATCATTGCATATATTTTTTGGGAGAAAAATTATTTTTCTTTTCTTTTTTATATAAACATCAGTTCTACAAATTCGTACATTGATACATGTGATGTTATATATACATTTTGTAACTTTTAAGTCAGGGCAAAAAAGAAATTCATTACAATGCAGAAATATAGATATCACCCCACACACAAACTCACACTTATCAATCACACTACTTTCATACACTCTCATTCATAATAAAAGGACGATGAGATTCCATTCTATGAGGGGTCCCACAGATATAAAGGAAAGGGATTACTTCGACAACTGGAAGATCGTAAACAACAGTTGTATATGATGTTGTTGCCTTTCAGGGGCCGCTCCTCATGGGTACTATGTTGGTCTATGCGCGTTTCGGTCGCCAAACCACCTTCTTCAGGACCAATATGTTTCCAAAAAAAGGAGAATCTCAACCAAGCCAAATGGATTGATCTGAAGCCATCAAACCACTAGGAGGGAAAGGACTCAAGTCCCACAGCTAGGCGTATAATCTCTAGACGTGCATCTTGATATTAAAACAGTACATGATCTGTGCAAGAAATAATCCTGTTTCTCTCTTTTTCTTTTCTTTATATAAATTATTCTGTTTGTATCAGACAAAATACAGACGCCTGTATATATTTTGAATCTTCTTAACTGAGGTTATTTATGAGAAACAAATCCCAACTTCACAATGTTTGTAACGTGGGACAGGCGTCGGCAACACTCCCGCGGTTGTACTCAAATCCATGGCTGCATACGCAGCCGAGATTAATCCCAGGTTTTCTGGTTTCACATTGTGCAGTTCAGCAACTAGGTGTATATGCTTTGCTTCCCCACACAAAATGAGAAATATTATATAAAAACATTGCCTAGGAATTTATCTTTAATTATGCTTTGCTTTCCCTACACCCACCTTAGCCCCAACCACCCCTTCCTCCACCTTCCCTCTCCTCAAGCCCAACCACACACCGCTGGCATCAATGCGGTCCTCGGTCACATCACAGACCAAACTTTTTGGCCACTGGGAAAATATTTGCGAGTACCCATTTTCTAGGCCCTTTGCCCACATGCTAAATAAAGGATGCCACAGACACTGTGTGTAATGGTACTGAAATGGTCCAGGGCACGTGCTTTTATTGGCAGGCATCACATCACTGGTGATGACTGTGTTGAACGAGTGTGGCACGGGGGACAGGCCAGCCTTCAGGGAGTGGCTGGAAACATTGGTGGCTTATTTGAAGACCCAGGTCTTGAGGGCCATTCGGAATTCCAGAAGTTTGGTGATGGTATGGAGCTGCAGCCGTTCCGGGTCAGACACACATGTGCACATTGTGTAAAATCAGACTGCCTTCATGCAGACGCTGGTAAGCGAATAACTATAGTGGGTTAACCCTGTGTCCCATGCTGTCATAGGTGCATCTAAAAAGTGAATGACACTACAGAAGACTAATGGATGAAGAGGGGTGACTAAAAGCCCATGCAAGTTATTATGTATTTTTATTAAAAACACAAGGTCAGCCCTGCCATATACCACGCATCAGGCGTTAGACTTACCCATTTTAATGTGGTGGTCCGCATCACCCCATTAAAATGCATTATCACATATTTTTAGTGCCTTGACCACCTGCATGCCCTAACCTCAGTGCACTAAGCAGGTTGTCTGTCGGGCGTCGGCGTGATGGAAACTGCAGTGCACATGCTGCCACACTGGCAATCACGCTGCTGCACTTAGTTCTGTGGTCACACAATGTACTGAGAAATGTTGGTACTTTATTTAGTTGCAGCAAGCGTAGTTCGGATTAAGGTTCCATCAGGCATGCTCAGAGCTGAGTGAGTAAGGATCCGAAAATTAGGCTGAGAGGCCTTCAGAGTGACCTCAGAGACCAGCCTAGCACAGCACACGTGCAGCAACCAGGCACGTCCACTAGGCCTCTGTGACCACCACAGCTGGCAGGCAGGCACCTGCCCTACAGGTGACCTACTGGCCCTCGATCCTCTACCTAATAACCTAACCAAAAGCGATTTTAGTTTAGGTTGGCACTGCAGCAAGGACTTCTGGTGGCACAGGCGAGACTCCAGCAGAGCACTGAATTGAAGTATAGGAGCGGGGTCAAAGACATAATCGCTTAAAGGGCAAAATATTCTGTACCTATTTGGTCTTTGATGTTCATTGTTTAATATCATAGTGACAATTGTTTTATTGTAGAAAGGGGTAATAGGTTAGTGAAGTTACACTGAAACTATGGAAAGGCCACACATAAGCAAGCTGAAAACTTGCCAACTATCATGCAAGTTCTCGGCTAACATTCTATTGCATTTCATAGGTACGCCCTCTTCTCGTCTGCAGAAAATTCTTCCTGGCTGAGTCTACACTCTCCTCCCCTGACTGTTATCTGTCTGTAAGATCGCGAGCTTACCTTTCCATCCTCCTTTACCCTACAGTAAACGTATTCTCTCTAAACCTGTGTACAAATCTCAATCAAATATGTCGACAGCACAATTAATGTGGTTTCCTCCATCTCCTTCCTCTCTTGATTCGGCGGCGCCTTTATATCAGGCGCGCAACACCCATTGTACTCACAGGGCTTCATTCCCCGCCCCTCCCCGTCGTGTGTGGCAGCCCGGGATGAGCAGCTTCCCGGGTACACACACAGCCGCACCCGAGCACTTCACGGGTCTTTAAAAGACCATTTGCATGTTAATGAGGCCTCGCAGTTTCACCCCATCTAAGAGCCCCTGCAGCTCCACTCTGACTATTTCTTAAAGATTCAGCCCCCCCCCCGAAATTTTTACTTAGCCCCCGCCCCCCTCCCCCCCCTCCCCGAAATTTGGCTCTAGTTGCGCCTCTGATTTATATGTACATGCACTAACTTTTATAAAGGCCCTGTCCCCAATTATGATGGCCACATATTTACGCCATGCTTTATATGCCTTTAGCCAGCAAGCGGTCTAGTTTGTTTGCAGTGTGCCATGATTTGTCCGCTTTTTGTTTTTCGCTTCTCGCCCTGTTAGCAGAACTGTTTCGATCATGGCCGAAGCGCAGGTAACTCTTAGCGACCTCATGGCTTTCTGTTTTTTTTTTAAACGCATATGGCGTCTGTCTACAGATTGAATACTAATCTAACCCAACTCAAAGAAGACGTGTTTTGAAATTCGTTTTCACCACCATGTGGTGTTATAGAAGTGACTGCATCTCGTTTTCGGCAAGGGTATAAAAATAAACAGGTTGTCTGGATCCCTTATGAGTGTGCATTTGGGGCAATATGTTTTTCATATCTTTTTTCCAAGCAGCTGTGTTTGCTTTTATAAATCACCAATCTTATATTTTATTAACATAAGATTGCTTTGACTTTTGTTTTGTGAAAACTTTATTTTTAACCAAGCTTCATCAACATCAGTAATAACTGCAAACGTTCTTAACACAAGCGTTTGCAATGCAATAGGTTTCACATTTACGCGAGTTTGGGTAGTTGGCATTGTAAATGACAATGCCTTTTGGTTTTTAAAACATAAAATGCATTGTCATTTACAATGCTAATAACTTGAACTCTCGCAAATGTGAGTTTTTATCTAAATCTTTAAAATTGCATATCTCCACTTCTACTGATTGGATTTTATGTAGTTTTTGTCTCAAATCACTTATTAAAATGTACTCTATTTTTTTAAATTGATGTAGGATTTTTCCTGCGTTGTGGTTTCAATTTGTTACCGTTTAAGTGCTGGTCTTTTTTTATTGCACAAATTGCAGCCTCCCAACTAAAATTGAAGCAAGGATGCATTTCGGAATAAAATACATAAAAATATACATACATTTTTATTTTGCACAACTTCACTTAATTAGGCAAAAGCAAGTAATGGAAATTATCTCGCATCTCTACTGTCTACCTGATGCATTTGGTAGAGTTTGCACACAGTGAATAGTAATGGTGGATTTTAAACTATTTCTATAATGTCTGCTGAAATCCAGTCAACGCCCGACAGGGCATATGTTTAAAACAAGCATTAGCATAGCCAATTGGTCTCGCCTTTGGGGCCTTTTAAGTATTTAGTTCTGCAGCACAATATCCTTGGTGCGTCAACCGTTGCATGGCTAAACACTTATAAGGTCCCAAAGGCGAGACCTATTGGCTATGCCAATGCTGGTTTCAATATGGTGTTGATTCAGCGACTTAATGTGCAAGATGCCCCAATGTCGATGCACTTAAGTCAATTGATAGGATCTATTTGAAACTGTGCATACACTTTAAAACAGGACCTGAACCTCAAGCATTGCAATGCTCTTTTTCTGGTGCCTTTAGTAACCATCCTTTCACCTACACATAGAAGGTCTGCTCCTCACAGATCAGGTAGAAGGAGGCACACATGTTTCAGGGCTCAATAGTCTCGTGGAGAGGCCTGGGGGTAAGGACTAGTGGTTCGGGACAGAAGGATCCTTTTGCACAAGGATGAATGACTTTTTATAAAGTTGTGCTCTTCTGTAACAGCACAGCCAAGCTGCATATAAGCCAAGACGGGCCTTTCCTGCATATTACTGCTCAGAATACTAATGAAGAAGTCTCACGTGAACCAAGACTGTGGGGAAAAAGCAAATCTGAACTCCACTATAGGCCCAATGAATCTCGATTCTGCAGTCTGTTGATGGCACCTCCCACTGTCATCTCCCACACTTCCCAGAACATTAGGGATGCATTCGGATATGCATGGCACATCCATGTAATGTATGCTTATTTTCCAAGCAACAATGTTAAACAACTCAATCTGCAAGAAGCAAACACAGCTGGAACCCAGAAACGAGAACTAAAGCCTTGAATCAGGAGATGAGGATAAAGAAACCGAGGAAGAGGAGAGGTGACATAGGACGCGTGGAAATATGTGGAGGGGTATATTCTGCAGCATTGTATTAACTTCAGCACAGCAGGCTGAGAGCTAATGGCAATGAAGCACCCATATTGCAGAGAACTGAACTGACCTGAGCTGAAGTCTACTGTACCAAGTGGGAAACAAGAGATTGAGAAGGACAGTGGAGCAGAGGAGGGCAGTGGAGCAAAGACGGAGACAGTAACAAAGACAAGGGGGGTAAAACGGAGAGAAAGAGATGGTAGAAGTAATACCAGGATAGATGGAGTGGCTGGCAAATGCATACTCGTTCGAGATGCTGGTAAAATTAGGGTTTGTCCAATTTAGGCATCCTCTTTTTGTACTGTAACCATTACAAATCAATCTCGATAAGTAAAATCTATGTGAGGCGTGGCATTAACAGATTTGTGACTTTGGGCGCTAGCCCCAAAGCCATCATTCTGTATTGTGTTATGAGCTAACCAGCTTACGTATCTCCGTGGCTTCTTGCAGCTACGTCCAGCTGTCATGGTATTTGCATAAACGTATGCATGAAATGTTATACTTTGGCGCTTGGTGATGACTTCATCAGCCTTCGGCACATAATGCCTTCAACATTCTCCTCTACCGTATTTTGGCAAACTCTTGATTTGAACATTATTGGTGAAGCTTTGTATATTTTAGGTGTGCATAAAGCATCTGAAGGATGAGGTCTTGTAACCAATATTTTCTCTAGCACAAGAAAACAAGGGCCAGCATAGTACTGAAATAAGTGGTCAATCCTAGCAGACCCAGGCCTATTGCAAAATGAAGGACCTATGTCACAGTGGGGACATACAGTGTAGACAAGGCTGAGGAGTGGCCAGAGAAGGCATGTTTGAGTGGATTATTAAACCTTTGCTCGATTACTAGCACTGCAAGAGTGTACAGAAAACCTTATTTATAGAACCTCCAGATCCTGCTGCCTTTGAGGGACACCTGCAGCTACTACCACGAGGGAGACACGACCACGTATAAAAATGGTCATTCTACAAACAAGTCATTTTAATTTTAGTCCAATTTACTGTACTGTATTATATTTATTATCCATTTTTACCTTCTAAAATAGTGTGAAAACCAGCATATGTTTCACAATCTGGAAATCTCCATTTTTCTCGGGACACATCTCCCTTGAATCGTGGATAATCCAATTACCAACTCAGCACAAAGTGTGTAGTTAGCAAAAAGAGCTTGGTGGAACTGAAATCCAGAGAACTCCCTGTGATTCATCTGCAGAATATGGATCTGGAGGCTAAAAGCGGAATCTGCTAAGGAGGCAGGCAAAAGGGGGGTAGCTGAAAGAACAGGAGAGGATATGAAAACAGGAATGGAGGGAGCTTTCAAATACGGGGGAACTCCAAAGATACACTATGGGCTTAAAGGCAAGAAGCATTTATTTGTTTAGGTAGAATCTCAAAACGACAGAACTGTCACTGAATTTCATGCCTGGGAATGGGACAGTTCACAAACAAACAAAAAATGTAACCTATCCATAACGTGGTGAAAACAAGATTTAGAAATGTGAGAAACATATTGAAGGAGGTGAACAGGAAAACACTTAAAAACGTAGGAAAGAAAGAGGAACAATTGCATGCCTGTGGTGGGTCCATCCAACCATCGCCTTCAGTAGTAAAAAAGTGAGGAAAGGCGATTAGAAAAACGAAAAAAGAGTGTTGCAGGGACAGGAAAAAGGAGAAGGGTGAAAATGAAAGAGAAAATGATGTATGAGAGATTAATCACAGTACAGGAAAAAAATTACTGCCAAAAAACGAAGAGATGAAAAGCAGGGTGCGTACTGGGGCAGCAGAGAAACCAAACAAAGTAAAGAAAAATGAAAAACACCTGCGAAGAAATGCAAACTTGACAATAAAAAGTGAAATTTACAATTTACATACCTCAAGCAGTTTATAGGGATCTGTCAAATGAAATGCTAAACTCTGGAGAGGTTGGCAATCAACATAAAAATGTGAGAAAAGCATTAAAAGTAGTGCTCGATAAGTCCAGCGCCGCACATAAAATCTAAAGTGAGTTGATGGGCAGTTCCAACTCCTGCAAAACACAGCCACTTTGCCTCCTCATTTTATTCGATTTGAGAGGGCGGGAAAAGTTCCTAATTTCCTAGCCATGCTGGCATGCCGGGCAAAGGCCTGGTTTCTAAGGATGGAAGCGACTGCAGGGTACCACAGAGACGTGTCAATCGTTCTGTTAACTGTGAAAACATAGCTATGGAATAAAAATAAAAATGTGACTGCTGCAGAGTTATTTCAAGGAAACACTGTACAAACATCACTGCAGTCGGGTATTTACATCCCACCCAGTTGGCTGACCCTTTACAAACTAATATCCATCATAAAAAAAGCGTTTGTTCTGTATGCCTTGTTTTTTTTTGTTGGTTTCACAAGTACTGTCCTGGGAACCGCTTGCACGCATGAGAGAGAGCGGGGAGCAGTAGGTGAGCCCACGAGTGGTGCGCGCGCACTTGGGAGAGCAGTCTGCTCATTTCCAAGCACTACACTCGTGCTTGTGGCGCGCCGCTGCTCGCTCCCGCAAGTTGGATGCCGCCACGAGCGCAAGTGTGTGCTTGAAAATGAGCAGACCAATGGCTAAAGGCAGTGCTTAATTTGTGCCGGTGCTTTCCGGTGCTTAGCACCGGCACTTAATTATTAGGGCCGGGTCAACGCATGTACTGCTGCGCACGCCCACATTGATAGATGTTTTCAAATGTACCTTGGCTTATTTATTGCACTCGCATAATAAATATAAATATGTCCTCGTCATCATCATCATGGCGGCCGTGGGCCGAACGGCCCTTCAGTGCAGAGATGTAGATAATCTCAGATGCAGTGTTGACTTGCCAGTGTGGGCGGGCTGCGGAAGTTTAGAGTACACACACACATGTATTTGGGCGAGCTGTGGGGCCGGGTTGGAGGTTCCGCTGTGTGCGCGGTAGCGCGCGCACATTTTTTTCAATTTGCCACACCCAGCTTCATCGTGGACTGAGTCAGCCCGGCACTGGCAGCCCCGGTCTAACTGACGACGATAAGGGCAGGGGAGCAGTGCCAGCCAGCACTGAGTGTGTGTGTGACCCAGACGACCTGCTTCCCCACACGAGTAACGGTAAGATTAGCACTTAGAAGTTTCAACTTTAAGCACTTTTAAGTTAAGCAGTAACTATCTTTAGTAAAGCGAAGCGAGCTAACTAGGTATTCCAATGCTATGCGGTGCCTTCACCAACGCGGTGTTTTTTTGTTTTCGGTAGCGTGATGCAGGCCCGGTTCTACGGTCAAACAAAGTGCTTCAAACACCCTCCCCTCCCCTTCTCCAACCCCACTGGTGGAGGGTGGCAGCGAGGGAATCCGAGGAGGAGGTCATGAGGGGGAGGGGTTATGGGGAGATGAGGGGCACTTGTGGCGTGTGGCAGTGAGGGAATCCGAGGAGGAGGTCAGGGGCACTGTTGGAAGGTGGTAGTCAAGGTATTTACGGAGAAAGAGGTTATTGGTGCGGCACGAAAAAAGACTTTCGCATCAGCGCTGAAGCCAGCCCTGTCATGGCCTTTCTGTTTTTGTTTATTTAATTAGCAGTCGGGTCATATGGGCTACTGTGGAACATTAAAGTGTGTGCTAAATATATTTACTGCTATATTCAATGGTTTAAGTTTGAAGGTGATTTTACTAATGTTTTTACCAGGAAAAAGGAAAGTGGAACCCGATGGTGCCTGATATGGGGCTGGGGCCCAAGGTCAGCTGTGAGATAAGGTGCACTGAGAGGAGTAGTGGATAATCAAGCCTGTAAGGGGGTGCGTTGCAGAGTCCGGGGTCAGGTGGAGGAGATTGTAATGAAGATAGATACTCCCTGAAGGCTCGCACAGAGGGAGCCCGAGAAGTGTCACTTGACTAATACTCCCACCTCAGAAACCTCCTCTTCCCATCAAAGGAACATTACATGGAAAAAACACTTTTTGAGAGTGATAACATTTAGAAAGAGATCTGGAAAAGAGTGCGTTTTACTGGGCCTTGTAAGACTAAGAAGGGATAAAGGAGGGCCCTGTAGCAGGCCTGGCTAGACATATATGCGACAAATCGAGCCCGCAGTGGCCCACCCAAATGCACCCTTGGCCCACCCAAATAAAAATTCCTGAAGCCGGGCCTGGCGTGATGGCATTGGTCTGGTTCTAACATGTAGATCACCGGCGTGGACAGTGTAACTGGAAGCAGGCAGGCTGCAGGCAGCTCACCCGGCTCTGGCGGCTCCCTAATATACGAATACGACGATTATAGGATCCTCATAGTCGGAGTCCGATGTCTGATTCATTCATTTTCACTGTCTGAATGCCAGACCAGTGCCTGCCTGCCTGCCTGGTGCCTGGCCTAGTAGTAACCTGAAGCCGCCACGCCGGCCGGCCCTAGCGATACGCTTTAACTCAAGATAGCAATCAGCAGGCCTCGGGTGCATTTGGCTTATTGGCTGGCTTGGCTCTCATAGAGGGAGTGGTGGTCAGTCCTACAGATGGGCGGCAGTGTGGAGTGCAGTGAGATCCGTAATTTTCAAGCGCAGCTAAAAGGGAAATGCTGGTTCAGGGAATCCTTCAATCCGATTCCTACCATATGTTGTTTCTGAAATGTAGAAGGACATGGCTAATGGCTTGAGTGCCTTTCTTTAACATTTTCATGCTTTCTGTCCTGGGTGCCTTTGTGTGATGTTTCCATGATTTATGGCCTGGGGCCTTTGTGTGACGTTTCCATGATTTCTGTCCTGGGGGCCTTTGTGTGATGTTTCCATGCTTCCTTGTCTGAGTATTTATGTGTGAGATTTCCATGCTTTCTGGCATGGTTGCTTATGTCAGGTCATCATTTACGATTCACTTTGCTTTGAAAGTTAATACAGCTAAATATGTAATGGAAAATGTGTTGTGCACCATTGGATTTTCTTTTTACAAAATGTTCTTGAAGGGAGAATTCCCCCCATGCAAACACCTCTAGCAGTCATTAAGCTTTCTGCGCTCGCTTGCTACACACCGTAAGGGGGCTGGTCTAACAAAACTTGCCAGGGTTGACACTAGGAGTAAAGCAAGGAAAGAGGAAGACTTGGAATGCACTAGCAATTTAGACTGTTTCTGGGCTTTTCTAGAAAAATAGATGTAGCCCATTCCGACTGAAAAAATGTGTCATTGCAATGTTTTGGAAAAGTTAGGCTTTACTGTGTTTGGATATTTAATTGTTCTAGTTTATATAGGTTATTTATTTGCATTTAGAACACTTTGTTGACAGTGTCAATTTTTTTTTTTTTTTTTTTATATTTATGTCTCTTTCTTCTTTGGATGTTATATTTATTGTTCTATTTAATATATTTTATTTATTTTGTTTTTATAAGACTTAACTTATTTTTCATTTTAGAACATGTATTTATTTGTATTTATATATTTTATTTTTAGTTATTTTTTTTTTATATAATTACATTTTGTATGGCACTATGGTCATTTTGCACTAATAATAGGTATGACTTATTTAAGATAAGGTCAAATTCAAACTTCCCAGCCACTACCTATTCCTTTGGCCTAGGTACCTCAAGGACGTTTTGGATCACATTTTTCTTTGCTTTATGTTAAGATACAAATCTTTAATTAAAAAGTTATATTTTGAACATATGCTTCTTTTCTGATCTCTGTGTTGTCTGTGTCATACAGAACTACATAGTTCCATGTTTTTTTTTTACTATTCTGAATGTCTAATAAATGCACATATAGCTCCAGGGGAATAAGCTATAGTAACAAGCCCAATTGGTAATCATCCTTTTTATTTTTGTTTCTCTAAAAGTAATCGCTTTAACGGAATACTCTACTATACTGATTAACCCAATACCCCTTCAGCCACTGAAAGTGACAGTGGCTGACTCATTCAAGTGTATTGCATGATTTTATTCAGTTTATCTGTTTGGACTAGTGTTTTCACAACATTTTGTTTTATTTTGTCACATAACTTAAGCTATGTCAAAGTTGTATCTTTGAACTCATAGACTCTGTTAAAAATGGCATGCCCTACCCCCAGTATTGTCCTTTCCCCAAATCAGCACACAGAGCACTGACATTTTCCCTTTTCAATGCATTAGTGGTTTTAGCTAATTTATTCCAAAACTGTTCTTTAAATGCACTTTTGCTTTAATCTTTTTCAAAATGGTTCACGGGGAACCTCCTATCAAAACCTTACTATGAGGAAGGCTCCCTTTCTGAAATTCAGATCGGGTATTATATTTGACTTTTCTCAGTGCCAGTTGAAGATGTGGGTGGAGCTAATAGAGTAAGTGGGTGAAGCCAGAAAAAAGTGGGTGTGGCCTCCGACAAACATTTGAGCACCTGCACTTCATATTTTACAAATTAAGCACTGGCTAAAGGCCCTCAGCGCTGCCTAGGCAAGACCTAGGAAAAAGCATCCAAACGAGGTGAAATAAAAGCCCCGCGCACCTCGCTGAAACAAAACTGGGGTGCTGCCAAAGGGAAGGAGACTTGTTTTCTTTTCCCTTTGCTGACAGATGCCTCGACTACTTGGCTCTTGGGGTGTACCCCAGGGCTTTCCTTGTGAAAACACAGCGGAGTTCTTGGCAGATGCACAGCCCGGAGACATACATGCACTGTATATTGTTCCCGGGACAGGCCTATGCAAATGTTCCCGTTTGGCCACCGTCCATCCACTGATTTCCTGGTAGCAAATCTGCGTCGCTGTTTACCCTGTATCTGTTCTGTGAACATGAAATTAGCGCTGGCATTGCCGTGCAGAGAGATCACAATAGATAGATGGCGAAGTGGATTGAGAGTTTGGTGCAAAAAGTTATGTTACCGATAAGTAAGATATTATCAGCTAGACACTTTGCTCATTTAACCTTTCATCCTTCTAAGGTAGAGTGCTGCATATTTGAGTTATGAAAAAAGATTATTTCTTTACATTCCTGACTACATCATCTAATGATATAAACCTTGACTGCGCAAATCACATAATATGCGCTACACAGAAGGCTGTATTGTAATAATCATGTGTTAACATTTCCGAGTGCTGCATTGTCAAATCTACTAGCTGGCAAATGCATACTTGTTCGAGACGCTGGTAAAATTAGGGTTTGTCCAATTTAGGCATCCTCTTTTTGTACTTTAACCATTACAAATCAATCCCGATAAGTAAAATCTATGTGAGGCGTGGCATTAACAGATGTGTGACTTTGGGCGCTAGCCCCAAAGCCATAATTCTGTATTGTGTTATGAGCTAACCAGCTTATGTATCTCCGTGGCTTCTTGCAGCTACGTCCAGCTGTCATGGTATTTGCATAAACGTATGCATGAAATGTTATACTTTGGCGCTTGGTGATGACTTCATCAGCCTTTGGCACATAATGCCTTCAACATTCTCCTCTACCGTATTTTGGCAAACTCTTGATTTGAACATTATTGGTGAAGCTTTGTATATTTTAGGTGTGCATAAAGCATCTAAAGGATGAGGTCTTGTAACCAATATTTTCTCTAGCACAAGAAAACAAGGGCCAGCATAGTACTGAAATAAGTGGTCAATCCTAGCAGACCCAGGCCTATTGCAAAATGAAGGACATATGTCACAGTGGGGACATACAGTGTAGACAAGGTTGAGGAGTGGCCAGAGACGGCATGTTTGAGTGGATTATTAAACCTTTGCTCGATTACTAGCACTGCAAGAGTGTACAGAAAACCTTATTTATAGAACCTCCAGATCCTGCTGCCTTTGAGGGACACCTGCAGCTACTACCACGAGGGAGACACGACCACGTATAAAAATGGTCATTCTACAAACAAGTCATTTTAGGCCAATTTACTGTACTGTATTGAATTTATTATCCATTTTTACCTTCTAAAATAGTGTGAAAACCAGCATATGTTTCACAATCTGGAAATCTCCATTTTTCTCGGGACACATCTCCCTTGAATCGTGGATAATCCAATTACCAACTCAGCACAAAGTGTGTAGTTAGCAAAAAGAGCTTGGTGGAACTGAAATTCAGAGAACTCCCTGTGATTCATCTGCAGAATATGGATCTGGAGGCTAAAAGCGGAATCTGCTAAGGAGGCAGGCAAAAGGGGGGTAGCTGAAAGAACAGGAGAGGATATGAAAACAGGAATGGAGGGAGCTTTCAAATACGGGGGAACTCCAAAGATACACTATGGGCTTAAAGGCAAGAAGCATTTATTTGTTTAGGTAGAATCTCAAAACGACAGAACTGTCACTGAATTTCATGCCTGGGAATGGGACAGTTCACAAACAAACAAAAAATGTAACCTATCCATAACGTGGTGAAAACAAGATTTAGAAATGTGAGAAACATATTGAAGGAGGTGAACAGGAAAACACTTAAAAACGTAGGAAAGAAAGAGGAACAATTGCATGCCTGTGGTGGGTCCATCCAACCATCACCTTCAGTAGTAAAAAAGTGAGGAAAGGCGATTAGAAAAACGAAAAAAGAGTGTTGCAGGGACAGGAAAAAGGAGAAGGGTGAAAATGAAAGAGAAAATGATGTATGAGAGATTAATCATAGTACAGGAAAAAAATTACTGCCAAAAAACGAAGAGATGAAAAGCAGGGTGCGTACTGGGGCAGCAGAGAAACCAAACAAAGTAAAGAAAAAAGAAAAACACCTGCGAAGAAATGCAAACTTGACAATAAAAAGTGAAATTTACAATTTACATACCTCAAGCAGTTTATAGGGATCTGTCAAATGAAATGCTAAACTCTGGAGAGGTTGGCAATCAACATAAAAATGTGAGAAAGGCATTAAAAGTAGTGCTCGATAAGTCCAGCGCCGCACATAAAATCTAAAGTGAGTTGATGGGCAGTTCCAACTCCTGCAAAACACAGCCACTGTGCCTCCTCATTTTATTCGATTTGAGAGGGCGGGAAAAGTTCCTAATTTCCTAGCCATGCTGGCATGCCGGGCAAAGGCCTGGTTTCTAAGGATGGAAGCGACTGCAGGGTACCACAGAGACGTGTCAATCGTTCTGTTAACTGTGAAAACACAGCTATGGAATAAAAATTAAAATTTGACTGCTGCAGAGTTATTTCAAGGAAACACTGTACAAACATCACTGCAGTCGGGTATTTACAGCCCACCCAGTTGGCTGACCCTTTACAAACTAATATCCATCATAAAAAAAGCGTTTGTTCTGTATGCCGTTGTTTTTTTTTGTTGGTTTCACAAGTACTGTCCTGGGAACCGCTTGCTGAAAATACATAGCCCGCGAGTGGTGCACGCATGAGAGAGAGCGGGGAGCAGTAGGTGAGCCCACGAGTGGTGCGCGCGCACTTGGGAGAGCAGTCTGCTCATTTCCAAGCACTACACTCGTGCTTGTGGCGCGCCGCTGCTCGCTCCCGCAAGTTGGATGCCGCCACGAGCACAAGTGTGTGCTTGAAAATGAGCATACCGATGGCTAAAGGCAGTGCTTAATTTGTGCCGGTGCTTTCCGGAGCTTAGCACCGGCACTTAATTATTAGGGCCGGGTCTACGCATCTACTGCTGCGCACGCCCACATTGATAGATGTTTTCAAATGTACCTTGGCTTATTTATTGCACTCGCATAATAAATATAAATATGTCCTCGTCATCATCATCATGGCGGCCGCGGGCCGAACGGCCCTTCAGTGCAGAGATGCAGATAATCGCAGACGCAGTGTTGACTTGCCAGTGTGGGCGGGCTGCGGAAGTTTAGAATACACACACACATGTATTTGGGCGAGCTGTGGGGCCGGGTTGGAGGTTCTGCTGTGCGCGCGGTAGCGCGTGCACATTTTTTTCAATTTGCCACGCCCAGCTTCATCGTGGACTGAGTCAGCCCGGCACTGGCAGCCCCGGTCTAACCGACGACGATAAGGGCAGGGGAGCAGTGCCAGCCAGCACTGAGTGTGTGTGTGACCCAGCCGACCTGCTTCCCCACACGAGTAACGGTAAGATTAGCACTTAGAAGTTTCAACTTTAAGCACTTTTAAGTTAAGCAGTAACTATCTTTAGTAAAGCGAAGCGAGCTAACTAGGGATTCCAATGCTATGCGGTGCCTTCACCAACGCGGTGTTTTTTTTTTCGGTAGCATGATGCAGGCCCGGTTCTAGGGTCAAACAAAGTGCTTCAAACACCCTCCCCTACCGTCCCCTTCTCCACCCCCTACCCCCCACCCAACCCCCCCGCCGCCCTTATGTGTGTCAGCCGGGCTGAGAAAGCTTCCCGGGCGTGCACACACGCAGACAGTTTTAGAGATGATCGCAGCCGAACCCGAGTACTTCACAGGTCTTTACAAGACCATTTACATGTTAAAGAGGCTTTGTTTATTTTTTCACCCCTTCATCTCCACATGGCGAAAGGCGACAAATCCCTTCATTGACAACGGTAACCTCTGCCTACTGTTCTGCTGCGTGGATATTTCTTTTCCTATGCAGCGCAGGAGAAAATAAGTTTGTTTATTCCTATTCACCTCTCCTGATCCCTGCAGCTGGTTATTACATCAGGCTATGACACTAAGTTTGACTAATGGAGTTGGTAAGAGAATGTGTTACTATTAGTTTTTCTTTTTAAAATCTGCACAGGCCCAGCAAGGCATATACTTTGTGTATGCTTTATTTAAACAGTTTTTATCGTGGCCGATGCAGGACAACAATAAGACAATACAAAATGCCCAGATAACGCTGGGGATTAGTGATCCTGCTGGAGAGCAATCATTTGTCTGTTAGCATTTAAGTGCAGATGAACTGTATTTTATGTGGAAGCTCAGTGGGTTACTGTCATTGTGACAGCGATTCTTTTTTTTTTTTTTTTTTTTTGAAACCGTTTATTGCAGTTTGTAAAAGTTACAGGTATGGGCCTACAACCACCCGGCCGGCCGCTAGAATGACAAAAGCATATTGCATACATACAGTAAAAGTCTCTCGGCAGTGCAGAGTAGTGAAACAGGAGTAATCAAAGGTGCAGGCCACACAGCTCCATGCCCACAGTACGGTTCCCTTTTCTTAAAACAAAACAACACCAAAAAACCACACCCGCAAGGCAACCCGCGATCCAAAATGACAACACGTGCTCCATAAGTGGGGGACCCAAACCAGCAGCAGAACTCTGAAGAGGGGAATGGGAGTAGATCAGGGACTGGGGGACCGCGCGCCCGCGGCCGAGGGAGGGGGGCCGTCTAGGGAGACGGAGCAGGCGAGGCAGCCGGTAGCAGTGGCGGCTCACAAATACCCCCGCGGTAGGCGTTCCAGGGGCCCCAGAGTTTCACCCACGCCCCAGGCTTACCCCTCGCCACATACACCACCTTTTCACGAAACATACACCAATCCATATGCTCTTTCCAGGCCGACACCGCAGGGGGCCTCTGGGATCCCCACAATTGAGCAATATCACGCTTAGCTATCATGTATCCCAGAGTCACCCACCGCGTCTGCGGGACCGAATAGTCATTTGGTTCCCATACATTCAGCAAGCATCTCCTCGCTTCAGGCAGCAGCGCGACACGCGTAACCACACGCAGAACCTCATGCACACCACGCCAGAATCGCTCCACCTTCGGGCACTCCCACAGTATATGTATGAAAGTCGCCAACGCACCACAGCCACGCTTACACATTCCGTCACCAGCAAAACCCATACGTAGAAGCCTTGGCCCCGTCACGTAAACCCGGTGAAGGATCTTGAGCTGGACGAAACGAAGGCGAGCCGGGATGGCCACCTCTTTCGGAGAGGCCACCGCGGAAATCCAATCCTCGTCGTCCAGCTCCAGCCCGTCGGCAACCCAAGCCTCGCGGAGACTAGTCAGCAGGCACGATCTATCGTTGATCAGTTTTTTGTATATGAGGGAGATCGTGCTGTCCGGGACATGGCCATCTAGCACTCTGTCCTCCAGGGGGGAAGACTCCGGAATGGATGCGACGTCCGGGAAGACGGAGCCCAGCGCATGGCGGACTTGTAGGTACCGAAAGTACTCACTGCCCTGCAGCTGAAACTCCGCCTGCAGCGTCTCAAAAGTTTTGAATCCCCCCCTCGTCCAGAGATCTCCCACCGTGCTGATTCCGATCGTGTCCCACTTCTCGAAGCCCTTCGACGTCCACAGGGAGCCCAACCTCTCAGACGCATACAGCGGTGACGCCCGGGTCAAACGGTCCTTCCACCCCATAGCTGCATTAGCCGCGTGCCAGACACGCACCATGACACGCGTCGGTCCCGTCAAACGGGAGTCGGGCGCGCCAGAGTAGAGCGCTCGATTGTAATCGCCACCGGGCAGGAGCATCTTGTCCATCTCAAATGCCGGGTTCAAGGCGGGCCCGTAAAGGCCATGATTAATTGCAGCTAGTTGGGAGGCCCAGTAATACCGTTTAATGTCCGGGAGGGCGACCCCCCCATCGTACCACGGGAGCGTCAATTTAGCCAGAGCAATGCGCGGCCTCCCGTCCCAGAACAGGCGCCGCTGGAGGCCCTCCACCTCACAGAAGTAGCGTGCCGGGACCAAGTCCATAGTATTCTGGAGGGCGTATAGGAAGCGCGGCAGGGACATCATTTTAAACAAGGCCGCTCGGCCGAGCGGCGAAAGCGGCAGACGCCGCCAGCGCACCACGTCCTCCTTCAAGCGCTGGAGGGGGGGTAGCAAATTCCGCTCATAGCGGGCCTCCGGGTCAAGGGTGATATATATACCCAGGTACCGAAAACCTTGGGAGGCAATCTGGATCGGACAGTCCCGTGGTAGGACCGGAGCCTCCCCGGAAAGCACATAGACACAGGATTTCGCCCAGTTGATGACCAGGCCTGAGTTGCTACCGAATGAGCGCAAAACATCAACCAGGACGATCAGTGATTTACGCGGGGAGGCGAGATACAGAAGGATATCGTCAGCATAGAGGGACACACGGTCCTCATGCTCGGGGGTCCAGCGGAGACCACGGATAGAAGGGTGCCACCGCAGCCACTCCGCCAGGGGCTCCAGGGCCAGGGCAAACAGGAGAGGCGACAGGGGGCAACCCTGTCGCGTGCCCCGCCCCAGCGCGAATGGGGCCGAGACTCGCCCATTCACCACCACCTGCGCCAATGGGCCCGAATATAGCAATTTGACCCAGCTAATAAAACCCGGGCCAAACCCAAATTTCGCCAGCATCGCCCAGATGTATGGCCATTCAAGCGTATCAAACGCCATGGTGGCGTCCAAGGACGCCAAGATGGCCGGCTCCCGCACAAATGGGACACGCGCGAGCACCCCGTGTAAGCGCCGCAGATTGAGCGCCGTGTTGCGGTGTGGTATAAAGCCAGATTGGTCTTGGTGGACCAAATCGCCCACCACGCCAACCAACCGGTTGGCCAACACTTTGGCGAGGATTTTGGGTTCCGCGTTCAAGAGCGAAATCGGCCTATAGGATGTGACCCGTTCACGGGGCTTCCCCTCCTTGTGGATCACCACAATTGTGGCCAGACGCTGGTCCGGCGGGAGGGAACCCTGCGAGTGGGCCGCCAGGAACATCGCGCGCAGGTGGGGCGCCAACACATCCGGGCGTAGCTTGTATAGCTCAATGGGAATACCATTGGGGCCCATGGCCTTGCCGGATGCAACCGAGCGAATAGCCGAGGCAATTTCGTCCGAGGTGGGAGGGGCGTCCAGCGAATCCCTGTCCTCCACCGTAAGGGAGGGCAGTGCGATGTCCCGAAGCAGGGCATGGGAATCTTCCTCCGAGCAGGGGGAAACCGGGGAGTAGACTTCGCGGAAATAATCCGCGAAGCAGGAGACAATGGCTTCCGGCTCAGTGACACACGCACCATCCACACTCTCAATCAAAGGCACCACGCGGCTCGCTCTCTCCCTCTTATCCAACCACGCAATCAATTTGCCAGCCTTGTCACCCACATCATACAATCGCCCCTGCTGCTCTCTACTGAGGCCCCTGGCCGCCTCCGTGACGAGGGCCCGATAGGCCGCCTGCTTTAGGTGCAGAACATGCAACTTGGCGTCTGTTACCCCGCTCCCCAGGTCACCCTCCAGTTCTGCAATCTCGGCCTCTACCCGGGTCACCTCCTCCCGCTCGCGCCGCCGGGCATGGGAGATAAAGGAGAGGGCCTCCCCTCTAAGAACTACCTTGAAAGCCTCCCACAGGGAGATGGCCGAAGGGACCGACCCCACATTCTCATCGAAATATCGCTGTAAGGATTTGATCAAATCGGCACGAATGGTGGGGTCGCGCAAATACCATGCATTGATTGGGGCCACCCTGCCATCCCCCCTCGGGAAGACATCGAAATGCAACAACAATGGGGAGTGGTCTGAGATACCCCGCGCCAGATGGCGCACCTCCCCCACCCTCCCTGCATGGGCCGCCGGGACAAGGATGTAATCAAGCCGCGAGAGGCTACCATGGGCACCCGAGTGGAAGGTGTACTGTCGCAATGCGGGATGCTTTAATCGCCAGCAATCCACCAGGCCCAGCGTGTCCAAAAGGCCGGGCAGCCACGCCTGTGCCCGGGGGAGGTCCCTAGGGGGATGGCGATCCATAGACCCAGAGGCTACCGCATTAAAGTCCCCTCCAACCACCAGCAGGCCACTCGGAAGGTCCAGAAGGAGGCGCCCCAGGTCCGCAAATGTGGTGGCTTGTAACCCAGGCGGGACGTACACCGATATAAAGATAAACACTCTACCCTCCATTCTTCCCACCAGAACAGTGTAGCGGCCCCTCTCATCATGGCGCACCTCGTCAATCTCCAACGGGAGCGAGTTCTTGATCATAATACCCACCCCCCGCGAGCCCGAAGTGAAGCCGGAATGGGCCGCCAAACGATATCCCCGCCGATTCATTGCATGAAAGGTGTTACCTATAAGGTGCGTCTCCTGCAGGAAGACAACATCTGGTGAAATACGTTTTAAGTACTGCAGGACCACACCACGCTTAATCCTATCCCCCAGGCCGTTAACATTCCATGACAACACAGTCAAATCCCTACCCCCCATCATATGTCGAAACAATCGGTCGTCCCCCACCGAGCATCTTAAAAACAACAACACAGTAGCGGGTTTGCCTTGCGGTGCTAACAAACAACACACCCCCCCCACCCCCCGGTCCCAACAGAACTCCCCCCTCCCTGCACCCCTGCATGAGCCCAGACAGCCCCCCCAAAGTGCAGTGTGCCTGTCGCCCCATAGCTAAATACTAACTAGTCCCCCAGAGGAGGAGGGAAGCCCCCAACAGACCCCGCACGACCTCCATGGGAGGGGAACATACGCAATCAATATATGGTGAAGGAACAACATCCAGAGCAAGGCCTATTCAGTCACCCCTCAATTCTGATCCGGCGGGCCCTCCTCGCCAGCCGCGCCCCCCCCGCCCCCCCGGCCCCGATCTCCAGGCAGAGTGTCCAGCCAGTCCCCAGCCGCCTCGGGCCGGTCGAAGAAGTGCGTACGACCATCCACCTCCACCCTCAGCTTAGCCGGAAAGAGCATTGAGTACTTGAGGTTTAGGTCCCTTAGGCGACGTTTAACACCAAGAAAGCTCTGTCGCTGCTTCTGGACCGCCGGAGTAAAGTCTGGGTAGAAATGTACATCCATGTTGTCCAGCTTGACCGGTCCCTGTTGCCTGGAGGTCTGGAGGATGGCATCTCTGTCCCGAAAATTAAAAATCCGGGCAATGAGAGGCCGCGGCGGGGCACCGGTCTTAGGTCTGCCCCCGGGGACCCGGTGAGCACGCTCCACCGCAAAAAGCTTACTCAGCCCCCGGGGCTGGAGATGGGTCAGGATCAATTCTTCCACGAAAAGATCCGCCGCCTCCGCCTCTCGTCCCTCCGGCACACCAATAATACGGACATTATTCCTCCGGGCCCGACCCTCGGAATCCTCCAGTCGCCGGTCCATCAGGGCGCTCGCCTGGCCAAGCCGGCGCACCTCCTTCTGGAGGGCCACCACGTCCGTCGTGAGGCTCGTTGTGGTGTGGGCCAGGGAGTCGACTCGGTCGTTTGTTTTGGACAAGTCTGCCCTCACAAGGCTCACATCCACCAGGACCGAGTCAATTTTTTGCGCCAAGGTGTCGAAACGCTGGTCCACTGAGGCCTTCATCTCTGCGATGGCGCCCATGACGTCCCGGAGGGTCAGATCCACCGGATGAGCAGATGCCTCCGTCGGGCCCACCGGGGATGCCCGCGATATCTCCGGAGAACCCTTCTGGAGCGTGTAGCGGTCCATACTGTTAGCCTGGTGCGCCGTGCCACGGCGGGTTGTCTTCACCTTCGCCCGGTCGCCATCTTGCTTGGTGGACATGCTGGCTCTTCCACCGTCGTGCCAAGATCCCCAAACGGGCCGCTATACCAAGTCACGGGTGCCAGGGGGGGGGCGGGGGCGACCACCGAACCGCGGGTCAACCCACCGCCGGCGGGTCAGCCGGGCGCCTGGACAAGGCCACACCACCGCACCCCGCTCCGCAGCCCGACCCCGCTTGAGAGCAAGGAGGGCGCAAAAGCGAAAGTGAAAGTGCGGGGTACGCGAGTCGCCCAGCCCCGCTCGCCGCTGTTATTCACTTTGTCCCCGGATCGCCCCACTACTCCAATCCGGGGGGCCGGCGAGGAGAAGGCCGCAACCTTCGATCGATGCTCCCACCGGTATTGGGGTCCGATTCGAGCCCAAAAAACGGGTGGCGCCTCAGCTCGGGTTCCCCGACACAGTCCCCTCAACAAGGACAGGATATCGCCAGGATTAATTCAGGAGGTCGCGGAGGTCCTCGGGAGCCTCGCACCTACGCGGCCATCTTGGTTGCGCGCTAGGCTCCTCCCCCGTGACAGCGATTCTTGTGTTACTTGCAGTTCAGAAGTTACAATCCTATCATAGGACAGTGACCAATGAATTGCCATCAAAGAGCTGCATACAAACATGAATGGTATGGTTAGAACTTCGCTTTTTTTGTTTTGTGATATAGTTAGAACTTCCACAGTCTTTCATTATTCTAATGTTGCTAAAATGAGTATGTTTGGGCAGATATACATTTTTATCAGTAAAGCTGACCCCCATGGAATACTCTTTAAATCCTAAGGTTGTGTTTCCCCAGACCAAACCCTCTTAACATATACTGCCCACCAGTATGGATGACGTGATTCCTACACCTTGTAATCTTCATTGGCTTATCATTCCCTGTAGACTAATTTACATACTGGTATGATTCATTGTCTCTGTATAATGTGTGCGTGGTGTAAAGTACTGACTACAGTGATATGAGTAGCGCAATACAACAAATGAAATGCATATGAGAGAGGGGCTACGTAAAGATGAGGAGCACTGTTGGAGGGTGGCAGTGAGGGAATCCGAGGAGGAGGTAGTGGGAGGGGCTATGGAGCGATGAGTGGCACTGTTGGACAGTGGCAGTGAGGGAATCCGAGGAGGAGGTCATGGGGTGGAGGGGGAAGCTAGGGAGAGATGAGGGGCACTGTTGGAGGGTGGTAGTGAGGGAGTCTGAGGAGGAGGTCATGAGGGGGAGGGGCTACAGAGAGATGAGGTGCACTGGTGGAGGGTGGCAGCGAGGGAATCCGAGGAGGAGGTCATGAGGGGGAGGGGTTATGGGGAGATGAGGGGCACTTGTGGCGTGTGGCAGTGAGGGAATCCGAGGAGGAGGTCAGGGGCACTGTTGGAAGGTGGTAGTCAAGGTATTTACGGAGAAAGAGGTTATTGGTGCGGCACGAAAAAAGACTTTCGCATCAGCGCTGAAGCCAGCCCTGTCATGGCCTTTCTGTTTTTGTTTATTTAATTAGCAGGCGGGTCATATGGGCTACTGTGGAACATTAAAGTGTGTGCTAAATATATTTACTGCTATATTCAATGGTTTAAGTTTGAAGGTGATTTTACTAATGTTTTTACCAGGAAAAAGGAAAGTGGAACCCGATGGTGCCTGATATGGGGCTGGGGCCCAAGGTCAGCTGTGAGATAAGGTGCACTGAGAGGAGTAGTGGATAATCAAGCCTGTAAGGGGGTGCGTTGCAGAGTCCGGGGTCAGGTGGAGGAGATTGTAATGAAGATAGATACTCCCTGAAGGCTCGCACAGAGGGAGCCCGAGAAGTGTCACTTGACTAATACTCCAACCTCAGAAACCTCCTCTTCCCATCAAAGGAACATTACATGGAAAAAACACTTTTTGAGAGTGATAACATTTAGAAAGAGATCTGGAAAAGAGTGCGTTTTACTGGGCCTTGTAAGACTAAGAAGGGATAAAGGAGGGCCCTGTAGCAGGCCTGGCTAGACATATATGCGACAAATCGAGCCCGCAGTGGCCCACCCAAATGCACCCTTGGCCCACCCAAATAAAAATTCCTGAAGCCGGGCCTGGCGTGATGGCATTGGTCTGGTTCTAACATGTAGATCACCGGCGTGGACAGTGTAACTGGAAGCAGGCAGGCTGCAGGCAGCTCACCCGGCTCTGGCGGCTCCCTAATATACGAATACGACGATTATAGGATCCTCATAGTCGGAGTCCGATGTCTGATTCATTCATTTTCACTGTCTGAATGCCAGACCAGTGCCTGCCTGCCTGCCTGGTGCCTGGCCTAGTAGTAACCTGAAGCCGCCACGCCGGCCGGCCCTAGCGATACGCTTTAACTCAAGATAGCAATCAGCAGGCCTCGGGTGCATTTGGCTTATTGGCTGGCCTGGCTCTCATAGAGGGAGTGGTGGTCAGTCCTACAGATGGGCGGCAGTGTGGAGTGCAGTGAGATCCGTAATTTTCAAGCGCAGCTAAAAGGGAAATGCTGGTTCAGGGAATCCTTCAATCCGATTCCTACCATATGTTGTTTCTGAAATGTAGAAGGACATGGCTAATGGCTTGAGTGCCTTTCTTTAACATTTTCATGCTTTCTGTCCTGGGTGCCTTTGTGTGACGTTTCCATGATTTCTGTCCTGGGGGCCTTTGTGTGATGTTTCCATGCTTCCTTGTCTGAGTATTTATGTGTGAGATTTCCATGCTTTCTGGCATGGTTGCTCATGTCAGGTCATCATTTACGATTCACTTTGCTTTGAAAGTTAATACAGCTAAATATGTAATGGAAAATGTGTTGTGCACCATTGGATTTTCTTTTTACAAAATGTTCTTGAAGGGAGAATTCCCCCCATGCAAACACCTCTAGCAGTCATTAAGCTTTCTGCGCTCGCTTGCTACACACCGTAAGGGGGCTGGTCTAACAAAACTTGCCAGGGTTGACACTAGGAGTAAAGCAAGGAAAGAGGAAGACTTGGAATGCACTAGCAATTTAGACTGTTTCTGGGCTTTTCTAGAAAAATAGATGTAGCCCATTCCGACTGAAAAAATGTGTCATTGCAATGTTTTGGAAAAGTTAGTGTGTTTGGATATTTAATTGTTCTAGTTTATATAGGTTATTTATTTGCATTTAGAACACTTTGTTGACAGTGTCGATTTATTTAATATTTTGTTATATTTATGTCTCTTTCTTCTTTGGATGTTATATTTATTGTTCTATTTAATATATTTTATTTATTTTGTTTTTATAAGACTTAACTTGTTTTTCATTTTAGAACATGTATTTATTTGTATTTATATATTTTATTTTTAGTTATTTTTTTTTTATATAATTACATTTTGTATGGCACTATGGTCATTTTGCACTAATAATAGGTATGACTTATTTAAGATAAGGTCAAATTCAAACTTCCCAGCCACTACCTATTCCTTTGGCCTAGGTACCTCAAGGACGTTTTGGATCACATTTTTCTTTGCTTTATGTTAAGATACAAATCTTTAATTAAAAAGTTATATTTTGAACATATGCTTCTTTTCTGATCTCTGTGTTGTCTGTGTCATACAGAACTACATAGTTCCATGTTTTTTTTTTACTATTCTGAATGTCTAATAAATGCACATATAGCTCCAGGGGAATAAGCTATAGTAACAAGCCCAATTGGTAATCATCCTTTTTATTTTTGTTTCTCTAAAAGTAATCGCTTTAACGGAATACTCTACTATACTGATTAACCCAATACCCCTTCAGCCACTGAAAGTGACAGTGGCTGACTCATTCAAGTGTATTGCATGATTTTATTCAGTTTATCTGTTTGGACTAGTGTTTTCACAACATTTTGTTTTATTTTGTCACATAACTTAAGCTATGTCAAAGTTGTATCTTTGAACTCAGACTCTGTTAAAAATGGCATGCCCTACCCCCAGTATTGTCCTTTCCCCAAATCAGCACACAGAGCACTGACATTTTTCCTTTTCAATGCATTAGTGGTTTTAGCTAATTTATTCCAAAACTGTTCTTTAAATGCACTTTTGCTTTAATCTTTTTCAAAATGGTTCACGGGGAACCTCCTATCAAAACCTTACTATGAGGAAGGCTCCCTTTCTGAAATTCAGATCGGGTATTATATTTGACTTTTCTCAGTGCCAGTTGAAGATGTGGGTGGAGCTAATAGAGTAAGTGGGTGGAGCCAGAAAAAAGTGGGTGTGGCCTCCGACAAACATTTGAGCACCTGCACTTCATATTTTACAAATTAAGCACTGGCTAAAGGCCCTCAGCGCTGCCTAGGCAAGACCTAGGAAAAAGCATCCAAACGAGGTGAAATAAAAGCCCCGCGCACCTCGCTGAAACAAAACTGGGGTGCTGCCAAAGGGAAGGAGACTTGTTTTCTTTTCCCTTTGCTGACAGATGCCTCGACTACTTGGCTCTTGGGGTGTACCCCAGGGCTTTCCTTGTGAAAACACAGCGGAGTTCTTGGCAGATGCACAGCCCGGAGACATACATGCACTGTATATTGTTCCCGGGACAGGCCTATGCAAATGTTCCCGTTTGGCCACCGTCCATCCACTGATTTCCTGGTAGCAAATCTGCGTCGCTGTTTACCCTGTATCTGTTCTGTGAACATGAAATTAGCGCTGGCATTGCCGTGCAGAGAGATCACAATAGATAGATGGCGAAGTGGATTGAGAGTTTGGTGCAAAAAGTTATGTTACCGATAAGTAAGATATTATCAGCTAGACACTTTGCTCATTTAACCTTTCATCCTTCTAAGGTAGAGTGCTGCATATTTGAGTTATGAAAAAAGATTATTTCTTTACATTCCTGACTACATCATCTAATGATATAAACCTTGACTGCGCAAATCACATAATATGCGCTACACAGAAGGCTGTATTGTAATAATCATGTGTTAACATTTCCGAGTGCTGCATTGTCAAATCTACTAGCTGGCAAATGCATACTTGTTCGAGATGCTGGTAAAATTAGGGTTTGTCCAATTTAGGCATCCTCTTTTTGTACTTTAACCATTACAAATCAATCCCGATAAGTAAAATCTATGTGAGGCGTGGCATTAACAGATGTGTGACTTTGGGCGCTAGCCCCAAAGCCATAATTCTGTATTGTGTTATGAGCTAACCAGCTTATGTATCTCCGTGGCTTCTTGCAGCTACGTCCAGCTGTCATGGTATTTGCATAAACGTATGCATGAAATGTTATACTTTGGCGCTTGGTGATGACTTCATCAGCCTTTGGCACATAATGCCTTCAACATTCTCCTCTACCGTATTTTGGCAAACTCTTGATTTGAACATTATTGGTGAAGCTTTGTATATTTTAGGTGTGCATAAAGCATCTGAAGGATGAGGTCTTGTAACCAATATTTTCTCTAGCACAAGAAAACAAGGGCCAGCATAGTACTGAAATAAGTGGTCAATCCTAGCAGACCCAGGCCTATTGCAAAATGAAGGACATATGTCACAGTGGGGACATACAGTGTAGACAAGGTTGAGGAGTGGCCAGAGACGGCATGTTTGAGTGGATTATTAAACCTTTGCTCGATTACTAGCACTGCAAGCGTGTACAGAAAACCTTATTTATAGAACCTCCAGATCCTGCTGCCTTTGAGGGACACCTGCAGCTACTACCACGAGGGAGACACGACCACGTATAAAAATGGTCATTCTACAAACAAGTCATTTTAGGCCAATTTACTGTACTGTATTGAATTTATTATCCATTTTTACCTTCTAAAATAGTGTGAAAACCAGCATATGTTTCACAATCTGGAAATCTCCATTTTTCTCGGGACACATCTCCCTTGAATCGTGGATAATCCAATTACCAGCTCAGCACAAAGTGTGTAGTTAGCAAGAAGAGCTTGGTGGAACTGAAATCCAGAGAACTCCCTGTGATTCATCTGCAGAATATGGATCTGGAGGCTAAAAGCGGAATCTGCTAAGGAGGCAGGCAAAAGTGGGGTAGCTGAAAGAACAGGAGAGGATATGAAAACAGGAATGGAGGGAGCTTTCAAATACGGGGGAACTCCAAAGATACACTATGGGCTTAAAGGCAAGAAGCATTTATTTGTTTAGGTAGAATCTCAAAACGACAGAACTGTCACTGAATTTCATGCCTGGGAATGGGACAGTTCACAAACAAACAAAAAATGTAACCTATCCATAACGTGGTGAAAACAAGATTTAGAAATGTGAGAAACATATTGAAGGAGGTGAACAGGAAAACACTTAAAAACGTAGGAAAGAAAGAGGAACAATTGCATGCCTGTGGTGGGTCCATCCAACCATCACCTTCAGTAGTAAAAAAGTGAGGAAAGGCGATTAGAAAAACGAAAAAAGAGTGTTGCAGGGACAGGAAAAAGGAGAAGGGTGAAAATGAAAGAGAAAATGATGTATGAGAGATTAATCATAGTACAGGAAAAAAATTACTGCCAAAAAACGAAGAGATGAAAAGCAGGGTGCGTACTGGGGCAGCAGAGAAACCAAACAAAGTAAAGAAAAAAGAAAAACACCTGCGAAGAAATGCAAACTTGACAATAAAAAGTGAAATTTACAATTTACATACCTCAAGCAGTTTATAGGGATCTGTCAAATGAAATGCTAAACTCTGGAGAGGTTGGCAATCAACATAAAAATGTGAGAAAGGCATTAAAAGTAGTGCTCGATAAGTCCAGCGCCGCACATAAAATCTAAAGTGAGTTGATGGGCTGTTCCAACTCCTGCAAAACACAGCCACTGTGCCTCCTCATTTTATTCGATTTGAGAGGGCGGGAAAAGTTCCTAATTTCCTAGCCATGCTGGCATGCCAGGAAAAGGCCTGGTTTCTAAGGATGGAAGCGACTGCAGGGTACCACAGAGACGTGTCAATCGTTCTGTTAACTGTGAAAACACAGCTATGGAATAAAAATTAAAATTTGACTGCTGCAGAGTTATTTCAAGGAAACACTGTACAAACATCACTGCAGTCGGGTATTTACAGCCCACCCAGTTGGCTGACCCTTTACAAACTAATATCCATCATAAAAAAAGCGTTTGTTCTGTATGCCGTTGTTTTTTTTTGTTGGTTTCACAAGTACTGTCCTGGGAACCACTTGCTGAAAATACATAGCCCGCGAGTGGTGCACGCATGAGAGAGAGCGGGGAGCAGTAGGTGAGCCCACGAGTGGTGCGCGCGCACTTGGGAGAGCAGTCTGCTCATTTCCAAGCACTACACTCGTGCTTGTGGCGCGCCGCTGCTCGCTCCCGCAAGTTGGATGCCGCCACGAGCACAAGTGTGTGCTTGAAAATGAGCATACCGATGGCTAAAGGCAGTGCTTAATTTGTGCCGGTGCTTTCCGGAGCTTAGCACCGGCACTTAATTATTAGGGCCGGGTCTACGCATCTACTGCTGCGCACGCCCACATTGATAGATGTTTTCAAATGTACCTTGGCTTATTTATTGCACTCGCATAATAAATATAAATATGTCCTCGTCATCATCATCATGGCGGCCGCGGGCCGAACGGCCCTTCAGTGCAGAGATGCAGATAATCGCAGACGCAGTGTTGACTTGCCAGTGTGGGCGGGCTGCGGAAGTTTAGAATACACACACACATGTATTTGGGCGAGCTGTGGGGCCGGGTTGGAGGTTCTGCTGTGCGCGCGGTAGCGCGTGCACATTTTTTTCAATTTGCCACGCCCAGCTTCATCGTGGACTGAGTCAGCCCGGCACTGGCAGCCCCGGTCTAACCGACGACGATAAGGGCAGGGGAGCAGTGCCAGCCAGCACTGAGTGTGTGTGTGACCCAGCCGACCTGCTTCCCCACACGAGTAACGGTAAGATTAGCACTTAGAAGTTTCAACTTTAAGCACTTTTAAGTTAAGCAGTAACTATCTTTAGTAAAGCGAAGCGAGCTAACTAGGGATTCCAATGCTATGCGGTGCCTTCACCAACGCGGTGTTTTTTTTTTCGGTAGCATGATGCAGGCCCGGTTCTAGGGTCAAACAAAGTGCTTCAAACACCCTCCCCTCCCGTCCCCTTCTCCACCCCCTACCCCCCACCCAACCCCCCCCGCCGCCCTTATGTGTGTCAGCCGGGCTGAGAAAGCTTCCCGGGCGTGCACACACGCAGACAGTTTTAGAGATGATCGCAGCCGAACCCGAGTACTTCACAGGTCTTTACAAGACCATTTACATGTTAAAGAGGCTTTGTTTATTTTTTCACCCCTTCATCTCCACATGGCGAAAGGCGACAAATCCCTTCATTGACAACGGTAACCTCTGCCTACTGTTCTGCTGCGTGGATATTTCTTTTCCTATGCAGCGTAGGAGAAAATAAGTTTGTTTATTCCTATTCACCTCTCCTGATCCCTGCAGCTGCTTATTACATCAGGCTATGACACTAAGTTTGACTAATGGAGTTGGTAAGAGAATGTGTTACTATTAGTTTTTCTTTTTAAAATCTGCACAGGCCCAGCAAGGCATATACTTTGTGTATGCTTTATTTAAACAGTTTTTATCGTGGCCGATGCAGGACAACAATAAGACAATACAAAATGCCCAGATAACGCTGGGGATTAGTGATCCTGCTGGAGAGCAATCATTTGTCTGTTAGCATTTAAGTGCAGATGAACTGTATTTTATGTGGAAGCTCAGTGGGTTACTGTCATTGTGACAGCGATTCTTGTGTTACTTGCAGTTCAGAAGTTACAATCCTATCATAGGACAGTGACCAATGAATTGCCATCAAAGAGCTGCATACAAACATGAATGGTATGGTTAGAACTTCGCTTTTTTTGTTTTGTGATATAGTTAGAACTTCCCCAGTCTTTCATTATTCTAATGTTGCTAAAATGAGTATGTTTGGGCAGATATACATTTTTATCAGTAAAGCTGACCCCCATGGAATACTCTTTAAATCCTAAGGTTGTGTTTCCCCAGACCAAACCCTCTTAACATATACTGCCCACCAGTATGGATGACGTGATTCCTACACCTTGTAATCTTCATTGGCTTATCATTCCCTGTAGACTAATTTACATACTGGTATGATTCATTGTCTCTGTATAATGTGTGCGTGGTGTAAAGTACTGACTACAGTGATATGAGTAGCGCAATACAACAAATGAAATGCATATGAGAGAGGGGCTACGTAAAGATGAGGAGCACTGTTGGAGGGTGGCAGTGAGGGAATCCGAGGAGGAGGTAGTGGGAGGGGCTATGGAGCGATGAGTGGCACTGTTGGACAGTGGCAGTGAGGGAATCCGAGGAGGAGGTCATGGGGTGGAGGGGGAAGCTAGGGAGAGATGAGGGGCACTGTTGGAGGGTGGTAGTGAGGGAGTCTGAGGAGGAGGTCATGAGGGGGAGGGGCTACAGAGAGATGAGGTGCACTGGTGGAGGGTGGCAGCGAGGGAATCCGAGGAGGAGGTCATGAGGGGGAGGGGTTATGGGGAGATGAGGGGCACTTGTGGCGTGTGGCAGTGAGGGAATCCGAGGAGGAGGTCAGGGGCACTGTTGGAAGGTGGTAGTCAAGGTATTTACGGAGAAAGAGGTTATTGGTGCGGCACGAAAAAAGACTTTCGCATCAGCGCTGAAGCCAGCCCTTTCATGGCCTTTCTGTTTTTGTTTATTTAATTAGCAGGCGGGTCATATGGGCTACTGTGGAACATTAAAGTGTGTGCTAAATATATTTACTGCTATATTCAATGGTTTAAGTTTGAAGGTGATTTTACTAATGTTTTTACCAGGAAAAAGGAAAGTGGAACCCGATGGTGCCTGATATGGGGCTGGGGCCCAAGGTCAGCTGTGAGATAAGGTGCACTGAGAGGAGTAGTGGATAATCAAGCCTGTAAGGGGGTGCGTTGCAGAGTCCGGGGTCAGGTGGAGGAGATTGTAATGAAGATAGATACTCCCTGAAGGCTCGCACAGAGGGAGCCCGAGAAGTGTCACTTGACTAATACTCCCACCTCAGAAACCTCCTCTTCCCATCAAAGGAACATTACATGGAAAAAACACTTTTTGAGAGTGATAACATTTAGAAAGAGATCTGGAAAAGAGTGCGTTTTACTGGGCCTTGTAAGACTAAGAAGGGATAAAGGAGGGCCCTGTAGCAGGCCTGGCTAGACATGTATGCGACAAATCGAGCCCGCAGTGGCCCACCCAAATGCACCCTTGGCCCACCCAAATAAAAATTCCTGAAGCCGGGCCTGGCGTGATGGCATTGGTCTGGTTCTAACATGTAGATCACCGGCGTGGACAGTGTAACTGGAAGCAGGCAGGCTGCAGGCAGCTCACCCGGCTCTGGCGGCTCCCTAATATACGAATACGACGATTATAGGATCCTCATAGTCGGAGTCCGATGTCTGATTCATTCATTTTCACTGTCTGAATGCCAGACCAGTGCCTGCCTGCCTGCCTGCCTGGTGCCTGGCCTAGTAGTAACCTGAAGCCGCCACGCCGGCCGGCCCTAGCGATACGCTTTAACTCAAGATAGCAATCAGCAGGCCTCGGGTGCATTTGGCTTATTGGCTGGCCTGGCTCTCATAGAGGGAGTGGTGGTCAGTCCTACAGATGGGCGGCAGTGTGGAGTGCAGTGAGATCCGTAATTTTCAAGCGCAGCTAAAAGGGAAATGCTGGTTCAGGGAATCCTTCAATCCGATTCCTACCATATGTTGTTTCTGAAATGTAGAAGGACATGGCTAATGGCTTGAGTGCCTTTCTTTAACATTTTCATGCTTTCTGTCCTGGGTGCCTTTGTGTGACGTTTCCATGATTTCTGTCCTGGGGGCCTTTGTGTGATGTTTCCATGCTTCCTTGTCTGAGTATTTATGTGTGAGATTTCCATGCTTTCTGGCATGGTTGCTTATGTCAGGTCATCATTTACGATTCACTTTGCTTTGAAAGTTAATACAGCTAAATATGTAATGGAAAATGTGTTGTGCACCATTGGATTTTCTTTTTACAAAATGTTCTTGAAGGGAGAATTCCCCCCATGCAAACACCTCTAGCAGTCATTAAGCTTTCTGCGCTCGCTTGCTACACACCGTAAGGGGGCTGGTCTAACAAAACTTGCCAGGGTTGACACTAGGAGTAAAGCAAGGAAAGAGGAAGACTTGGAATGCACTAGCAATTTAGACTGTTTCTGGGCTTTTCTAGAAAAATAGATGTAGCCCATTCCGACTGAAAAAATGTGTCATTGCAATGTTTTGGAAAAGTTAGTGTGTTTGGATATTTAATTGTTCTAGTTTATATAGGTTATTTATTTGCATTTAGAACACTTTGTTGACAGTGTCGATTTATTTAATATTTTGTTATATTTATGTCTCTTTCTTCTTTGGATGTTATATTTATTGTTCTATTTAATATATTTTATTTATTTTGTTTTTATAAGACTTAACTTGTTTTTCATTTTAGAACATGTATTTATTTGTATTTATATATTTTATTTTTAGTTATTTTTTTTTTTATATAATTACATTTTGTATGGCACTATGGTCATTTTGCACTAATAATAGGTATGACGTATTTAAGATAAGGTCAAATTCAAACTTCCCAGCCACTACCTATTCCTTTGGCCTAGGTACCTCAAGGACGTTTTGGATCACATTTTTCTTTGCTTTATGTTAAGATACAAATCTTTAATTAAAAAGTTATATTTTGAACATATGCTTCTTTTCTGATCTCTGTGTTGTCTGTGTCATACAGAACTACATAGTTCCATGGTTTTTTTTTTACTATTCTGAATGTCTAATAAATGCACATATAGCTCCAGGGGAATAAGCTATAGTAACAAGCCCAATTGGTAATCATCCTTTTTATTTTTGTTTCTCTAAAAGTAATCGCTTTAACGGAATACTCTACTATACTGATTAACCCAATACCCCTTCAGCCACTGAAAGTGACAGTGGCTGACTCATTCAAGTGTATTGCATGATTTTATTCAGTTTATCTGTTTGGACTAGTGTTTTCACAACATTTTGTTTTATTTTGTCACATAACTTAAGCTATGTCAAAGTTGTATCTTTGAACTCAGACTCTGTTAAAAATGGCATGCCCTACCCCCAGTATTGTCCTTTCCCCAAATCAGCACACAGAGCACTGACATTTTTCCTTTTCAATGCATTAGTGGTTTTAGCTAATTTATTCCAAAACTGTTCTTTAAATGCACTTTTGCTTTAATCTTTTTCAAAATGGTTCACGGGGAACCTCCTATCAAAACCTTACTATGAGGAAGGCTCCCTTTCTGAAATTCAGATCGGGTATTATATTTGACTTTTCTCAGTGCCAGTTGAAGATGTGGGTGGAGCTAATAGAGTAAGTGGGTGGAGCCAGAAAAAAGTGGGTGTGGCCTCCGACAAACATTTGAGCACCTGCACTTCATATTTTACAAATTAAGCACTGGCTAAAGGCCCTCAGCGCTGCCTAGGCAAGACCTAGGAAAAAGCATCCAAACGAGGTGAAATAAAAGCCCCGCGCACCTCGCTGAAACAAAACTGGGGTGCTGCCAAAGGGAAGGAGACTTGTTTTCTTTTCCCTTTGCTGACAGATGCCTCGACTACTTGGCTCTTGGGGTGTACCCAGGGCTTTCCTTGTGAAAACACAGCGGAGTTCTTGGCAGATGCACAGCCCGGAGACATACATGCACTGTATATTGTTCCCGGGACAGGCCTATGCAAATGTTCCCGTTTGGCCACCGTCCATCCACTGATTTCCAGGTAGCAAATCTGCGTCGCTGTTTACCCTGTATCTGTTCTGTGAACATGAAATTAGCGCTGGCATTGCCGTGCAGAGAGATCACAATAGATGGCGAAGTGGATTGAGAGTTTGGTGCAAAAATTTATATGTTACCGATAAGTAAGATATTATCAGCTAGACACTTTGCTCATTTAACCTTTCATCCTTCTAAGGTAGAGTGCTGCATATTTGAGTTATGAAAAAAGATTATTTCTTTACATTCCTGACTACATCATCTAATGATATAAACCTTGACTGCGCAAATCACATAATATGCGCTACACAGAAGGCTGTATTGTAATAATCATGTGTTAACATTTCCGAGTGCTGCATTGTCAAATCTACTAGCTGGCAAATGCATACTTGTTCGAGATGCTGGTAAAATTAGGGTTTGTCCAATTTAGGCATCCTCTTTTTGTACTTTAACCATTACAAATCAATCCCGATAAGTAAAATCTATGTGAGGCGTGGCATTAACAGATGTGTGACTTTGGGCGCTAGCCCCAAAGCCATAATTCTGTATTGTGTTATGAGCTAACCAGCTTATGTATCTCCGTGGCTTCTTGCAGCTACGTCCAGCTGTCATGGTATTTGCATAAACGTATGCATGAAATGTTATACTTTGGCGCTTGGTGATGACTTCATCAGCCTTTGGCACATAATGCCTTCAACATTCTCCTCTACCGTATTTTGGCAAACTCTTGATTTGAACATTATTGGTGAAGCTTTGTATATTTTAGGTGTGCATAAAGCATCTGAAGGATGAGGTCTTGTAACCAATATTTTCTCTAGCACAAGAAAACAAGGGCCAGCATAGTACTGAAATAAGTGGTCAATCCTAGCAGACCCAGGCCTATTGCAAAATGAAGGACATATGTCACAGTGGGGACATACAGTGTAGACAAGGTTGAGGAGTGGCCAGAGACGGCATGTTTGAGTGGATTATTAAACCTTTGCTCGATTACTAGCACTGCAAGCGTGTACAGAAAACCTTATTTATAGAACCTCCAGATCCTGCTGCCTTTGAGGGACACCTGCAGCTACTACCACGAGGGAGACACGACCACGTATAAAAATGGTCATTCTACAAACAAGTCATTTTAGGCCAATTTACTGTACTGTATTGAATTTATTATCCATTTTTACCTTCTAAAATAGTGTGAAAACCAGCATATGTTTCACAATCTGGAAATCTCCATTTTTCTCGGGACACATCTCCCTTGAATCGTGGATAATCCAATTACCAGCTCAGCACAAAGTGTGTAGTTAGCAAGAAGAGCTTGGTGGAACTGAAATCCAGAGAACTCCCTGTGATTCATCTGCAGAATATGGATCTGGAGGCTAAAAGCGGAATCTGCTAAGGAGGCAGGCAAAAGTGGGGTAGCTGAAAGAACAGGAGAGGATATGAAAACAGGAATGGAGGGAGCTTTCAAATACGGGGGAACTCCAAAGATACACTATGGGCTTAAAGGCAAGAAGCATTTATTTGTTTAGGTAGAATCTCAAAACGACAGAACTGTCACTGAATTTCATGCCTGGGAATGGGACAGTTCACAAACAAACAAAAAATGTAACCTATCCATAACGTGGTGAAAACAAGATTTAGAAATGTGAGAAACATATTGAAGGAGGTGAACAGGAAAACACTTAAAAACGTAGGAAAGAAAGAGGAACAATTGCATGCCTGTGGTGGGTCCATCCAACCATCACCTTCAGTAGTAAAAAAGTGAGGAAAGGCGATTAGAAAAACGAAAAAAGAGTGTTGCAGGGACAGGAAAAAGGAGAAGGGTGAAAATGAAAGAGAAAATGATGTATGAGAGATTAATCATAGTACAGGAAAAAAATTACTGCCAAAAAACGAAGAGATGAAAAGCAGGGTGCGTACTGGGGCAGCAGAGAAACCAAACAAAGTAAAGAAAAAAGAAAAACACCTGCGAAGAAATGCAAACTTGACAATAAAAAGTGAAATTTACAATTTACATACCTCAAGCAGTTTATAGGGATCTGTCAAATGAAATGCTAAACTCTGGAGAGGTTGGCAATCAACATAAAAATGTGAGAAAGGCATTAAAAGTAGTGCTCGATAAGTCCAGCGCCGCACATAAAATCTAAAGTGAGTTGATGGGCTGTTCCAACTCCTGCAAAACACAGCCACTGTGCCTCCTCATTTTATTCGATTTGAGAGGGCGGGAAAAGTTCCTAATTTCCTAGCCATGCTGGCATGCCAGGAAAAGGCCTGGTTTCTAAGGATGGAAGCGACTGCAGGGTACCACAGAGACGTGTCAATCGTTCTGTTAACTGTGAAAACACAGCTATGGAATAAAAATTAAAATTTGACTGCTGCAGAGTTATTTCAAGGAAACACTGTACAAACATCACTGCAGTCGGGTATTTACAGCCCACCCAGTTGGCTGACCCTTTACAAACTAATATCCATCATAAAAAAAGCGTTTGTTCTGTATGCCGTTGTTTTTTTTTGTTGGTTTCACAAGTACTGTCCTGGGAACCACTTGCTGAAAATACATAGCCCGCGAGTGGTGCACGCATGAGAGAGAGCGGGGAGCAGTAGGTGAGCCCACGAGTGGTGCGCGCGCACTTGGGAGAGCAGTCTGCTCATTTCCAAGCACTACACTCGTGCTTGTGGCGCGCCGCTGCTCGCTCCCGCAAGTTGGATGCCGCCACGAGCACAAGTGTGTGCTTGAAAATGAGCATACCGATGGCTAAAGGCAGTGCTTAATTTGTGCCGGTGCTTTCCGGAGCTTAGCACCGGCACTTAATTATTAGGGCCGGGTCTACGCATCTACTGCTGCGCACGCCCACATTGATAGATGTTTTCAAATGTACCTTGGCTTATTTATTGCACTCGCATAATAAATATAAATATGTCCTCGTCATCATCATCATGGCGGCCGCGGGCCGAACGGCCCTTCAGTGCAGAGATGCAGATAATCGCAGACGCAGTGTTGACTTGCCAGTGTGGGCGGGCTGCGGAAGTTTAGAATACACACACACATGTATTTGGGCGAGCTGTGGGGCCGGGTTGGAGGTTCTGCTGTGCGCGCGGTAGCGCGTGCACATTTTTTTCAATTTGCCACGCCCAGCTTCATCGTGGACTGAGTCAGCCCGGCACTGGCAGCCCCGGTCTAACCGACGACGATAAGGGCAGGGGAGCAGTGCCAGCCAGCACTGAGTGTGTGTGTGACCCAGCCGACCTGCTTCCCCACACGAGTAACGGTAAGATTAGCACTTAGAAGTTTCAACTTTAAGCACTTTTAAGTTAAGCAGTAACTATCTTTAGTAAAGCGAAGCGAGCTAACTAGGGATTCCAATGCTATGCGGTGCCTTCACCAACGCGGTGTTTTTTTTTTCGGTAGCATGATGCAGGCCCGGTTCTAGGGTCAAACAAAGTGCTTCAAACACCCTCCCCTCCCGTCCCCTTCTCCACCCCCTACCCCCCACCCAACCCCCCCCGCCGCCCTTATGTGTGTCAGCCGGGCTGAGAAAGCTTCCCGGGCGTGCACACACGCAGACAGTTTTAGAGATGATCGCAGCCGAACCCGAGTACTTCACAGGTCTTTACAAGACCATTTACATGTTAAAGAGGCTTTGTTTATTTTTTCACCCCTTCATCTCCACATGGCGAAAGGCGACAAATCCCTTCATTGACAACGGTAACCTCTGCCTACTGTTCTGCTGCGTGGATATTTCTTTTCCTATGCAGCGTAGGAGAAAATAAGTTTGTTTATTCCTATTCACCTCTCCTGATCCCTGCAGCTGCTTATTACATCAGGCTATGACACTAAGTTTGACTAATGGAGTTGGTAAGAGAATGTGTTACTATTAGTTTTTCTTTTTAAAATCTGCACAGGCCCAGCAAGGCATATACTTTGTGTATGCTTTATTTAAACAGTTTTTATCGTGGCCGATGCAGGACAACAATAAGACAATACAAAATGCCCAGATAACGCTGGGGATTAGTGATCCTGCTGGAGAGCAATCATTTGTCTGTTAGCATTTAAGTGCAGATGAACTGTATTTTATGTGGAAGCTCAGTGGGTTACTGTCATTGTGACAGCGATTCTTGTGTTACTTGCAGTTCAGAAGTTACAATCCTATCATAGGACAGTGACCAATGAATTGCCATCAAAGAGCTGCATACAAACATGAATGGTATGGTTAGAACTTCGCTTTTTTTGTTTTGTGATATAGTTAGAACTTCCCCAGTCTTTCATTATTCTAATGTTGCTAAAATGAGTATGTTTGGGCAGATATACATTTTTATCAGTAAAGCTGACCCCCATGGAATACTCTTTAAATCCTAAGGTTGTGTTTCCCCAGACCAAACCCTCTTAACATATACTGCCCACCAGTATGGATGACGTGATTCCTACACCTTGTAATCTTCATTGGCTTATCATTCCCTGTAGACTAATTTACATACTGGTATGATTCATTGTCTCTGTATAATGTGTGCGTGGTGTAAAGTACTGACTACAGTGATATGAGTAGCGCAATACAACAAATGAAATGCATATGAGAGAGGGGCTACGTAAAGATGAGGAGCACTGTTGGAGGGTGGCAGTGAGGGAATCCGAGGAGGAGGTAGTGGGAGGGGCTATGGAGCGATGAGTGGCACTGTTGGACAGTGGCAGTGAGGGAATCCGAGGAGGAGGTCATGGGGTGGAGGGGGAAGCTAGGGAGAGATGAGGGGCACTGTTGGAGGGTGGTAGTGAGGGAGTCTGAGGAGGAGGTCATGAGGGGGAGGGGCTACAGAGAGATGAGGTGCACTGGTGGAGGGTGGCAGCGAGGGAATCCGAGGAGGAGGTCATGAGGGGGAGGGGTTATGGGGAGATGAGGGGCACTTGTGGCGTGTGGCAGTGAGGGAATCCGAGGAGGAGGTCAGGGGCACTGTTGGAAGGTGGTAGTCAAGGTATTTACGGAGAAAGAGGTTATTGGTGCGGCACGAAAAAAGACTTTCGCATCAGCGCTGAAGCCAGCCCTGTCATGGCCTTTCTGTTTTTGTTTATTTAATTAGCAGGCGGGTCATATGGGCTACTGTGGAACATTAAAGTGTGTGCTAAATATATTTACTGCTATATTCAATGGTTTAAGTTTGAAGGTGATTTTACTAATGTTTTTACCAGGAAAAAGGAAAGTGGAACCCGATGGTGCCTGATATGGGGCTGGGGCCCAAGGTCAGCTGTGAGATAAGGTGCACTGAGAGGAGTAGTGGATAATCAAGCCTGTAAGGGGGTGCGTTGCAGAGTCCGGGGTCAGGTGGAGGAGATTGTAATGAAGATAGATACTCCCTGAAGGCTCGCACAGAGGGAGCCCGAGAAGTGTCACTTGACTAATACTCCCACCTCAGAAACCTCCTCTTCCCATCAAAGGAACATTACATGGAAAAAACACTTTTTGAGAGTGATAACATTTAGAAAGAGATCTGGAAAAGAGTGCGTTTTACTGGGCCTTGTAAGACTAAGAAGGGATAAAGGAGGGCCCTGTAGCAGGCCTGGCTAGACATGTATGCGACAAATCGAGCCCGCAGTGGCCCACCCAAATGCACCCTTGGCCCACCCAAATAAAAATTCCTGAAGCCGGGCCTGGCGTGATGGCATTGGTCTGGTTCTAACATGTAGATCACCGGCGTGGACAGTGTAACTGGAAGCAGGCAGGCTGCAGGCAGCTCACCCGGCTCTGGCGGCTCCCTAATATACGAATACGACGATTATAGGATCCTCATAGTCGGAGTCCGATGTCTGATTCATTCATTTTCACTGTCTGAATGCCAGACCAGTGCCTGCCTGCCTGCCTGCCTGGTGCCTGGCCTAGTAGTAACCTGAAGCCGCCACGCCGGCCGGCCCTAGCGATACGCTTTAACTCAAGATAGCAATCAGCAGGCCTCGGGTGCATTTGGCTTATTGGCTGGCCTGGCTCTCATAGAGGGAGTGGTGGTCAGTCCTACAGATGGGCGGCAGTGTGGAGTGCAGTGAGATCCGTAATTTTCAAGCGCAGCTAAAAGGGAAATGCTGGTTCAGGGAATCCTTCAATCCGATTCCTACCATATGTTGTTTCTGAAATGTAGAAGGACATGGCTAATGGCTTGAGTGCCTTTCTTTAACATTTTCATGCTTTCTGTCCTGGGTGCCTTTGTGTGACGTTTCCATGATTTCTGTCCTGGGGTCCTTTGTGTGATGTTTCCATGCTTCCTTGTCTGAGTATTTATGTGTGAGATTTCCATGCTTTCTGGCATGGTTGCTTATGTCAGGTCATCATTTACGATTCACTTTGCTTTGAAAGTTAATACAGCTAAATATGTAATGGAAAATGTGTTGTGCACCATTGGATTTTCTTTTTACAAAATGTTCTTGAAGGGAGAATTCCCCCCATGCAAACACCTCTAGCAGTCATTAAGCTTTCTGCGCTCGCTTGCTACACACCGTAAGGGGGCTGGTCTAACAAAACTTGCCAGGGTTGACACTAGGAGTAAAGCAAGGAAAGAGGAAGACTTGGAATGCACTAGCAATTTAGACTGTTTCTGGGCTTTTCTAGAAAAATAGATGTAGCCCATTCCGACTGAAAAAATGTGTCATTGCAATGTTTTGGAAAAGTTAGTGTGTTTGGATATTTAATTGTTCTAGTTTATATAGGTTATTTATTTGCATTTAGAACACTTTGTTGACAGTGTCGATTTATTTAATATTTTGTTATATTTATGTCTCTTTCTTCTTTGGATGTTATATTTATTGTTCTATTTAATATATTTTATTTATTTTGTTTTTATAAGACTTAACTTGTTTTTCATTTTAGAACATGTATTTATTTGTATTTATATATTTTATTTTTAGTTATTTTTTTTTTTATATAATTACATTTTGTATGGCACTATGGTCATTTTGCACTAATAATAGGTATGACGTATTTAAGATAAGGTCAAATTCAAACTTCCCAGCCACTACCTATTCCTTTGGCCTAGGTACCTCAAGGACGTTTTGGATCACATTTTTCTTTGCTTTATGTTAAGATACAAATCTTTAATTAAAAAGTTATATTTTGAACATATGCTTCTTTTCTGATCTCTGTGTTGTCTGTGTCATACAGAACTACATAGTTCCATGTTTTTTTTTTTACTATTCTGAATGTCTAATAAATGCACATATAGCTCCAGGGGAATAAGCTATAGTAACAAGCCCAATTGGTAATCATCCTTTTTATTTTTGTTTCTCTAAAAGTAATCGCTTTAACGGAATACTCTACTATACTGATTAACCCAATACCCCTTCAGCCACTGAAAGTGACAGTGGCTGACTCATTCAAGTGTATTGCATGATTTTATTCAGTTTATCTGTTTGGACTAGTGTTTTCACAACATTTTGTTTTATTTTGTCACATAACTTAAGCTATGTCAAAGTTGTATCTTTGAACTCAGACTCTGTTAAAAATGGCATGCCCTACCCCCAGTATTGTCCTTTCCCCAAATCAGCACACAGAGCACTGACATTTTTCCTTTTCAATGCATTAGTGGTTTTAGCTAATTTATTCCAAAACTGTTCTTTAAATGCACTTTTGCTTTAATCTTTTTCAAAATGGTTCACGGGGAACCTCCTATCAAAACCTTACTATGAGGAAGGCTCCCTTTCTGAAATTCAGATCGGGTATTATATTTGACTTTTCTCAGTGCCAGTTGAAGATGTGGGTGGAGCTAATAGAGTAAGTGGGTGGAGCCAGAAAAAAGTGGGTGTGGCCTCCGACAAACATTTGAGCACCTGCACTTCATATTTTACAAATTAAGCACTGGCTAAAGGCCCTCAGCGCTGCCTAGGCAAGACCTAGGAAAAAGCATCCAAACGAGGTGAAATAAAAGCCCCGCGCACCTCGCTGAAACAAAACTGGGGTGCTGCCAAAGGGAAGGAGACTTGTTTTCTTTTCCCTTTGCTGACAGATGCCTCGACTACTTGGCTCTTGGGGTGTACCCAGGGCTTTCCTTGTGAAAACACAGCGGAGTTCTTGGCAGATGCACAGCCCGGAGACATACATGCACTGTATATTGTTCCCGGGACAGGCCTATGCAAATGTTCCCGTTTGGCCACCGTCCATCCACTGATTTCCAGGTAGCAAATCTGCGTCGCTGTTTACCCTGTATCTGTTCTGTGAACATGAAATTAGCGCTGGCATTGCCGTGCAGAGAGATCACAATAGATGGCGAAGTGGATTGAGAGTTTGGTGCAAAAATTTATATGTTACCGATAAGTAAGATATTATCAGCTAGACACTTTGCTCATTTAACCTTTCATCCTTCTAAGGTAGAGTGCTGCATATTTGAGTTATGAAAAAAGATTATTTCTTTACATTCCTGACTACATCATCTAATGATATAAACCTTGACTGCGCAAATCACATAATATGCGCTACACAGAAGGCTGTATTGTAATAATCTTGTGTTAACATTTCCGAGTGCTGCATTGTCAAATCTACTAGCTATGCCGAGTCATTGCTTTAATCAGTAACTAACATGCAGAGTGATGCACTGTATACTGATAATGTACAATAGACGAGTGCTGCACTGTTATATTCAGTAACTAAGATGCAGAGTGAAGCATTGTTTCATTCACTGATTATATCTTAGACTGAGTGCAGCATTGTTATACTCAGTAAACAAGAAGCAGACTGATGCAACTAAGATGCAGAGTGATGCATTCATTCACTGATTATAACATAGTCTGAGTGCTACATTGTTAGATTCAGCAACTGTGATGCATTGTTTCACTGAGAATATATCACAGACTGAGGGCCGCATTGTTACGTTCAATAGTTAAGATGCAGAGTGATGCATTGTTTCATTCACTGATTAGATCATGGACTGAGTGCTGCATTGTTATACTCAGTAACTAAGAAGCAGACTGATGCAACTAAGATGCAGAGTGATGCATTCATTCACTGATTATATTCTAGTTTGGGAGAGGATGTAGCCTTACAGCTCGAGCGTTCGGCCTCGTAGCTGGGGAACCAGGTTCGAGTCTCAGCAGGGACGCTCAACATCCTGTGACTCTGGCCAAAGCACTTAATCTCCCTGTGCCTTCCAAAAATGAATGTGTCAATCTGTAACGAAAATTGTGCTCATGTAAAGCGCTCTGATACCCGATATCTTCGGGTCAAGTTTGCGCTATATAAAACTCTAAAAAGAAAGAAAGAAAGACACACACACACACAGCACTGTCCCCTTTGTATCACCTTATGCTTGAGAAATTGCCTTTCCACTAGCATTTTTGGGAATTGCCTAGTTGTTATTCCCTATGCACCAATGCAGTACACTGTGATAAGGTAACACACTTTTCCTGGACAAACTATGCATTCTCCTTAATACGTGTAAAACATGCAGAGATGAGGAAGTAGCAGTTGATCTACTCTCCTGTGGAAGCATGTTGCAGGCCCTCGCTGAGCCCACGGAGGGTAGTACTTCTGGATGACTTCCCTATTCCAGGGGCGGGGGGGCGGTGCAGACCACACAGAGCAAGGTAGTCGAGTGCTAAGACACAGAGACTACCGTCACACTAGTGACCAATAGATGCATTCTAAATTACCCTTATAAGGATGATCCAGCTTATCGGTGGAAGTTATGGGGAGTGGGTGGGTGGAAGTGAGGTTTGGGGTAGAAGTTGTATAATTATTGTTGACTTATTGGTATCTGATGATTATTACTCTTCTGCTCCATTTGGTGGGATATGCCTGCAGAGCCGGAATTGTGTAACATTACTTTCTATGTAATGCTATCTATTGAAATGCCAATAAAGAAATACAAAATATATATATTTTTTTAACTAACCTGCTTGCAATAAGTCAATCTCTCAGGGTAGCATTCTACCCCATCATTATTTTGCCCACCATGCCACCCCAGAATAGACCCAGCCATATGCAAATGTGTCTTAAGCCTACTCCAATACGAACATTCAAGCCCGAACTGCCATGCCACGTCCTCTCTGAACCAGAACCCAAGACACCCAAGACCGATTTCACCCCGACTAGGGCTCTTCAGTCGAGTTTAGCTTGGTTCAGGTAGCACAGTTACTAAGGGACCCACGTCTGGGCATACTCTTGTCCATTTAGGACATTACTTCAAGCATTCAAAAAAGGTGATGGTAGGATTCATGCTATAAGTCTAACCACTGGCAATCGCTCAGGGGTAGCATTCCAACCCATCGTCTTTTTGCCCACCATGCCCCTTCAGATTAGACCCAGCCATATGCAAATCAGTCCTGACCCTGCTCCAATAATCCTTCTCAGTCATCTGACATTGCCAGCAAAGATACTCCATTCCTGCATGTTTCAGACGACACTCCTCTCCTGAATGTTCCATGCATTGCACTCCACACTTGATTGTGCTTGTCGCATTGTCGTGTGTTTGACTTCTGAAGGTTGTGTCTGACCTAGAACCTTGCTGAAATGTTAGGACAGGTGTAGAGAAATGTCTCATTTATCATCTTTACAATTTTTTTAATATTTATGTTATCTCCCAAGGTGTTCTCATTAAAAGGGAAGGTTGCGCTGATCACAGGCGCCAGCTCGGGCATTGGTGCTGGGACTGCTGTCCTGTTTGCTAAACTGGGAGCAAAGCTGTCACTTAATGGACGAGATGTCGAGAAGCTGAATGAAACGGCCCGTCTCTGCCAGGAGGCCAGCAAGGAGAAGGTAAATATTAACAGGTCAGCATGCTCCTGCACTGTGCCGTTGGGTTCCTTTTTAGGTCTGTCCTCCAGACTAAAATATCATACATAATGTATGTACTTTGAGGAGCTTTTGCTCATCAGGCTTCATCCATTGGTCTGTTAAATTGTCCTTCACGTTTTGCTTCTGCCCACCACAGCATACAACATGTGACACTGGGTCAAATCCCCTTACCCATTGGCACCCTGCGCTTTGTTATTATTTTTAGGTCTCGCCTGACCCAGCGCATGCGCTGGTCTGGCGAGACTTATTGAGAGGGCTCCAAAAAGTGCTACCAGGCCAGCCTAGAGCTACAGTGCATGTGCGCGGGCGCGCGCGCTGCGCTTTACCGCGATTACTTTCACTTTCACGGCCGCTTTGATGTTTGATCGTGATCGCCATCACTTTCGCGGCCGCACGGCCGCTTTGCATAGTCAATAGGTCTCGCTTTCGGGACCTTATAAGTATTTAGTTATGCAACTGTTGCATGGCTAAACACTTATAAGGTCCCAAAGGCGAGACCTATTGGCTATGCCAATGCTTGTTTAAAAATGTTGCTCAGTAGTACGGGCTGCTTTGCAGCCTGGCTTAAAGTACAAAAAAAAAGTGCTATGACTGAGTCAACGCTGGCTGCTCCTTAGTGCTTTGTTTTTATTTACTTTGAGCCATGTTGCTGATGTTGGTCTCAGTTTCTACACATGTAACATACTCCTTTCCATGGAACGTGATGTATGTATGATTATATTCTAAAATGCCAATAAAAAGAATTTTCAACAAAAAAAAAAAAAACTTTGAGCCATGTTGCACAGCACCCCATGCTGCTGTGCAACGTTTTAATTGTTTTTGCGAAATTGTAGAAAGTATTTTTGTCCTCTGAGGTTTTCATGCAAAGGATACCAGTGGGAGGAGTTGCATGGTAAAAAGATAGGGCTATCAACTTTAAGCTTAAGATAAATGTTTTAAAAAAAAGTGGAAATCTTCGTCCTCTAATGAAAAAAACAATCGTTCAGTTAAATGTAAATGATAATGTAACAAGCAAGGTAAGGTATACATTGTTACCTACATTGCATAGAGCAAACAAACTGTGATTTTGTTTTTGTTTTTTACACTTGCATTCACTGACCAGTGTAATGTAAATGATTGGTATCTAGGCCCCAGGACAAAAAGTCAATTTTTTACTGTTCTTACAATGCAACTGCTTTCTTTTCGCTGGTTGATGCAAATGTCACAGCAAAATTGCACTGGCTACATTGAAAGCCTTTCTAATCTTGACCCCCTCAACTGGCCAGTTGTTTTGATATTTTCCTATTTTTTTTCTACACACGTATCCTTAAATTCCCAATCTTAGAACTTTGTCATCAAGTGCTATTCAGAGACCTAGACATACAGCATAACCTGGCTATAGAGTTAGCTTTAATGGAGTAATTCATTTTAAATTATGACCCCATGCATCAATACATTGTAAAGGTTCTAGTTTGCTTGTATAAATGTTAGCGTCCATGTTTTAGAGAGGCATGCAGAGGAAGTGGACATTCAGAAAAAAGACCTTTACGGGGGGTTCCCATATTCCTGGTTTTTCATGTTCTTGAAAAGTCTCGGCTTCTGCATTGGCATGTGGGTGTGGTGAGTGGCCACACAAGCATGCCGATGGGGCACTATTGTTCGATTATTTGTTGTTTTACTGTTTGAAGAACCAGCATGTTTCCGTCTCATGATATCGAGTTGCAGATGGAAAGAGAGTAACTATTTCAAAAGGAGTCTGTTGGTTTTTTTGGCATCAAAGCTCACTTCTGCTCTCCTTTCAGGGGATGGTGCTAGAATCCCTATTAATGTACAGTTCTTTTGTGAACTGTACCCTTATCACTATACGCTGATCATGTGTGGTCAGGCATTGCATACCTTGTACTCCTGAGGCGGAAGCCGGGAGGTAACTTTTGAAATAGTTGTTCTATTTGATCTGCATCATTATTTTAACCGCATTTTGCCATAATTCCCACCCGTCTCACCTTTGTGTGTCTCGTTGCCGTTGTCACTGCCACCGTCCGGACCCGTCGCATTTTAGCGGGCGGAGGACCCGGTAGCCAGCAGCGGGGCCGCCATATTGGGTGGGGGTGTTGTTCAGCGCTCCAGGCACCGTGAGCCAGGGGAGATAAATCACGGATGACAGCGCAAGCGCGCAGCGGACGCACGCAGTGGGCGCGCCGACAGCGCGCCGAAGGCGCGTTAAAGGCAAGCCCGTCTGCGCCCGTCCGTGGCCGTACGGGACCAGGGCCCGGGCACTCTGCCCATATCTACTCATATACCTCTAACGAGTTACGTGCTCTCCATCATAACTGGCCCGCTACCCCTCGCCTAAAACGAAAGCTCTCCTCCTGCGGGATTCTATCCCCCTGTCACATTCTGCCAGTACTCCCCCGTCCATTGCATAGAGAATGCCTTCCTGTCCCTCCGACAGTCACTCCTAATCCCTCCCACCCCACCAAACGGGCACTGAAGTTCTATTATCTTAATACGCGGTCTTTACCTAAACATCAATTAGAAATCTTTTACATTCTTGATTCTGAAAAACCCGATGTACTTCTTTCTGAAACCTGGCTTACGGATGACTCTCTACCGGACATCCTAGCCGCTATCCCCACGGGGTATTACATACTACAGACCAATAGATCTTCTGGACAACCTGGAGGTGGTGTGGCTGCGATCATCCATCACCAGTTACAGTTTACCGCCTTAACTGTCACCAGCATTCCCTCTGTCGAGAGTCTTGTCATTAAACTTGAGTCCTCTCATGTCCCTCTCATCTGTGCTCTGTTCTACCGTCCTCCCCTTTCCATGCCCTCTTTTCCTCAGTTAGTGGGGGATTTAATCTCCCAACTAATTATAAACAATTCCAATTTAATGATAATCGGTGATTTCAATTATTGGCCCTCCGACCCCAAAGAAACACCCAATTCCCGAGAATTTACAGATCTCCTCTCGGGTCTCAACCATACCCAGCATGTCTGCACTGCCACTCACACTAAAGGGCATCTCCTGGACCAGCTCTGGACAGCCAATCTGTCCATCTCCACCTTATCCATTTCTCCATGTTCTTGGTCCGATCACTATTCTATTCAATTCTCTCTGAACCTGCCCCGGCCAGTAAAACCCTTAATACTGGATAAACTCCTAACCAGGAACTGGAACCGGGCCAACAAAGACGAGTTCTGTTCCTTACTCTCTACGTCTTTACCCATAGAAGTTGACTGTCTCACTGCTCAAGCAACTGCCATCAACAACTGGCTATGTTCAACCAGTAATATTGTTCCCCCCTGTAAACTCCCCACAAGCAGGCGGCCTCATGACGCCCAGCGGTGGTTCACAGAGGACCTCAGACAAAAAAAACTTCTCCTTAGACAAGCAGAACGATGTTGGAGACGAAATTATTCTACAGACACAAAAGACATCTTCACTAGGCTCCTAACTGAATATAAAAAATCCATTATCATGGCTAAATCCTCATATTTTTCTTCAAAAATTACGAGTTCGACCACCAAAACCAAAGACATCTTCTCTATCGTAAATGAATTATCTCTGCCTGATAGAGTAACTGTCAAACCCGTACCCACCCAACACCTTTGTGACGCCCTTAACGATTTTTTCATCCAGAAAATTTCCACTATCAAAAAGAGCATTCCTCCGGTCCCCACCCCCTCGAGACTGGGGACCTCGCCTAAGAACACACAAGTATTAGACCAACTACCTTTGATTTCCAAAGAAGAATTTTTCACACTTTTAAAAAAAGGTCAGCTCCGGTTCTCCCTTAGATCCCTGCCCTCCCCTCCTTCTCCAAGAAGCTTTTTTCTCTTGCCCCGATCCCCCGCTCGCACTTCTTAATAATTCACTAAAAACAGGCGTGGTCCCAGTTTCCTTCAAAGTGGCAGAGGTCATTCCCATTTTGAAGAAACTCCACGCTGACCCCACCAACCTCACTAATTATCGCCCTATTTCCCTCCTTCCTTACCTGAGCAAGATCTTGGAAGCCCATGTTACGCAATGCCTTGGCTCCTTTATCGAACTCTCGTCCTTCCTTGACCCCCAACAGGCGGGTTTTAGGCCGGCACACTCTACTGAGCTGATCATACTTGCTGTTATGAATGAGCTCCGAAATTGGGCCGATAACAATCTCTCCCAAGCCCTCGTCCTTCTGGACCTCTCCGCCGCCTTTGACACGGTCGATCATAAACTTTTGATCGGCCGTGTCAGGGATGCTGGCGTTCATGGCACGGCCTTAAAATGGATCTCCTCTTCTTTGGAGAGCCGTTCGCAAGCCGTTCGCCTTGATACCTTTTCCGCCAAAAGGACCACTCTAACTTGTGGTGTACCTCAGGGGTCCTCTCTTTCCCCTCTCCTGTTTAACCTTTACATGGTTCCCTTAATTCATTCCCTCCGCAATTCCGAGGTAGCATGCTTCAATTATGCGGATGACCACCAACTTGTGTTTAACATTAATTCTTCCCCCACCTCTGTTTCTAGCTTTCAGGCCACTCTATGCTTCATCAGGGACTGGATGAACGCGAGCCAACTCAAGCTCAATCCGGATAAGACCGAGCTGGTTCTGTGCGGTACTTCCAATCCGTGGAACAATCATTTCTGGCCCCCCACATTAGGCAACCCCCCTCTACCTACCAAGTCGGTTAAAAGCCTTGGAGTAGTAATCAGTAATGACTTGTCCATGAAACCTCAGATCGGTGCAGTTACATCTTCATGCTTTTTCCATCTTCGCAGAATTCGCAAGATCTCCAGATTCCTTACCATCGAGGCCCTCACGGTGGTTCTCATGGCCTTGGTCATTTCTCGGTTAGATTATGCCAACTCTCTCTACGTTGGTATTCCTGTCTATCAACTCCATCGCCTTCAACTGGTCCAAAATCAGGCTGCACGGCTTATTTTCCATCAACCACGTAATCAACACGTTCGCCCTCTGTTGAAACGCCTCCATTGGCTTCCTGTAGCCAAGCGCTGTCTGTTCAAACTGGGCTGTACTATTTTCAAAGCCCTAGCTGGTCTGGGGCCGGCGTTCATCTCCTCCTTAATCTCTCGTTACACTCCGACTCGTGCTCTTCGCTCGTCTCATGCCAACTTTCTCACCACCCCTCGCTTTAACCGGAAAAAACATGGCGGACTTAGCTTTTTCTTTTTGGCACCTCAAATGTGGAACTCCCTCTCTCTGGAACTTAGACTTGAAACATCTTTTCCACACTTCAGATCCCTCCTGAAAACTCTTTTATTCACACAAGCTTACCTATAACCTCCTGATCTAGTACATTATTGCTGTAGCGCCAAGAAACCGCTGGGTGTACGTGCGCTTTATAAATATATTTAACATAACATAACATAACATTGCTGTGGGGTGGAAGCTTCTGGCCTAACTGGCTGTAAGTTAGATTTGGCCATTGTCTGGATTGAGTAGGAACCTCGTGCAGTCTGTACTATGTTTTTGGTTGCCATACACAAATTGACATTTTACTGCCAGACTGTGTGGTGGTTCCGGATGCTTCTAAAAGCTTTCTGGTGCCTCTCAGCTTTCGGTACTCTGAGCAGTTGTCTGCAGATGGCCTGCGTATCACCAGATGTGTCCTCAAAAATGGACTGGTGATATGGCGTCATTCTAAATGGGACTCTGGATTTAACATCTGCACCACTAATGATCTCTGCGACTGTAGCTCAACCACTTGTAATGGAAGGACAGCCATGGAATATCTGACAAAGGAAACCTTGACCTAGACTGTCTCCCTCAGTCATTCCATTTAAAGCACTACTCCTAGTGTTAGGTCAATCCTAAACAAAAGTATTTAAATGCATAACCACTGCAGTCCATTCATTACGGGTATGGAGGCACTTCATGTACTGGTATTATGAGAAGAATGTAAATGTTTCTAACTCTCATGATGAACAGTTTCAGTTCTAGTACAGTAAAATGTCCCAGCGGTGAAGTCTGTAGACCAAGCCACAGTATTCATGATGGCCTTCAAATGACCTACCTGAAGAAATGCCCCTTGTGCTCCAAAAACTGAGATGTCAATATCTTCTGCTTCCACCATAACCACCCGACCCATCTAGCTGATAATATCCTACCTGATGATGTCAGGGCTAATATCATATCCGTGTTGGGATTCTAGCAAGGTTCTGTCTTCTGTCAATCTACATTGGCCGGTAGGACTGCTTCCAGGGTTGGAATGCTCTGTGAGTCTGCACACTCAGACTTTCATATATAAGGATATTCACTGGCTCCTCACTGATCTCTTCCCACAGTTGAAAAGGATGGAAATGTACTCCTAAACACCTGAACTGTGGAGATAAAAAGGGGGTGTAGGAAACGTGAAGTTGCCGTCACCCAAAGTATTTTCACATGAGCAAGCATCTTCCCACGCAGATTCTATAATGGTAATAGTAATAATAAATTGTTTTATGTAGCACTTAATACTGTGTTTGCTGTTTCTAAGTTCTAGAGATAATGTGTTACTATTACCCAGTTTATTAGTGCTGAATGTACTCATTTTAAAGCTTGGTTGGTAGTATAAGCACTTGTTACTTGGCAGCAGAAAAGCATTACTGTTGTAGGTGTGCCTGCTGGTTTAGTTCTTTAATGTTTTTCATCTGTGCTTGCGGATTTCCTACATGGATGACCTTGTTGATCCCCCTCCAGCCTCTCCTGGTTCCCGGGGAGCTGACAGATGAAGGGGTCGCCAAGAAGATCATTCAGGATACGGTGGCCCACTATGGACAGCTGGATGTGCTGGTCAACAGCGCAGGGATCCTGTCAATGGGAACGATAGAAACCACTTCCCTTCAAGACTTCGATAAAGTTATGAACATAAATGTCAGGTGAGTCTGAGGAATGATATTGTCTCTGTGGCCTCGCTTCTAGGAAACCTGGAATTTTCTTTCCAGAAGAAAAAACTTTCTTGGATATAAGCTATGTGTAGGCACACTCCAAATCCCTGGAGAAATATTCCAAAAAGAAAAAATACACACACACATAAAAAAAAACAGCGCCATTGACGTATAAAGGCACACACATCAATCATCCTAACAAACTGTACGTTTCGAAGTGTGCTGCAAAAACTGAAAACCATTAACTGAACTCACAAAGGAGGAGATGTGGCCTACTAGCCAGAGCTGGTGACCTTGGAACATCTGGAACCAGGTTTGAATCTCGACCTCGGCTGAACATACTGTGATTCTTGGCAAATCACTAAATGCCCTATTCTAAAAAGTGTGTATTATAGTCTGGTTCTTTTGTAATGCGCTCTGTTGCCCTTAACCAGGTTTGCGCTAAAAAAACACTGCAACAAAAAACCCCATTGTTTTTACGCTTTCTACTACGCCCTCTGTCCCTCTCCTTTCCCTGTCAGCTCTCTTCCTGTCCTTCCTTCTCTCACTCCCTTCTGACATCCAAGTGATTCTCCTCCTCTGTGCACTACACTTGTGACCGCACAGATGGACTACGCTAACAGCCTATATCTGGGGCTACCTGCATACTTGACTTGCAGGCTACAAATAATTCAGAATTCTACAGCAATATTGATTAGGCAGATATCCCTCCATCACCATATCTCCCCTCATTAGAGACAGCTTCACTGGCTCCTGGTAATCAGGGGGATCGAGTTCAAGTCATTGATCTTGGCTTTTAGAGTCACCACAGATATAGGCCCGAGGTACCTTAGGCAGAGGTTGCATTTACATCATTAAGATCGAGTCCTGAGACCAAACCTGCGGGTTACACATTTCTGCAAAGCCCGGCAAGATGGCAGGTCCTTTGCGGTAAAAACAGCAATTTAGCCCTAATCCAATATCAAACTTAAAGCGTACAATTCAAGTTGCGGCAATAACAATGTGTATGTGTTTATATACGCCTCACGATGCCCTACTGCTATTGTGACCACGCTATGCACCAACTGTGCCTGACTTTAAAATGGCTGAGTAAAAATAACAAGGGGACCCGATCTGGTAGCCTAAGGACCTCGGGTAATTACTTATTTTAAAGAACAAGGGTCCTTAGCATAAGAGTAGATAGTGAGAGCATTTCGACATTGACTACAATGAGCGCTATGGAAAGTCTTCCAATGTCCAGCAGGACAGAGGAACATTTATTCAAACAAATACACTGGGAATGAACGGAATAAAGGAAACAGCAAAAGGTGAAAAAAAGGCACAATCCTGTACCGAGTTTGGAAGGAAAGGAATTGAAAGAATGGAAACAAGAACGAAATAACAGGCAAAAACTTAAAGAGCAAAAGGTGGCTTACATTACACAATAATCTTAGGTAAGCTCATACCAACAAACATCACAATATAATTTACACAGTGGTTAAATTGCGGTGTTGCTAAACAAGTCGACGTTTCGATCCCTAGCTCTTAATACTGTGGGATCATCATCAGGACTAGAATCTGAACTGTTGCCTGATAAGATTTAAAAAGCCTTGCATGAGGCTCTGCGAGTGCCTGATACGAGGAGGGAGGCACGGGAGTGTCTCAGGGACAGGCCTCGAGGGGAGAATAAGGAGTCCTGGTCCGGGGATGGCCGGACTGACAAGCCCAGGTGGGCGAAGCAACTGCGGGAATGGCGCAGAGAAGAGCCAGCAAGCAAGGGCTGTGGAGATCCGGAGCTCAATGGCCCAACATAATCTCAAGATAGTCTTGTTGAATGTTAAGGGCCTCAACCACCCTATCAAAAGAAGAAGATTCTTGACTATCTCCACAAACAGAAAGGGGATATCATCATATTACAGGAAACATAAATTGACTCTAAACAATTCAACTCACTTAGAAACAGGATTTACAGCGAGGTTACTGGCTCTGAAGCTGTGGGTAAAAAAAACGGTGTCCTGACATCTATGTCCCTAACTGGGATGAACTGACATTCTGTAATAACCTCAGTAAGCAGATTGATACAATTCCAGATTCAGCCATGCATATAATAGCGGGCGATTTTAATCTACCCATGGACCCAGACCTTGATAGGGATTCACGTTGCCCTTTTCGGGTCAGTAAATCACAAAAAGCCCTTATCAATCTATGCAACCGCTTTAATTTGTCAGACACTTGGAGGATACAAAACCCTACAGGTAGGGAGTACACTTTTTATTCATCTCCACACAATTCTTATTCACGCATTTACTATTTGCTTATTTCCATCAATGCTGTACCCATAATAGAGAAAATCTTCATTGAGCCGAGAGTGATCTCAGACCATTCATGTATTAGTCTGACCATAACTGACCCTATACCTTTTAAAAACAATCCCTCTGGAGATTCAACGACGAAGTATTAGAGGCAGAATCAAACAGACAACATATTGTGAGTGCAATCCAAAACTACCTCACGGAAAACAAAACAGGAGATACATCGGATCTCACAAGGTGGGAAGCACTAAAAAGGACTCTTAGGGATAAGATCATCAAAATTAGGTCTGCCATGAACAAGGACACTAATAGTAAACTTGAAAATCTAGAAAAAGAGATTTCTATTTTGGAAGAAAAGCATATCGTGTCTAGAGAATCCTCTGTCTTTAATGAATTAGTGAATAAGAAATACGAGTATAATAAAATAAGTAAAAGGGCAGGGATCTGGATTAACAAGCAAAAAAGCATCAGACTATGCGAGTCTAGTAAGGCAGGGAAGAGCTTAGCTTCCTATTTAAAGTTTAAACTACAAAAAAATACGATTAAAAACTTAGTGGACCAGAAGGGAATAGCTCAATCTGACCCCAACAAAATAGCAGAAATCTTCACAAAGATTTTATAGCACTTTGTATAGCAAAAATCAAGGCTTGGGAACTGCCAAAGCCCAAGACGATCTAAAAAATTGCAACTTACTTACTCACCCTCTCAGAACAAGACAAAGATGAAATTAATGGCCCAATAACTACAACCGAAATTGGCGACACGATAAATGCCCTTAAAGTAGGGAAGAAAAAACAACAAATGCCAATACAGATGATCAACTCCTAAAAGATTAAAACACGGCGCAAAAGCTCCAAGTCAATGTACACCGTCACTATTCAATAGTATTTATTCATCGAACCTTATTTTTAGTTCATTTTTTTCTTTTATACCAAACAACACTTTTTGTACAAAACACAACAAAAGACTGTATAGAGAAAAATAATTTAGAAAAGAATTGTGAACCAATCATACAATGACCTGCCATAGTTTGGCTTATTTTACCATTCACATTCATATCTCATCAACCATACAACATTCCCCATTCACCAACAACTTTCATAATCCACACAATCACATTCCACAACCTTGGTAAAGCAGAAGATGTTTTTTCTTCAAATTTATACAACAAGGGTCAGAGACCAAACAAAGCAAAGAAGTTCAAAATCCAACTTAGTTGTGCATACCAAAAAATCCAATCTAATGAATCGATTAGACAGTACTTAGAAATGCACAATTCGATTGACACTTTAAAAAAAAAAAATGTATATATACAACAACAATAACAGATGGTCTACGTGTTTCGAACCCTCGAATCTCTGGGGTTCTCTTCAGGACCAATACAACTGTGGAAAAAGGGGAGAGAAATATTTTTATTTTTATTTAAGACCATAACTTTCTGGCTTACAAGCGTTCATGCTCTGTTGTTCAGCTCAAATAATCTTACCAATTTAGAACGTGGCAACTGAATGCAAAGTCAAGCTTCTTGTATCCTTCAAGCTCGTATATCAGAGGAAGCCAAACACTGAAACAATGATTCTTCAGTCACCATTAAACAGGCGGATAAAGGGGGCTCAATCGTAGTATGGGGCACCCCAGAATACACATTGGAAGCACTTAAACAACTCAATGATCCAGCTTGTTATAAGCGTATTCCAAATGATCCCACAAATGAACTCCAAAGTTATTTATTTTCCTTTTTAAAAACTGTCTTTGAACAAGGATTTCTAGGTCCAAAAGAATACAACCTTCTGCAAAATAAACATCCTAGGATTCCAGTTTTTTATGTTTTGCCTAAAGTTCATAAAAGTGAAACTTGCCCCCCAAGAAGACTAATCGTATCTGGGTGTGATTCTTTAATCGAACCGATTTCAAAGTATGTTGACCATTTCTCGAAACCATTTATGATTGATGTCCGATCATATCTTCAAGACACCACTGATTTTATCAATAAACTATACAATGTGTCCTTTCAAACAAACAGAGATATAATGGTAACACTTGATGATACTTCATTATATACCCAGATCCCACAAGACGAAGGATTGGCTGTCCTTTCGTATTTTTTGGAAAAAAGGATAAAACCTGTTAGGGTTCCCACGGATTTTATCCTTGAATTGGCTGCGTTTGCTCTCAAAAAAATCTATTTTGTCTTTGGAAATGAATGTTTTTATCAGACAAAAGGTGTAGCGATGGGATATCCCTTCGCTCCTGAACTAGCTCTACTGTTCATGTCTATGTACGAAGAGAAGTTCGTATAGAATAACAATCCCTACAGTCAATTTATAACATCTTGGATGAGTTTCATTGATGACATCTTCCTGGTATGGACCGGAAGCAATGAACAATTACAACAGTTCTACGATTGGCTCAATCAAAGGTCACCCGACATTAAGTTCAGCATGAATCAGTCATCGCACAGAATGCCTTTTTTGGATGTTGAAGTGTATCCATCAGAAGGTGGACTGGTCACAACGCTATACAAAAAAGCCACAGACAGGAATAGGGCCCTATTGTTTACCAGCAATATGGACAATTTCTTAGAATCCGTCGCAATTGTTCTCATAGAGTTGAATACAGACTGCATGCCAACAGTCACTTTGAAAGATTACTTGACCGAGGATACCCAAAGAAATTGGTTAAATCGTCCATGAAGAGAGCGTTGTGGACTCCTAGGGAAACATTGTTAAAGAAAAAAGAAAAATTGCCCTTACAACGACAAGTGTTTGTGACTACCTTTTGTCCAAACTCAAATCTTTTAAAGAAAACCATCAATTGGAACTGGCATTTGATCCAAAAACTTGATTCATCTTTTGCAGATGCACTATTATTTGCATTAAAAAAAGTAAAAAGTCTATCTAACTATATTGTGAGGGCAGCCTTAAAAAGACCCCCAAAACCAACAATAAGAGAACTAATGGGTCTAATACCTGTAATAGGACATCACAAGTGCGGCACATGTATGTGCTGCGACCAAACCATCGAAGGATCTCTGTTTTCTTACAACGGAATCCATTGGAAGAATGAGTCCTTCACGAATTGTAAAACTAAATATGTAATTTACAGGGTTTATGTCCATGCTCCGTGTTATACATAGGAAAAACCACACAAGAGGTTCGACAACAAATTACTCAACATAAATCCCGGATTAGAAAAAATGTTGAGACTGCCCCACTTGTCAACCATTGCAACAAAAAATTACATTCAGAGAGAGACTTGCGTTGGACGATTATTTCAAAAGTTGAAAGAGATCCTAGAGGAGGTAATCTAAACTTGAAATTATCACAACGCGAAGCAATGCTCATTTTGAAATTGGATACGGCTTGTACAGGTCTGAATGAATTGTCTGAAATTTTCAAACTGTAGAGAGTTACTTTCAAGCTTATTCTCTCTTGAAAAGTGCTTTAATATAGAATGTGACCATAGCATAAGTTTCGAACTGCAACTCCCAAAATTCAGAGTTGGAAACTCCCAGCGGCCTTTGCGAGTAAGGCTGGTTCAAACAATGGCCGTTTGGTGAATGATCCTGCAGCCGGGATCCATGGCGCGCGTTCGAGAGCACGAACGTCCGAATTAAGACATCGGAAAAAGTAGGCATCCTGCAGCGACACTTGTAATTAGTGAGCCGTCAAAAGCCGTATATTTAGTAGACGCTTTCGTCTTTTTCAAAAATAATTCTTAACACGAGCCGATAACTACGCTGATCGGGCAGTGTCCAAAACGCGCCATTCCAAAGGTATGTTGAGTGATTTATCTTTCAACAATTAGTTACTCTGCCCTCAGTTGCGCGAACGATATCAATGGTTCAACATTTTGTTTCAGTGTTTGACTTCCTCTGATATACGAGCTTGAAGGATACAAGAAGCTTGACTTTGCATAACACCACGATATTAGAAGATCTTATCCAGTAAGTGGGGCTGGGAAATGACATAATAAAATCCAGACGGACTTAAGACATTTTTTCTGTTGACAGACCTCTGTTTTTGATTTTTTCATTGTAGAGTCTTCGCTTTATTGAAACTTTGAATGCCGTTCAGTTGCCACATTGTAAATTGGTAAGATTATTTGAGCTGAACAACGGAGCAGGAACGCTTGTAAGCCAGAAAGTTATGGTCTTAAATAATTTAAAAAATCTTTTCTCCCCCCTTTTTCCACAGTTGTTTTGGTCCTGAAGAGAACCCCAGAGATATGAGGGTTCGAAACGCGTAGACCATCTGTTATTTGCCAAACAATTGTACATATACATAGTTTTTTTTTTTTTAATAAGTGTCAGTAGAATTGTGCATTTCTAAGTACTGTCTAATTGATTCATTAGATTGGATTTTTTGGTATGCACAACTAAGTTGGATTTTGAACTTCTTTGCTTTGTTTGGTCTCTGACCTTTGTTGTATAAATTTGAAGAAAAACTATCTTCTGCTTTACCAAGGTTGTGGAATGTGATTGTGTGGATTATGAAAGTTGTTGGTGAATGGGGAATGTTGTATGGTTGATGAGATATGAATGTGAATGGTAACATAAGCCAAACTGTGGCAGGTCATTGTATGATTGGTTCATAACTCTTTTCTAAATTATTTTTCTCTATACAGTCTTTTGTGGTGTTTTGTACAAAATGTGTTGTTTTGTATAAAAGAAAAAAATGAATTAAAAATAAGGTTCGATGAATAAATACTATGGAATAGTGACGGTGTACATTGACTTGGAGCTTTTGCGCCGTGTTTAAATCTTTTAGGAGTTGATCATCAGTATTGGCATTTGTTGTTTTTTCTGCTAAGGGGCTCAGCCTTACTGATTAGAGCCATACCCATTATTGCTTTGTGCTTAAAGTAGGGTAAGCACCGGGGGCTGATGGTTTTAATGCAAAATTTTATAAGTCATTCTCCTCGGTTTTGGTTCCCCCTCTTCTAAACATGTTTAACGAATTCAGTGATTCCGGCAAAATTAACGGAACGCCTGCTGAGGCTATCATAGCAGTAATACCAAAGGATGGGAAGGACACAACACACCCTAAAAATTACCATCCTATATCACTGATTAATATAGACTACAAAATTTACGCAATGATCCTCGATAGACGTCTCCAAAAACATTTACCCAAACTCATTCACCCTTCACAAGTTGTTTTTTTAAAGATCAGACTCTCTAGTGACAATACTCGTATTCTATGCCATGCCTTGGAGAAGGCCAAAATAACAGGCTCCCCAACAGTTGCAACCATGTTGGATCCCGAAAAGGCTTTTGACAAAATCGATTGGTCTTACCTTAAAGCAACACTCGAAAAGTTTAACTTGGGAGACAATTGTATCTGCATGTCACTGTATTTTAACCCTTCCGCAAAAGTTAGAGCTGGTGGATGCCTCTCTTCCTCTTTTAAACTAGAACCGGGTACGAGGCAAGGATGTCCTTTTTCCCCTTCCTTGTTCCTACTTGCGATAGAACCATTCCTTTAACAACTTCGCAACAACAACCAGATTAAAGGAATACGCTTCAACAATTGCAAGGTCAAAATAATAGCCTACGCAGATGATGTATTAATTATCTCCGAAAACGCGGAGGAAGCCATAACTGCACTAATGACCTCAGTAGAAGAGTTCTCTGCGGTATCTGGTTATAAACTAAATAAAGATAAAACGGAGGTAAAACTCCTAAACAATCTTGGCGGTAAGGATATAATCGGTAACTCAGGCCTTTCTTGGCAACCAAATTGTTTCAAGTACCTTGGTCTAGATTTTACAAGAGACTTAATTACCGCCCTGCAGATGAATGAGAATGCTCTCATAAAAAAAAATGTCATCATTACTAGATGGCTGGTCACCAAAGTTCTTATCATGGTGGGGAATAGCAGAGACGTTAAAAATGATGATCACCTCACTAATACATTATCTAGCCTGTATGTTACTAATGATATTATTTAATGATTTCTTGACCAAGATATATAAAATGTTCAACTCGTTCCTCTGGTAAGGTAAGAGACCCAGAGTTTCTTTGAAAAACTTCAATTGACCAAAGAAAAAGGAGGTCTGGGCCTTCCAAACTTCAGGAACTACCAAAATGCGTATCTTTGCAAACAAGGAACTAACTGGCTACTCCCCCACTACGAATACACTCCAGTATGGGTGGAGATAGAAAGATCAATCATTAACGAACTCCCTTTATCTGCCCTCCTAACCATAGATGTCTCTTCCATCCCCCATTCTAAATATATCATTCAGAATACCAAAAGAGCCCTGCTACGCCTAGACCAATTATCAGCGGTTAAAATTAACAAATCCAACTTAACCTTTATTTCGAATAACCCTGCCTTGAAAGTAAACGGAAAGATGTTTTTCTGGGAAAAATGGTCGAAAAACAGCATAAACCTAGTCAAAGACCTTTTTTCAGGGAATCTCCCTTTGACTTTCTCCAAGCTTCAAAAACCATTTGATCTAGATCACCTACATTTTTATACGTTTTTTAAAGCTAAAATCACAATTCACACTGCGTTCTATAAAAACTACCGACCCGTCAATCCTCACAAGGATGCTACAGCTGCTGAAGTCAGCACACACGGTTTCTAAAATCTACAAGCTTTTATCTCCTAAACCTCATAAATCACACTTAAAGAGTGAGATAAAATGGGTATCCGAAACTAACACCCGAGGCATTCCCTTTGACTGGGACAAGCTACATATAACTCCCTTCTCGAATAAAATCACACCTGTATTATCCCAAACAAAGCTTATGATAATAAACAGGACATACTGGACCCCTGAAAGAATTTTCAAGCTTAAACTCAGCCAGAGCCCTCCCTACATGTTGGAACTGCAACACACATGATGGCGACCTTGCTCTTATGCTCTTCCAGTGCCCCACATTACAAGTTTATTGGGACAAAATGTATGAGTATATAAACAAAACATTTAACATCAACCCCCCAAGGGAATTTTCCTATATCCTGTTGGGCGTCCTGGACCCAATGCTTCCAGATATGAATGACCGATATTTACTAGACATCATGCTTACATTGGCCTGCAAAATAGTGCTCAATAAGTGGAAGAACTCCAGAGAAGTCTCCTTCAGAATGTGGCAGGAATGGTTGTCCTTCCTCAGAGGGGTGGATAATATCTCCCTACATTCCTCTCCCTGGCGCATTCCACATAGGAAACTATGGAGGTCCTTTGATGCTCTTTCCTTTACATTTGGCCCACTGTGAAACCCATCATACTGCACTCCATTGCATAAAAACAGTATCCTAGGTCTTGGTACTCTAAGAGGAATGCTCCAACCTATCCCCCCCATTGCTAAAATCGTGTCCTATAGAATGTTCTCCGACTTGCCTATAACGTGTCAGTGGGATCTTATTATGTCCTCTTTAGTACACTTGTAATGTATCATGGATCGTATGCTACATGTGTTGCTCATAACACACTACCATAAGCCCGTAATGTTACATAGATCGTTTGTGGATTGTGATATTCATGGACCACCTATGGCTCTCCAGCTTAACTGCCTTCTCCAACATAACTGCATTTCATAATGTATTGAAATTGGATAATTTGTGGACCTTTTCTTCTTTTGCACCTTTCCTTTTGTTTCTGTTACTTTTACTGTGATATCATTTTGTATTATTCTTTCTGGAAAATCAATAAAAACAATTTGAAATAATTAAAAAAAAAACAGCAAACCTTTGGAACTCTCTGCCGGTTCACCTTTGCCTGTTGGAATCAGAACTAGAATTCAGGAGAGCTTTAAAAACCTGGCTCTGCATAATTGACAGCCTGGCCCTCTCATGAGCCTGCTGCTAGCGCTGGTACACCTCCGTAGAGGTAGCCGTGCACTATAGAGATGTTTATTACATTCCATTATAATGAACCTACGCTGCGAGAATCCCCTTCCCAGTGTCCAGAGGGCACTTCAATGATATCGCTTGGAAAATTCCTCTTAATTGTGAATTGTGGAGTGGACGTCAAATTCAACAAGTGGAGCACACTTTCACTGCCATGATGGAGAGTTCTGAGTTTCAGACTCTTGGAGGGTTGGTGAGTTAATAAGTTACGACACTTATAATTACACTTTGTAAATGCATACTTCTCTAGGTCACCGCATTGCTCTGCAGCTTTTCAATAAAGTAATTGATTTAAGGATGGTGCTACGTTGCTTCCATAAACCATGTGCGGTCTTCCTTTGTACCCGCTTACACTTTAGACCATGCATAAGTCTGGCATAAACACATACCCAAATAGACATGGATCATTGCCACCTTTGTTTCCAGTATGTTTACTAACTATGTGTTGCATAGTCACCCTTACTGCCAATATGTTTACCAATCATGAAAGATGCTACATTGACACCTTTGTTTCCGGCTTGTTTACTAACCATGAAAGGTGCTGCACTCACACCTTTGCTTCCATCACATTTACTGACCCTCGAAGGTGCTGTGTTGACACCTTTGTTTCCAGTTAGTTTACTGACAATAGACGGTGCTGTGTTGACACCTTTGTTTCCTGTCAGTTTACTGACTATAGACGGTGCTGTGTTGACACCTTTGTTTCCAGTTAGTTTACTGACTATAGACGGTGCTGTGTTGACACCTTTGTTTCCAGTTAGTTTACTGACTAGACAGTGCTGTGTTGACACCTTTGTTTCCAGTTAGTTTACTGACTATAGACGGCGGTGTGTTGACACCTTTGTTTCCAGTTAGTTTACTGACTATAGACGGTGCTGTATTGACACCTTTGTTTCCAGTTAGTGTACTGACTATAGACCTTGGTTGCCAGCATGTTTACCAACCATGAAAGGTCCTGCACTGATAACTCTGATGCCAACATGTTTAATACATGGATTACAGATAACAAGAGGCGTCCGACTGTTCACACTGCGGAAGTACAGAGCCCTAAAGAATATTGCAGCACTGATAAAAAGATAAATGCGCATCCAATGCCTCAAAATCCGGAATGTAGGAGCGGAGACAGTATAGGACATGTTCCTGGTTACTCCATGTCCCCACCACTAATCTTCTGCGTTCATCACCTTCAGTTCACTTGTCGCTCGATGTCCTTATCTCCATTGCTGCCTGACCTTAATGAGGACGACCTGCAACTGAGTTACGGTAACAAAACCACCTATTCCAAGGCATTGAACCCTAACAAGATCTTGAGTTCAGACATTTACCCCCCCCCCCCACCAACACCTTAGCCGATACTTTTGATGGAACTTTTGACGATGCCTCCTGGGCGGAAACCAGAACTTGTCTTTATTTTCCGCGGTGCCCGAGCAACCTTGGCTGATGCCCGGTGGAGCTGTCTCTTGCAGCTAAAGAGGAGTTTGGCTCTGGTTCACCCCTTGGCCGGCACCTACCCAGCCGGACATCGGACATTTGTTCTCCTCGCCTCCACGTTGTGTTTACTATTTGCATTCCTTAACCTGTTCGCCTTCTCCCCTCTACCTTTCCACCCCCCAGAAGACGGGTGTATGCATTAATAAGTAACTGATGTAACCATGTAACACTGTTTCTGATACAATGTCCTATCTCATGTAAAGCGTTTTGATACCTTCGGGTCAAGCCAGCGCTTTATAAAACTCTTCAAACTTTCCCCCTTTCATTCTTTGTCTTCCTCCCCGGCTCCTATCCTCCCTCACCTGAATCTCTCCCCTTGCCTCGTTTTTGTATCTTGTAACTATTGTTAACCATGTGCCCTTTACCAAAGCGCTCCCTCTCCCCTTGTTGGGGAGGGATCCAGCATTTATTCCCTGGAGTCTTAGAGACCCCTCTGAGAGAGTCCACAGCGTCAAGGGCGTTCACACACAGCAGAGTTGTGGGAATGGCGCCCCTTGCCAAAGCACTCCCTTTCCCCTTGTTGGGGAGGGATCCAGTATTTATGCCCTGGAGTCTCAGTGACCCCTCTGAGGGAGCCCACAGCGTAAAGGGAGCCACACACAGCGGAGGTGTGGGAACTACACCTTTTTCACTGGGATCACTGTACACCTGATGTTGGACACTGTTTTTCCGTGTCTCCCGGTTAAGCTGCCTTCTCACTCCGCCACCTCTTTCCCTCTTTCATTCTTGGTCTCCCTCTCCTGCTCCTATCCTCTCTCCCCAGAATCTCTCCCCTTGCCTGCTCTTTCCCTTAAGTACTCGTTTTTAGGTCTCGGGACCATCCGGTCTGCCGAAGGCAGAACCGGAAGTCCGGAGATTTAATGTTTTGGAGAAGAGGGGTTTGAACCCGCCCCTCTTCTCCCCTCTTCTCCATTGGCTGGCCTCTTGAATGCTGGCCAGCCATTGGAGAAGAGGTTTGTCTCTCCGAACAGGCCCTGTCCTTTTCGGATTCGGGGGCGTGTGTTTTGCTACTTTTCTGATTATCTCCTCCAGCCAATGGCAAGAGGAGAGAACAGAAAAACATGCCCCCGAATCCGGAAACGACGCTGCCTTTCTCCGAGGCATTTCTGCTTCGCCTCGGAGAAAGGCGGTGGTGTGCTTGCTTTACAGGTGAGCCAGCCAATCCTCCGGGATAAGAATACATTTTGAAAAACATACGACGACCATTACATGGTTAGACAAGTTAAAAAAAACACTCCTCTTCTATATGTACGGTAAACGGACCAGTAGTCTTAACTACCTTAAGTACGCAAGTACTGCGGCCACACTCACGCGGCATTCTGATTGGTCTATGAATTCGGCAAACAACGTGCAAGTCTTAGTATATCTTTTATGTCTATCGCCTTCCAAGTTGTACCATCCTCCTTTGGCGTGGTTCCACAGCTCGTGTGGTGACATCACGGCAGACCCGCCTCCCTTGACCACGCCCCCTCCCGCGGCTCCGTGCAGGGGTCCAGTAGAGCGAATGTAAACCTTGGCCGAAAAAATGGCGGCCGCGGACGGGAACAGGAGTGCGTCCTCTGGGTTGCAAGCGTCTGGCGGGTCAGGCTCTGGGAATGCTAGTGGTGCCGAGCCTGGAGGTCATGCTGGCCTCCGGGATCCTGGCGGTGGTATGTATGTATGTATGTATGTATGTATAGGTATACTTATATAGCGCAATGACTATCACCCGACGGGCATCCTGGCGCTTAGACTGTTGATGGAACCTGCACGATAAAAAACAATCCACTGCGTAAGAAAATTACACCACTCTTGGAAAAAGATGAGTTTTCAGGGCTTTCTTGAAAGAGGATAGATCTCCCATGCTCCTCAAAGCCGGCGGTAGAGAGTTCCACAAGGTTGCTGCTGTAAATCTAAAGGACCGGCCTCCCAGCTGAGTCCTCAGGATTTTTGGAACCACCACCAGGCAAGCTGTAGCAGAGCGGAGCGATCTAGACGGGATATACCAAGAGAACATGTTCTGTAAAGGAATGGGGCCTTGTTCATGAAGAGCTCTAAATACCATACAGAGGGCTTTGAATTCGATCCGCTGAGGGACCGGCAACCAGTGGAGGTCCCTAAGCGCAGTAATGGAGGAATCCACACGCCGGCGTGACAGAGCCAGCTTAGCCGCACAATTCTGCACACGTTGCAGTTTACCCACCAGAGTCGCAGGGGCTCCCAGAAGTAGTGCGTTACAGTAGTCTAGTCTACTTAAGATGGTACTCCGCACTACCTCTGGTCTTGCCTGCGCCGGGAGTAGAGGTAAATTTTTCTTAACGTGCGAAGCAGCACCATGCACGTAGCCACTGTTTTATTAACAGAGGCATCCAGTTGAAGGTTGGAGCCGAAGAAAACTCCCAAATTCCGCACACAGTCTGCTGATGAACAGGTACCCTGAAAGGATGATGGCCAGAAATTCAATGGAAGAGGCCTGGGGGTGCGGTCAGTTGAGCAGTGTAGAACCTCAGTTTTTGAACTATTAAATTGCAAAGAGTTGTGACACAACCAGTCTGCTGTGGAAGTCATGCAGCGATGAAAGATCTCTTGTGACACCGCCTCCTTACCCTCAAACGAGAAGATAAGTTGGGTGTCATCCGTGTAGTTGGTGACTGCGATGCCAAAAAACTTTATCAGCTTGATCAGGGGGCGGAGATAAAGATTGAAAAGAATAGGGCTGAAGGCTGACCCTTGAGGCACACCCTGACCAACCTTCCTAATAGTAGATTTAAACGGTGGAAGGGCCACTACCTGGTGTCTGTTATCCAGATAAGACGTCAGCCAATCAAGGGCCAAGCCGGTCACCCCCACTTCCTCCAGCCTCCTGAGCAAGATCACATGGCTGACCGTGTCGAACGCGGCTGACATATCGAGCAGCACTAAGAAGGCTGCCCGGCCTTGGTCGGCACGCGTCCTATCAAGCACAGTCACCAATGCTGACTCTGTCCCATGGGCTGGTCTGAATCCAAATTGAGCCGCATCCAGGCAAGCATTACTCTCCAGATAGCTGGAAAGATGTTTTGTGGCCCATTTCTCCAAGATTTTAATTGGAAAGGGAAGGAGGGAAATGGGCCTGTAGTTGGCAGGGCAAGAAGGGTCCAGAGTTTCCTTCTTTTTTTTTTTTTCTTTTTTTTTTTTAAAAACCTTTATTTTTCAAAAGTCTGGACACAGCTATTCAGCCGACAACCCGGAGGTTCGGCAGCTTCGATAAAGAGGAACAGAGACGCGTCCACATTACAGTGAAGGAGGAGTGCAAAGATTCCATTTTTAAATAAACACAAAACACACAACAACCCCCAGCAAGGCAAGAACACTGAATGCCCATGGTGATAGCCCCCCAGGGGAGGCAGGACCCCAATCATCTACCAGTCACAGTACTGTGAAAAGAGGAAGAAGGGGGACAGCAGAGGCCCAAGAAGTCCATTAACCATACTGAGCTGGAAAGAAGGTTAGGAGGAAAGCTGTTCCTCGGGGGGATCCAAATCAGGGGCAAGACATATTCCCCCCCTGTATTGATTCCACCGCCCCCAGATGGCGTGCCACTTCCGAGGGCGGCCTCTAGCGCAATATACCGTCTTCTCCCTGAGCATACTCCAGTCCATATTTTCTTTCCACGCGGTCAATGTGGGGGGCCCCGCGGAGCCCCACAATCGCGCGATATCTCTCTTAGCGACCATGTTACCCAGAGTCACCCATTGGGACTGTGCCTCATCGTGGTCAGTGGGCCCCCAGACATTCAGGAGGCAACACCGCGCTTCCGGCTGCATAGCAATGCCCGTCACCTCCCCCATCACTGCATGGACTCTCCTCCAGAATTCCGTAATGACACCACATTCCCAAATGATATGCAGGAAAGTACCCACCATACCACATCCCCTCCTACATAGGCCGTCCTCCGAGAATCCCATGTGAACCAGCCTTGGCCCCGTCACATACACTCGATGCAGTATTTTAAGCTGCACCAGCCTCAGACGCGACGGGATCGCAACCTCCCTGGGAGAGGAAACAGCAGACTGCCAATCCTCGTCATCCAACTCGAGGCCATCCCTAGTCCACTGGTCCCTCAGCCCCAGAAGCATATCCGCCCGGACGTTGATCAGTTTCTTATAGATGAGCGAGATCGTGCTCTCGGGCATATGGCCATCAAGGATCCGGTCCTCCAAAGGAGAGGACTCAGGCACCTTCTCACCCTCTATGAGTACTGATCGGAGGGCGTGACGCACCTGAATATAGCGGAAAAACTCAGATGGCCCCAGCTCATACTCCTTCTGCAACTCTTCAAAGGACTTCACCCTCCCCTTAATCAGCACATCTCCGACCCTGGAGATGCCGATCAAGTCCCATTTGTCAAAGCCTTTTGTGTGCCAAAGCCTACCCAGTCTCTCAGATTCAAACAGCGGGGTAGCGAGGGTGAGCCTATCCTTCCAGCCCAGCGAGTCAGTTGCCATCTTCCACACACGCACCGCCACCCCAGTGGGTCCCGTGAGGGACGAGTCCAGGGACCGCGAGTACAACGCCCTGTAATAGTTACCACCACGCAGCAACCACCTGTCCATGGCATAACCGGGGCTGAGGGCAGGGCCATAAAACCCATGATTAATCGCACTCAGCTGGGTGGCCCAATAGTAACGTCGGATGTCTGGAAGCGCAATACCCCCGTCGTACCATGGAAGCGTCAACTTAGCAATAGCTATTCGCGGCCGCCCATCCCACAGCAACGTTCGTTGGAGGCTTTCGACCTCCCGAAAGTAGTTGGCCGGTACCCAATCCAAAGTATTCTGCAATGCGTAGAGGAACCGGGGAAGAGACATCATTTTGAACAGGGCCGCGCGCCCAACGAGGGAGAGCGGCAGCCTCCGCCAGCCCTCCACATCCCGCCTCAGGCGCGCTAGGGGGGGGAGCAGGTTCCGCTCATATCGCAAAGCAGAGTCCATGGAGATAAAGATCCCCAGATACACGAAGCCCTGCTGAGCGACCTGGATCGAACAAGTTCGAGGGATCGGTGGAACCTCGCCACTAAGAACATATAAATACGATTTACTCCAGTTGATAACGAGACCCGAGTTCCTACCGAAAGATGTGAGTACGTCACAGACCACTATAAGTGATTTCTTGGGTGAGGCAAGATACAACAGGATGTCATCAGCATAGAGCGAAATACGGTCCTCGTGTTCAGGCGACCATCTAAGTCCCCGTATATCCGGGTGCCAGCGTATCCACGCAGCCAGCGGCTCAAGGGCGAGAGCGAACAACAATGGCGACAGGGGACAACCTTGCCGAGTACCCCTCCCAAGCTGAAACGGAGTCGACGCCCGGCCATTTACCACCACACTCGCAAGGGGTCCCTCATACAGCAACCTCACCCAGCTCACAAAACCGTGGCCAAAGCCGAACTTGGCCAGCACAGCCCACAAATATGCCCATTCCACCGTGTCAAAGGCCATCGTGGCATCAAGAGACGCCACAATAGCTGGTTCACGCAGCGTGCCCGCCCTGGCGATTACACCATGAAGGCGCCGAAGATTTAACGCAGTGTTACGGTGCGGGATGAATCCGGATTGATCCGGGTGGACCAAGTCACCGAGTACCCTGATCAATCGGGCCGCCAGGATTTTAGCCAGAATCTTCGGCTCTGCGTTAAGGAGTGAGATAGGCCTATATGAGGCGCTCTTATCTCGGGGTTTGCCCTCTTTGTGTATAACCACAATCGTCGCCAGTCGCTGATCCAACGGGAGGGCCCCCCTCCCCCGCGCCTCCACGAACATGGCGCGCAGGTGAGGGGCGACCCTATCCGGAAACAGCTTCTACAGGTCGACCGGCAAGCCGTTCGGACCCGAGGCCTTGCCCGAGTTCAACGCGCGGATAGCTCCCGCCACCTCATCGACCGTTATGTCACCATCAAGATCGTCCCTATCTACATTGGAGAGACAGGGCAATCCGATATAACGCAGGAGGTCACGCGAGTCCTCGGGCGGCCTGTCCGACACTGAGGCATAAACCATACGGAAATAGTTCGAGAAACACTGTACAATCCTCTCAGGTTCCACAATCACCTCTCCCCCCTCTCCCGTCAACTCCGGCACTACTCTATTAACCCGTTCTTTTTTGTCCAGCCAAGCCAGGAGTTTCCCGGCCTTGTCACCAACATCATACAGACGGCCCTGCTGTTCCCTACTGAGGGTCTTAGCGGCATTCGTCACCAGGTCCTTATACTCAGATTGCTTCAAGCACAGCTCATGCAGTGAGGCCTCTGTAACCTCCTCCTCCAGCGCTCCCTCCAAAGCCGCGATCTCCTCCTCAACCTGCAAAACCTCGCCATCTCTCCGCCGCTTGGCAGCCACTACAAGGGAGAGGGCTTCCCCTCGCAGCACGGTCTTAAATGCTTCCCACAGCGACACTGCCGAGTCCACGGATCCCTGATTGTCCTTGAAAAAATTATCTACTGTCTTTACCAGTGCGCTGCGCATCTTGGGGTCTCGGAAGTACCAAGGGTTGATAGGAGCCACCCTTCCCCCTCCCTCCCGACCTAGATCCAGCCTGACCCACACTGGCGAATGGTCAGATATACCACGCGCCATGTGCCTGGCCTCGGACACCAATGAGGCATGCGCAGCCAGAGTGAGTAGGTAATCAATCCTAGAAAGGCTACCATGCACCCCGGAGTGGAAAGTGTATTGGCTCTGTGTGGGGTGCCGGAGCCTCCAGCAGTCTATCAGGCCAAGCGTGTCTAGAAAGTCTGGAAGCCACTTCTGAGCCCCCCCTGTGTCTCTGGGCGGGTATCTATCCAGCAGCCCGGAGCCGACAGCATTGAAATCACCTCCCACCACAAGCATACCCCCCGGGAGATCCAGCAAGGCCCTACCCAGATCTGTGAACGTGGAGGCCTGCAGGGCCGGCGGGACATAAACCGAAACTAAAACCAAAGTTCTTCCTTCCCACCGCCCCGCCACCGCCACAAACCTCCCCCTATCATCAACAATGGTGGAGTCCACCTCAAATGGTAGCGAGGCTCTGACTAGGATGCCCACACCCCTGGACCCAGAGGAGAATCCCAAATGAGCTATGAATTTATAACCCTTCCTATTAAGAGCATAGCACGTATTACCTATAAGGTGCGTCTCCTGCAGCAGGGCGACATCCGGCAATGACCGTTTCAAGAATTGCAAAACAATCCCACGCTTAATACGATCCCCCAAACCATTAACATTCCAGCTTATAACACTTAAACCCCTACCCCCCATCCCCAAACGTAAAGAGGCCCACCCCACACCCGAAGAGCCACCATGGAACAGTCCTGGAAATAATCACAATGCCTTGCGGAAACAAACCCCCCAACAACAAACCCAAAATCCCGAATATCCCCCCCACCCTGCACCCCTGCTGCAGCTTACAAAGCCCCCCCAACTTGCAGTGTGCCTGTCGCCCTACCAAACCCAAAGTCTACAAAAAGTACCCTAAGGGAGGAAAGAGCTCCCCTCGTCCTCCCACAACCTCCGTATTTACTGCAAGTCAATAACTAGAGTCAGTCCGAGTCAGTCCGGTTCCGAAGACATCAACCTTGTTCATCCCGGCCACTGTCCCCGTCTACGGCAGTGTCCTCTTCCGTGCGTCGTCGAGGCAAAGCGTCCAGCCATTCATCCGCCATGGCAGGCGACTCAAAGAAGAATGTTCGGTCTTCATACACCACACGTAGTCTGGCAGGGAAGAGCATGGCGTATTTCAGTTCCCTCTCCCGAAGCCTCCTCTTCACCCCCAGGAAGCCCTGCCTCTGCCTCTGCACCTGCTGGGTGAAGTCAGGATAGAAATTCACCGACGCGTTCTGGAAGGGGACCGGGCCCGTTACCCTCGAGGCCTGCAGGATAGCGTCCCGGTCTCGAAAATGAAAGAGCCGGGCGACAATCGGCCTCGGTGGGGCTCCCACCTTGGACCTCCCACCCGGCACTCGATGGGCCCTCTCAACTGCGAAGAACTTCCCAAGACCCTTAGGCTGCAGATGGTTGAGCACCAAGTCCTCCACGAGCAGGTCCACGGAAGTCTCGTCCGAGGACTCCGGGACCCCGATAACGCGCACGTTGTTGCGCCTGGCCCGGCTCTCGAAGTCCTCCAGCCGACGGGCGGCGAGATCACTCTCGGTCCGCAACTTACGGACCTCGGTCTGTAGGTCCGAGACATCATCAGCGAGGCCCGTGGTCTTGAGGTCCAGGGATTTGACCCGTTCATTTGTTTTGCCCAAATCCGCGCGGATCAGATTCACATCCACCAAGATGGTATCCACTTTGTGCGCCAGGGCATCAAACTGTCTCCCAATCGAAGTCTGCAGCCCGTCGAGCGCGCCCATGACATCCTGCAGTGAGAGCTCCGGGGCCAAGGGTGAGGCAGTCTTCTGTGTGTCCGGCGACTGGCTCGGTCCACCCGGTGACCCCTTCTGCTGGGCGTAGCGGTCCATGTTATTGGCTTGAGTATAGGCTCCCCGCCTGGTGGCCTTAGGCTTCGGCCGGTCCACCTCTGCTTTGCCCGACATGGTTGGCTCAAGCAAGTCGGTTCAAACGGGACTGCCCTCTCTCAGCGAGAGAGATCAGGAGTGCTCCGTCTTGCGATGGGTCGCCAATGTGGCATGCAGAGCGTCCAAATGATAATAAAGCAGCCGTGAGCACTCCCTGGGCTGGGCAGACAAAGGGCGAGAAAGTGAAAGTGAAAGGATAGGGACCTCCGTCCGGCAGTTCACACCTCGCCTGGCCGCTGTTGTTCAATTAGAGGTCGGGCATCCTGCCAACTCGAGCCCCTGGCATCTCTCGGAGATAGGCCTCAATCTTCCGCCATGCATAACTCCGGTTCCCGGTGGGCGATCCGACCTCGGGTGGCATCAATCGCCTCCCTGACAAGTCATCTACACGATGCCATGCATACAAACAGGATTAGATACAGGATAGACGACGGAGGGCACGAGGGTCTCGGGAGCTCAAAGCTCACGCGGCCATCTTGGTCAAGCGCTAGGCTCCTCCCCCAGAGTTTCCTTCTTAAGAAGAGGGGACACCACTGCCAGCTTCCAGCAATCCGGTACTCGTGCAGACCTGAGGGATTGACAGCAGGTCGCAAATAATGGCAGAAAGAGTTCTTCCCGAATAACTTCCAGAATTTATGGGGAAGTGGATCAAGGGGAGAGCCAGAGGAGACGCTATCAGCTAGAGCACTAAATTCCTCAAAGGATGGAACTGGAAAGTTGTTTAGACGTGCTGGCCCGAAATCACCCCCCGTGACCGATGTCAAAGTGGGAGTAGGCAAAGGCTGAGTGCCGAAACTAGATGAAGTAACGAGATTGTTCAAGATGGTAGCAATCTTCTCCTCAAAGGCCAATGCCAATGAGTCACACAAGGATTGAGATACAGGGACATCATTAGCAGTACAGGCGGGGCGTGAGAGATCCTTGACAATTTTAAACAGCGCCTGAGATTTATTTGCCGCCGATAATAGGGAATCCTCTAGGAATTTAGCTTTGGCACATTTAATCTGTGCTTTATAGGTTGCCAGGGTTCGCTTATAACAAGCTCTATCAGATTCCCGATACTGTTTCCTCCAGGCACGCTCCATCCTCTTGCACTGGAGTTTAGCTTGGAGCAGTTCCTCTGAGAACCATGGCATAGCCGGAGTGGGCTTGTCTCTAATTCTTCGCAAGGGGGCTAATGAGTCAAGCGAAGCCACAATTCGTTGACTAAGCATTTCATAGCTCGCGTCCACACTGTCTCCTAACGAAAAACCCATCGGAAGTAAGGCAGGCAGAGTGGACTGCTTCACGAGCTTGGACCATTGTCTTACCCACCTTAGCAGTGCCTAAGCTGCCTTTCTTCATAGAGGCAGCGGGAAGAGAAAGGGTAAAATGAACCAACGCATGGTCTGTCCAGCATTGAGGTTGAGTGCTCTGAAAGGCTACATTCCCTACATCTGCAAAAATCATATCTAAAAATATGACCTTTTGAATGGGTCGGCAGGGTAACTAACTGTTTCAGCTGTACATTACTACAGGCCTGCTCCAGATCTTTAAAAGCAGAATCCATTGGTCCATCAGGCCATAGATTGAAATCTCCCAAAACCAGAAGTCTGGTGTGGGAGTTGAATAAATCATGGATCAGGTCAATGAGCTCTGTTACCTCTGACAAGGGGCCAGCCGGAGATCTATAGCACAACAGGCCAGAGTATAGGGCTCCTCCCTGACTGTTTAGGGAAAAACCCAGTAGTTCGTAGCCCAAGATGGCCTTGGTATCAATCTGGGAGAGACATAAGGAATCCTTGAAAATTATGCCCACTCCACCTCCCCTGGCTCCCACTCGGGGTTTATGTTTGATTTTATAGCCTGGAGGGCAGGCTAAGCCTAGATCCACCATACTATCTGCTCTGGTCCAGGTCTCTGTCATGAAAAGTATATCAATGTGTTCGGACTCGATAAGGAGCACAATTTCCTCATGATGTTTACAAAGTGATCTAACATTTAGTAGACCGCAAGACCGTGTTTCTGGGTATCTGCTAATGTTTTGAGGTTTGAACAAGGGTTGAGTATTAGCGCTGGGGTTCAATCTTAAGAGTTCCTCACGGGAATAGGTAAACTCACCCGTTAACGGAGGAGCAGCATTTTCCGCGTCCGTCGCGTTCCGTGCGCGAACGGGTGCAAACGGGCTTACCTCTGGCGCACCTCCGGCGCAACGCTGCGCGCATACGCTGCGCGCGACCATAATGGCCTTTAAATAGGGTGTGGTAGGCGGTGCTCGTTTCAACTAGAGCGCGGCCTCGGACCCGTCTTGGGCGTCTCAGCCCTACTCTCAAGATGGCGGACGGGATCGTGAACGAATGCAGACACCCAAATGGTGAATGGTGTTGTCAAAGTTTTACGTGCAGGCAATGCGGTCAGTGGGGGGAGCAGATAAAAGATTTTAGTGACAACACAGCAGCAAATATACAATTTTAAAACAAGTATACAATTTTTTAAACAACAAAACTTCACACTCTAATTTTGTCAGCAGCAATAATTTTAAAATCACAGCGTAGCGTTAGCGCAGCGGTCAGTTTATTGACCGCGCGCCTACCAACTGGCCCCTAAATACCATTTGCTAGGCGGTGCTCGTTTCAACTAGAGCGCGGCCTCGGACCCGTCTTGGGCGTCTCAGCCCTACTCTCAAGATGGCGGACGGGATCGTGAACGAATGCAGACACCCAAATGGTGAATGGTGTTGTCAAAGTTTTACGTGCAGGCAATGCGGTCAGTGGGGGGGGCAGATAAAGATTTTAGTGACAACACAGCAGCAAATATACAATTTTAAAACAAGTATACAATTTTTTAAACAACAAAACTTCACACTCGAATTTTATCAGCAGCAATAATTTTAAAATCACAGCGTAGCGTTAGCGCAGCGGTCAGTCTATTGACCGCGCGCCTACCAACTGGCCCCTAAATACCATTTGCTAGGCGGTGCTCGTTTCAACTAGAGCGCGGCCTCGGACCCGTCTTGGACGTCTCAGCCCTACTCTCAAGATGGCAGACGGGATCGTGAACGAATGCAGACACCCAAATGGTGAATGGTGTTGTCAAAGTTTTACGTGCAGGCAATGCGGTCAGTGGGTACTAAAGAAATCTCTGTGAGGGACCCTGGTGTGGCATCGGACAGTGTGAGGGACTCATGGAGGCTCGCATAGATTGCGATTGGGGTCGCACATTGTGAGGTACTGGGTCGTAGTTGGAGAGTGATGGGTGCTGGAGGGGAGAGCAGACAGTGGAGACTATTTCGGGGTACCGGACAGGAATACGGAAGAATGGTCGAACAGTGAGGGGTGCTGAAGTATGTACGGACAGGATGATATAGGGCAAGGGATGAGCGTGAGGAAAGGTACCGCGGATCAGCTGTCGGATGTTACTTTGAGTGGAGCCGCAGGATGTCTACGATTGAATATATGTAAAACAATAAAGTGCTAGCAATTATATGTCGGAGAGAGTAAGAGAGAAAAAGAACAAGCTGGAGAGAGAAAGAGGGTATGAGAAAGAAGAACAGAGAGAGAGAGAGAGAGAGGAGAGAGAGAGAGAGAGGGGAGAGAGAGATAGGATCTGAAGAAACAAAGTGAACATTAACAGAGGAGAGAAGGAGGGCAGCTACCTTGTATTAAAGGAGAACATGAGGAGTTAGAAACAGGCAAGATTTGGTGTGTGTGTGTGTGTGTGTGTGTGTAGGTGGCTCTGTGGGTGGCTCTATTTGTGTGTGGGTTGCTCTATGTGAGTGGCTTTGTGTGGGTGGCTCTGTGTGTGTGGGTGGCTTTGTGTGTGTGGCTCTGTGTGTGGCTGCAAATGCAATAGGTCTCGCATTTCAGAGTGATTAAGCTATTGACATTATACATAACAACGCCGTTTCTTTAAATGTTTTAAAAACATAAACAAAAATAATGTCATGAGCAATGCCAATAGCTCTAACTTTAACAATGCCGAGACCGTTGCATTGTAAATGCTTGTTAACGCATGCAACTGCGCTCCAGCAACTGGTATCTATGCTCTGAAACTGTGTATCTTGCAACATTGTAACTTGTAACTATGCTATGAAACAATGCTTGTCCTCATGTAAAGTGCTCTGATACCTCCTGGTCTAGCCAGCGCTATATAAAACTTTTCAAATAAATAAATAACAACCATGGAAAGAGCTGCATTGTTTCCAGCATGTTTACTAACTATGAAGGTGGTGATGGTGGAATTGTGATAGTGAAAGTGTCTCTGCACATGGAATTATGAATAGTGGAACTTATCAAAGTTTTGTTCCTAAGTGAACCACCTCTGGAAATATGTGATCTTATGTGATCTTATTTCTTGAAGGTGCCTTCCTGAAAAGGTTGCGCCATGAAAGTTGGTACTTGCGACCAAAATACCCCAGCTTCGAAATCCTATAGGTTGCAGGTGCAAGATTGTCTTTATGCGATTTGACAGTTAAAGCCTACATGCAGTAGTATGATGCATCGTTGTTGAGGCAGTTTTCGCAAAACATGTGTTAGCAGTAAAATGTAAAGGTTGGAAATGAGAAAAAAGAGAAATACATCTAATAAGGAGGATGTATAAAAAAAATCATGTTGATGAAATAAAAGAAATCACAGAAAATAAGAACATGCTTTGGTAAATGTAGGTTTTGTTGCTGTGCTTTACTCTTTAAATATGTGGATGTAAGGATACATCCTTGAGGGCTAAAATGTAGGGAGTGGGTTATTATACGTGCTGGGCTGATTCCTTGATAAACCACCCCATTTAGATGGTAATCCCCTATACATTGTGGTTAGATTTGAATTTTAGTAGGTTCTAAACAGAAGATTAAGCTAGACAACAGCAACTGTACAGTCTGTAAGATATTTTCGCTGAGAGTTAAATTTAAATGGATTAATAAGGTAGAGCTGGAATGATAATTCAAAATATTTACTTGCAATGCTGCCATGGCCAAGAAACTTGGTCAACCTTGTCATTTGTGACACCATGATTCCTTCATCTTGAAGCCGAGCTTTTGTAGTGTTAATATGAATGGCCACTTGCTTGCCTCTTTTTACATTTCCCTGAGGTGGTGATCCCATGCAAATGAGTAAACAGCCTTTTGCCTTGTACTTGTGTCGCATTTGAATCGTAAGCACACACACAAAAAAGCTCTACAGGAGTGGGGTAAGTATATTGTATCTTGGAGGTAACACCTTCCTCCTCCACACAACAGACTGAACAGCATTTTGGGAGAGGACAGAGGACCCCACATAACCTTCTTGACCCTATCTCCCCCCAAGACCCCCTTGTTGAAATCAGTCTGGTAGGGGATCTCTGTAACTTCTCAAGCAATCAGGGCGTACTCCTCCTGCGTAATAGTGTAACATTGCCTGTACTGTTAGTATCTGCAGAGGAGCACCTTGTACTTTGGCCCCAGATGGAGGTCCTGAAGTCCCCTTCAGTGGTTAGGTGGTCACTGGCCTACAGAGTGGTGGGTGAACAGTTCCTCTGATTCCAGCACATACGCTCACTCGTTAAGTTAGGTTTTTCATTCGACATTCAAGACTGCCTTTGTTTATTAATGGGGTGCACATTGAATGGGTGCCCAGCCCCAAAGGTGACCAACCTCAGGACAGTTGTCGGGGGCATACAGACGCATAGAAAATACATGGTGCTCATAAGAATGAAGCACGATAAGTGATGCACGATTTGTGAGTCGGAGCCAACTTGTTTGCCGGCAGCCATTTTAGGTTTGGGATTCAACCGGCATTTTGTGCCTTACTTGCGAGTTGCTTCTGACTTAGAGGTTTTCGACACTGTAAAGAAAAAGTACAAGCAAAGCCAAATACTAAAGTGAGTGACTGGCTTTGCTTCACGGCAGGACGGAGGGTGTAGGGGCTAGCCACTGTCCAAGCTCTGCCCAGTGCACGCTGAGTAGCCTCCACTGCAGGTTAGGCGCAGGGCTGGGCTTGTGGCTAGACCCTGCATCCAACCACTGCTGCACACGATAAAAAGTCTGCACAGAGGGGGTGTTGGGCCCCATGACAAGTTGGGTACAGGGGCTGGCGCAGACTCTGCTGTTCCTGGCTGAAGGCTGTGGGGGCAGCCCCTACATGGCAGGTTCACCTTACGACCTGGCCGCATGTCGAGGGTTTAGGTGCCTATATGCTGCTCGCAACGTTTTGCTGTTTGTGAGGTGGTGCATGAGTGGATTGGGCACCCATTCCACCTGTGCAGCTGGGTTTGCCAATTAAGTGCATCATTAAAAAAATCAAAGAAATTTTCAGAAAAAAATCACAGTTAAAAACTATGTAATAGTTCTTTCTCAAACGCATAAAACCACTGAAATTTGCTAATTATGGTTATGAACACACAGCCTCCGCCTTGCCTAATACACCTATTTGCCAATGTTACAGATTTTTAAAAAAACAGCATGGCGGACACCATGGTTTATGGAGCTGGTTGTATTCATTCATATATATTTTTGTAGGGTAGCACACCCTTTTTGACAATGTAACCCTTTATGCTTAAATCTTAAAAATGAACCGTTGCATGCTCACTGGCGACGTGCTCAGCCCGTGCATCACGTAATCAACTGAACAGCATCATAATGTAACACCTTGAGGCTCCAAGCCTGTGGCACAGCCTTTTCTTATTGCATTTGCAGCCATACTTTATGATTAATCATTGTTTTGTCATTTTACTCCTTTTTCACAGTATTAATTTTTCCATTTTAGCGTTCGTCACTGTTTGCATCCACGTGCCAGGAAAGGCTATTTCCCCAAGTTTCTCATGTTCATGTAGGGCCATCTGAACCTCTTGCCAAAAACACGTACCAAAGCCAAATCCATTCAAAAGCAGTTTTATTGTAACCCAATGCATTTCAGGCCTAAGGGGCCTTTAAGGCAAACAGTGACAGCATTCTGCTCTTTCATATGTACATACACAAAGTAGTTGCCTGCAGTGCCAGGGACTAATGAGCCAATGTGTGCTTTTTAAGATCATAACATTTTTTACTTTTACTTTTTGTTTACATTGATTTGGGCAAGGCAGCTTCAACAATAAAATTGTATTCATGCGTTGACAAAACAAAATGGGCATTGATGAAGCCAAAAATGTTGGTAGCCAACACAAGACCTATTTGCTTGGCTAAAGCGTGTTGTAAAATATGTTTTTGTTAACTTATGTAGGTCAACATACATTTGGGTAATCTGGCCGACTAGTGAGCGACAAGAAAGGAGGTATAGATTTTATTTTTAAACGCATTTCATTTTTTTGCAGTTCGCACAAATAACGAGGCCTATTAGGCTAACACACAACCATACAATGCTTAATAATAATATAAAGGAAAAAGGAAAACCTGCACGTACATACCCCTCACCCTACAGATTAATAAAACTCATTAATGTTCCATCGGAGACTATCCGTATCCCACCGCCACCCAGCCTGCTGTCATCCAGCGAAGGCCCCGGCTTCATCTTGAACCATGAACCCTGGGACGGACAGGTTCCAAATCTGTGCTCAGTTATTCCGCCCATCTCTTCCAAATCATAGTGTGTTTCTATGGGCAGCCCCTTGCCTTATAAACTGCTATTTCCACCCCCATACAGTGTCACTTCCCCTCTTCCACTCTGCCAGAGAAGGAGGAGCCTCGGGCTGCCACTCCTGCCCAATGTCTCGCTTAGCCAGAGTCAGGCCCAAATACTGTAGGGATAATAGATTTCTGTTACCACCCAAGCTGTTGGAAGATATAGATTTTTTAAACATGTTTGGAAACAGAATGTATTCTGACAGTTGTGTCCACCTTTAGCTTTTTTGGTTAGAGGCTCTAATTTGACGGTGTGGGCACCTGCCCCTAAAAAACAAAAAAAGGGTGGGTGCATCAGATGCCCATGCTTAGGGTTCCTCAAGTGTCCCACACTTTGAGTACAGAATAAGATAAAGAGATCAGGAAAGGTTGGGTTGAAGGGTAAAGAAGAATGGTGGAAGGGAGGTTAGGCGTACAGAGTGAGAGAAGACCCTTGGACTGGCACCCTGAATGGTGATGGAAGAGAATGGGTTAAACAGATCGATGGAAGGGTGGCAATAAGTGAGAAGAGCCTCTTGTGGCTTTTTTTTTTGCTTGTTTGGGCTTTTGCTAAGAATTTTTAAATTTTCCCTAAAGTATGTCTGCATATCTTTGCATAGTGTGTGTCTTGATTCTGCAGTGAATCAAAGATTCTGAAAGAACCACGAGGGCAGGCACTGGTACAAAAAGGGAGCTCGGAGGAATATGTTTGCCAGTCCCCTTTGTCCTTCTCTCTAAGAAATTAAAAATTACTTTATATCTACGCAACATCAATGCATTTGTTTGTCTTGTGTTTTTTGTTCATCTTCCTGTCGTTGTGGGATATGAAGGGCTTTTGGTATTATTAATGATGCCGGCGCTCATTATTGGCTTTTCATTTGCCTCTTCTAGGTCCATTTTTTATATGACCCAGCTGGCAGTGCCCCACATCATCGAGACCAAGGGAAACATTGTCAACGTCTCCAGTGTTAATGGACAGAGATCGGTGAGTGCTGAGCTTGGAGAAGATGGGGAGTATTCTGTTATGTTCAAATTATTTCTAGACTGTTCAGCCACCAAAGTTTCTTGGCGCTTAGGGAAGTAGATGGAGGCAACACTAACCTGATGAATGCAAAGGCTGCACAGTGGGCCAGCCAGGATTCTAGTCTCATCTGATGGGGTATCTAGCAGAATCCACTCCGTCTTTTTGGGGGGCATTCCAAGAACATTGCGGCTGGAGATGTTCTTTCACCAATTCTGTGCATCCTGCAGGTGGGGGCAATCACTAAAGTTAAATTAGCAGATCTTAAGGTTCAACCTGGGACATGTCACATGTAATTGGCAGCCACAATACTGGTGGAGTAGTGATACATACCTTTATGGATGAAATGACTGATATTGTGATATAAGTTGCGGAGCTTAATGTCACCTGTACCTCTGCTGTACATGGCAAGCTAGGATAACTCGTTGCATACGTTGAGACAAAAGACTGACAAAACAACTATTTGCCGAAGTTTATTTTTTTTACAACAAATTTTATTGAGATTTTTATACCCAATGGGGTGGACCCCCACAAGCAATATTCATACAGATAACAGATTATAGGTACATAAGCTGTTGGTGAGGGTAGCACCTGAGGATCAGTAAAACATTTAAACCAACATTCCCCCCCCCCACTTCCCCCCTCCCTTGCACCGCACCTCTCACATGAAACACTAAATATGCATATAGGCGTATAGGCATGTCTCCACGCTGGCCAATTCGCAAAGTACACTGGAGAGTCATTAATGATAAGTCTGTCGATAGGGTCTGGATTCACTGATGTTGGAAAGATGGATAGGTCAATGCCCCGGTATGTGGCCCACCTGGTCCAGATCTTCCCATGCTTTTGCGGGCAGCCCTGAGCCTGAAACACCACCACTTCGGCCGACATACATTTATCCAATGCAGACTTCCACGCCGCCACCCCCGGGGGAAGGAGGACTTCCAATGTTGAGCTATGTCACGCTTGTCCAATGTTAGTCCTAGAAGTAGTAAATGTCTTTTATAACTGTTCCCCCCGATATCTTCTGTGCTGTGGAGAAGGATTAATCGAGAATCCACTGGGAGGTCCCAGCCTAGCACCCGCCCCAGACAGGACAATACCCCCGACCAAAAATGTTGTAGTGCAGTGCAGCCCCAGACCGTGTGGAAAAAAGATCCTTCTTCCGACTTGCATCTGAGGCAGGTGGGGGATGGAATAGCCCCCATCTTCCAGAGACGGAGGCGGGTGTAGTACACTCGGTGAAGATATTTGAACTGGATCAATCTATATCTTGAGGAGACGGCTGAACCCCTGGGGCTGGCGAGGGCCTCAGTCCAGTCATCATCTGTGAGGGTTGGTAAGTCTGCCTCCCACGCTACCCTTGTCCGGTGTATATTTGTCTTGGAATGTGTGGTCAGGGTCTGGTACAGTTGGCGGATTTTGTGTCCTCCCAGATCCCCCATCAGTAGCCTACCCTCCAGTGGGTGAAATTCTGGTAGTGCCGTAAGGTTTTTAATCAGGGGAGACAGAGCGTGGCGGAGCTGAAGATATTTATGGGAATTGGGACTTGTGTAGGTCAAACTCCTCCTGCAGCCTTTGAAAGGATTTAAGTGTGGGTCCACGCATCACATCACCCAGCGTCGGAATCCCTATAGTATCTCATCTACGTAATCCGGACAAGGCCGAGACCGGTCGGAGGCATGTGCCCCGCCAGAGGGGAGTCTCGGCCGTTAGCATACCCCACCATCCCATGGACCGAGAAAAACATCTCCATATCTGGATTACTGTGCGACAGCCCGGGAAAAGGGCCTCCAGGGTAGAGTTGCTGTACAGGAGATCCAGCAGTGGATATTCCTCCAGGAAGAGTCGTTCCACCGCGTAGGCCGGATCATTTTGTGGGTTATACCACCAATCATTGATGACCAGCAACTGGGACACCCATTAGTACAACCGCACATCCGCCGCCGCGATGCCCCCACAGTAGGTGGATTGGACACAGGTCACCAGAGCCACCCGAACCGCCCCACCGCCCCAAAGGAATCTATTCAGGAGTGCATTTATTTGACAGAACCATGATGCCGGGATATGGGTAATTTTGCAATCTGTACAGCAAGCGTGGCAAGCACACCATTTTAAATATCGCAGACCTGTTGTATATGGACAGGGGAAGATGGGACCATACTGTCGTCTCCTCCCGGACCACCGGGAGCAGAGGGGCGTTCTTAAGCGACCACGCCACGGTGGGGCATCTGGTGATATGGACACCTAGGTATTTAAACCCTTCGTCTGCAATGACCAGCTTTGAGGCCCACTCTTGATACTCGTGATCACCGCAAATAGGAAAGAGCGTCGACTTGGACGGGTTGGTGTGTAGCCCCGTCGTTTCACCAAACACCCGCAGAATCTGCAACACCCTCGGTCCGGTGACCCAATGGTCAGAGAAAAAGAATAGCGCATCGTCCGCGTAAAGTGCAATTTTATCTGAGTATTCAGGTGACCAAACCAAGCCCCTATAGACCGCGTCTAGGCGCACCCACGCTGCTAACGGTTCGATCGCCAAAGCGAAAAGAAGCGGGGAAAGAGGGCATCCCTGCCTAGTCCCCTTCCGAATATGGAAGGGGGTCGAGCAATACCCGGCCACCCATATAGAGGCCGTTAGATCTGTGTACAGTAGTTTGACATATGCCCGGAAGCGAGGCCCTAAATTAACAGCCTCTAATAGTTTAGAAAGGTAAGTCCAGCTCAGGGAATCGAATGCCTTATCAATGTCGGCTAGTAGGACCGCCGCGGGGCGTCCCAGCCGGTGTGCTTCGGCAACCGCGTTATGTGCGCGTCTTATGTTTGGAGCGTTGCGGCATAAAGTCTGAGTGGTCCGGATGGACGAGGTCGAGGATACACATGCGGAGGCGATCAGCCAACACCTTCCCTAGCAGTTTCGACTCAAAGTTTAATAATGAAATGAGGCGATATGAGCCCGGGTCTTCCGGTGGACGGCCCAGTTTGAGGAAAACAACAATTTCGGCATGGTGCTAATCCGGGGGTTAATTTCCCTGTTCGAGCGCCTGGTGCAACGCGCCGAGAAGATGGGGGCCTGCGGTCCCCATTTGGGGGCGTAAAAAGTCGCAGGGGAACCCATTGCCGAAGTTTTAATGTTTCCTTTTTTGTTGGTGGGCACAGATTAATGAATGTTTCTCCTGAGAATGATGGAGTGAACCAAATGTAACCTCCTCTTTTGCATCCCATGTCAATTTTGAGGCACCAGGCTGGATTTAGAGGAGTTGTGAGATGGAGGTTAAGTGGACAAAGGCAGATAGAGAATGGGGGACACATCATAGTGTGCAGACTGGAGTAGTGGAGCACGTGTTAGTCCCATGTCCTGATTTACTGCTGTTCTGTTTCTGCTCAGTAATCTCAGTCCAATATTGTTAAAGTGAGCACGACTACAGAGAATGGTACCACGGGCATTGTGGCATCTTTAATTACTTTGCACTCATTGTCACAGTCCATGATCACTACACAGTATGAACAGTAAATCTTCTAAAGCACACTTGAGGCTTTTTGATCATCTTCAGTAATGAATATTCTTGGCTTTCGAGGTGAGAGCAGCGGCCTGCTGTCCCTTTAGTCAGGTTTGAGGTCATTCCAAAATGTACCTGGGGTGTCATTGGTCAGGAATGGTCTGACCATAAGTTCTCTCTAACATTTATAAGATTTTAAATAGTTTGAACACAGTCCTGGTGGCCACGACCCTGCCCGAGTTGAGCCAGAGCTGCGCCGGAGGTGTAACCGAATATGCATGCATATATTTGGTTCTTATTGCATGTATCTTTGAAGATGCATAAGCAATTTTCTTTTCTGTCACTAGGTGGCAGAGCACCACCAAGTAGGGAATATGAGCGAGCCTTGGGCTAAATGTAACGAGTCAGACAGAATGTTTCCAGTTTGGATCCTCTTGTAGGAAGGCAGGCGGCGTAGGATCTCAGAAGGGCCTAGTGCGGAGGGCAGTTTTCATTGTTTGGTGACAACTTTGGTAGCAGGGTCTTTGGTCTGCGCTTGAAGGTATCTAATATCCGGTAGTGATGTCATGTAAACATGTTGGGCATATGATTTTTTGTTTCCCTTTGTGTTCATTGACTGCGTCAAATCTGTCTTGCTTGCCCCTGTTGCAGAGATGTTATTTGGAAGTGCCGTTTGAACTGCTGCGCTATCCACAATTTGAGCTAGATCCCTTTTGTGGGCGCATTCTGCTGGGATCTCTTCTGGACTGCCCCCTTTATTTCTGAACCATTTTATGTTATCCGTCTCTGCACCTGCAGACCCGGACATACTGGCTCTTTCTTGCTTCTCGGATGCCTTTGCTGTTGCATATGTTTTGCCAGCTGCAGAGTTTTCCTCGTTCACCAACCTTCCCCTTCTGTGTCAGTCATTCTTGCTCCTAATGAAGGTGCATTACTTTCCCTCCCCTTCTACTGCCTCGAACGGCCCCATATAAAATAAATCCCCTGTAGAACAAAGCCATACTGCCATACATCCCTCTGAATGCGCTCAAAAGGCTGCATGACAAGCCAAGAAAAACACAAACTTCCCTAATGGAGCACTCAAAGATATGAGGATCAGAGGTATGCAGTCGGGTGTAGATGGGAGGGTTAGCCTCACTCACCATGTTACAAACATTACCGCAGGCTCCTGTAGCGAGGTATTCCAAGGTACCGCTGCAGACGAAATCAGGACTGGGGTTCCAAGACTTTGAGGCGCTGATACATGTACCCCCCAGGGTACCAATACTTTGAGGCACTGACACATGTACCCCCGGGGTTCCAATTCTTTGAGGCGCTGACACATATACCCCCGGGGTTCCAAGACTTTGAAGCGCTGACACATGTACCCCTGGGGTTCCAAGACTTTGAGGCGCTGACACATATACCCCTGGGGTTCCAAGACTTTGAGGCGCTGACACATGTACCCCCGGGGTTTCAAGACTTTGAGGCGCTGACACATGTACCCCTGGGGTTCCAAGACTTTGAAGCGCTGACACATGTACCCCTGGGGTTCCAAGACTTTGAGGCTCTGACACATATACCCCCGGGGTTCCAAGACTTTGAAGCGCTGACACATGTACCCCTGGGGTTCCAAGACTTTGAAGCGCTGACACATGTACCCCTGGGGTTCCAAGACTTTGAGGCGCTGACACATGTACCCCTGGGGTTCCAAGACTTTGAGGCGCTGACACATGTACCCCCGGGGTTTCAAGACTTTGAAGCGCTGACACATGTACCCCTGGGGTTCCAAGACTTTGAAGCGCTGACACATGTACCCCTGGGGTTCCAAGACTTTGAGGCTCTGACACATATACCCCCGGGGTTCCAAGACTTTGAAGCGCTGACACATGTACCCCTGGGGTTCCAAGACTTTGAAGCGCTGACACATGTACCCCTGGGGTTCCAAGACTTTGAGGCGCTGACACATGTACCCCTGGGGTTCCAAGACTTTGAGGCGCTGACACATGTACCCCCGGGGTTTCAAGACTTTGAAGCGCTGACACATGTACCCCTGGGGTTCCAAGACTTTGAAGCGCTGACACATGTACCCCTGGGGTTCCAAGACTTTGAGGCTCTGACACATATACCCCCGGGGTTCCAAGACTTTGAAGCGCTGACACATGTACCCCTGGGGTTCCAAGACTTTGAAGCGCTGACACATGTACCCCTGGGGTTCCAAGACTTTGAGGCTCTGACACATATACCCCCGGGGTTCCAAGACTTTGAAGCGCTGACACATGTACCCCTGGGGTTCCAAGACTTTGAAGCGCTGACACATGTACCCCTGGGGTTCCAAGACTTTGAGGCGCTGACACATGTACCCCCGGGGTTTCAAGACTTTGAGGCGCTGACACATATACCCCCGGGGTTCCAAGACTTTGAAGCGCTGACACATGTACCCCTGGGGTTCCAAGACTTTGAGGCGCTGACACATGTACCCCCGGGGTTTCAAGACTTTGAGGCGCTGTCACAGGAACTTTCCTCCAGATATGGTAGTCATGGAGTCCCTTTGGTGTAGCAGGCAGTGAGCCGTGCTGCCTACACCCATAGCTACCTGACTGCCGGGGCTGATGCTGCAGAAGAGACCCTACAGGCCACACACCAGGTGTCAAGTAGTGACCACGTGTACAGGACCTCATTCCCCTGTCTGGTTAGTAGTCTGAGGTTCCAGACCCTGACACATGGGTCTGTAAGTAAGTAAATCGGCTCAGCCCAGTTCACAGCCCTTTTTCCCGAATTCCATAAGTGAAGTAGACATTTACATCATTTTGTGAAGTTTCTGCTTTATGGATCTAGTAAACACATCATACTGTGAGGTACACAACAGCGGTGAAACTGCATTGGGTTGTTAAACTCCAGTTAATGGTAAGAGAGCTGTTAATGGTTAGATAACCTTCACTGTCAGCCTGAGGGGTCAAGGAAGGAAAGAGCAGGTAGAATCCTGAACACTGTGAGTTGAGAAGAGAAAAAACAAAATCATTACTGTCTACCATCAAGGGACCTTCACAGAGGGCCATAAACACTCAATAGTCTTTTTGATGTCTGTGACCCTAGAACACTGTTAATAAAAATAAATCCCTTCGGAAAAAATATTTTGTGCGTGCACGCGAGTTACCAGAATAAGATTTATTTATTTTTCTTGAAAAGAAGAAACATGAAATGTCCCTGAAGTCGCACTAGATTGATGATTCATAGAACAGGAATCCTTTTAAAAAAGAAAATGTAATAGAAATGAAAGTAAATGAGGGCAAATAGACATCAGCTTTTTCAGGCTCAATGTGGAACACCACATATATGATTTTAGGAGCATCTGTCAGTCCCACAATGGTAACAACTGGAAAGTACGGGGATTTTTATGTGGATTTTCATTTAGTTTGTGCTTTAGTTTAGTTTTATTCCACTTGACAGAAAATGCCCTTTGTTCTTTAAGTGTTCTCCCTATAAAAGGAAGAAATTGGTCAAGGTTCTGGATGGGGCTCCTTATGTCATGTCTACCTAACTCACAAGCAATGGAAGAATATCCCCCAAAAATCCTGATGTTGCTAAAAGAGCATCAGTAAATTTTCCTCAGAGTACAGAATGCTGGAGAACTTAAAAAACAAGGGTTGTAAAGATGAAGTTGACTATGGGAGATGCCCCTTTCTCTGTGCAAGATACAGCTGGCGAAAGATTCGGAGAGTAGTTTGGTGGAGCAGACTAGACATCAAAGAGGCAACGACCTTGGAAAATTGCTGGCCTTGTGGATTCATCGCTGCGTCTGGAAGTGGGGCCACACTGGCGCTGGTCTGACTGATTGTGGCCTTGAGCCGTAGAGTCCCCACGGTGGTTCCGGCCATTTCCTGCTAGTCCGTTGGGGCAGGCCCTTTTCAAGGTGGTGCGGAGGAGGGCACCTGGCCTTATGACGGGACCCGGGGGCTAAACCGCCTACTTGAGCCTTGGCAGAGATGAATCTTCTATGACGCGGCCACCTCAGCTACGGCTGCAGGGTGGCTGGAGCTGGGGTGCCCAAGTAATCCAAAAGGGCACGCACAGGAGGCGGCGCAGTGGCACCTGAGCTGTGGTAGGCCTTACATCTTTATGTCTAGGGATTTCCTGCTCTGGCTGCTGGGTGTTGAGGGCCGGACCGTGCATAGAGCCCAGACTTGAGTTAGGGGCCGAAATTTGCCAAAAACCTGTAGTGCCCCACTCATTGAGTGTATGAGCACAAAAGACTGTAGTGGTGACCAGCATTGGGGAACGACAAGTCTGTGTGCTCGCACTCCCAACAATACAATCACGCAATGCACAACGTCACAGCAGATCACACGCGGGGAGGGCAAACTCTGCTTGCACGTCACCGGAGAGGGAGAGGGAACCTTCAAGAGCTGAGTTGCTGATGGCTAACCAGGGCTCCCGTGTTGCCCTGGAGCAAAAAAATAGAAACTGTTTCCATCTATGTCAATTTGCTCTGGGTTGACCTGCGGAAGGTGGCTGACAAGATGACCATAGCCGAGGGTAACATTGAAGCTTTGCAGGGGGAGGCCTCCACCCTGAAGCCACGGAAAGCTAATCTAACGATGGTCACCAGCGAGCTGGAGCAGAGTGTAAGATGCAGAAGGCCGGGCTTGAGGAGCAACATCCGCATGTTGGGGTTCCCAGAGAGGGTTGTAGGGAATTCGGCAGACACCTTTCTGTTAGCCTGGATGAGGCTCCAGCTGTGGTGCTTGTCAGAGTTCTTTGTGGTGGAGTCTGCACACAAGGCCCTGGTGCCACCCTCCGAGGCCCATAATCGCCAGGATAATAAATTACAGTGGCAAGGATTGCATTTGTGGGCTGCCAGGGAGAGGGTGGTTCCCCATTCGAAAAACTGAAGATTGCCGCCTACCCGGAGTACACCAGAAAGTTGCAGGAGCAGTGGAATGAAATTCATTATAGTCAAGCAACAGCTTGCGTACTGCAGCTGAAGTACACGCTCCTGTACCCCTCGAAACTTAAAGTCGTTTCACAGGGGAGGGCTGACTTCTTAGAACACCCAGAGGAAGTATGGGAATGGCTGAAGGTCTGTGACAAGACAGCGGTGCTCCATCCCACAGGAGAGGTGCAAGTGGACTCTGAGGCTGGGCCTCGCAGTGGGTGGGGGTCCCCGGGTGTTGGCCTGCCGGGCAAACCATGCATAACAATCCAAGAAGACGGTGCCATGCAGAAGTCAGATGGAGATGATCCGCGGATGCGGGAGGAGGAGTGGCCCCCCTCTTGTCATCCAGACCGTAGTCTGGCGTACTTGGTACCACCGTAGACTGTGTCCAGGGCGCAAAGCAAACTGAGAGGCTGTCAAATTAAACTCACTGTATATTATATGCCTTCCTTCAGTTTGACGTAACCTTGGTGTGTATTGTGAGATGGGATGGGGTTGGCAGCTGCTTGCTGGATGCTTTACGGCTGCATGGAAGTATGGCTGACGCCAGCTGGATATCTGTGAGCCATCCCATAATAGGGGGCACTAGCTCTACTGAAGAGACTTGGGGGATTTTTGCAGTTAGGGAATGTAGTTCCTTGTATTGTGGCGTGATGGCTGAGGCCCCCTTGACTTTGCAGTGTTGAGCCGTTGGATGGGGAGGCGGGGGGGGGAGGTGATCTGTCCCAGTTGGACGGAGTGGGGATGATGTGTCCTGGCACATATATTTGGGGGGCATATGTTGTGCTAAGTTTGTCTGTGGGTGTTGTTAAATCTCAAAAATTCTCTTTTGAGTTATTGCAGCCAGGATGGTTTGTCGTAGTGCAGTGGGGAGCGGGAGGGAGCCACCTACTCCCGAGTCAGGATGGCGGGAGGTGATGACGACTATTGACGTGGAACGTACAAGGGCTGAGCTCCTAAATTAAACGGTACAGGGTGCTTTCCTTTTTCAAATGCACAAAATCAATTTAGTAATCAACAATCTTTATTCAATCCTACCAATATATCATAAAAGATACAGTTTTACATGCACCATTAAAAAAATTAATATATATTTTAGCCATGGTATTTTTAACCCAAAATTGCAGGAGTGGCAATCTTAAATAATTGCCCGTTTTAATTCAGCCTCCTTGGTCTGCCAAATAGAACACCAAAGTACTAGCGGGCGAGGTTTATTAGGTCTTCCACATATTCCAGGCCTAGTTCTAAATGTGTTGAGAAGTTCGAGGTGGATGGAGGAACCCCCAGCAGGCGTCTGCAGAATCTATTTTCCTCCACTTGAGTGGCACTAGCATCTCTACTCCCCTCTACCGCCATGCCATATGTAAGAGTTGGAAGGCATTTTCTATTGTATATTTCTGGTATGGGTGCAACAGGTTTAGAGGCAGCGAATGAAAAAGTAGCTAGTACGGCCAGCAGGAACCTCTCTAACCTATTCCCAACACAGGGTGGCCAATTACAAACCTCATCAAACACCAGTCTAAGATATGGCCACTTACTCACCCTTTCTATCATCTTTCCCTCCTCATGAAAGGTCTGTGTTTTGGTGTTCTTCAGGCCATAAACCGATTCAAAACTTTTTGAAAAAGGGGTTTTTAGATCTAGCCCTTTCAGGAATTTCACAAAGCTGGAGATCAGTTTCTTGAGGCCATTTGCTGTCCTAGCCAAGCCCACTGTGTATATGCATGAAGTAATGCAGATACGATTTTGTTACAACCCGCGGCACATCCGCCCAGTCTATCTCCAAGGTCTTTTCAAGATCACTAACATACAGGAGAAATAAACAAGCATTGGCATAGCCAATAGGTCTCGCCTTTGGGACCTTATAAGTGTTTAGCCATGCAACAGTTGCATAACTTAACACTTCTAAGGTCCCAAAAGCAAGACCTATTGGCTATGCCAATGCTTGTTTTAACTGCTGCAATCTATTGAAGCCTCACGGAGAACATCAAAGCGGCCGGGCGGCAGCGAAAGTGAAAGTAATCGCGGTAAAGCGCGACGCACGCGCACATGCACTGTAGCTCTAGGCTGGCCTGGTAGCACTTTTTGGAGCCCTCGCAAAATGTCTCGCCAGACCAGCGCATGCGCTGGGTCAGGCGAGACCGAAAAAGGGGCAGGGATGCAGCCCTAACGGATTCCGCAGGTATCTTTAATTTGGCGCGTGCACTCACCTTGGTCCCCAAACCGGAAACGGTAGCCATAAGATACCAATAGAGGTTTAACTAAGTTGCCCTCTAGGCACGAAGAGACCAAAATGTCCCAGAATTTGGATCTGTGGATTCAATCGAAGGCACTCAATATCTCCAAGATAGCCAACTGGATAGTGCTGTCCATCGCATATTTATATTTGGCCACAAGCAGATGGAAATTTAAGCACTGTTCCATGGTGCCGAGGCACTTCCTGAAACCGTTTTGAGCTGGAGAGAGAATATTGCTCTCAGATAGCCAAAGAAGGAGGCGATCCAAAATTACTCTCCCGATTATTTTAGTGCTAGAATCGAGAAGCGAAATCAGGTGATAACATTTTGGATTATGAGTATTTTCCTTCTTAAAGATGGGTACGACTAGACTTACGCCAGAAAGTTGGGAATTGATAACATTTAGAGGGGACCAGAACCCAGGATCTTCTTTAAAAATGTCCATAGGGATCCCATCCGGCCCTGGGACTTTCTTGTGAGAACTAATATGGATGGCTTTGGTCATCTCCTGTATAGAGAATACTATGTTCAAGGGCAGGGGGCAATCAGCCAGCCCCCCCCTTCCAAGATTGGGGCATAAAAAAGATAGACGCCAGAAAAAATATCTATCTAGGCGTTAGGAGAGGTGGATACTGACTTTATCAGGGGAAGACCTGAGGGAAAGACACACAAAGTCAAGATCGCTTGCTTGCAGGAGCAACACTTAAACGATGCTGGGGTGGAGCGGTTAGCTCGTAAGTGGACGGGCCAGGTTTTTCACGCTTCATAATCTACTTATGTTAGGGGTGTACTGATCTTGGTTGCTCCAGGTACGCTGTTCTCCCTTACATACGCTGAGGGCGACATAGCTGGCAGAGATATATATACTACTGCAGGGCACTCTGGGCGGTATGGAAATATCCATGATTAACACGTATGCTGTAAACGTTGATGATCCACACCTTTTTCCACAGAGTGCAAGATCTTGCTAGTCAGGATGCAGACACACCCATATTGTGGCTGGGCGACTTTAACTGTGTGACGGACGTTGGCCCTGATAGACAGCCGCCGGAGGGGCACCAAGCCTTACATGACCAACGCCCTGATAGAGGTAATGAGAAACGTAGGGATCGCAGATGCATGGCCTGCGCCCCACCCGATGCAGCCTTCATATATATGCCACTCCCTAACACATAGCACGTTCAGCAGATTGAACAGGGTGCTTGTGGGAGGCATACCCATGGAGAGTGTCTGTCACACACTTAGCGAGGTTCATTTCTGACCATACACCAGTTTGCTGCGCATTAGATTTGAGGGGCACTTTATAATGGAGAGCGGCATGGCTGGTTCCCAATGGAGGTGCTGTCGGATGTGGTCGAAAGGGAGGCGCTGTCCCAGGCATTGACTGTTTATATTGAGCTCAACTGGCGCTCTACAGAGCACAGGGCTACGGAATGGGAAGCTATGAAGGCGGTGCTGCAAGGGAAATGTCTGGGATTGACATTATTGTGAGGCGCAAGCTCTAGATTGTCCTGTTGGCGGTGGAGGCAGGATTGGCTGATCTACAAGCTATGGATTTGAATGATTAGAGCAGACATACAGAGGAGATAGATGTGCACCAGCATATAGCAGAGACGTGGGATAGACTTGACAAATACACACTGAAACAGTATAGGTAACAATTGCACAGGGAAAGCGACGAATCGTGCTGACTGCTGACCTGGATCCTCCACAGGGAGTCCTAGGTAATGCTGACGACCCATTTGACAATTGCAGAAGGTGGGCGGTGAGCTCTCGAGCTGACCTTGTGTCTACCTTTCATCATCACCTAGAGAGGTTGTACAGGGCAGGCCCCCGGATCTCCAGCGACTGCACATGGGTATTCCTGGCAGACTAGGACTTCCCCAGCTTTTGGGGAGGGGGTGGCAGAGTAGTTGGACTCCACACCCTACTTCGCACTTCAGAGGGCCCTGGAGGGGACGGGCGCCCGCTAGAACTTTATCAGGGATTTTCTGGAGTCCTTACACAGGCTCTCCTTGAGGTCTTTCTGGAAACCAAAGGGAAGGGAAATCCTGCCCCCTACCATGAGGGAAGGGGAAATCTGCATGCTACCTAAACCGGTTGGGACAGAGCTGACTCGCTGGTGTACAGACTGCTAACCATGATCAACTCAGACATCAAAATACTTTGTAAGCTCTTGGTCAACTGACTGAATCTGCTAATGGCTGGCCTTATACACGAGCACCAATGCAGGTTCATTTCAAGGCTGGAGCACATGAATGAGCCTTAGGGGACTAACGTGCCGCACGAGGTGGAAGGCAGCAATGAAGAGATGGCTGTGGTTTCCCTCGATTTGTAAAAGGCTTCCGACACTGTTGACTGGGAAACTTGCTAGAGGTACTATTCATCATGGTGTTCAGGCCACAATTCCGTGGATAGATCTGACTAATCTACACCGAGCCCAGTGCCAGAGTGCTGATGGGACAGACTGTCTGACGGATGGTTATTGGGCAGAGGTACACAACAGGGCTGCCTCCTGTTGCCTCTCTTATTCGCCCTCACCGTGGAGCCCTTGGTGGTGTGGGCCCGATGGGAACTGCAGGACAGGGGCATTGTACTGGGGGACACGCAACATATCCTATCCTTATATGCCGAGGATACCCTATTTCACCTCAGGGCCCCACAGGAGTACCAACTGGTAAGACTGTTGGATGAGTTTGGGGGAGTGTCTGGACTGCTAATCAACCAAAATAAATTGTTACAGTTTCCTCTGCCGGCATTGTTGGAGCACCTGCCTGACATAGAGTTGCAATGGAAGTGGGACTGTTTCTGCTGTCTGGGAGTTTTGGTGGCGCATACTAGGGAGAAACTACGCCTCAACATGGGCAAAGTGCTCGACTCATTGTGCTAGTCGGTTGCATTCTGGCATTCACTGCCACTGTTGCTCTTGGGCAGAATGCGATATATAAAATGGCGCTCCTGTCGCGCTGTCTGTGCACTATCCAGAACTCCCTGTGTTTGCTTTCCTCAAGGATGTCAGGCAGCTAGACACCATACTCACCTCATTAATTTGGGCTGGAAAACTTAGCAGGGTGACCCTGGCCATACTGAGACGGGGCTATGAGAAAGGCGGCTTGGAGGTGCCACAGATGCAGTTCTATTATTATTATACTTTAATGCAGCATGTCACCCGCTTGCTGAAGGGCGGAGTTAACTGGTAGAAGAATCTGCTGTCCAGCATGGTCGACAGTGCCGAGCTCCCGGTGTTACTAATGGAGGGCTCCACTGCACCTGACACCTTGCCATATGTGATCAAACAGACTGCATGTGTGAGGCAGAGGCTCACGACTGGTTCTTTCACGGGCTCCTTTCCACCCAGAGCTACCGGTGTGGATACTTGTGCCAATTAGACACTTGGAGGAAAATATCTTTTCAGGTGTGGAGGAAGGGGTGCTGTTAGTCACAGGGGTACTTGTACCCCAACAAACACTTCATCTCATTCAAGGATCCCCAGGCTGCCTGCGCACTGGGGTCAGGACATTTTTTACACTACTCCGGGTTGGCGGAGCTGGCCCGGCAGACTTTGACTACATTCCCCATGGCGCCGATGGCCTCTGGCACTCTGGGGACCCTGCTGTCCTGTGGATCTTATCACCACCTGGTTTCCCTGCTATACAGTGTTAAAGGGGGATGATGTGAGTTGTTCCTTACATGGTAGATTGACCTGGGAGACTGATTTAGGTGTTCCCATATAATGCCGGCTGGAACGGTGTCTGTGCCCTCACCAAGACTGTGTCTAGCAGTGCCCGATTTAGGCTGACCCATTATAACTTCTTCCAGTGCACTTATATGAAGCCCCAGTTGCTTTGTTGGCTGACTTGCACCCAGTTAGATGCGTGCTCATGCTGCGGACTTTGCAGTGCTGACTAACCTGCTCATGGCCTGGAGGTGCCCGCAAGCCATGACTTCTGGGCCCAGGTGGTGGATAAACTCCTTTGTGCGGTACCCTCACCCCACAGTTCTGCCTTCTGGGGAACATTCCCAAACCTAAAGGCAGCAAGATGGCATAGTGTTGGCCCGTCGTAGGGTGGCTACCATGTGGATGGGTCAACGCATCCCTTCTGAATAACACTGGCACAATGATGTGGCAGCGTGGACTCTAGCAGAGAAAATACACACGAAAAATAGCAGAAGGGACGCCAAGTTAGGGGAAGACTTAGACACATGGAGGGTCTTGGGAGAAAGATTTGCTGATCCTGAAGTTGTTCCCTCATGCGCATATTCTTAAATCTAAGATGTGTGTGATCCCCAGGGGGCAGAAAGGGTGACTGTGTTCTGCCTGGTGTGTTCCGTTGTTCAGTGGTTGGATGATTGACTCCTGATTGCTTTTAGCTATTGTGTTCAAATTGAGTTTGTTCCTTCCGCTGTGCACTGTATATTGCGACTGTTGTTTTTTGATGCTGCATTGGTAATTTGACTAAAACTTAAAAATAAAGTTTAAAAAACAAAAAACAAATATGGTCCATGAATCCATTCATTGTTGTGTAGACTCCATTCAAAAGTTTGACGTTGAAGTTTAAAGTTCGGGTCACACTGACCTCCAAGGCCTCAATAAGGTGAAGAAGGTAAGGGGCCACAGATAATGAAACATATCTCACTGAATCACTGTGATCAGCTTACAGTCTGCGCATTGTAATTGATTTCCTCCACCTGCCTGCTCAAAGTGAAGAAATGTGTTTGCAACTAAGGCTGTTTTAGTTAAAGAAGGCAGTTACTCATCAAATCAAAACAAAACAAGCTTTATTCGATCTTTTTGTATGAAAAATCATAAAAGCAGACAATAAAGTTAAAAGACTTCATCTCACATATTTTTACAAATACATTTCATATCAATAGTGACAAATTATCCAATATCTCAGAGTTTAGGTTCATCACGAAATTTCAGTTACATTAACCCAATTAATTTTAGACCGAAATAGTTTCACAGTACTTTCTAAAAAGGAGGCAATTGCATTTGTAAAACATTCATTTTCTAAGATTCGCAGAGATAAAAACGCTGGTCTACATTGTAACCGTCCCCCTAATCTTAAATTTGATAGGATCCATCTCCTTCTTTGCATTTTATAAAATTAGCAAACTAAAACCACGTGAATTGTCTATTGCTGGGACTGTTTATCGCATGGGCAGCTGCATAGGTTATTCAACCAATTATTTGTTTCTAGGAAGCTTATCATGTGATGAAATCCCAAATCTGAAACGAGTCAGTATAAATCTGTCGTAACCACTTAAGGTGTACTTTATATATGGCTGTATACAGTGAGTGGGTAATATCCGTTGGTGCGATTGTACCGACGGTTTAATTGCTTCAAGAGTGAATCTATTTGCCTCCAGATGTGTCATACAGATTCCTTTAAGCTCTCTCCTGGGGACAGAATTTATGGAACCTGGAGAGGTACAGTACTCAGGGTGACCGAGATCGTACATGAATTTTTTAATGTATTTTAACCAAGGGATCTCGGTAGACTTGTCCAGCTTCATGCTGTCGCTAATAATATCACGACTATATCCAGTTTTAGGGGAAGTCCAAATCCCGTGACACAAGAGAACAGGTTGGGCTTTAATGATATCAGAAATATACAGAATACCCAATTCAGTATGGCAGTTATAAGTGGAAGTAAATGTGTTTACAACTAAGGCTGTTGTAGTTAAAGAAAGCAGTTACTCATCAACTTAACGTCTTTCAGAATTTGCTATCAGGACATGTCAACACCTGAAGAAATCTGACTTTAGACTAGTCAGCTAAAATCCTTCATTCCTTCCTTCCAATCCTTCATTGGATTTTAGTAATCAAGGGTTCAGCTACATTTTGGGGGCTATTGAATGAACAGTGTACCTGTGGCTTAGTGAGAATGTTCCTTAATATATTGTGGAGTCGCTCAATTATGGGAGACTACTGGAGACCGTAGGCAGGGAAGTAGAGATGACATAGGACTCCTACGTGGGATTGAAGGCGCCGGCAAACTCCTGGGAATATTGGATACACAAGCGTTAAATAGATGCCGAAAACAGGTTGTAAACTAGTGGCTTTACAAATAAAAAAAGATATAGCAAGATAGTGGGGCAGCTCATTACCACCAACAATGAAATAGTGGGGCCATCACATGGACAGGTGAATAGCAACAGAGAAGATGGCATATGAAGGGAGAGGATTCCCAAAAGGTCTAGGAATCATGGATGAATAGGGATAAAGTTAGAGAAGGTATATAATAAAATATCTATGCACACTTCCTGTCAACCCGTTGTTAATAAATTAAAATGAGCTTGAATGTTAGACAATGTATTGTGTTCAAGACACTGGCACCTAAGCTCGAGTTTGTGTCATCTGATTTACTGAACCCGTATCAGACCGGGGCCCAAACACTTCATTGGGGGGATGAAGAATAGAAGGAAGTGTTTCCACATTTAATTTGTTCTAGAGGTGTAATATTTAAATTATTGCCAGAAATAAACCAATATATGTTTTTTAAATGCTGGAAGAGGAAGTGAAAAAAAAATATCTTTATTCCTAACTTATTTGCCAGAGAGGCCCTCTGGCAAACAAGTTAGGGATAAAGAGAGGTTTTTCTGTATTCCCAAAGGAGTACTTTGTAACGACTTCAAGCTTCCTTTTTATTATAAATGGACTCCTTTTTTAATTGTGACTTTCTTAATCTTTATTAATCTTCCGTTCCTCAACATCCTCTTAGGTAAACAGGCTGGGAAACATCCAAATAGTAAATTTGAGCTAGTTCAAAAATATTCTTTATGGGATATAATTTCTGCTGCAGTAGCATCAGTCTTGATAATGACATATTTATGTTGGATATATTTTTTTTCCTTTGCAGTTTCCTGGAGTGCTGGCCTACTGCATGTCAAAATCAGCCATAGATCAACTGACGAGGTGTGCGGCTCTAGGTGAGTAAGGGGTTCCGGAAAAAAAGTCAGTGTTATACTACTAACCCTCATGCTTAGTCCTCTTTATCTGTTTTGCTAGTTTAGATTTTATTACACTTTTTCTTGTAAGCCAGTGAGTGTCTTGTAGTTTCAAACAGATAGTTTCAAGGCCTGTGTGCTTTCCGGCTTGTGCATATAGATTGTTCTACCTGCTTTCCTTAGCATTAAGTACAATAACGTATTTGCATATTTATATTAAAACCTCCTAGTTGCCTTTATTAAGTTGTGCCTGCATAAGCTGCCCTGCAGGCAGGCCCTGCCCCCAACACATTGCCGGCAGCCAACCCTACCGTACACTGCAGGGGCTGGCGCCAAGGCCTGGGCTGTAGCCTGTCCATATGCCCCGCCCTCCACGGGTAACCAATCCCTGGTGCACCCACCACGGCTGGCTGCAGGGCAAGGCCTGTTGCAGAACCTGATGCTTGCATTGGAATTTCAAGTCTGATTTCTGCCTGGAATTGCCACCATCTAAAATTGTTGCTGGGGACCACCGTACTGATAATGGCTGCCATTTTAGGTGTTAAGGATTCACAAATCAGAAATCTGACTCCGGAATCCTGTGAGTTTTCCATTTCTCACAGGGTGTTCTTACAGAGGTGCAATGTTACAGCATTGTGATGCAGTGCTCTTTAAAAGAGGCATGTCTTCAGCTCACTCCCAAATTGGTGCAGGGCTGGGCCAGTCTTGATGGGTGCAAGTAGATTGCTCCATATCCTTTGTGTATGGTGAACAGTGCTTATTGCCTTGTCTTTCTCTGTTTTTTGCACCTGCTTGCCTCCAGTTTGTTGGTGATCTGGCTGTGCCGAAATGCCATAAAGGCAGAGGTGTTGGTCATGATGGCTTTTTAAAAGATGAGCTGGCTTTGAAGATTGGGTGGTCAGGCAAGGAGAGCCAGTGACGCTCCATGAGTATGGGAGTGATACTTCCTCAGGTCATGAATGAGACTTGGTGTGGTGTGCAGGGGAAGCCATAGAACAAGGCCTCGCCACTGTGCAGATGTGAAAGTACGAGGGACTGAACAGTAGTTTTGAAGTTGCTTTCTGGGAGGAATGGTTTCACTTTCCTTTGGAGAGAGACCTGGAACCAAACAGTCTTTCTTTTCTTGGCAATATGTCCTATAAAGTGAGATTGGTGTCCAGAGTGAATTCAAGTGTCTTGGCATTGGGGGAAAGTTGGGGTTCAACCCGGTCATGGTTCATGTTATTGAGCCAGGTTCGTTACAAATAACAAGAATAATGCTTTAGTGGATATTCACCTCTGGATGTGGGCAGACCATATCCAAGGAATTGGTTGTCTGGCAAGAAGGAGATTTTCTAGAAAAATTGACCATTGTTGTCATATTGGTGAATTTTGATTGCTGTTATCAGTGAATAGCGCCCTATGTGATGTAGAGGTTGAAGATGAATGGGTCCAGATGCGACCTAGGAACTTCACAGGTGATTGGGATCTACTTGAACCCAGAGATTCTCATGTGAATGAACTGGTGTTAGTCTGACAGGTAAGAGGAGAACCAACGAAGGATCTTGCCTTTGCATATTTGCTTTTCTGCAGGGTGGCCTGGAGCCCGTGGGTTCGGGATGTTCACCTCTTGCCTGTACATGACCTCAACAGCTAATTTCCTAATGAGGTTTGTAAACGAGTGAAATGTAGTTAATGAGCTACAAAATGTCTGATGGGGCTTGAACATCTCATCAATTCAGATTCTAGGTCAAGATTCAAATATTGTTTATCAAATCAAACAACGTAGATACCTCTTAAATTGTGTTTCTTAATATTCTACGACAATCACTAAACGGATTTTAAACTGAATCTGAGTTGAAAGAAATACTACCTCATTGTCTACATTTGGTTATACCTGTCATCGATTTTTGCAGGCATTGAGTAAACATTTCAATGAATACAATTATGACATTATCGAGAGAGATGTTACATACATTAAAACATGCAGCCCAAAACATAAAGTATGTATTTAGAAAGATAATACATATCAAAAGACTGTTGTTACTAACACCAAATAGAGAATCATGCCCAAATTACAAATACCTTTTACGTGATGTAGCCACAGTTTGGAAAAGCAGACCAGTAGCAGTACCACCAACTGTGTCTTGAGGTCACTGCGGTTGTTTTACCTGGTGGATCATTGCTACTGTACCATTGACTTCCAGCAGGTGTCCTTACGGATGTTAGTAATGAACAAGGCCCATTTCATAATCTAAGTGGCTTTATCATAGTGCCTAAAATGGTGTCTTATTCTGCATAATTGCCTTAAATACACCATTCTTGTTATCACATGATCAATGTTATTTAAACGCAGAATCTTCACATATTGTTAATTACTCCATACTTACGATATGACCCACTATTGGTAAATAATATCTTCCAGCTTAGCTTCCCTATCATTGTTGTGGTGGTGATGATACTTATCTGGTCAATGGTGCAACAGTGCAGACTTTGTCCAAGATAGGGCAACTGTAACCTGCTACTTATGATATTAATGACATGGTAGCCTTCGTTATCTATATAAAGTTGCAACAAGGGGACACAGTAACAACCAATAGTACTGCTGCCTTTTGTGGTTTTTATAATATTGCTTTGCGGATACATAGTAACACAGATCACAATGCAATCAGTAACCTATATCACATTGTCATCCTGCATAATTCAGCGTCACTAATTTTTAGTAGACCTTAATTGCTAACATCATATGTGATGTCCCCAGTGATGTTAGGTTTAAACCCCCTTAATTGTTTTTTCCTGCACCTCTCCCTCAAGAACCGCGTGGGCGTGGCCATCAGCTGACTCCACCAGGCTCTGGGTGTACGGCATTAACTTTGACAGTGCTGCGCTCAGTCACTTACCACGCTTTTGCTTGGTCACAGCCTTTGGATATGCCTGGTGGGGTTTTGGCTATGACCGTCAGGCATTTGAAACCTTCGTGAATGACTGATCCTCTTCTGATCACATCACTCCAGTCGTTCTTGTTACCAGTTATAGTGAGCTACTCATCCTGAATTCCCCAATGCATTGGCCAGGAGCTCACACATGATGTGTATAAAGAAAACACAAATCAGTCATTGATAAGATCATTGCTGACATCAACTGTGACATGGTCATAGACGTGAGCAAAGAACTTACTAGATCTGCAAATCAATCTCCTTGCCTACATGTGTTTGCTAGCTATTAGAAAAGATCCTGGTCTCTACATGTATGCATTGTGGGTCACCCTGTCTGCTGATATGGTTACTTTAGACTTCCTACTATAGTTAGTAGTATGCACCTAGCTGTTGATGGAGTGCATTGCAGTGAAGTAGTTAAAGCAACCTTCAATTTCTGTGTGAAAGGATTTATCTAAGACATCACTGGTCACCATTGATAAATTATGTGCTGTTTGTTTATTTTTTTATCTCTAAGTTTTTAGGGAATGCTTGTTTTTTGACTGAATCCTGATCTGAAAGCCCAAGGTGCATATTGTCATCCATGACGAGCAGTTCGTGCTTGCAGGATTGCATCTTTGGCCACATACTGCACGCAGGTTTGGCTAGGTGTGGATTACAACATAAGCATCTTGGTATAAATTATATTTTCATCCAGTTAATACCTGTGAGTCTGAATTAAACTTTTCACTAGAGAGAGGACAGAATCTCCAGGAGGCTGTAGTCAGCCCTGGACTGATTTCAGACCTCATATGGCTGGATATCTACCAAAGGGGAAATTTTGGTGCCTGGGCTACCTTCTCTGATATCAGAGACAGGCCTCCCAGAGAGAGACCTATTCATCGGTGCCAGCTCTCATTCTCAGGTGTGACGCATCAGCTGAGTATCTCTTGTATGTAGTAAATTGTGTTTTGCAGCGTGAATCTTATCTGGATTAACTATGCTGTGCATTATTCCGCCATCTAGTGGTTGGGTCCGGAACTGTAGTGTTTTCCCTTTTTTTTGTTGTTGGTGGGCGTTGACAACGTAGTACCATTTGGTGCTCTTCTGTGACGTCGACGGGCTTCCTCCGGAAGCCCCACCTTTGGTAGCCATCTTCAGATTATTTTTTCCGCCATTGGGTCTGGATCGATACGGAGAAGCTACTGAGATTAGAGAGAAGACTCGTGGTAAAACTGAGAAAAATAATTGGGAAAACCGGTAGAGTGGAGTCTTCGATTTGTATCTTTAAATCTATGACGACCGCAGTTTGGCGAAGAAAAGAAATCTAGAACTTCGTTGACGACCGGATAATGCGAATGCAGGGGGCTCTCTGGGTGCGGTAATGGACAAAACGCCATTCAAGTTTTGTAAAAACTGCCACCACAAATACGCTGAAAAGGATCAGCACCTGGTCTGTAACCTGTGCCTGCCGCTGGACCATCGAAGCGACGACTGTAACGCCTGCTCCGTCATCGCCCCGAAGACGTTGAGGGTAAGAGAAAGGCAGCGACGAGCCAGTTACAACATGCAGGGCCAAGGACCACTGCCATCGCTGTGAGACCTGAGCCTCTCCCGTGAGGAGGAGGACAACGTCACCGAAGGACCTGAAGGCGACGAGGAAACAGAAGTTTTGGTCGTGGAAGTCAAGAGGAAGACTTCGAAGCAGGTAAGTTGTCGACCTCGAAAAAACTAGAAGAGTCTCGAAACTCAGACTCAAAAACACAAAAAGGATCCTCGGCATCGAAGCATTCGGCGACCGTAGCTGCATCCAAACCAAAACAGACCATAGGATACTTGGATAAGGACTCCGGAGCAGCAAAAGTCCTCGAAAAAATCAAGACGTCGAATGACAGTCTGGAGAAGGATGCCTTGGTGTAGAAAAAAGAGAGACTGAAGCAAACATCGACGACCGCTTCGGCGTCGTCAGTCGAAAAAAGGAAAGCGGACAATCTAGGTGCCGGAACACACGAGGCCGAGATTGAGAAAAAAAGAAGGCTCGAAGCCGAAATGCTGAATATCCTTCAATGCAAAAAAGACTTCGACGACAGCTTGAAGCAATTCAAGATACCGCCGAAAACAAGAGAAACCAAAACCCAAGGGGTTGCCGAAGAAACAATACCACCAAGAACCCCAGAAATAATCGAAGAAGATGATGAAGGTTCTTACTTCTTCGGGGAAGATGTCGAACAAGATGAACAAGCTTACGCGGAATCGTCGAACTCAGAGACTCAAGAGTCCCAGTGGCAAGACCTTGACGCCGAATCGCCCGAAGAGTCTGTAGAATCATCCTTGGAGGCCATCGCCCCAGATGACTTTGGCATGTATAACCAGGTTATAAAGAAGGCTGAAGAAACATATGGGGTTCAGCTAGAGGAAGAAAAACCTCAATCCTGTTTTTTATTGGAGACTTTGATGCCTTCACAATCTAGGAACCAATTCCTACCAATGCTACCTAGTGTATTAGACCAGGGGAAAGAGGCATTCAAGGAGCCTGTTCTTTGCAAGGCTATAACACCAAGGTCTGAGAAAAAACACAAACACTCCTCTAAAGACCCTTTATACATCAGGGGTTCAGTGCCAGCTGACTGTATGATTGCCTCGACAGCAAGGAAAAGGGCAAATATGCTTACTACAGTGGGACCACCTCCTGACAAGGAAAGTAAGAGGATGGACCTCGTAGGAAGAAAGGTGGAGAAAAGCGCAGCAAACCAGTGGCACATTGCAAATTCCAATGCATTGCTCAACAGGCATGCGTATCAGCACTGGGAAGAGGTAGGGGAACTGTTGCAAAACCTACCAGAACAATTCCTAAAAAGAGCAAGCCACCTGGTGGAAGAAGGCAAGAACATTGCAAACACTTGTTTAAAATCTGCCCTTGATGCTGCTGAAACAGCTAGCAGACAAATGATGATTGGCATAATGGAAAGGAGAAATGCATGGCTCAGAATCTCGGGTTTCAAGCCAGAAGTACAGAGCAACATCATTAATTCTCCATTCAAAGGTGAGCAATTGTTTGGAACGGTGGTTGATGAAAAACTAAATCAACTAAAAAAGGACAACGAAACCGCAAGATCCATGGGAGCCCTGCAGTTCAGAGGTATGCGTAGAGGCACACCATCAAGGAGGCCAGCGGGAAGAGGTATGCAACAACCTACTACCTCACACCAAGATTACCAGCAAACATACCACGCCGGGAACCAGAACACACAACCGGGACAGCAACAAAGCTGGCAAAATCAAGGAAGAGGATCCTTTCGAGGGCGCCCCCCTGCCAGAGGTCAGACAAAAAGGGGTGGACAACAGAACTCTACCAAGTGACTTCACTCACACAGAGGTACTCTCACAAAGACCAACAGTGACAGTACATATAAACAAAAGCAAGCAGTTAACAGAACAAATAGACACCAATTTACAGTTCCTCCAACATACCACTCCAGTAGGAGGCAGACTAACAATTTTTCTAAAAAGGTGGAAAGAAATAACCACCGACATGTGGATTCTAAACATAATACAGTACGGTTACTGTATAGAACTAGCGAAACAGCCTCCGCTCAGGAGGGCAAGACAAAGGACACATTCAGAAGAAGAACTATCTCACTTGGTCGAAGAGGTGAAAGAACTTCAGAGAAAACATGAAATAGAACATGTACCGCACAGAGAAAAGAACAACGGAGTATATTCAACATACTTCCTAATTCAAAAAGTGGATGGAACATTACGGCCAATATTAGACCTAAGGTTTCTAAACAAGTTTATAAAAGTGCAAAGATTCAAAATGACTACACTACAAGAAGTGTTACCCCAGTTGCAAAACAGAGATTACCTGGCAACAGTAGACTTAAAGGATGCGTATTTACACATCCCAATGAACAGAAAACGCAAACGTTTCTTAAGATGTGTCATAAACAAACAGCACTACCAGTTCAAGGTACTGGCTTTTGGTCTAAAATCAGCACCAAGGGTATTCACAAAGTGACTGGCAGCTGTAGCAGCACATCTGGGAAGGCAAGGAATTCATGTTTATCCCTACTTAGACGACTGGTTAGTAAGAGCAAACTCATACAGCCTATGCAAACAACCTATACAGCAAATGATGGAGACACTAGTTCAGCTGGGATTCTCCATACACTAGCAGAAGTCATCAATAGAACCGGAACGCAAGAAAGTGTTCTGGGGCGCAGAAATAAACACTGTGTTAGGGAAGGCATTCCCCAACGAGAAAAGGATAACAGCTCTGCTAAAGGAGACTCACCTATACCAGAAGGGGAATCATCTGACAGTGAGGACAGTGGGGAAATTACTAGGAATGATGGCATCATGCATTCACTTAGTTCCCAATATCCGTCTAGACATGAGTCTGTTCTAAGAATGGCTCCAAATACAATGGTCACAAGCTACAGGGAGTTGGGAGGATCTAGTGGTTGTCACAAACAAGGTTCATTAGGAGATGGCATGGTGGAGCAGAGCAAATATAGCACAGGGGAGACCTTTCACACCTCCAACACCAACAGTGACCATAACAATAGATGCGTCCCTAATAGGATGGGGAGCACACATGGACAATCTCAAAATAAGGGGTTTGTGGTCACCACAAGATGCGGTGAAACACATCAATATCTTGGAACTAAAGACCGTGTTCTTAGCCTTTCAGAAAGAGCTGTATGGGAAAAAGGTGTTGATACAAACTGCCAACACTACAACTATGTTTTACATAAACACATAAGGAGGGACTCACTCTGTAGCACTATCCAATCTAGTACAGCAGATGTGGAGATGGGCAATCCCAAAAGGAATAAATATGTTAGTAATACACCTACCAGGGAAGGACAATCTAGAAGCAGACAGGCTGAGCAGACAAACAGCAGCATCCCACGGGTGGGAACTGAACCAAATAGAAGTGCAAAAAAATTTCAAAAAATGGGGAACTTCTCAGATAGACCTATTTGCAACACCCCAGAATGCAAAATACCAAAACTTCACATCAAGGCGACCCTGCAACCAGTCCCTGGGGAACGCGCTATGGATAGACTGGCCAGGGATATTTGCGTACGCTTTTCCCCTAATACCATTACTGAATAAAGTAATCAGCAAATGTAGAATCAGCAGGATTACAATGATTCTCATAGCACCACAATGGGCCAGACAGACATGGTTCTCGGAACTAATAGAAATCTCGCAGGGATCAATGCACAAAATCCTGACAAGAAAAGATTTGCTAACAATGCAAGACGGGAAAGTACTTCACCCACTGCCAGAGAGCCTAGGCCTAGCAGCATGGCTCCTTAAGACTTAGAATTCGCACATCTCAAACTACCCGAAAGCACAATGGCTGTTCTAAGAGAAGCTAGAAAACCGACAACAAGAAAATGTTACACAGCAAAATGGAAAAGATACACACAATGGTGTCTTGAAAAACGTCTCTCAACAAAAATCACAAGAGAAAGAACAATGCTAAAATACCTCACACATTTACTACAAAGTAAATTATGCTTTACATCACTAAAAGTACACTTAGCAGCAATCGTCACGTACACAAGAGGGGAAACAGGGAAGAGTTTCTTCACCTCAAAGGTGGTCAAACGGTTCCTGGAAGGAGCAAAAAGAACACCAACATGGAATCTAAACATTGTTCTTGCACAATTAATGAAGGCACCTTTCGAACCACTGCACAAAGCAACACTGCAAATGCTTACAATAAAGACAGCATTTTTAGTGGCAATAACATCACTACGTAATGTTAGCGAACTACAGGCACTAACACTACAGGAACCCTACTTTCAAATACATAGTAACAGAATTGTCATGAGGACAGATCCACAATTCATGCCAAAGGTGGTATCAAAATTCCACATAAATCAGAGTATACAGATACTAAGTTTCTTTCAAAATCCAAAGGACAAAGCGGATGAGATTTACGCACACTTGACGCAAAAAGAGCAATCATGTATTGCGTGGGAAAAACTAAAGTATACAGGAAAACAAAACAGTTATTCTTATCCTTTGCAAAACGTATTCTGGGAAGACCAGTAACCAAAAACACAATCGCAAGATGGATAGCACAAGCCATACAACTGTGCCACAAGCAAGCAGGACAAACTTTACAGGAATCGCCACAGGCGCATTCAACTACGAAAAAAGCAGCAACAATTGCATTTCTTGCTAACACTCCAATTCAAGACACTTGCATGGCTGCAGCATGGTCTTCGGTACACACATTCACTAAACATTACTGTGTGGACATTAAAATGAACAAGGAAGCACAAGTAGGACAGAGGGTCTTATAGCATCTATTTACAAACCAAAGTTTATCTTCCACCCAGCCACCACTAGACTAGCAAATCGCTAGAAAGTCTATGCAAAGCATAGTGATATATGCATATTCGGTTCTGCTAGTGAATCCCAGAAAAGATTAACGCTGCAAAATAAATAGTTTCTTCCCTGTCGGTGTAGTTTTGCAGCTTGAAGAATTTTCTGGATTCACTAGCGAACCCACCTTCCTCTGCCAAGGAAGAGAACCATAAGGAGGAAGAATAGAAACAAATGACAAAGAAAAAAGAATCTGAAGATGGCTACCAAAGGTGGGGCTTCTGTTGACGGCACAGAAGGGCACCTAATGGTACTAGGTTAACGACGCCTACCAACACCCAAAAAAAAAAGGGAAAATACTACAATTCCGGACTCAACCATTAGATGGCAGAATAATGCACAGCACAGTGAATCCAGAAAATTCTTCAAGCTGCAAAACTACACCGACAGGTAAGAAACTATTCGATTTCTCGCCTTCGATCACATAACCTGAGTATATGTCTAAGCGTGGTAGTACTAATGGGTCTGTAGTAAATCTGAGAACGTTTTACAAAGCAACACAATCAATCTGGCTCTACCTTTCGACTTAGGCTTTACACTTGCACACCTTGTGTTCCTAGCAGAGGAGCACAGTTGAGGTATATGGGAAAATAAGAGTGCCTACTACTCAGCAAGACCTACAACACTGACCGGGTATGGTAGATTTCAGCATTACCCCCATCTTTCTTTCTCCAGGCCTTGGATTCATGTTTTTGCCAGATTTGATTGGAATATCCTATACTGGCACAGCAAATTAATGACAAATGTGACACATGCTTGACTCGTCTTCGGGTACCTCGCGTGCTAATAATCCGTTTTTATTATGCTTTCACTCCAGTGGGGTAACCAAGTCTTGTAATAACAAAACAATGCTGTAATTGTAACCAAATGACTTAGTTTTATACAAATCATATATATAGGGTTACTTACTGACCTCATTCCACTAGGGATACAGTGCCTGAGTTCCATGCTCTTGTTACAGACGCATTATAAGCTGGTGCATTAGCCTGATTGGTACAAGCGATGTACAACATACGGTTATTTAATGAAAGCACAAGGCTAGAGTAGTGTGTTCCAAGTGTCATTGAGTCAACAGGATGAAGTTAACGTTGTCCTGCTGGTTTCTTGTTCAACAGTATTTTCTGCAGGGGATCTAGTCACCCGCTCAGTCGCTTTCCCATGAAGGATCTTTTGCCTAAAATCTCATCTCGCAGTACTTCAAAATTCATTTGGTGGGGAGAGAAGATGCCAAAGTCCAGACCCTACTAATCCTCTCAAAGCCACACCCTACTAATCATCTCAAGGCCAGAGGCCACCTGTCGTGATCCCACAGTGGCCAATAGGTGTATCCAAGTGCCATTCTGGAGTACCATTAGTGTTACTGCCACCTCCTTGTCCTCCCACTCTTAGCGCTCTGAGACAGCTTCCAGCTGTGTGACGTGCTTTACAAATACATTATATGAATAAATAAGTAAATTTTACCTAAGATCTCTCGGTATGGGAATAGTTGAAGTACCTCATAAAAGTTGGATACTCGGGTAATGTTGCTCTTGTGAGATTAACTCTGTTCCTTCGTTTCACTGTTGACGGATTCTGACCAGCTTCTTTCGTCACTTTGCAGAACTAGCCTCCAAGCAAGTCCGTGTGAACGCTGTGTGGTAAGCACGTCTTTGAATAAACCTACTGAAGGAGTATATATGGAGCATTGCACTTAGAACAATCACAACATGTCTTCTTTCCTGTTAATGCTCTGCCAGCCCTGGAGTGATCGTTACAGATGTACACAGGCGTGCAGGTTTAACTGAAGAACAATACACCAAGGTAAGACGCTCATATAATGCAGCAATGGCTGGTGGATAGTTGTGTCTTTAGTGTTTGAGGCATTGCAGAATGGATAATTGCTTATATTTACTTGATTTCTTTCCTCTATTGAGTTTAGGATTATAAACTATTATGAGTCTGGCAACGTGCAAACTTTATCTCTGTACAATTGGTAAACTTGGACTTGTTTTATTAGGTTTGATACCCTGTTATTGAGCAGCCTAGCCAGCCTTCAAGCAACTGGGACACCATCATAAAACATTTGATGTTCTAAGTTGCTAATGTCATTTTAACTGTTGACCAAAGCGCTGCCATGTTGAGCTGGGGCATACTGCTCTTTCCTCATGAGATTTATTCTCACCCTTTGGCTACCTATTTCTGCTGCCAGTAATGACTGGCAACTCTATCTTCATGGCATCATGATGTGAGCACTGTCTATGCGGACCCTAGCCAATATATTTGTTTGTTACTGTGTTTTTATTCCTTATGAATTTTTCTGCTGAAGATGTGCTGAGGGTAAGCTGAAGAAGCGGCTCCTGGCATGTATAGTTTTACAGATGTTGTTTAGTACTGTGCCTGTCCGCATCTGGCTGACACACACATGGAATAATTATAAATGTTGCTTATGAATGTCTTTTTGGGGATACATGTAAATTAAAAACAAGCAGTGGCAAAGCCAATGAGTATCCCTATGTGAGAGGTATTTACTTTGCAGTGTCTTTTGGCCATCTTGTACAGCTGCATGGCTGATGGTCAGCATGGCTAAAAGTTGGAGATGGGGCATTGAGTGGTGTGGTGTAGAGTAGCCTAAAGTGGATTGGCATAGGGTAGAGTGGTGTGGAGCGTCCTAAAGTGAAATGGAGTGACATAGCGTAGAGTGGTGAAGACTGAAGTGGGTTAGAGTGCCGTAGAGTGGCATAGTGTGGAGTGGCGTGGATGTTGTAGAGTGGCGTAGACAGGAATGGAATTGAGTTGAGTGGCTTATAGTAGATTGGTATAGAGTGGAGTGGCGTGGAATGGCGTACAATGGAGAGCATAGAGTGGCGTGGAGTAGAGTAGAGTTGCATAGAGTGGAGTGGCATTGCATGGATTGGATTGGCATAGAATACAGTGGCGTAGAGTGGAATAGCATAGAGTAGAGTCCTACAGATTAGTATAGGTGTGGGTGTAAGTAACTGAAGCATCAGTAGGAATGCACATTACGCGCCCAGCACTAATACCGAAACGCTCATTTAGAAAAATGGTGCGTTGCAAAAAAAAGAGGAGTAGACATTGTCAAAGCCAATAGGTCTCGCCTATGTGAGAGCTATTGGCAATGTTGATGTCTTTTAGCCATGTTGTACAGCATAAAGTTTGGTGGACTGTCGTAAAGGAGAGTGGTGTAGAGAAGAGTAGAGTAGAGTGATGTAGAGTGAAGTGGAGCAAAGAAGAGTGGCATGGAGTGGCGTGGAATGCAATGGCATAGAGTTGAATGGCGTGGAGTGGTGTTGCATAGACTGGAGTGTAACTGAGTGACGTGACATAGATTAGATTAGTATAGAGTGCAGTGGCTTAGCATAAAGTGTTGTAGAGTGGAGTGCCATAAAGTGGAGTAGAGTGTCATAGAGTAGTACAGTTGTGGGTGTAAGTAAGTAAAGCATCAGTATGAAAGCACATTGCATAGCCAGCAATAATACAAAACCGTGTATAACAAAAATAGGAGGTTGCAAAAAGACAAGGAAGAACAAAGACTGGGATGAACACAAGTACTTGGTCCATGCTCCAGGAAGTAGCTAACACTTGAAAGGAAGAGAAGCCTGCAGGCGCTAAGCAGTTGATAGACTGAAAATGAGAGTGAAAATGAAAACAACCAATGGTATGCTCTGGGTGAGTTGTAAGCCCACCGAATTGTAAACAATATTTCTTGCTGCACAACACATGCGCTGTGTAGGTGTGACCTAAAAACAGTCATTTGCTTTAATGCACGTGGTTGCATATGGCAGATTGTAATGCCTTTATGCTCGTTCATTATTGTTTACATTCTTGTTAAACAAAAAAATTAGCATCAGCATAATAGCAATAGCCATTCATATCACACCCTGAGATTCTACTCTGCCTCATATCCATTGGTCTCGGTGTTCACTGGCTGCCATGGTCAGGACAACGTTGAGTGCTGTTCATGCTTCATCAGCCTTCGCCATGCAGGGTGGGGACACTAAGTCAAGCCTATTCTCCTATGTTCTTTATTTGTCCCTGCATTCCTTTCTCTCTATCTCATCTATGGTCCCGCCGTATAGCTGCGGTTGTGCTCTTCCACCAGTTTTGATTGAGGCTGTGCTATGTATTTTGTTACTTAACAGTTAGTGCCATGGCTGAATTCAAAATGTGGCATAATCCTCTGCTGTTCCTCTCTTAGCAATTACTTGAAACCTTCATCTTTCTCTCCATCACTCAGTTATACTACCTGTAGCTTCAGTTATCCCACAATCTTGTCACTCTCACTGTCCAGTGTCCATACTCCTGACACGTCATCCTTCTCACTTAGCTCTGCGATTATCATCCATTTAGTAATATTTCCTCCATCCCCTTATGCTTGTTCCCTTTTCTGCCATGTCTATATAGTCTTGCTCTAATTCTTTACCTCCCTATCTGTCATTCTTTGAATTCATATTTTGGGATATTATCGACACCTTATCTTCTTTCTCTGCTTTCTTCTGATTTCCAAATGCCTAACATTGTCAATTTGTCCTCCCCTCACTGTGTTTCTTTACTTTCCAGTTTTTGGAAAGGACCAAGGAGACTCATGCTCTTGGAAGACCTGGAAAAGTTGAGGAAGTTGCCCAAGCCATCGCATTCCTTGCATCAGATGCTGCATCAAATATAACCGGTGTCACTTTGCCAGTGGATGGTGGGCGACATGCCATGTGCCCACGATGATGACTGTTGAAAGCTACGCACCATCTGTGTTTATGTCCACAACTCAGAAAGTACTGAAGCATCAAATGTAGATAAAATACTTGCTAAATTTTTTAACAAAGAGCAATATGAAGTCATTGTCCTTTGGGTTATCTGTAATAATTCCAGATTCTGTCAATGGTTGTGGTGTAGACTGAATCTATCTCAAATCTGTAAAAGAGAGATGGGTGGTCCTAGAGGCTAGGGTTCTTGCTTTGGAACCTGGAGACTTGACTTCTTTACACTTGAGCAAACATTGAGATTCTGGGCACATGACATTGAAAGTGTGTAATGTTAATATTTCCGGGGCAGGGTCTAATTGCCAACTTCCTCCACTACTGATCTGTGTAACCATTCTGAACCCTATAATCTACTAGATCTGAAGGTCATATATACCGCTGTCACTGTGTAGAATTTTTTCGTAGATATGCTTCACTTGCAGATAAATAAAGTATTTTTAAGGCTTTTATTGCTGTCTGTACTTGATACTGGGAGTGGTATTGTGAAGCAGCTTTTTTTCTGAATCTACATAAACAGAGTAGACCAAACCATCAGTCTGCATCTGTTTCTAGTCTCTCGTCAATATTTACAGCTTCTTTTTAGTTTCAAGTTTAGTTTTTGCTGTCAAACGTTTTGCAGGAATAAAATAACAATGTTTGACAAGATATTGTTTTTATCACAAGATGTCTTCCAATCAGCCTCTTAATAGGTGTTTTGAAGGAACAAATTTCCATTCACTACAATATATACACATGTATTGAACTAGGCCCTCTCTGCGGGGTCACCCCCAAGCTTTTTACCTTCATTCCTCCTGTTTCTGAATTTGTTTTTGTTGCCATTAGGACTCTGTGCACTTTATTGCTGCTAACCACTGCTGTTAAGGTGATTCTACACTTTCCCTAAAACGTGGTAAAATTGGCATACACCTGATTGGCACATTTAATGTTCTTGTAAGACCCTGGTATAGGCTACTACGTGTATCAAGGGTCTGTAAATTAAATACTAGTAGTGGGCCTACAGCACTAATGCCACCCACTAAACTGGCACTTAAAAACTTGTCTCAGGACTGCATTACAGCCTGTAGTGCAGTTTTAAACTGCCAATCCAACTTTGCAAATGCACACATCAACAGGGTCGGATTGGAATCACAATTTGGCCCTGGCACTCCCAAAAACGTGGCTCACATTCGTGGATCACGCCCGTTCGCGAAACTGCATTTGGCTAGTCTCATCGGGCTAATTTTTAGAGAAATGTTTGATAAATTACATATTTTAATGGGTGAGCAGTCTATATATCGACTTTTTAATATCGAGGGACATAAATATCGAGTCAAAAATATCGAAAGTACAAAATATCGGAATAGATAATATCGATGTGAAAAATATCGGTTTTTTTTTAATTATATGTCGATGTAAGTAATATCGTTAGTAATAATATCGACATGTTAAAATATCGTTATTGTATGTTTAGTAAATATTTTGAAGTTGTTTGTATAAATAGTTAAAATGTATATAATATGAGAAATATTTATATTGTTTTAGGGGCGGGATGTTTGGTTACAGGGGATAAGGGTGGGAAGTGTTTTAAAAATGTTTATATATTTTTGAATTTTTACAAAAATTTATTTTGAAATTTTAAAATAAATTTAGAATTTTAAAATTATTTTTAGGAGCGGGATGTTGGGTTATAGGGGATAAGGGTAAGAAGTGTTTTAAAAATGTTTATATATTTTAGAATTTAAAAAAAAATTATTTATAAATTTAAATTAAATTTAGAATTTTACAAATAATTTTAGGAGCGGGATGTTTGGTTATAGGGGATAAGGGTGGGAAGTGTTTTAAAAATGTTTATATATTTTAGAATGTTTAAAAAAATTAATGTAGAAATTTGAAATTTAATTTAGACATTTAAAATTAATTTTAGGAGCGGGGATGTTGGGTTATAGGGGATAAGGGTGGGAAGTGTTTTAAAAATGTTTATATATTTTTGAATGTTTTTAAAAAACAAATTATAATTTTAAATGTAATTTAGATTTTTATTGTAAATTTTCGGAGTGGGATGTTGAGTTACAGGGGATAAGGGTGGGAAGTGTTGTAAAAAAAAAAATTTAATTTGGAATTTTTAATAAATTTATTTTGAAATTTGTAATAAAAATATATTTTTTATATTATCTTTTAGGAGTGGGATGTTGGGTTATAGGTGATGAGGGTGGGGAGTGTTTTAAAAATTTTGATTTATGTATGAATAATTTGTATACAAAATTTAGAAAATTAGAATAAAATTTCGAATGTTATATTTAATTTTAGGAGTGGGATGTTGTGTTATGGGGATAAGGGTGTGGAGTTTGATAAAAATGTGTAAAATGTTGGTAATATTGTATAAAAATTATGTCTCAATTTTGATTTTGATTGTACAATTTAAAATTTTTGGGGGGATTGGGATGTTGGCTTATAGGGGATAAGGGTGGGGAGTGTTTTAAAAATGTATTTTAAATTAGTAATATTGAGTAATTTATATTAAAAAAAAATATATTATAATATAATATTTTGGGATACATTTTAGATTGGGGAGTTGGATTTGTAGAGGATAAGTGTGGGTATTGTTTTATGTAAATGTTTTCATAATGATTAAAACATCTTTTTTTTTAATATATTTATATTTATATATTTGTATTGCAATTACTGTAATTAAATACATATTGGAGTGGGAATACTAAATTAATGAAGTTTAGTGTTTTGCACCTACCATAATTAAATATAGATTTGAGTGAGAATAGTAAATTATTTAAGTTCAGTGTCCAGCACTTATCTTAATTAAATATAGACTGGAGTGGGAATAGTAAATTAATTTAGTTCATTGTCCAGCACCTACTGTAATTTAATATAGGTTGGAGTGAGAATAGTAAATTAATTAAGTTCAGTGTACAGCACTTATCTTAATTAAATATAGACTGGAGTGGGAATAGTAAATTAATTCAGTTCAGTGTCCAGCACATACTCTAATTAAATATAGGTTGGAGTGAGGATAGTAAATTTATTAAGTTCAGTGTCCAGCACTTATCTTAATTTAATATAGACTGGAGTGGGAATAGTAAATTAATTACGTTCAGTGTCCAGCACTTATCTTAATTAAATATAGACTGGAGTGGGAATAGTAAATTAATTCAGTTCAGTGTCCAGCACATACTCTAATTAAATATAGGTTGGAGTGAGAATAGTAAATTAATTAAGTTCAGTGTCCAGCACTTATCTTAATTAAATATAGACTGGAGTGGGAATAGTAAATGTATTAAGTTAAGTGTCCAGCACCTACTCTAATTTAATATAGGTTGGAGTGAGAATAGTAAATTAATTATGTTCAGTGTCCAGCACTTATCTTAATTAAATATAGACTGGAGTGGGAATAGTAAATTAATTCAGTTCAGTGTCCAGCACATACTCTAATTAAATATAGGTTGGAGTGAGGATAGTAAATTTATTAAGTTCAGTGTCCAGCACTTATCTTAATTTAATATAGACTGGAATGGGAATAATACATTAATTAAGTTCAGTGTCCAGCACTTATCTTAATTTAATATAGACTGGAGTGGGAATAGTAAATTAATTACGTTCAGTGTCCAGCACTTATCTTAATTAAATATAGACTGGAGTGGGAATAGTAAATGTATTAAGTTAAGTGTCCAGCACCTACTCTAATTTAATATAGGTTGGAGTGAGAATAGTAAATTAATTATGTTCAGTGTCCAGCACTTATCTTAATTAAATATAGACTGGAGTGGGAATAGTAAATTAATTCAGTTCAGTGTCCAGCACATACTCTAATTAAATATAGGTTGGAGTGAGGATAGTAAATTTATTAAGTTCAGTGTCCAGCACTTATCTTAATTTAATATAGACTGGAATGGGAATAATACATTAATTAAGTTCAGTGTCCAGCAGCTACTCTAATTTAATATAGGTTAGAGTGAGAATAGTAAATTAATTACGTTCAGTGTCCAGCACTTATCTTAATTAAATATAGACTGGAGTGGGAATAGTACATTTATTAAGTTAAGTGTCCAGCACCTACTCTAATTTAATATTGGTTGGAGTGAGAATAGTAAATTAATTATGTTCAGTGTCCAGCACTTATCTTAATTAAATATAGACTGGAGTGGGAATAGTAAATTAATTAAGTTAAGTGTCCAGCACCTACCCTAATTAAATATAGATTGGAGTGAGAATAGTAAATTAATTAAGTTCAGTGTCCAGCACTTATCTTAATTAAATATAGAGTGGAGTGGGAATAGTAAATTAATTAAGTTCAGTGTCCAGCACATACTCTAATTAAATATAGGTTGGAGTGAGAATAGTAAATTAATTAAGTTCAGTGTCCAGCACTTATCTTAATTAAATATAGACTGGAGTGGGAATAGTAAATTAATTCAGTTCAGTGTCTAGCACAGGGGTACTCACAAACTTTCTCTCGGGGGCCAAATTTACAGTGTGGTTTGTGGCCGAGGGCCGCACCTGTGGGGGCGGGGTCAGTGGTGGAGGGGGCGGGGCTAGAGCAACTAAAAAAAATGACCATGAGGTTGAACACAGACCCCTGCAGCGGACGCATTCGTCCACTGAGCCACCAGACCCAGCATACACACACACACACACATATGTATACAGTTCATTGGGGATTTGTCCATCAGAAGAACCGCACTTGAACACAAGCTGCTTTTCCCAAAAGCTTTTATTAGGTATGGTTCGTCGCGCTTGCCTGTAATTATTCACACCTGACTGAGCCCGACGCGTTTCGATGACTCTCTTCCTCAGAGGCTCACACAGTCAGTAGTATGCGAATGAAAGTTCCCCGAGTCCTTGTTTGGCAGTATATCGTACGCAACGTGCTGTCTCATATAGAGCAGCCCATTTGGTCATACGACATACTGCCAAACAGGGACTCTCTCTCTCCCGGTCTCACTCTCTCTCTCCCGGTCTCCCTCTCTCTCTCCCGGTCTCCCTCTCTCTCTCTGTCTCCCTCTGTCTGTGTCCCTTTGTCTCCCTCCCTCTCTGTCTCCCTCCCTCCCTGTCTCACTCCCTCACTCTCTGTCTCCCTCTCTGTCTCCCCCTCTCTCTGTCTCCCCCTCCCTCTGTCTCCCCCTCCCTCTGTCTCCCTCCCTTTGTCTCCCTCTGTCTCCCTCCATCTCCCTCTGTCTCCCTCCATCTCCCTCTGTCTCCCTCCCTTTGTCTCCCTCTCTCTCTCCCTGTTTCCCTCTCTCTCTCCGTTTCCCTCTCTCTCTCCCTCTCCCTCTCCCTGTCTCCTTCTCTCTCTCCCTGTCTCCCTCTCTCTCTCCCTGTCTCCCTCTCTCTCTCCCTGTCTTCCTCTCTGTCTCCCTGTCTCCCTCTTTCTGTCACCCTGTCTCCCTCTGTGTCCCTCTGTCTCCCTCCCCCTCTCTCTCCCCCTCTCTCTCCCTCCCTCTCTCCCTCCCTCTGTCTCCCTCCCTCTCGATCTCTCTCTCTCTCTGTCTCCCTCCCTCTCGCTGTCTCCCTCTCTGTGTGGCAGCTCGGGATGAGACAGCTTCCCGGGCTTGGGTGGGTTTGGGGAGGCCGCATTGTGAGGCCGCAGGTAGGGCAGCACCAGCGATGCTAGCCTGTTCGCCACAGAGGGGTAGGAGCAAATCGAGGCTCGTGGGCCCTGGTGAGAGGCATAAGAGATGCCTACGGTGGTGTGCGGCCCGCAGAGGAGAGACTGCTGAAAAAGCAGGTCCTTGCGTTGCTGTTCACTCGTCTTATCTCCCATCGAGTTTTAAGGGCAGAGGATCTGCGAGAGGTTGCTTGGGTAACACAGGCCATCAGGCGCGCAACACCCATTGGACTCAAAGGGCTTCAGCCCCCCCCCCACCCCCGTCGCGTGTGGCAGCCGGGATGAGACAGCCTCGCTGCACACACACAGCCGCACCCGAGCACTTCACAGGTCTTTAAAAGACCATTTGCATGTTAATGAGGCCTCGCTGTTTCACCCCTTCTAAGAGGCCCTGCAGCGCCACTCTGCCTATTGCTTAAAGATTCAGGCCCCCCCCTCCCCCGAAATCAGCTCCACTCTGCCTAAAGCTTAAAGATTCAAGCCCCCCCCCCCTCTCCCCCCGCCGCCGAAATTTAGCTCTAGTTGCGCCTCTGCTTGCGAGGCACTGGTTTTGCGGATGCTTCTTTACCCAGTGAATGCGGACCCCGAGGAATAACAACAGGCGGAATTGCAGTTGATTGCCAACTGTCTGTTGTTTTACACGAGGGCCGCATGGAAAGGGCTGGCGGGCCGCAACTGGCCCGCGGGCCGTACTTTGAGTACCGCTGGTCTAGCACCTACACTAATTAAATATATTTTGGAGTGAGAATAGTAAATTAATTAAGTTCAGTCTGTAGTGGGAGTAGTATGTTAATTAAGTTTGGTAAATAGCAATTATTATAATATAGAGTTGAATAGGAACAGTTAAATTCATTTGTTTTAATTTACAATAAATCTGTAGATTTTAGTTTTGGTTGGATAAAAGATAGAAGTTATATCAGAATGCAAATTCCAAATTTTTGTATAAAATAGTAGAAAGGAAAATAGGGTTTGTTTTATAGTTGTTGGTATGTATATTAATTACAGGGAAAATATTGTTTATTATTACGCATATTATAATAATTAAATCATTGAAATAAACATGTAATAAAATAATTAATATTTAACATTTGTATTATTGTAATTTTTTATTATGGATATATATTTGTTTAATGTATATTTTGGACATTAATATATGAACAGACAAAGTAATAAAATAAAAAAATTCTGATTTTTATAGCTGTTTAATATTTTTAAATTTATATTGTGTACTCAATATTTTTAGACTTTATTTGAATTTATAAGAAATTGTATGTTTTGAAATATGATAAATATATTTTAATTATTAATATTTATATTAGATAATTAATATTGAAAATGTTTACATTTTAGAATATTTCTTTTTATTTTTAGTTTTGGTATGTTGTAGATACAATATATTAATTATATCATGTTCATACATTTGTTTTGTTAATATATACAGTTTTATTATTATATTAGTAAATATATTTTTTTATTATATTTATTTTTATAAGTTAAATAATTTTCACATATATAAAAAAAATAGGTATTCTTTTTGAGTATTTTATTCTAATGTTTTACTAATTTTTAAAGTAATGTGTAATGTTAAATAAATAGGGCATTTATTGGTATTTTTTTAGTTGTTATGTTTGTTTGGGTCTTTTATTTTGTAACCGCTCGCTGTTGTTTTGGGTTATTTTGGTAGAATCCAGGTCGCGGTCGGGAGCTGTTTCGCGTTTGAGAAGGTAAGAGTTATTTTCTTTATTATTAAATAGTTTTAAGTGTTTTGTGGAAGTAGTAATGTTGTAATAAGTGTGTATGGATTGATGTTTTAGAAGTTAGGGTGTTAGTAATAGTTTGTATACGGTTTTATAATTTACGTTGTGTTCCGTGTTTGTGGCTTTGTTAGTGTTTTGTTATTTAGGTGTGTTAAAGTTTTATAGTGTTTGAATAATGTTTGTAGTGATGTTTTTAGGTGCATTATGTGTGTTTGTGTGTGGGTGGGAATGTTTGTTTCTCTTTTGTAGGTTTTACGGAGAAGATATTTTCGTCTCTTTCAAACACCTTTTTTTTTTAAGGAAGTGTGTATTAGTTGTGTTTACTAATATTTATTTCACACTTCCTTTATTGTTCGGGTTTCCAGGAGCGGTTATTTACCTTTTTTATATTTTTCGGGATTTTTATGGTTAATGGATTGTCGTTTTTTGGCGTAGACTTTTTTTCGAAAAACAGTTGTATTTTTCCATTTTATTTGGATTCATTTTTGATACCTATGGATTTTGAACTACCTGGATTTATTTGGAAGGAATGTTATTATCCCATTGGAGCAACTACACAGGTAAGTTCATTTAAATATTTTAATTGTGGGTGGGCAAATCTTATATATTTAATATTGTTGTTGTGTACTTGGTTTGTTTAATTATGTTGTCTAAATATATGTAGATATAAATTATTTATATATTTTAGACCACATAATTAAATATGTGATATAATAAAGTGGTTTGTTTATGTTGTGATAGTTGTTTTAGTAGAATTGTGGGTTAATATTTTGGAAAGGGTTTAGAAGAGAGTTTGAGCTATTATATTTAAGTACTCAAGTCCTCTTGTGGATGGGTATAGCTGTACCTGTTGTTGTAGGTAATTATACATTTGAGTAGTTTGTCTAGATTGTTTTGGTTTTAATTGTAGGACAGATTGTTGCATTCTTAATTCTTGGAAACTTTGTTCCTTTTGTATGGCAATTAGTAGTTTTTGTAGTGTTGGAGTTGTTCTCCCAGTAGAAGTTAGGAATGCATTATGCCAGCCCTCGACGGCGTTGTTAGTTTTGGCTTGTTGGTTGAGTGTACTTACATATACATTCCACCAAGGTATTTGGAACTTGGGCTGACGTCTATGGCCTGATCTGTGTAGTCTCCCCACCCAGGTATCCTCAAAATAATCTAAGAGGGGAGATAACTTTACTTCATTTTGTTTGTAGAATGGACTTTCTAATAAAAGATTGTAATGTTCTGCAACATCTGTGGTTGGTACATAAGCTAGGGCTGTTAGAAGTTTTATTTGATGTGCAAAACTTATGTTAGTGGCGTATTCTACACTTAGTGAAGATTTTTGTAAATGTCTCCATATACATTGGTTTAGATGGAAGTAACATCCTTGGATAGCTGTATGGGGGTACAGTGTTAGAATGCAATTTATCATGGCTTGCTCAAAGTCTATGATAATTCTTTGAGGGTAAAAATCATTTGATTCTTGTTTTAGTTTTCCTAGCATTTCATTATATGTTGTGTTTTGTTTGTTAGGTAATAGTGCATAAATTAAAGGTATGGAAGTGTTGTGATATTGACCGTGTATTGTGTAAAGCTGGTAGAATGGTTTTGGGCATATTGTAAAGGTGCCATCCATCATCCATGGCATTGTTGGAGTTTAGTTATATTGTTTGCAGTAGCAAACATTATGATTATTTTTTCTGTACTTTTGTTATCAAAAAAAATAAAAGGTTCATTATTGTGGGTGATAGTTAATTCTGGTGGAATGATGATATCTTGAAAAGTTTTAGGGGATGGTATAGTTGTCGTGGTTGATTTTTTGGTCCTAGCAATTGTTCTTTTTATAGAAGCAATTGATGGTAATTGGCCTCTTGCTTCTTTGGGCACTCTAGGTAATAGTTCTTTTAGGATTACACTTGTAGCAGTTTGTGAACCAGTGCTTAATTCTTTGATATTTTCAAGGGTTGATCTGACTTCTATTTCAGAGAGATTGGGTGGATGGTTATGCTCTCTTGTATATAGTACAGTTGTTTCTCTTGTTGTTGCTCGTCCGTAGCATTTGTTAGAATAATATTTCGAACACTTCCAGTTCACTTTTCGGTCCGTCTGCTTTTCTTGGGTGTATGTGTAACCCATGTAACACAATAGGAATTTTCCTTTCTGTGATGTTATAAATTGGGCTTCTTCTGTCATCGTGATGTGTTAGAAATCTGGAAAAAATGTATATGAAAATATATGCAATAGTACTTTATATATTTCTATGAAAATAGGAAACAAAAAACTTTTTTATATATACTTACCAAGTGTTTTTGGTTGTATTTGAATGAAGATGTTCTTTGTAGACAAAATGCTGTTTAGTTGATGTAGTCTCTGAAAGTTAAAGAACATATATTGTTTTGGTTGGTTTAGTTTTTTTAAGTGGGGTGGTATTGCTGTTTGGTATAGACTATATTTTTTTTGTTGAAACGTTTTTTATTGTTTTCCAAATCAACAACTCAACAAACATCCCCCCGCCTTCACCCGTCCAGGAAGTACCACACATTTATCATCAAGACCAATTATTCAGGAGAAGGAACAACCTTCCCACCCAGTCCTCTACCCCCCCTCCCTCCCCCACCCCATGTCAGTGTACCCCCGTCCCCTACCCCTCTTCCGATGTGCCCCTCCTCCCTAATAAATAAGATACAGGAGCCCAACCTCTCTCTACGCAAACGGAGCCTTCCCTCATGCTGAGTGGTATAGACTATAGGTGTTAATTTATACAGGTTTTTAAAAACTTAAAAAAGAGAACGTGGATTTGTTTAGAGGTTTAGGATGTTTTGGGGTTTGAGTAGGATTTAATTAATATTTTATAAAGTATTTTGATAGTATACTTACTTTTTTAGTGAGTCATTTCTGGCAATGTTCAATATTTTCTTTAGCTGTTTTGAGTAATATCTGTAGTGGAAACATAAAGAGATGGAATATATAAGTTAGTTATTTATTTGAGTAAAGATAAATTAGTGTTTTAGTTTAATTTGGCAGTTTAGTTAGAAAAGAAAATTTACTTACGTTTTTAGAATAGTAGTAGGATGTAGGTTTCTTCTGTTTAGCAGAGTTTCTTCTTCGTTCAATGCTTTGGTTTAAGGCACAGTAGAAGACTTGTTTTAATTGGTTTATATAGTGGTTTTAAATTGTTTCTTGAATGTTATTGGTTGTTTTCTGTATGTGGCCTTTCTATTGGATGTTTAGAATTTTTTTTAGTTAATTGGTTTCCTTTTATGGAAAATGCTAAGTAAGAGTATATTTAGTTTTAAAGGAGGAGAGTTTTAAATAATTATATAGAAAAAGATTTATAATGTGTTTTAATTTTTTTAAATGTGTTCGAAATGCCTATGTGATAATTATTTCAGTGTTTTTTTATTATGTTAAATATTTATATCGTTATAAATGTTATGTTTAAGTAGAATATAATTGGAAAATGTATGTTTTCGGAAAATATTGTATTTATGTTGTTTAAAGTATTGGTTTTATTAGTATTAGTATTAGAATTGTCGATATATTTAAAAAAAACGATATTATTGATGTCTATATTTTGGTTATCGATATTTGTTACATGTGTTATATTTATTTATTTATGTCGATATTTAGTATTGCGATATTGATGTGTGCGATTTTTGTGTGATCGATATAATTGTATGACGATATTGTAGTGTCGATATTAGTGTAGTTTTTTAATAAAGTATACAATGTCGATAATTTTGATGTCGATATTTTTGAAGCGATATTTGTGTAGTTCGATAATGTGTCTTTCGATAATATGTCAGAGATCCATTTTAAAGCTCATAGAGCCAGAAACATTGGTGAAAACTAGAAGCACTACATTTTGGCGGGGCGGGCGAAGTGAAATAAAGTGGCCCAAAGGCCACAACTCCTGATATGGCTATGTTTGCCACCGGCCCCTTTTTTTAACCTGCATTACCAGTATTTTAATACCCTGGCCACTACGAAAATGAAGGAAAACACCTAAAGCTGATATTTTCTCCCCTGATCGATATGTACTTTAAAGTTTGAACAGTAAACGTATGGTGAAAGTCGTTTAAAATGTGGTCTAAAGCTTCTTTAATGATCCATGACTGATAGTTAAAACTAAACAAAGGAAGACAAGCCTTGTTAAGAAGGAATACAGACTTTTTTTTATTATTGAATAAAGAATTATCTCTCATTATTAAGTCTCAGCCTTTGCAGATTCTCAAAAAATGAGCAAACAGAAGGTTATGTTTTTTAATGTAGTTTTGTATAGTTTAAACTCAGCCAAAGGGCGCACTTATATGAGCACCACTAACATTACAGAAGATCAAATTCATTATTATTTTAGGCCTTGCACAATTAAGTCATTTGCCCAGAATCACAGGATGTTGAGGTGAGGCTGGGACTCAAACCTAATTCCATAGTTCCACATTCGTCAGCTCTGACCCTAACATTACATTATCACCACTGTAGCCGAGGTGCCAACGACAGGCCCTCAGCAAGGCAATTCACTTACTCACCCCAGATCAGCCAACTGTAGCTTCAGGGTGATGGCCTGGCAGGGGAGGGGTGAAGAAAAGCACAGAGCTGCTTCTACTTCAGGGGACCCGAGGTGATAATGGCCCAAAGCAGAGGAGTGGGACATTGCTTCTGGGCGTCTGCGCCGGCCCCACGGGAGGCCAAGATGAAGTCTTCAGTGGGCAGAACAATATTGGCCTAGCGACGCTGCTGAAAGCAACCCCCTCAGAGCCTCCTTGCTCATGATGCTGCCCCCCCCTTACAGTTGCCAAGTGGGGAAGACAATAAGGCTCTGTGTGCCGGTTGACAAAAACCGACCCACTGGTGACCTTTAGGCACCGGCCCATCGGCCACGGCCCGACTGCCTGCCTTCCCAATCCGATACTGCACAACATAGCCAGCCAAACCTGCTCAAATTCACAAGAAACATGTCAAAAACGATCCATGTGGTAGAGAGCCTCAGATGTTGGCCCCATTCCAATATACACAATCATTGAACCTGATCGGGAGTATCTATAGGAAAGTGGAAAAAAATTGTTAGGTGATGGAGCATGATCAAAACAGAAATACATTATGTACTACATATCCTTTTCTGCTATAATTTTCCAAGTGTCAGATCTAGATTGCAGAGAAGATATTCCCTTTGTATGATATACTAATAGGATATCTTCCTCAGGTTTGTCATCATCTCTAGGTTTGACATTTCATTCAACCAAGATTTGATTTTTGGTCATAGGGATAACCTTTAATTGTTAAGAAGTGACTTTTCAGGTGCCATCATGAGGGAAGCGCATTAAGGTAATCATTTGAGGGTTCATCTTGATGCCTGACCATATAACTGTGAACATCTTTCAGAAACTCCGATTCACTTGTCTTTTACTAAAATACAAATTGCAAGCATGGCAGTTAAATCGACCATAAGTCTATGTCATTCCTTACAATTACAGTTTTGCCTTAAACAAGATTGTATTATTTTCCCGAGACTCTAGTGCTCTTGCATTATGTAAGCGATAAAGTACCCACCGTTGTACATTACACGGCTGTTTGTTGCAAGTCACCGAGAAGTGCTGTTACCATATAGAGAAACAAGACAGAGTTCCTTTACAAGGTAATGTCACTCTGAGGTGACTTACAGCTCCCTAACATGCATGGCAGGTGGTATTGTATTCCTTCTAATATATGGTCACACCATTGCCCTTCCCCAAACCACTTAAATCCTTGGTGTCTTTCTATTTCATAGGTAATATAGTTGCAGATATGAAGAATAAATGCAAGCTCTAGAGTGAAATTAAACACATAAATAGTAGTTTTTGGTTAAAAATATTTAAGAATCTGTGTAATGTAAGTCAGATTAAAAACTGATAGACACACTGTGTAGATAAAGGCAGATATATTCTATTTTTCTGCAGTGAACTTTGCTGTGCAAAAAATAGCATGTTCCCATAAATATTAATTTTTTGCCCATTAATGTTGGTTCGAGAAAAAAGATAAGAATCATCTAATACCAGTTTTAGTTTGTGTTGCTTTGTTTAAATACAACTGTAATGATGCTCTGTATCCTGCCCTTCACTTTGGCTGCTGGCTGCCACAGCAACATTATGATATCACGAATTAGCTCTAATAGGTTATTACAGTTGAGAAGCCACGTCATTCCATTTTTACTAGTGACTAAAGATGTCACAGGTCACCTGTAATAAGGAAATTAGAGATGGGCTTTTATGTATTAATAGCAGGTCTGTTATAATTCACTATATAGTACGGTCATGTTGTGACCCTTCTGATTCTCAAATCAAAAAGCAATCTGTTTTTTCTTGCCAAGTGTGGCTTTATGGAGGCCATATAGAATATTGGTAAACCTATATGAGAGGTCGATCAGATGAGTTATCTGTTTCATTAATAAAATGATAATGTGTTGCCTGGTTTGTACAATTCAAATCTTGGTGAGTTGAATCTTTGTGCACAGGGAAATATGGCCTAAAGTGCCAGGTGGACTGTGTGATGTGGAGATCTTTGCCTTCATTGGCTCATTTCCAAGAGCAAGAGACTTCTTAAAAGATCACAGTAGTGATTCCGTTGGCCTTAGAAACTCAGGCCCGCATAGATTGGCCAGAGTAAAACTTAACTGAAGCACAGATTTCAGGCAATGCAAGGGGTCAGTTTAGATTTCAGATTAATTAAGCGGGCCAGTTTAAGAGATTCAGAATGTTTTTAGCCATTTAGTTCCAGGGTAGGCTTGTTGCTGTGGGTGTATGAAGAGTAACACGTGATTGCCAGTATATCCCTCCTTGTGGAAGGATCTTAAGAAATTCTTGAAGTTGAACTTTGAATACAGTGATAGTCTAAGGCTGTCCATGGGCGAGGAGTCACCCTTGTATGGATGAAGATGAGGGTTGGAAAAAGCATGGTTCTTTTAATTGGAAATGCCAAAATGTTAAATTCCGTAGTCGCGCAAAAGGAAGCCGTTTGCCCTTGAAGCTGCTGGAATTGTAACCTTGATTAATCTGTATGATGATACAGGGACTACATTTGGAGACTATGCACGGTTTCAGTTTGGATAGATTATAGTGATGTGACAGGAAATCTTCAATTATTCATAGTCAGAAGATAAGGCATAGAAAAGCCTATGAGGTCCTGAATCAGCCAATAGGTCTGGGGTTAATGTGGTTATGCGTGTAATGCATGCAGTGTAGGTGCATTAGAGCCAGACATGAAATGAAAGGTGGTCTCTACTGAAAGCTATAAACGGTTATAAAACTGTAATGCCAAGTACAGAATAGTTGTCTGCAGGAAAAAAAAATACAGTTTCACTGATAGATTGTAGGCATGTATCAGTGACCATGAAGGCGATGTGAAATATAAGATTTGATTCATAAATCATAAAATACCTAGTTTGCCTAAAGGGGTAGTCCGGTGTCGAGCAGGCTTAATCACAGTAGCTGCACTTCTCAGGGCATTGGGGTAATGGACACCCCCGCAGCTCCTGTGGTGCAGGGGGGGCTTGTTTTCCATACTTAAGGGGTGGGGGGGCTCAGCTTGTCAGCTGAAGGGTATAAGTATTGCTACAGTTTGATTAGGGCTGTACTGGGAGTTATCCACAGGACTGCTGCACTTTTAATGGGGCTGTACTGGGAATACTCTGAAAAGCTGCTACATTTTTTAACTGGTGCAAAAGTGACTCTTCTCAATGGGACTGCCATACTATTAATGGGGGCAGGACTGGGAGCTCTGTGCTACTCCACTTTTAATGGTGGCCGGGGTTGCACTTGTCTGCTGGGCTACTGAACTTTAATGGGGCACTACAGGGAGTTCTCTGCAGGGCTGCTGCACTTTTAATGGGAGCAGTGCCGTGAGTTCTCTTCTTCAATGGGTGCGGTGTTGGGAGTTAGTTCCCTGCAGCCAGGACTGCGACTCTTCGTGTGGAGGCAGCAATGACACTTATCTGCGTGTCTCATACCTTGAGGCACTGCCAGTCATGTTCCGGGAGGCAGCCGCGCAGGGTGTCTGTGGCGCGCGCAGCTGCTTTTCTATCTTGGGTGTCAGCCTCATCCTCACTCTCCGCTCGCGCACCCAGCATGGCTCGCCTCTTCAAAGCGACCCCCTGGTACCTCATTCTGTGGATGGCGCTCTACTTCCTGCTGTCGGTGAGTCCAGTCGCCAGAGCTCCCCACACACCTGCCCCCGTTCATTGCTCCCCACATTCTCCCAGCCGGAAAGAACCCTGAGGCACTCTGGATTGTTTACCATGTTGCTGCGGTGTGTCGGGCGCTGTGCTCCCTGGGCTGCAGTTGGTGATAGGGGCGGGGCTGGTGAAGGGCTGCTGGGACTCTGTGCGCTGCTCTCGATCCTATGACGAGGAGTCCTGCTACAGTAGAGAGGGGCAGGGGAAGTTAGCGCGGCAGCGTGGTGAACACACTATTTAGAACAAGATGGCGTTGGACTGTCCACAGTCCGTACGGACACGCGCATACTGTCTGCTTTGGACAGATGGCGAGAGCAGCCATCTTTGTCCATGCAGACGCATGCATGTAATCCACAGGATAATTGACTGCAAAAGGTCCTCTCCATGGCGAGAGCAGCTCATGCGCTGCTTTCGCCAGGCAAGACCTAAAAATGGTGACGGGATGTCCATACAGGTAAATATAGAAGTGTTGGCACCCCTAATGAACTGCAATAGCTTCATGCTGTATTCGAGAGTATTTCTGCTTTGTCGGTATGAGTGTCCAGCTTGCGTAGGCAACTGGAGCCTACTCTCTGCCAGTGGGAGGGCCGGTAATTTCTGGAGGGAGGTGGGGGGGCAACGGGACACACACATACACACTGACAACCATGCATTCACACACGTGACACACACATACACACACACACATCCATTCACAACACTCATTAACAAAGATTCAAACATACACGCACTAAACATTAATTTCTTTTAAAATCACACTTACCTGCAGCTCTGCCTCGGAGGTCCCAGCAGGCTTGGAACTGCTGCCTTCCTTCATTGGCTGACCTAAAGTCAGCCAATGAGGGAAGGCAGCAGTCCCCACATCGTCACAGAGTGGGATGGGGTCTGTGAGACTGCTGACCCCACCCCACTCTGTGACGAAGTGTCAATGATTGTCACTCAACCCTGGGCGATTCAGGGCTTGAAAATGAAGTGCCCAGGTGTGAGGCAATCAGTGATGCTACCCCTCGTCACGAGGGGGAAAACCTTGAGTTCCTTTGCTGAGCTGAGGAGGTCATGCCCACAGGAGCTTTGACATTTTCAGCCCAGCAAAGTTCAGCTCACGCAGCCAGGAGCCTGCTCCTTTAGTGCCTGTCTAGCGCCTGGCTGCCTGACCTGAAAATGAAGTGTCTGTCAGGCCGTCCTTTGTTCAGCCTGACAGGACCTGTTCTTGAGGGGCAAAAGGTTAGCGGGTGTGGTCCCTCAGCTCCAGTGGACCGGCAGCGGCTGCTCTCCACACTCCTGATGTTTCCTTACCCTGTGGGACTGGCATCCACTACTAACTGTGATTTGTGTTTGGGGGCAAAGTACACAAATGTGTCAGCAGATAAAGTCTCTTTGGTGTTGTGAAACGCCTGCTCTTGTTCCTCTCCCCATACTCATGGGCTGGTAAACTTGGTAAGTTCACAGAAGGGTCCTGCAATGTACGACAGGTGCTTCATGAACCGTTCGCTGTAAGTTACCATTCCAAGGAAACTGCAGACTACTGAGATGGAGATGGAGATGCGCGCAGGGGCATCCTGAATATCATTCACTTTCTCTGGGTCAGAACGTATTCCTCGGTCGAAGAAATGGTAGCCGAAGAAATGTACCTCTTTTGCAGGAATTTGCACTTCGCCCAGTGAAGGGTCAGGCCGTGGTCTTTGAGCATGACAAACAGTGCTTGAAGGTGAATAAAGTGTTGGGGTGTGCACCAGGTCGTCACTCGCGTTTAACATCCCAGGGAGACTGGTCAACACATCTTTGCATATGTGCTGAAACAACTTTGGCTGCACTCGATATGCTGAAATTGACCTTGCTGGTACGCAGCACTGGCACGTTTGGCAGGTTTTTGTACAAATTTGCAGCCATAAGGTTTATAGAGGCTACGGTGTCGATGACAGCGAGAATCGTGTGGCCTTGGATTCTGAGGCGGCACGTGGGGGCTGTCTCAGGTACAGCGCAATGAGACTTAACTGTTCAGACCACGTGGAATACCTTCTGCTCGTCGCCATACATGTCGCTCTCTGCTAGTGTGGTGGGGTGTGAGTCAACAGCACTTACATTTTTGTCTGGCTGGCCTGCTCATTGTCTCTGTGAGGAGAAACATATTTTGGAAAAGTGGCTCAATTTTCCGCATGCACCACATGTCTTTTCACACCCTGGGCACTCACCTGTGTGAGGGTACACATGCCACAGCACCACCTGCAGGACCGGTTCGGTGCTTTGGTTGTGGACCCATCTGTCTTGGGTCTCTGGGTATCCTTGCTGATGGTGTTGATGAGTTCTTCCTTGATGGGCAATGGTTGCGTCTGATCCATGTGGGCCGCCCTGGTCTTGGAGAGTTCTTTGGACCGTCCCAGGTTTAAAATGTCTCTCATCGACATGCTGGGTTGTTGTAGAATGTATTCTCTGAGTTTCAGAGATACTCACCCTTGTATGAACTGCGCTCTCACTTCGTTGGGCAGCCTATATGTGCTTGCTAATTCTTTCAGGGGGCTGTGAAACACGTCCACAGACTCATCTTGTCGTTGCCGCACCTGCCGGAACAAAAAATACTCATAACCAGGATTAGGGTAAGGCTCAAAGTGTGTCATGCTAGCATTCGTTAGCGTTGTGTATGTACCGCACCTGCCGGAACAAGAAATTCTCATAACCAGGATTAGCGTAGGGCTCAAAGTGTGTCATGCTAGCATTCGTCAGCGTTGTGTATGTGCGAGGTGGGCCAACCACTGCCACAAATTTGGAGATGTTCCGCACGTCTGCCCTACCAAAGTGAAGGAGAACTGGCTTCTTCCTTTTGTCGGCAATGTCCATAGCCTCCAAGTTTCAAGGTGCTCTATCCATGCCTTCCACTGGGCAGGCTGCGTTAGTGGGGGCCCAGTGACAGTAAATGATTTCAGAGCTGGGATGGAGGACATGGCTGGGTCGTTGCAGCATACAGTGTCAGGCGTGAATTACTCTCACCCTCCTCTTGCACCAATGCAAAGGACAGCCTGGGTGGGTGGGCAGATAAGGCAACTCAGGGGGCACAGGTTCTCACAGGCAGGAGTGTAGATCGACAATACGATGACTGCTTCTCGGGGTGCCAACAGCAAAGACTGGCTGGTGATTGGCAGCAGGAGCAGGTGTTGCCTGATAGGACCAGGTGAGTCACTCTCCCCCAGAAGTTTTTGTAGCTGGCAATAACCATGTGCTGCTGCACCTCGAGTCGAGCTCCTGCTGAAGCGAATGGCTGGGTAGGCCCTCTTGACTGGGGCAGCGTGAGCAGGCCCACTACTGATGGCAATCAGCTTCTGCGTTGCATGGAGCGCACCCATGTGGCCGAGGCTGTCTTAGGACAGCCACCGACCTCGGTATAAATCCCTGTGTTTGGAATGATCGGGTTGCGTCACAGCAGGCTTCCCTGCTCGGGCTTGCGATGTCAGCTTGTGGTCTGCAGGAGAGCATGACAGCCATTTGGGAGGATGAGCGTAGCAGGCTGCTGGCAGTCGCGGTGAGAGGTTGCACAGAAAACAGCATTGGCCGAGAACGAGCTGGTGCAGGATGTGGGTGGCACCAGTGTGCGAGGAGGGTCCATACGGCCTTCTCATCGTCAATGTTGTGTGGCGATGGTGGGCAGAGCAGAGAATACATCAGGACACACTATTAGTTTGGTTTTGGCCTTACAACTGACTACGCCAGCATCCCGGGCTCAAATGAATTAACTTTCTGATGAGAAACATTAGGGTGAACTATACAACATCACGCTCACGGGGTAATAGTCAAATCCCCCCTACGTTAGGCTCTCGCCATTGTGCTTCTCAACTATGATGCAACACTACAATGGCGACAGATTTAGTACTTGGTCGGAAACCCTGGGACTCCAAACCCGCAACTCTAAAATCTCCAGTCTTGCTTCCTGCTACAACCCAATCAATTTCAGAAACTTGCTGAAAAAAGGTGTGAACCTTACCTTTTCTGAAGCTTCTACCTGCATGCTACACCTACTTCACAGAGCTTGAAATGAATAAATTTTGTAGGAGAGTAGGATCTGCTTCACATGGGTACCCCCACTTTTTGGTGGTGTTTCACTGTTTTTTTTACCTTAGTCTGGCTGTGGCCCTGCTAATCAGGACCCCAGCCTAGCTGCTTCCTCGCTACAATAGTTTCCATGTACATTAGGTAAATTTCTAATTGGATTCTTGAGTGCCTTATAAGCCCCTAGTATATGGTATACTATGTACCTAGGGCATAGGTGCCTCAGAGGCCTACCAGGGGCTGAAGCATGTATTATGCCACCCCTGGGAAGCACTCCAAAATGACACCACAGGTCTGCTACTGCAGCCTAGGTAAGGTGGTGCTTGCACCCCTTACTGTGGTATAGGTTATCTATATCACTACCATTACACACACATATAAAACCTATAAGTCACTCCTATGGCAGGCCTTAACAATCCTGAAGGCAGAGTGCTTGCTTTTTATGTGAGAGGGTGCCCCTGCATGAGCAGAGCCCCTCTGCACCGTTCGGAGTATCTCCTCTGATGCGGTTTGTGGTGCAGCCTGACCATATACTCCTAAGTGCATTATAACCTCACGGTAAATGCTAACTTTGGATTGGCTGCACAGAAACATGTCGTGTTTGGTGCAAATGCTTTGGAATACTACCGACCCCCCGGTTCTGGCGGGGGGGGGGGGGGGGGGGGGGTAGCATTCCACCCTTCTAGAGGGAGAGACATGTTCACACTGGTCTAACCCGGTAAAGACTTTCTACAGCCCTGGCATCACAAAATGGATGTCACAGACACGGGTCTGGCCTCCTGCTGCTGCCCAAAACTCCGGCCGGGGAGGCCTGGACAATAGTTTTCCTGTCCCAGGGAGGTGTAACCACCTCCCCAGACAGGCAGATGTGTATTGGGGCTGGGCGGGAGCACTCTCTGGTGCTTTAAAGTCCAGCACTGGGGGCACACTTGGTGTCCCTGTGCATAGTCCAGTTCAAACCGGTTGCAGGGGTTACCTGCCCCTGCTCTGGCGCGAAACTGGACAAAGGAAATGGGTGTAACTACTCCTCTTTCCAAACCCTCCCATAGGTGGGTCCCTAGAGTATGTCCAACCCCCAAACTTAGTATAAGTATGGGAACCCAGTCCTTGCGACTTTAGATTACCCTGGACGAAACTCTGCAACATATATCCTGGACCTTCGACTTTCTATTTTAACTAGAAGATGGAAGAAATCTCCCTTGGGGTCAAGGAGTGACTCCCCTGCCTGGCAGGCACCAAAGAAGCAACTGTCCGGTCTGCAATTCTGAAGCTCCCGCCGGACGCTGAAGTATCTGCATCCCCAGAGGTGGATTTCAAGACTTCCCCAAGGCTACCCTGAGTCCACAGCAAAGCTGAGGCCCGTGGCTATCGTGGGTGACGTGGAACTGTGACCCCTGGACACCGTGATCTTTTGCTGATCCATCATCTTCCTGGTCTTCCTCGAAGTTGTGCTTTGGGCTCCGAGTAGCCCCAGCCTTGAGCACCTCCTGCACTGAAGATTTCTGGCCTCCACTCCACGAGTGACCCGTGGGCCAGTTTCCAGTGCGACCGCTCGAGGCTCCTTCACAATCGCTAGCCCGTTGGCTAGTAGGTCCCCACTACGGCAACTCCTCTTCTTATTGGGCTTTCCTGGTGGCTACAAACGTGCCCCGACTTATCCTCGCTGGGTAAGTCCCCCAGACCTTGCTGGTCTGCACCGACGTCCTTTTTCTATTTCCAAGTGACTTGCCGTTGCCAAGGCTTGTTGGGTCCAATCTGATCGCCGACACCCTAGCACTCGACAGACTGCATGGGACAGCTCGAATCTAGCTCCTGGTCATCATCAACGCCTCCTGGACCTTGTGGCTGAAGAATCAAGACACCCGTCATCTCACCTGAAGCACCCATCTGTGGGCATTGGAATATCGTGCCCTTGGTCACTGGTAAGTGACCCAGCCTCTGTCCCCTCTTCTTTCAGGTTCCTTCCATCCTAGATCCAGGCTTGGATCTCTCTGGACACTTCTCTTCACGGCAGCAGCACTTCCTGAGCAGCTTCCAGTGAAAACAGCAACGCGACCCGACACCATTTGACACCTATGCACCCGGCTTCTCTGGGTGAGGTAACTCAAGTACTCCGGTGCTCCCATGAGTGTTGGCCCTAGACACCTCTAAGTCCAAAAGGGTTCACTAGTAGTCATCCCTTAAGTCGACACTGCTAATGAATGCATTAAGCCTCCTATGACTCAGGTCAAATTGCACTGTAGCAGATCAGTCGTCTCATGCACAACTTGAATTTCCAAATATCTAAACCTATTTGTTTGCCTTGTCGCTGGCCAGTTTGAGGGGTACATGAAGTTCTTGCTTTGCCAATTCTCAGTCTAGGCATCCGGTCAAAATCCTCGGTATTTTCAGGAGGACAGTAAGGGAATGAGTTGGGATTGACAAATATATTAGAATGTTTTCATCATACACTGAGAGCTCATGCAAATCCGCTCCTAAGTGTATGGCCATGATTCATAGGCTTTTCTTAAGTTTATTCAGTTAGAGTGCAATAGTGAGTGGAAATAAGAGGATCACTGGTGGCCGGCCATGGTCTTCAGAATCCAGATTTCTGAAAGGACTGCCTTCCTCTTAGTCCTTGCAGTACATGCAGTGTATAACAGGTGGACCATTTGTTTATTGATGGTTCCATTGTAAACGGAACCCCTAAAAAGCGTATAGCAGTCGAGCCCATCAATAAACTGTGCCTTTTAGCACCACAAACATATACTGAAAGCTTTTTCCATGCCTCTTGCAGCCACTGCATAGTCTACGTCTTCAGCTTCCATTTAGTTCCTGACATAAAACAATATTTTCAAATTTAAAGTTGCGTTCCTGTAAGGGAGGTACCTGAAATGATGTGGGTATTTTAAACAACCCATCACTGTCAAGATCCTTGTTGCCAAAGCCTTGCTAAGTATTTAATAGCTCTGTTTATCATCGAAAATAATGGATGTATGACGTTACAACGCATACTTTTACAACGCATGCACTTACAACGCAATTTTTACAACGCAACATCCACTACAACGCATTCCATTACATCGCATGACACTACAACGCATTTTTAAAAACTACCTTTACAACGCATTCCATTACATCGCATACTACCTTTACAACGCATACCATTACAACGCATAATATTACATTGCATTTAAGGTAAGTATTGGATAGTATAGGGGTAAAAATTACTATAACTCCAGGGGGTGCAACAGTAGGGTAAGTGTTGGATAGTATAGGGGTAAAAATTACTATTCTAACTCCAGGGGGTGCAACAGTAGGGTAAGTGTTGGATAGTATAGGGGTAAAAATTACTATTCTAACTCCAGGGGGTGCAACAGTAGGGTAAATGTTGGATAGTATAGGGGTAAAAATTACTATTCTAACTCCAGGGGGCGCAACAGTAGCTTAAGTGTTGGATAGTATAGGGGTAAAAATTACTATTCTTACTCCAGGGGGTGCAACAGTAGGGTAAGTGTTGGATAGTATAGGGGTCAAAATTACTATTCTAACTCCAGGGGGTGCAACAGTAGGGTAAGTGTTGTATAGTATAGGGGTAAAAATTACTATTCTAACTTAGGGTAAGTGTTGGATAGTATAGGGGTAAAAATTACTATTCTAACTCCAGGGGGTGCAACAGTAGGGTAAGTGTTGGATAGTGTAGTGTAATATTATGCGTTGTAATGGTATGCGTTGTAAAGGTAGTATGCGATGTAATGGAATGCGTTGTAAAGGTAGTTTTTAAAAATGCGTTGTAGTGTCATGCGATGTAATGGAATGCGTTGTAGTGGATGTTGCGTTGTAAAAATTGCGTTGTAAGTGTAGTGCGTTGTAAAAGTTGCGTTGTAAAGGTTGTTCCCCGAAAATAATATATGCAATTTACAATTGAAGGGCTTTTTATCCAGTGTGGGAATTACATTTATTATCACTTTCCTCTTGGGCCTGTAAGTAAAACATCGGTTTAATTGTGTAGGACTTGCCTAGGCAGCACTTGCGCTGTCTCTTCAAGACATGCTGTATCTAGGATATCGGCTTGAAAAAACGCTCATCTTTTTCATTGGTTCCTGTTACTGTCCTTTAGACATGCTGATATTGGTGAATACACTTAGTAGTCCCTGCTTTTGGATTTTTGTATCCACCCATGAGGACTGACCTTTTACATGTGCATTTTCTGTTCAGGTTATTTATACTTAGAACTTCTTTTTTAGTTGGCCTGCCTCTTTGCTCATTAACTGTTCTGTTTACTTGTGCAATGAAACTTTGGTTGCATCAGTTACGTGCTGTTGCTTTATCTCCCAGTGCCTCTCCCTCACCCCTCCCACAACACTGCTCGCAGGCCCTCACCACCCCTCCGAGGCCACAGCTGGTTTGCTGATTTTTTGGGGTTTTGGCTACTTTACGCAGTATTTTCAATGCAGTGCCCTCGTTTAATATTGCTTTTCTGTCTACCACACACCCCTGCACGACGTTGCTTGCCCCCCGAGATCGCTGCATGGAATTCGTATGTTATTTTACATTAAACGCTTTTATTTATATAGCACACCTAGCAATGGGCTTGGGGACATTAAACAATCCGCTCATTATCACAGGATGTTGAGCCGACAGCAGACATGAACACGGATCCCCAGCTCATCAGTCAGCAGCTCTCACCGCTGCTCCAAATCCTTTGCCTAGCCATGTTTCAGGGTGCAGTACTATATGTGGCCAAAAGAGGTCCCAAGGGACACCTAGTAACTGCCTGCGGTACTACACCCTCAGTGCACTGCTTGTTTTTTGTTTGTTTTTTCTTGCAGGTGTAGGGTGAATCTGATCAGAAGGTATTGGAGCACTTTACATGAGCACCAGTTCTCCAATTCCAAAGTGGCAGCTCGCTGCGCTAACATTTTCCAACAAGGACATTTGTATTATATTCAGCGCGACTGCTCTGCACTAATATGAAGCTTTCTTTAATTTTACTTTTCCGTTAGGCGTGCACAGTTGGGAGATCTTCGGTGTCTACGCACACTAACAGAGGCACCACTTTCCTGTTATTTTTTGAGGAGGAGTTGTAGCGCAAACCCGACTGGAAGGTATCAGAGCTCTTTATGTGAGCACCAGTTCTCCAGTTCCAAAGTGGCAGCTTGCTGCACTCACATTTTCCAACGTGGACATCTGACGGCATTAGGTTTGCTCCTTGGCTCACTTGCAGAAAACCATGACTTCATTAAACATCTCTTACCTTCGCTTTCCTCTACTTTCCTTGATTTGTTCCCCTGTGAAATGGATGCAAAAAAGAAAGAAACACTTTGGCTGCAAATGTCTTTTTCTGACATTTATCTATTCCAAAGTGCAGCCTCGGAAGAAAAAGAGAAAAAAAGGTTAAAAATACAAAAAGTCCCCAGAATGGTTTTATTCACAACCAAACACATTAGCACCACTTTACAAAGTTTTCCAGTGGAGCACTACTTTTATTTTCTCTTCTTTAATTGAACAACAGTGTTTACTTCTGCTGCTCTGCCGCTGCCCCTCCCCCTCTCTCTTTCTTCCTCTTCCTCTTAGTCCCTCTCTTTCTGTCTCTGTCTTCCTCCTCCTCATTTGCTGAAAACTATGACTTCAACATATAGCTCCTAGCCTCTCTTTCCTCTCCTTTCCTCTATTTGTTCCCCCCTGTGAAATGGATCCAAAAAGTAAGGAAACACTTTGGTTACAAATGCCTTCTTTTTCTGACATTTTTCTATTCCAAAAATCAGCCTCGGGACGGAGAGACAAAAAAAGGTTCTTTAGTGTAGTTTCTATATCCCTGATAGGCTCTGCGCATTGGAATAACATACACTATAGATTTGACATAGGACCAAGGTCAGTATGTCTCTATCGAGTATATTAAACTTAATTACTTGTGTGTGCCAGCTAACTCAGAGGTCACTAGAAACTTCTTGAATATACAAGAAGGGATTAGTCTCTGACAACCGCATAAACATGACAACTTTGTTTCCTTTTAGAATCGTAACAGTCTCAGAATCGTGGAAACAATAGATAACAGTTTCACTCAGTCAATTGTGCATGCTTCGTTTCTACAGAGTTGCACAGAAATAGAGAGACGGGCGTTTCAATAAAAGGGTTTATTGAACAGTCTTATTTCTCATGCAAGAGATATGAATTGCTACAATCGTAAGACAGACTGCGAAGTACAATATGTACGAGGTTAGCAGTAAGATAAAATAATACTGCAATAGCATGGTTTGTAGCTATGACCTATATTAATCAAAATACATACCTAAATAACATAAGCTAAAATGTGATACTCATCTGATGCTTCTAAATTGTTCTACCCCAGTGTACCTAACCTAAGTGCAGTACGAGGTTTGAAGTAGGTGCCATTGCTAAAGTATAGCTAGCTCTATTTTAGTTTAGCCAAGAGTTGCCAAAAGTTTCTCTAAGTTCTAGTCAGCTCCATACCTTAGAATGAGAGAGGTTGGAATCTCTTTTCTGGACTCGATAGTCTAACCCCCTGCAAGGGAAGTCAGAGAGCACTGGAGCTGGATTCTCTGCGAGGAGGATGACAGCGTCAGGTCAGTGCATCAGGCTGGAACTCGATCGCCTTCCGAACTTGCCGTGGTGAACCGCGTAGTCTGGGTTGGATCGAATCCTCCGGGAACCGCAATTTGCCAGGGCAAGTGCTGGCATATTTATACCTTGAAGGTGTCTAGGAATGCCAGTATTGACGTAAGTCGGGCAGAGGAACGTCATGAATGAACCCCTAAGGAATAGATGTTAATGCATACTTAATGAGTTCTTGGAGAAATCAATATTCAAGCTGAGGGAAATTCCTAAAGGCTTATGGGTCTGGTTTTCCAAGATTTCGTTGTGACGTGGATGGACGGATGTAGATGGCCATGCCTGTATTTGGTTTGTGCGGACAATATCTAAATAAGTGCCAGATTTCTATGTCCAAATAAGGGCAATGTGAATTGTACCTCTATAAGGGCATAAATCGGGAAACCTATATACGGAATCTAAATCTGCACACAACAGTTCAAAATATGAAACAAAAAATAAAACTAAATAAAGCTATAAAGAGTGGTTGCACAATGGCCGGATTAGTTTTATTCACAACCACACACATTAAGCCACTTTACAGAGTTTGCCAGTGAAGCGCTACTTTGGTTTCCTCCTCTTTCTTTGAACAACATTGTTTTCCTGGGTTGGTGAAGTACACCATTCCTGAAGGTACTACAATACCTGGTTGATGCATAAAGTGAAAAACGTTTAATGTGAACCTTATCAGCGGTTTTCCTAATTTTAGTTTATAAAATGTGTACCGCCACTCTTTGTTCAGGGATGTGGTCTTTTTAAACCATATTACTTACATTTTATAAGGATATAAGCAATGGACTTTGAAACAGGTTCTTCCCGGCCCTGTAGTCATGTTCATACCTTTTCAGGCAAAATCACTCAGTGATTTCTCAATAATAATTGCAAAAGCGTTCAGGTAACTATGTTGTTCCTGCTTACATTTCACATGTTTTCTTTAATCTTACATTCCCTATGAGTGTTTGCCATTTCCGAGATGTTGTTACTTTTTTTTTTCCAGCCAGCATATTACTCTTGTCTCCCCTCCCTCATAACCCATTTCCCATTTTCTGGTTCTCCAGCGCCGCAAGGTCATACAAATGGCAATAGCGCTATGAAAATATCATCACTCCACTGCATACAAAAAAAACAAAAGTAAAAAAGATTATAATTTTCAAGGCCAAGAGCTCTAACTTTCACAAATGCGAAACTGATTACAATTCAAATGCTTGTTCATACATCCACTGGCTTAACACAGGCCCCCGCAGCCCCCGCGGTGCGGGGGGCCCGAGGTAGCAGGGGGCCCCCTCTGCTCAGTGCACTGGCCTGGCAGCGCTGCTTTTCCCATTGTTTCTGTCAGATGCAGAATGTTAACTTTTAACTCACATTGGCTAAATAATAGCGCTAGATCAGCCAATAAGGGGCTGCAGCGCCATCGTCAAACGGAAATGCCTCAGCGCTGCCGGTTTGAATGAGAGGAGCTAGATGATTTTTTAACTGCCTTCGCATGGCTGAAATGAAAGGAAACAGTCAGGATTATTGCAGAAGAAATTCACGGCGATGCGCCCAGGAGCTCTAACTACATTTCACAAGTCTCAAGAACTTGGACCGTTTTTAAATCATTATCAAGAGTTTCCACACGCCCAGAAAATGTAAGTCTCGATTAACACTATGAATTGAAGAACAGTTAATGGACATCTGTCTGCAGCACAATTGAAATCCCAAACTAAACCAAGAACGAGTCCTGAAGAGAATCCCGGAATTGTTGGGGATTCGAAACACGTTGGCTGTTTAGTGTGGGGGACGGTAGAACAGGGTGTGCCACGAGGGGACTGAATAGAAATTATTTCCCCCTTGTTCTAGGTTATCAACACCCTCAAGTAGGATATGCATCCCCACCCTCCAACAGGCAGGACAGTAGACATGTGTCTTTGAATGAGCAATTGTCCGCCTTGTGTTTTTAGTGCCAATGCAGGACTGGTTTAATTTCAGGCTGGCACACATAATTTATTGATGTTTGTCTTGTGATCATTGGTTTGTTGTATATATTTTTGTCACAAATAACGTTTGGTATCATGTATGTTTTGTATATATTGTCTCACAAAAGAAATGGTTCTAAATCACGCATACAAATGTGTTGCAATTCTGTGATTTACTAATGTGGTGTTTCCTTTTAAAAGACATGTCCAATTGATTTATGAATGTCTTTTTGAAATATCAAAACTAAGCAGAATAAATTCTCAAAAACCTCAGAATTAGTGGTCTCAGGTTTATCGCGAATTATTTAAAATAAACCTCCCTTGACACCTTTCTGTGATTTCAGCCAATGCCCTGGCAGCAGCCGACCACATTCTGGAATCCACAAATTTGTAATCAGTTAGCACAATGTGTGAAAACTATAAGAGGAAAGTCGGCGCCACTAAGGCACGTAGGGTGGGATTAAATGTAATGCACTGGCAGTTGTGACGTGACAAGGGTGACTTGAAGTTGGGCCCATATACAAGAAAAGGAAATGGGCCTCGTCGCCACAGTTTGGTAGCATAATGCATCCACAATTGTGGTCCAGAGTGACCCCGTGCCGCTGCACCTGTTGCACAAGCAGTGTAGTACCTGTACAGTGTTGTTTCCGACATTTTCACTGGGATCCAGGCCAAACAGTTGGTGCAAAATGTATTCTTTGCAATTGTCAATCAAAATGTGTATTCTGGCAAATAGCTCTGTCCTGACCTGGAGGGCCCGCTTGTGTTTCACCTGTCCAGTTACCTTGTCACCAGGCGTGAATCAAACACTGATTCGGGGAACGCCGAAGCCAGTTGAAAGGCTGATGTGGTACGTGTGCAGAGTTTCCATTGCCTCTCTGTGTATCGAACCCAGGGGTGCGGGCTATGCTGCTGATACAGGCCGTGAATTACCCCACATGCCATCTTGTGTACTAAGGCTAAGCTCCCATGCCAGACGTATGGAGAGCCCTTTCTGCCCTGGTAAACGCCTCCGTGTAGTGCCATCTCCATGGAGCAGTCTCGGCCTCTAGTAAAGGTGTGCACAGCACGCGCCAGGGGTCAGGCTTGGCTTCTGCAGGTGTGACGTGTGAGGAAGCCCTTTTCCCCCACACACATACACTATGAGGCTGTTTATTTATGTAGATTAATCCCGGAGAATATCAGAGCACTTTAAATAGATTCAGTGGTGTAACACAGGCCCCCACAGCCCCCACGGTGTGTGTGTGGAGAGGCAAATTCCAGGGGCCCCCTCAGCACACAGTGCTCTGGCCGGCGAGCTCCTGTTTGAGACTGGAGAGGGCCCCTCCAAGTACCTTGCAGGGGGGCCCCCTCAGGTTTCGTTACGCCAGTGCATACATACACTCCACTCCAAAACACATGGGTAAAACCCATTGTCATTTACAACACCAATAGCTCTAACTCTTGCAAATGCAAGACCTATTGCATTGCAAAGGCTTATTTCTTTCCTGTTTGGCTTTGGGACTCTGTGTGCTATGAGACTGCTAAACATGTGTGCTTTTCTTCTAAAACATATGCCGTGCATTGGCTTAACTTAATGGGCTTATTAAACTTTCCAGTAGGTCCATAGTAGATGCTGCAGAAAATGCAAATGAACTAGTGGCTGAGACGTTTCAGGTCACATGAGGCTGCAGTGTGTATTTTCACCACAATTGTGTATGACAAAAATGCGTGGCTGCAGGGAGCATTATTGTGCTAAAAATGTTCTACAGTTTATAAGTGTGGCAGTGTCACATGGTCCTTTGCCATTTAGAATAAAAACTACTTTTCTATGTAAGCTAAGTCACCCCTAAAGTATGCCTGGTAAGCCCACAAGTATTGGACGCTTAATATATAAATGCGGGCCGCTCTAGATATTAAGCAGTATGCCCCCACAGTGAATAGTTACAAAACAATGTTTGTCACAGTGTATGTAAAGCTATGTTTCCATGAACAGATGTAGTGGTGCATAAAATAATAGTTCAATTTAGTGGTGAAAATAGTTTGATAACTTTAGTAGAGATGTAACTTTACAAACGTATGCTCTGTGCAGCCTGAAGGTAACCTGGTTTAGAATTAGTTTGACTCACACCCCTGCTCCAGAAACTGAATACATATCCCTGGATGGTAGTTAACCCTCCCCTCTGAAGATATGACTGGTCCTCTGGCAGCAGGAATGCAGGGGTAGTGTTATCAGTGAACACTCTCTGGAAGGGGGACAGGAACAGTTGGTAACAGGCAGCTTCCACAGCTCTTACTTTGAAGTGGGGATTCCCAATGGTACTGATAGGAACTGAAACCATTATTTTTGTGAGACAACTTAGACATTTTGTCTGACTTCACAGCAGGAGGGAAGACCAGCTCCAGCATGGGTAAGGGGTAGGAAACCTCACCATAAGCCAGTGACTAGAATGTAGAACTAGGCTCTGAAACTGAAAGAAGGCTATGAATATCTTGGTTGAGGTATTCTGTGAAGGTTTGCAGTAATCTGAAAAAGGAAGTGCTGAAAAGTGCTAAAAATGCTGCAAGAAATTACCAGAATTTGGTATAGGAAATTCCCCAGTCACTAGCCAATTTATTGGTTAAGATTGATACCTTGCCACCACCGCCTCAGAACATTCCTGGCCTAGAAACACAAAAACTGAAGAAAAAAGGCTTGGCTAAAAGGCGGAAGAAAGAAGACTCCTGTTGACACCTAGGGATTGGAACTGTCCTCGTAAAGTTTGGTGTTTTGCACGCCACAGGTACACAAAAGGCAGCGAAACTCCCAACCCCAGGAAGGCCCAGCTGGTCACTGTGTACTGGACCCAGCTTGAGCCTTGGCTGGAGAGAGAGACCTGGTGCAGAGAAGCCTGAACCAAGCATACAGAAGTGCCCAGAAATTATTTTTCCAGTACCCAGTGCTGATTAGAACTTGGTTATTTTTCTACCCCCGGAGGACCAGAACGAGGTGCAGAGACCTCCCTCAGGGAAGATGTCGAGGCTGTTCCTCTCAGGGCTTTTTGCCACAAAGAAAAATGCTTCAATTTGACTTCACAAGGAAAGTGTCCAACCTCATGGATCCTTGCCCAGCTACAACTTACAGGATTGCCTTAATATCTTAGCAGAACCAAATGTTTTTTGGCTACTATATAGACTTCTGGAGACTTTTGCACTAATACAAATCTGTCAGCAGTCTTCACTGCTCAACATCTTACCCTTATTGATTTTGTGAGTGTTAATGATTCCTCTCTTCCTAGAGATACTTCTGAACCCTCACTGTTCTTATGTGACCCTACTTAATTTAGCTTCTGAGCCCTCTCTGTTCTTGTGTAACCCTACTCAATTTAGCTGCATGCAGCGTATCCCATGTTTCTTCAGAGTCTTCTTGCAGCTGGTGTGAGTATAATTCTTAAACACGTTGTTAATGCCAGCATGGTTAATCAGCTGTGCTCAATTTGAACTAAGCACCCTACAACACTAATACATTTTCCTCAGTTTCTACTTCTTAAGAAGCTAGGCCATCAGTCTACCCTCTTTGTCTCTTCCCTCGTGTAATTTCTGCTGATATTGTTTGGGGGTGAATTTGTCCAGTGTTTCATACACCTCTCCCACCTTATGTTTCACTGGGATAAGTGTCTCAGTTCTATTTGGGTTCTTCAGGGTCTCCCTTTTCAGCTTCACAATTTTATATACATGCCTGATTTTGGCATTTTGCATTTTCAGTTTAACCCCATAAAATATGTTTATGCACTCTCCTCATATTATTACCTTTATTGCTTCCCATTCAGTGCCATTTGACACTATGGAACTCAAACTACGTGCAAAGTGCTGCTATATTTCTCTTGTAATGCCAGAATGACAACCAGGGTCTCGTAGTTCTTCAGTTCTCAGCCTTCAAGTGAGTACTCCAGCTCTCCACCTCCCATAAGTATAGGTCGCCTATAACAGTAGGTGATCTAAAAGTGTTCTGCCCATATTTGGCAAGTCAGAGTTCTAGCTTGTTGTCTGTAATGAGTCCCTAACTATGTGCCATGTAGTGCTGAAAAAAAGAAGTACACATTGTCAGCTGTTGTGCTTTTGCTACTAGGCCTGGGTGGTGAACTCTGCTCCATTCATGGTGTTTACAGAGTTTTCCTCCCTTCGCGGAGCATGCAGAGTTCTGAACAAATACGCTCTGTGAGCACAGTAAGGAAAATCCAATGCAGACCACCTCACAGCAAGATTTCTCAACGCGGGCGGTCACGCATAGTCGCAACCACTTGCGTTGAGAATCCATCCATTTGGGTTGAGGATGCTGCCGCTCGAGTCGAAATTCGACTCGAGCAGCAGAAAGAAGCAGCGCCCACCTGCGCTGTGCCTGGTAGTGTTTGTGCTAATTTTCCAGCGCGGTACAAGCACCCAGAGCTAAAAGCAGTGCCAACGACAAGACCTAACGCACTCCGATGCTTGTGGAACTCCACATAGTGCGGCAGAGTTTTTGGGTCACTTCAGAACTCTGGCCAGGCCTACGTGCCACATACGACCAAATCAGCTCTCTGTCTAGGGATTGCCAGTGAATCTCTCATTTCGCTCTTGGAATGTGTTTTTGTGGGGTGCCTTTCCTGGGAGTTATCCAGTGCAGGGGGGACAAACCCAGTCCATATTATCATCACTCCCAGCTAAGGAGGGTACAACCCTCAAAAGATCAATAAAGAAGACTTCATCATCTCCATTTGTAGTGTAAACATTAAAAAAACAAACGTGTTGACTGTCAAGCAAGCCATCCTCAGTAGAGTAGTTCTGGCTCCCAAAACAGTTGCATCTTCCTGTTTGTGATAGCACCTGCCTCTAGGAACACCAATACCCTTGCGTCTCTTCTTGGGTCGCCCACTGTTGGCTCCTCTGCATGGTACAGGAAGACCCAATTAGACCTCAGCAGGTTCTTCTTGCAGTCTAGTAGCCACTTCTACCTGCAGACTACAACTGGCAACTGATTTCAGTGTGAGAGTCCCACTAAGCAAACAGCCAAAATATTGTCGAAGTCAATGGGGGAGCTCTGACCCTTGCTATGCCCGCCGCCACTAATTTGCGTGAGTGCACTTTCTTCCTAGAACGAAGGGGGGGGCCGAACGGGCTTTTTAAAGGAGGTCCAGCTAAGTGTGCCCTAAAGTGTACAGAAAATTGATTACAAAGCTGTTCCTTTACAAAGGGGATGAGACAAACCATGTAGTGTGCAAAGAATTTTGATTCATCGGATATTGTGGCCCTCACACAACCCTCAGGATGTCGTGAATCACGTACCCTTCAGGATGTATCGTTTCATCATCGGGCTGCTCCTGCGTCGAGTCGGCTGGTGCAATACCCGACGGGCTCTTTTTAGGGAGCACTCTTCTGGAGATCTTTTTATCCGGTACAGCCGGTGGTTGAGGTGGGAGTGTGGGGCTGGTTTTTTTGTAATGTAGATGAAAGAAATTAATTAAAATAGGGTTCGGAGTGCTTGTCTCAAAATATTTATTTAGGAAGCCTCCTTGCCTAATTAAAATTTTTGAGGTAAGGTGTTGCTAACTTAGACTAATGAACTAGGTTATGCACACTGCCTCATTGGGGTCGACATGTCACCTACCCCGCACCCAGACCTGGTAGAGCGGGGTAGGTGAACAGGAGACACGGACTCGGCGTGTCAAACGCAAGGAACTCCTTGCGTAGCCTACCAGGAACTGCAGAGGATTATCCTATGAAAACTTAGGGTAGACCGAGCTGCAGGTAAACTACTGGTTAACAATTTATATTGAGAATGCTCACTGTTACTTAGGATTATCAGTGTAGATTCACATGTAGATAGAAAAACTCTTGGTCCTGAAGAATCGCCAGAGAATTTCTCTATTTGAGCGAGAAACATGTCGACCCCAATGAGGCAGTGTGCATAACCTAGTTCATTAGTCTCAGTTAGCAACACCTTACCTCAAAAATTTTAATTAGGCAAGGAGGCTTCCTAAATAAATATTTTGAGACAAGCACTCCGAACCCTATTTTAATTAATTTCTTTCATCTACATTACAAAAAAACCAGCCCCACACTCCCACCTCAACCACCGGCTGTACCGGATAAAAAGATCTCCAGAAGAGTGCTCCCTAAAAAGAGCCCGTCGGGTATTGCACCAGCCGACTCGACGCAGGAGCAGCCCGATGATGAAACGATACATCCTGAAGGGTACGTGATTCACGACATCCTGAGGGTTGTGTGAGGGCCACAATATCCGATGAATCAAAATTCTTTGCACACTACATGGTTTGTCTCATCCCCTTTGTAAAGGAACAGCTTTGTAATCAATTTTCTGTGCACTTTCTTCCTGCACGGCAAATGCATACCGTTAGTTTAGTTCAGGACATTGTAGAAGATAAGTAGCCTTTATAAGGGATTTTTCACTTACACTACCTATCTCCATATTGCTTTGTGACAGCTGGTTTTACTCTACTTTTACATTGAAAATAGGGGTGAGCACATTGTATTTAATTACAATAGACTCTGAACCCTTTTTTGATGCAATGGTCATTGTTAAGGCCAGGACGAAGCTCTGGCAAAAGAATCTTTGCATGATGATTATGAAGAAATGTTGTTGGGGAATTAAGCTTAATGCTAATATCTTCAAACTGGTTGAGGGGGCAGTGTAGATAGTGTCCAGTCACAAGTGCTCTATTTCTGAGAGCTGTCGCAACTCCACAGTATGCTCCCGCCCTTGGTTACAGGAAAACATCTCAGGGCACACCCCTAACTAGGACTAAATCGTGTATCCTAACCCTCCTGCAACATTCGCAATGTATTGAACTGCAGTAGATGCCAACAACACTATGTAGTTCTTCCACTTGGCAATGAGCTGTTTATTGGGTTACACTCCTCCATCATCTTTCCTCCCCCAGCTCTCTTCTCGTTTCATGAATTGACCTTCTTTCTAACTGATCCCTTTGATGGTTTGCTGAGGTGAATGTGCATTAAAACGTGGAGCTCGCCTACACTTCTCCTGAAAGAGTACTACTGACGTTGTTCGGTCAAGCGTATGTGCTTATCACACTACTGTATCCAACTTCTGTTCCAAAATTTAAACACACTCACTAGTTTAAGTGTTGGATATAGTGCTTAATTTGGAAATTAAAGAGTGCTGGTGCCCAAAGTCTTCACAGAAGACTGCGGCTGGTGCTATTAAATGTCAGTGTGCCGAATACAAAGACTGCACAGCCTTAAATCCACCTCATGTCTCTTTAATCTACTACCAGTCACTCCCTGCCTCTTTACCTCACTCTTGCAAGTTTCTGATTCTCCTTGTGACAATTTTTCAGTCTTTCTCTTCCTCCTTATTTGTCATTTATGTGTGTTTTCCTCTTTTGGTCTCAGGAAATATCTGATGAGGAAAAATACGTTCCAGTCCCCAGAAATGAGTGCCGGTGGTCCCCACTGCAACCACCGCCTCAAATTAAGCGCTTGACATAGTGCGGAACTTGGCGCAGGAAGCAGCAAATCAATTTACAGAGACTGGCTTTGGTTTAAGAAGAGCGTCTAAAACGCGGAGGAGAGAGGGGAGTTGGCCTAACAGCTAGGGCGGTCAACCTCAAATCTGGGGAACTGGGTTCGAGTCTCGGCAAGGACGCGCAACATCCTGTGATTCTGGGCAAAAACACTTAATCTCCCCGTGCCTAACAAAAATGAATGGGTCCTCATATAACTCAACTGGTGCGTGTGTAAAGAGCTCTGCTATCTGATACCTTCGGATCAAGTTCGCGCTATATAAAACTCTGTTAAAAAAACAATAAAAACATTAGATGTGAGTAAAGGATAAGGTGGTGGTGTGTGTCCGGTATAAATCAGATTATCGAAATATGGATGTAATGGAATAGAGGAGAGAGTGGGTAATTGTGGCAGCATCCTGCACCGTTTATTTCATGCTAAACACTTTTATATTGCATAATTATGTTACACTTGTTTGCAATTTCATGGACAAAAAGGTGAAGTGATTTATTCAAATCCACCATTTTTGATCAAGTGCAGAAGTCAGGATTAGAATAAAAGCACCTGGATACTGTTATAAAATATCTACTTTCTCTCACCAAAACACTCCCAAAATACACCTAGGTGATCTGAATAGAAAACATATCAATGACGTGCGTCTATTTATGCACTGAATTTATTGAAATTAATCCATGAAAATTATGTGCTTTAGCACAGCAGTACTGTCATTGCAGTTTTTAAAATGAGACGTATAGTATATAGTACCAGTGGCACTCAGTGCATGGGTGTTAAAGGCGCTACCAGGCCCTGCAACACTGTTTGTGCCCCTCTGAGTTACCAAAGTAAACCACTGACAGCAGGCCTGCCATTGCAGACTGCAGGAGTAGTGCAAACAGCTCGAACTCAACTTGACTTCACCAGTACTTAATTTGAGCCGTTTGTTTCTGGTGCTTAGCACAGGCACTTAATCATCAACACCGGCGCTTTTCATGAGCACCAGTTAGGGACACATTCATTTATGGTAGGCACCGGGAGATTAAGGGATTTGCACAGAATCACAGGATGGTGAACCGGCGCAGAGACTGGAACCTGGTTTCCCAGCTCCGAAGTCCGCAGGTCTGGCCATTACGCCACCACCTCTCTCCACTTTCATGGTTAGTAGTTGGCTGTGTTTTAGGCAGCACTAACAGGAGAAATGGACGGGTGAAAGCTGCCTGCTTATGAGAGCCCTGGCACTTATTTTTTTTACAAAATAACCTCTGGCCTTCACCGTGTGTGGCAAGGTCAAAGCTCTAGCTTTAATATGTGTCAGTCACCCTTAAGGAAGGCCTCCTCAGCCCAGGAGGCCGGGTGCAATATATTAAGGGAGAGGACATATAAGTGCAAGCTTGTATGTCCCTATAGTGGCCTTTTCCATTAAAGGCTACTATAAGTGTTCAGCTGTCCATAGGATAACATGGGCTGGCACCCGGGCAACTTCGCGGTTGCCAGCTCCATTATGGTATCATGGAAATATGTCATGTTTGGCATCCAACAACTTGCCACCTCACCCCTGTCATGATTCTTGTGCCAGAGGTGGTATGGCATGTACCCAGGAGGCTACCTTAGAGGTTGTCCACCTGGTTGCCTCAGCCTTTCCTCGGCTCTGGCTGGCAGCCTGCAGCTGCTGCGGCCAAGACAGAATTCTGACCTCCTGCCAGGAGGAGTGAACACTCTCAGGAGTCAAAAACAATGGCCTGGACAAGACGGAAGTCACACCTCCCTCCCTAACAGGATGACTAGTGAAGTGGCTCATCAAGGCGGTGAGCTTCAAAGCTTTCACAGCCTTTAATATGCATCCAGGCTGCCTCCCAAAGCAAGGTACAGCCATCCCCCTCCCCCCAGGCACATTTGCACTTGAATAAGTGGGAACATTATGAGAGAAGTGGGCTACCTGGTCTGTACAGCTGAGGAAGACTTCTGCCATTTTTAAACGTAATAGAATAGAAGGTTCTGGGTAGGAAAGGTGACCCCCCGAAGACGGTCACCTCAGGTGCAGATTAACCATTGGGGCTAGTAGCCCATTGACCACTTTTATCCATACCCCTAACGCCCTTAAATCTAGGATTTAACGGCCATCGCTGACACCAGAAATTCAGTTCTGATCTGACTTGCAAGAGGACAAAGAAGAGACCTGTGTCTGCAACAACTGGATCTGCACAAGGCAAAGGCTCAAACAGAGTTACCCCTTTGTGAGCCAAAGGCAACTCTAGAGTCTTCTGGACTAGTGGCACTAATACCCTGCACACCACAGGTAAAAACAGCGCACTGGAACCAGATAATCCCTGCTATTGGGCCCTCTGAAGGATCGCCCAAAAGTAGGCAGTCCAGTGCATTGTGGGAAACATAGTCCTGACCTCAACGAAGTTACAGGCGACTACCGTGTATCCCTGGGCCTCTGGATGTTGAAACCACCAGTCCGCCAACCATCACCTTTACTTGATGCTGCACCTCAAGGGAACCACGCAAAACCTTATTCTGACATCAGCAGTGGCTTTGTTGTTGACTTTTTGCACCCGGTTTCCCACCAGCGCAAAACTAGCTCCCATGCGGCTCTTGTTCAGTACCTTGGACGGCCAAGACAACTTTGCAGTCAGCCTACTCGAGCCAGGTAAAATCGAACTGACTATCATAGCCTGGTGCTGGGACTTGCATCACCTTAACCCTCCCTGGGTTCCACTCAACTCGACCTACAAGTGACCAATTGTCGCTAGTTGTTTTTACAACTGAACGCAATGATACAGTTTTACAGTACTATTTTGCGCTGATTTAATTCTGTTTCTAAAATCTATACCCTTGGTTATACTTACCTGCTGGACTTCGTTTTGATATCTAAATTTATAAATAAATGTGCTTTCTTTTTATAAATTGCTGTTGGATTTCTTTCAAGTTTTGTCAATTACTTATCGTCCATGTTGGTACCCTGTAATGCTTAACACATGTTCCTCTGGTAAAGCTTGACTGCTCTTTGCCCTCTACCAGGACTGCGCTATGGATTTATTATTGTGAATCCAAAGACCATCTTTGGGGTGTTGTGAGTATTGCATTGTAAAGCCTGACTAACATCACCATATAATACTCCACCTTGCTACATTGCAGCTTCCTGTTTTTTCTGTGTCAGCACACTTGTTTAGTTTTCCCTGCAAAGTAGAAAGATTCCTTCAAGATTACTTATGCTTCCGCACATGTGTTGTATGAAGCCTCCAGCCAGGATCAATTTTCAGTTTTTCCCTACAGGTGCTACAGATCATCTACGTCTTCTGTCCTGTTTAATTTGGTTACTTAGCAACCCCTAGGACCCTGTGACCTTGAACAGAGACAGCTAAGCCATGGCATTTACAAAAGTTCTGAACAGGTGCCCCCTTGTTCCTTGGCACTTGTATTCTACTCCTTTTGGCGGGGTTGAGACACCAGAACCAATTCCCTGGTGTCTCCTGTCCCCAGACTCTCTTTGATTCCAGTTATTGTTTTTGGCATGGGAATGCCCCTGTGTGATTTTCTGACTGTGCTCCCTTGCCCAGAGTTACTCATCTGGAGGTATCCCAAATATTTTTTCTTTTTAGTGCCCAGCGCGAGCACCAGTCATGCTTGCACACTGAGGTATTTTAAGTGTAAAGGTACGGAGAACCCAGATTGGGGTTTTCTTGTCGCAAGGGGCACCTCAAGCGGATCTTCCTCTTTACATGGGTCATCTGTCCATGTACTGGTTCATAGACAATTAGTGGTGGTGGTAACATATCGTTTATGAATCTCTAGTACCAGAAATGTCTTATTCCTGTTGCTGGTAGCGAGCAAGAAGCCTACCAGCCTCGCCTTCCAACATTCTGCTAAAGTGTCATGACTGGGTCCTTTGCTGACATCCTGAATGGGTGGAGGCATGCAAGGAGTGTACGGTGTTTTTATGGATCTATTTGGCACGTGAGTGTGTGGTTATGGGACCAGTGGGATCCATTTTGGATTTCCCCTGCTAAAGCATGGTACAGGATTGTGGCTTAGTAACCACCTCCCAGAAAAGCAATGTATATTGCTGATATTCCTGAAGCTTTCTTGAAGCACCACAACACTGGGGTGTAGGAGGATGGGGACAGGCCTTTCTTTAGAAATCTAGCAGTCCAGATTGTTCCTACCGGAGCACTCCAGTTAGGCCAGTTAGAGAGTGAGGAGGAGAGATGGAGGCAGTGGTACACTTAATTAATGTAGGTGACCATTCTGGCAGGGTCTGCTTTTTGTCTCTCCCATAGGTGCTAACTCGAAAAGGCTCATGACGGTCAGGAGCGAGGACTTCATTCCTCATTGTACCTTGTTTTGTGTGCTCTCCATGGAGCCAACACTCATAATTCCCTGCTGTGGGACCATCGCTTAAAGAGAAAGATTATAGCTGCCTTGGAGAGGAAGGATTTGCAGACTGAGAGTAGCATCTCACATCGGTTTCAGAGCAGTGACAGTGGAATCAACATTCCCTGTCTGAAAAACTATAGGAGAAAGCCTTAAACTTCCTAAGATTTCCAAGACTTCTCACTGACTCATGAGGTGATCCTCATCAGTCTCATATACAGGTGAGATTCATGGCTTGTGTCGCTGAGAGCCAGTCACCTAGAGGTGAGAGGACATCACCAGAAAATCTCCAACTACCTACTGGATAAGAGCTGTGTGTCTGCCTTGGTCTGTCTGCCCTGCTGATAGGGGAGAGTATAGGGCACCCACTGCAGGAGCAAGTATACTCAGAGGAAAAGCCCACCTATGGTGACCTGGAACCCGGCACTGTCCAGAAAGGTGGCCTGGATTCAGTGACTACACAGGAGCCGAACCATGTCCTGGAGTGGGTCCACCTGCATCCCCCAATATGATCCTGGTGCACTGCGCTGGAGATGTCAAGTGGGACTACTACTACTGCTCATACCTGACCAGGAGGGACGTTGCAGGAGTGAACCAGAGTGCTGGAGTCAGTCGCCCTGCATTCTTCCATTTGAGCCTGGTGCACTGTGCTGAATATGCCAAGCTTGATATCTGCCTGTGGTCACCCCCAACCACAGAGGACATTGCAGGAGCTGACCAGAGTGTTAGAGAGGGTCTCCCTGCTTCTCCCTCTGATCCTCCTGTGCTGTGCCGAAGAAGAGAATTGCACCAAATCTCACGGTCCTCCTCATGCTATGTCCCCAGGACCTGTGATGTATGCTAGCACCACCTTTGACCTTTGACCTCCAACTGACTTACCAGTGACTTATGGGTAGACTCTCATCACAAGTTGGGGTGAAGTTTGGGCCTGAACGGCAAACCTAGACATTACAGCATCCTCCGTTGCATCTGAAGCTCCACCAGCAGTGCCAAGAGACAAGGCGGAGCCACGTATACGCACTAGGAGCACCGCTATGAAAAAGGTGATTAACAAGCACTGGAACTTAGTCTCGGAGGACATTGCCCAGTCCTTGCCACCTATGAATGCATTCAGGGAAGCAAAGAGCATCAAGGACCATGTGGTCCATTCCTTCTTGGCAGTGGAGAAGGCCCCAACCATCCAATCAATGTAGAACCTGCCACCGATCAAGGGACATTATAAGTGTGGCCAGTGCAAAGCATGCCCCACCACGATCCAGACAAAGAACTTTACCTACAATCGACAGACGATTGACTTACAGGCCTTCACAAACTGTAACAATATGAATATTATTTATGGTATTATCTGTCCCTGTGGACTACTGTACGTGGGCCAGACGCAGCAGAAAGTCAAGGCCAGAATACTCCAACACCAAAGCAGAATAAGATGCTCAGTCCAGAGGCCCCACTCGTGGAACACTTCTTTGCCAAAGGACACAATTCCGACCAACTACAATGGCTAGTTCTAGAGAAAGCTGAATTGGGGCCTAGAGGTGGTGACATTGGGTCAATTCTGAATACACGTGAATCTAAATGGATGATACGTATGGACACGATCTACAATGGGCTCAATGAATCAGATACAAGTAATGCCCAGTTAGCTTGTTTAATCACTGAATGACAATTGCCCTTTTCTTATTAGGGAGCCTTTGTTCTGTGTAACTGTCCCCGTTGATGCCATTGTAGAGGCCTATATTTCACCTTAAACTAACGTGTCAAGAACATTTCCTCTATACTATTGAGGATTCTATGTCTAACTGTAGATTTATAATGTTTTTACCCATGGTGTACATTTGCCTTTTATTTAGACTTGCTGAATTAACTCTGTGATCTTAATTGTTCCTTCACGTGTTATACATCTGCCATTTACTTAGGCCTAGGGAACCAATTCTGTTATCCTAATGGTTCCTTGACATAATATGACTGTTTGTATGCCACTGTATATTCTATGCTCCCATATATACATGAACAATGATGTTATAATGAACCTGCTCGTGACTAGAACTCTACCTAACAGGGGAGCAATTCTGCATATCTAAATCTACCCTTCACGCTGTGCTCATTGTCTTCCACTCGGTCTGGTATGTGTACAATATACGTAACCATCTTAGGTGTTTTCCACGTGTCCGCATTTTTACCACATAGCATAGGTATTTATAGACCTGCCACCCGTTTCAGTTTTTTTTTAAACTATTTTTCAAAGTTCCCTGATTGATCATGCCCCCTTTCTTCGTTTTTAGTCTTTCTTCTCATTAAATCTGTCGTGGTTACGCAGCATTCAGCTACTGCCGGCCCGCTGACGTCACACGCCGCTTCACGCGGCCCGTCCCGGCTTTATAGAAGCTGGGTCTTACACAACCCAGTTGATCCCTTGCTGAGGAGACCGACGGAGTTACTTGCGGTGAGTGCTATGGGCGTTTTACAGCCCACCCCGACCTCTCCCTCCCTGTAATATCACTTGGGCCATCTACCCCAACACCACGGAGAATAGTGTTAGCGGCTAAATTCCACGTTCTACCGATTCCGTGCTTACTGGCATATTGTGTTATTTACCGTCGTTTTTAGGTCTCGGCTAGCGAAGGCTGTGCTTGCGCAGTCTCGCTTGCGAGATTTAATGACTTGGAGAAGAGGGGCTTGAGCCCGCCTCTCTTCTCTCCTCTTCTCCATTGGCTGGCCTCTTAAATGCTGGTCAGCCATTGGAGAAGAGGTTTGTCTCTCCAAACAAGCCCCGTCCTTTTCGGATTCGGGGGCGTGTTTTTTCGATTCTTTCTCTCTTTTTAACGCGCCCACGTCTACGGCATGTCTTGCTCACGCTGCCTACACGCGCCAATCGGCTCTCTGATTGGTTGGCAACTACCAAATAAGCACTGTGATTGGTGGACCTTGTCAACCAATCAGAGAGCCTACTGGCGCGTGCAGGCAGCATGAGCAAGACACGCTGTAGACTCGCGTGGTGCGATGCTGCTTGCTTGCCCATAGACTGTCGCTTCGGGGTGTCTCTGCACGCTGTGCTCGGTGCTACAGCCCGTCTCTGCTCGCTGCACTCCCGGTGAAGAGTGCGGTGTGAGCTTGCCTCTGTCTCACACTTGGGACGGCTGCTTTATTATGTATCATTGCTCAAAGCAACCCCTTCAGGCTCGACGGTAACGAAGAAGTTAACCATGTCTGGGCATTTTACCACATCAGTTCGCTACAGTTTCGGTATTAAGTTTGATCCCATTCTAAAATGGCTTCTTTTCGCGTGACCAGAAGCATAGTGACATATCCACCTTTTGCCGCTCTGCGGCTGTTCCGAGCTCCCTGCTGGGGAACGTTCGACTCTATACCTTTCAGCCAAGCGGATGTCCCACCCCAAGCGATCTCAACGATTGGCGTATTGCCGGACGTCCGACCCCTCTCTGTCTCTGTGATTGGCGGAACTTTCACTACTGTCACTGCAATGTCCAGAGCGATGGGGGTCTGATAAGCAGCGGTAGAGAGGGGTCGGTCAGTGGGAAAGGAGGAGTAGGGGCCGTCCGCGGCCAGCAGAGAGGGAAGGAAGACCCCGGGCGCCCGCACTAAAGGGTAAGCACTCCGACGGGGTAAGCCCCCATTCTATACATAGATCGTATGCATTTTATATAAGGCCTCCGCAGTTATTCCTTCAACCCTTGGTCACGGCGAATGTATTTCTGCCAGTGCGGGACTAGACACTTGGTCTACGACATCTTTTGATGTACACCTTCTTCCCTTCCTTAGGTCGCTTACTCTGGCCCCTCTCGCCTTTTCTGAATGGTTATACCCCTCCATTTTAGCTTATTGCTCTGTAGTCTATTATAGACCAAAGCAACCTGGTAATTCCCTCATGCCACCCGTGTAGTTGAGAATGGTGTGGGGGTGTTGGCCTCTATTCAGAATCACAAAACCAACAGTCATGACAAATGAAGCCCTCATCAGATATTTAGGGGATAGATTAAGGCACATAGTGTCTAATAAACCTAAACCCCAATTCCGCCTGCAAAATCAGTTTCTGTGACACTTGAAATATGGTACTTGGTTTATCGTTCGAGCCTGTGCCTCGCAGTGTAATTTTCAACTAGCCACATTTTGGTATGACGTGAATTAAAGTTATGGTTGGTTTTTACTACATATGACTCTGGAAGGGGAATCGGTTGGGGAGCTGTGGCTTTGGGGATGTCATCTCTGGGCCGGGTTAAGATACAATTGAGAAGAGATCCCAGTGATGTCATTGGGTTCATCTCGGTTTGTTAAACCTATTTAATATTCAGGTGGTTGCTTGGTCCGAATGGGTATAAGTTGCTGTTGTGGTTTAAGGGCTCTGTTACTGCCGTTACCTGGACAACCTGGACATTTTGAGGCGCAAGGGTCTTGCCAGGATAGCATTATTTAGCTTACCTATAATTGATCTAACGTCCAGTCGCATTTTGGCTTTAATGACCCCAGTTATTTGACCCCTATGCCATTTACCTTACATTCAGTAGTGACGCCTGGTTTCAGCAAATTAAATAAAGCAACACGTCTACCCTCTTAGTTTTGGCTGTAGAATATAGAACGGCATCTCACCCAACATAAAGGGTGTCCGTGCACCTGTGCCAAAACCCAGCCATTTACTGTATTTTTGTCTATACTCAATCACCAAACCTAACTCTGTCTTGGATAATATTTAATTAGGTGAGGCATTTAAATGAAGAGACAAATATGTAGTGCTCTTTATTCAACCCGTCGCGTTTAGAAGGTGGTTTAACTTTAAACAGTGCCAGTCTAGGAGGTTGTCTCTATTTGATGCTCAGAATATGACCTTTCCAGACTGCAAGGGTGCACTTGCTGAACCCTTAACTGGCATGGTTATGTAGACCCAAATTGATAATTCTTAATTGGTTCCCTGTGAAAGAGCAAATTTAATTTAATTTTGTGGGAAAGATGACACCTGCCCAGAATTTTGTGCTTAACAAATCAGCTTCGGCTCCAGACCTCTAAATTTACAGTTTACATAATGTGGTCATGCCTTGTCTATTAGTGCCCTCTATATTTACACAGTCTACATAGAGGGTGGTCATGCCTTGTCTATTAGTGCCCTCTATATTTAAACAGTCTACGCGGAGTGCTCATGCATTGTCTTATCAGTGTGGTAAAACTGTGGAATGGACTTCCTCTACCCCTGAAAGATTTAGAAGATCCCAATCGTTTCAGACGCAAACTTTAAAAACATATATTTCAGCACTCTTAATTGGAGCTCTGCTGATCACTGTCACTTTATCTCTACTCCTTTCATATGTGCCTTAGCGCCAAGAGACTGCTCTACAGCAGAACCGGTATATGCAGAAGCTATTGGCATAGTATCTATTTTCCCTTCCATGTAATCGAATGAGAACGAAACAGTGCCTGTGTATCCTGTCTGTATATTAAGAGTCAGTATTATAATTATGAGTTGTTTCAATGCGAAAGCCAATTATTTTTCAATCCTTGTGTACTGCAGGGAGTGGTATATTAACGCGTTCAGCTCTCTTGCTGTGTCTGGAGCTCACAACTTGTAGCCTGTGCATAGCTCTCTGCAGTAGGCGCCTTTACCTGCTGGACTGTCTCCTTGCAAATAGACCAGCCATTGTCAAGTTGCACATAAGACCCTGCAGAAGGCAGTGCATTAGCCCGATGCGTTATAATGCCGGAATGGGAAACTAGTAGGCCGGGCTACTCTAACAGTGTTTGAAACCCTTGGACTCCAGTATACCTGGAAACGTCCACAGCATGTGCATCAACCCCACGAGTGGTTCAATCATGCCCACATACCAGGACTTATCAATGGACTTAAATAGAGTGTCGTCAGAGGGATTGGGGCCAGTGGCGTGCATGCCGCACACAGACCTCGGCGGCTTGTGCATTTACCCACTGAGAGATCTCAGTGGTCTGGGCCCCCCCTCATGTGTTTGGACCAGGGCATTGCTTCTCGCTCTTACCCACAGGGGTGAGATTATCGGGGCTCGTACGGATTCTTCTGGGGAGCTTTCTTTATTCCCAGTTCAGTTTTTATGTAATACTTTGGCCGGAATTTACACATTTTCCTAAGGATAAGCCAGCTGCGGCAAAGAAAATAATGGGATTTGCCCACGATCACACATCGGAAATAGGGAAGCACGTATCCGAATTTAGGATTTCTCCTAACAAAAATAATGTCATGAGCAATGACAATAGCTCTAACTTTAACAATGCCGAGACATTGCATTGTAAATGCTTGTTTCAGTTTGACAGTAATTGTTTGTACTATGTCCCACTCCGCATGCCGTTTCTTGCCTTCTGGCACTTTGCTAGTAATGCTGTCAAGTTTGGTGTTCTACGAGGTTAACATGCCTCTTTTCTTGACATGGACTTGATTTACGGTGATTTAATTCTGTACCGGATTGTTCACTGCTGTTTATTGTCGACCTGACCTTAGCCCTCAGTAAAGTTTTTCACTCCGCATACTTATCGCCGCCATTTGTCTGTAACGCTGTCGGGTTTCGTTCCCTATGTAGTTAACACACCTCTTTTTGGATCTAGTTTCGCACTTTTGACTTTAGACTCCGTAGTTAATACTGTCACTCTTGTTAACTTTCTTGTAGCCCCGGCATCACCATTTCCTTTACTTGAGAACACAGCATTCATGCTTCTTTAGGGATATATGCATGTTGCACAGTGTCAGCCGAAGCGTTTTTCTTGCCATCACAGATTGAGTCCTGTATGCTAGCTGTTTTCTTTTTCTCCTCTTTGATTAGATCTCCATTTTTCTCCCCTGATTGATTTGGGTTTCCTGATGTTCTTGAGATAAGGGTTTCTTTTCCCTTTACTGTTGGATCCTTGATTGTTCTGGACCAAAGTTTCATTATTCTCTCTGAGTAAGTGTTGTGATTTAGAGCCTTTTTAGGTCTCGCCTGGGCCAGCGCTTTAGCGCTGCTCTGGCGAGAGCTATAGAAAACGGGGATTTGGAAGTGCAAACGAGTGCTTTTCAGGCCCCCGACTACAGTGCATGTGCGCCGGGCGCACGCACCATTTGGCAGCCTGCGTGTACATTTCGCGGGCGCTTTGATGTTCTCAGTGAGCCGCGCGGCCACTGCGAACATCAAAGCGCCCGCGAAATGATTACTTTCACTTTAGCGGCCGCACAAGTGAAACATACCCTCTAATTCTTCTTTGAGCCACACCTAACCAACCCTTTCATCCTTACAATCTATCGTTCGCACCTACTTGGCAGACAAGGGAACATTAGCACCCCATCTCTACCTCACGTACATGTTTTTTTAACTAAGGCCATGTGCTATACTTTTGTGATTTAAAATAGGGTTCCCTTTTTTAAAAACTATTTCGGTACTTATATGCACTTTATACTGTAGTATAATCCTACACACTTCACGGCTTATTAACATGCATCCAGGCGTAATTAATTATTGTTTACATTGCTTTGCCGCGCAAAACAAAAGGAGCGTTTTGAATCCTTCTTTACCAGCATTGCAAGTCTTATCACATCAGCCTCCGTTACACATAATTGGCACCATCCCACGCATGCTACAATTTCTAAGAGCAGCCTCTGGTGTTTCTGGTGTGCATCTCTTCTCTGTTCACTGTCAGTGCACATCGCTTGCAGTTCACTTTAGTGCGCTTTCTTTATGTACACTTTTTAGTGTAGTCTAAACATACACACTTCAAGGCCTCCTAAAATGCACACTGCCGCCGTTATTTATTTAATCCCTTACTTTTTCGCACGCCTTCTCTAGACATGGAACTTTTATAACATCAACTTGCATAATATGTGTTACACATAATTGGCACCATCGCAGGCGTGCTACAATTTATATGGACAGACTCTCATGTTTCTTAATGTGCATCTTTTCAGTGTTGACTATAAGTGCACTTCGCGTGCGGGACACTTAATGTGCTTCCTATATGTACACTTTTTAGTGGAGTCTAAACTTACGCACTTCACAGCCTACTTGCATGCGCACTGCCGCCCTTATTTATTTATTACATCGATTTTCCGTACAGAACAAACAAAGCATTTGAAAGTTAATTTTTCCGGACATGCAAGCCTTATCGCACCCACCTGCAAAACATGTTTTACGCAAAACTCATCAACCCCGGCGCGCTGCAATGTTTGTGGGCTGTCTCTGGTGTTCTCACTGTGCATTTCTCTACCGTTAACTATAAGTGCACCTCCACTGCAGTTCACTTCAGTGCGCTTCCTGTATGTGCACTTTTTAGTATAATACAATCCTACGCACTACATACTCCTAATATACAAACTAGCTTTCGCTCTGTGCCTGTACATGCTACTACCATAGCTTGTATAAGCGCCAGCCTTCAACATGTTGCGGATTAAACATCGAAGTGGTGCCTTCCCTTATTTAGACATTTTGGCAAAGCAGCTACTTTAACCGCACTGCTGGCTTCTTTTATTTCTGAGGCCCATCTTCTTTCTTACAGTTCGCTAGGCTGCAGTGTAAGCTCGTACAGTTAGTGTTAATTTCTTTATATACAGGAATAGAATACTGCATGCCTTTAAAATAGTGACTACACTTACAGGCTCATATACATCATTGTTTCACACACACGCTACTTTGAAGAGCACTTTGCATTACTTTTTAATTTGCGCACTAAATGTCACTGCGCTTGCAAGTGTGAGATCGATATTACTGTAGATATAGGTGTGATATCACTATTACTGCAGATGTAAGTGTGGAATATCTGTTATAGCAAATATTGGTGTGAGATTGCCATCACTGCACTATTGCTGCAGATATAGGCCTGACATCACTATCACTGCAAATATAGGTGTCAAATCACAACAAGCATTGGCATAGCCAATAGGTCTCGCCTTTGGGACCTTATAAGTGTTTAGCCATGCAAAAGTTGCATAACTAAACACTTATAAGGTCCCAAAAGCGAGACCTATTGGCTATGCCAATGCTTGTTACTTGCTTATGTATAGCCTCCCTTCCCGGGTTATTCAATTGGCTGATCGTCTCCTTATTTTTTCAGGTGCCTTCTCACTCCTTCCCTTATTTGTCTACAAGCCACCAAGCCTATTGCCCCTCCGCCATTGATTTGTGAGAGGACCCCCCCTTTTTTTCCACTTACGGTAACTATATTGACTACGCCCACAGTAGTGGGACGTTCCTTAATCCCTTTCCATTTTTAGTATGGATGTGTTACACCATCCTTTGTCTCCCTAGGTGCCCTGCAACCCCACACCACCCACCCACTGTCCTGAGGAAGACACCGCTAGTAAGGTCTGGAAGAGCCTACACCGATACTGGGGTCAAAATGTCAACACTTTATAAATGCCACTCCTTTCAACAGTATTTGTTTTACTGTGGAATCATATGCTACATGGCAACTGTGCAATAATACTATGTACTATGATGAGTATGTGAATGATTCCTGTTTTCCAAGCATATGAAGAATATATGCTTGAATTGTTTGTGATCTCTTCATCATTATTTTCACTTTGTCTACTTCACTACCTCACTTGAATCACAGCCTTCTCCCCTTTTCTCGCTCATTGGGCACTGCAATGTTGATATTTTCACTAAAATGTATGACTTTTACTGCTTGTCTGAAGAAATGTTGACTTGTTTCAGTGTGATCAAACACTGTAACAGAAAGTTTTCTCTGCTTTGTTCTCTGTAATTTTATTCTATTTATTTCCTTGTTTCACACTAATGATGTTATAATACTGGGACCACCCCAATATATACTACCACATATACGCATGGCACCCAGAAAGGTCCACGCACCAGGGCCCCACACCGGAGAAGGTAAATATTAACGGAACACTGCCCCAGAGATATGTGGGGCTTAGAACTGAGAGTTTGGGCTTAATTTATAATTGCTGAAAAACAGTGTACCCTTAGCAGTCTGCCACGCAGGCCACAGATGCAGCCAGCTGCTTGCACTTCTCACTGTGAGGCTGCAGCTGTGACTGGCCTTCAATAATTGCTATTGCCTTACCTGCAGTCCCTTATTTGAACCCTGTAATCCGTTGCATAAACTATTTGTGTTGTAGTATGCAGGTGTTGTAATATAGTATTTTCCTTTTTCTTAAAGCTAATCCCCTGGGCAGTCATTAGTGAGTTCTCTTAGGCCATTGTTGAGACTCGACTCCCTGCCCACACACTACCTACCTGAGAATCCTTGGAGTGCTCACCTCTCTACCCTGAGAGTCAAGTGCTGAAAGGGTTGCTTCGTGCTTAGTTTTGAGTAACTGGAATTTCAATGGTAAAAGGTCTCAAGCACCTTGGTTGTAGCCCAGTAACCTCTGTGTGGCCCAGGCGCCTGTAAACTGTTTTGACATTTGTACTTAAAGAACGACTGTGATCTCCTTCTATAGACTGTGTCCTCCTGAAAGACATGCTTCTAGTATCCTTTTCACTGTGTGTTGGCCTTTTCTCTCAAGTCAGGTGCATCTCCTCCAGAAGGGTGAGGACCAATTCCCATGCACAGCTCTATTCACCAGGCATCTGGGCTCATCACTACTCAAGGTAGGCTGTCCTCCAAGGGATGCAGACCAGTAATCCCTTACTCTCTAGTAGGTAGTTGCTGCAAATCCAAGCAGAATACAGTTCTCCTTGTGGAGGTGGTACCCAGGGTTTCCCCAGATGCTTGTCTTCATAGCTCAAATGATTTCAACCCAAACTGCTGTGTGAAGCCTCACACTGGTATCAAGTATGCTGGCACACTGACCTTGGCTTCTACCCAGTATTTATCTTAGTTTTGCAACTGGCAGTGTGGATTCTAGAAATCCATTTCTCAAGCTGGTTTCGGGCAGTCCCTGACGTTTGCCCCAGGCTGGTCAGGCTAAAGTCTTTGCCACTCAAATTCAGAAGGATCAGAGAGTGATTCTGGATGTTCCCTGATAGAAGAATGTGAAACACGGGCACAAGAGAGAGAGAATGCCCACTCACCTACTATACATAACTGTTTGCAGTTACACCTCAGGGGACAAAAGATTCACGAACCGTAGAGGGGCTCTCACTGCACTTCCACTGTGCATTTGTCTCTCTCCTTCCTTTCACAGAAACCTGGTGTATTTCAAAGTACTTCTGAAATGTCCCTACAATATAAATTCCTGTCTGGAAAATTCTCTCCATCTTATGTACCATCCACACACGAGATCCAATGTAAATTCCTGTTCCTACTCAGTAGAAGACCACAAACACAACCCATGCTGACCCTAATCCACGCATGGAACATTCACAGTGCACACACACTTTGTGCATTTCCCTGCACACCACCCATAGCTCCTTACCCAAGTTATCAACAGGTATCTGTCTTTACATTACAGGTAGGCACAATTAGACTGCATCATATAGCCCCATTTTAACAGTGCATACCGTGGGTTAAACTCCATTATGGAGGCTAACACCTTGTCATAGGTCAAAAAGGTAACATCTGGAATTTTTTCAGTTTGGACCCCAATTTTCCTTAAAGTTAGATGGGTCTGAAATGGATGTTAAGATGTCTGACAGGTAATCTTCAAAGTTCTTTAACTTGCAACTTTGAAACTAGATGAGTGTTGAAGATCCTTTTTCTTGCAAAACCACTTAAACAAGTGTGAAAGCCCTAATTTTTCCATGAGATCAACAAAGCAGGCTGCATCTGGACCACGCCAAGTGCAAAAAACCCTTGCGGGACCACCACCCGAAGATACACCACCACTGAGCTTCAAACCCTGGACCCAGGATGCTGCAACAACAACTGCTGCCACACCTCTCCCCAGTCCACAGTAGGACCTTTCAGCTGCTGACTCTGCCTCTTCTCTACAACACGGCAGATTCGACACGCACGTCGACTACCACCATGCCTACCACAACCACTCCAGACCATCTCCACTACCTCCTGCTCAACGCACGATCTCTCTGCAAGCACAACACTGAGATTTGGGATACCATCACCTCCCTCACTCCTGAAGTCATCTTCCTCACCAAAACTTGGCTCCACGCCACATCCACAGCCGGCATTGCCTCAGCCACGCCCGACGGCTACAAGATTGTACACCAAGACTGCATGAACAAGCACAGAGGTGGAATCACCATAAGTCACAGGGAAACCATCAACTGCACCACCACCACCACAGATTACGTCGTCCCAATCATGGAACACCTCAACTTCCAACTTCAAACCGACAGCAAAACCACCATCAGAGGCACCAACACCTACTGACCGCCAGAACCTCACCTCAGTTTCTGCAACACTATTCCTGATTTCTTCACTCCGCTCGCCACCGACTCTGAAAATTATATCTTTCATGGCGACCTCAGTTTTTACCTTGATGACCCCAATGATATCAACACCGCCAACCTCTTCGAAAGCAGGAGCAACATCGGCCTCACCCAACTGGTTACCAAATCCACGCACACTGCAGGACACACACTTGCCCCAATCTTTACAGCCAGTGACAGAGTCAAGTACAGACAGCCATGTCACCGAGCTCACCTGGACCGACAATGCCGTCATCCACTTCGCCATCTCTGTATCCCTGGCACTGCCCCTAAATCGCCCACTATGTACACAGTAGCTGTAACACGATCTCAGAGAACCAATGGACTGATGCCCTCAACACCTCCCACCCTCAAACTGCAACCAACCTAGAACAGGCGGTCAAGAACTTCTCCACCCCGATCACAGACTGCGCTGACAGAGTCACCCCAACAAGCCCACCAGACTCAGAAAATCCTTGAAGCAAGCCAGTTGGTACACAATGGAACTAAGAACCACGAAGCACACCTGCAAACAACTCGAAAGGAAGTGGCGCACCTGCAAGGAGCCCACGGACCGAACAACATACAAAATTCCCCCCAACCTATAACACCAACTCCTGAAAAAGATTTTAATAAGTGCCCTGGCTGACCCCCATCCAATCAACCTCCAACCACAGTAAGAAACTCTTCAACATCGTCAGATATTTCTCCAGCCCCGCAGCCACTTAAAACATTATCACCCCTTCACAGGAACTCTGTGACTCCCTGGTGGACTTCTTCCCTGACAAGATCTCCACCATCTACTGAAACGTTGAACCCCAACCTACTGACCTCCTCAGCCATCTCGACCCCACAGATGAGGAACACGACCACCCGCTTACCACCTGTGACCAGCTCACCACGCAAGACACCACAGCCATCATAATCTCTGTCCACTTGGAAGCACCCTCGGACTCCCCCTGCCCCCAACACATCTCAACTTTGGGAGCAAAACCATCAGCAACCAGCTCACCACCATCCTCAACGCATCCATCATCACGGCCACATTCCCTGAAGAATGGGAACAGGCAGAAGTCAAGCCCTACTGAAGAAACAATCTGCCGACCCCAATGAACTCAAGGACTACCGCCCCATCTCTCTCAAGGTCTACCGCCCCATCTCTCTCAAGGACTACTGCCCCATCTCTCTGCTCCCCTTTCCAGACAAAGTCCTGAAGAAGACCATCAACCGGTGACTCACAGAACACCTGGAGAACAGCAATCTTCTGGACACTTCTCAATACAAATTCCGCAGCAACCACAGCACCAAAACCGCCTTGATTGCAGCCACAGACAACATCAGATCCCTCCTCAACCAAGGAAAAATGGCAGTATCACACCACAATCTAATTAAAAGGCGTCACAGCATTGGAATCCAAGGAGATGCCCTCATGTGGAATGTCTACTTCTTGACCTGCAGAACTCAGAGACTCCACCTTCTACCGTTTACCTCAGAACCCAAGAATACCACCTGAGGCGTCCCTCAAGGTTCATCCTTCAGCCTCACCCTGTTCAACATCTACATGACTCCCTTGGCCAATGTCGTTGGATCGCATGGACTGAACATCGTATCCTATGTCAACGATACCCAGCTCATCCTCTCACTATCTGAAGACCCCTCCACCATGCTGACCAACTTCCGCAGGTGCATGACGAATATCGCTGACTGGATAAGAGACAACTGTCTACAATTCAACACAGACAAGACAGAAGAGCTGATCTTTGGTAACAACACCTCCCACCCCATGGAAGAACACCTGGTGGCCCCCGAACTAGAACCCTCACCCACACAGACTAATCATGTCCGCAACCTCAGCATCATCCTGGACAGTAAACTCACTGTGAGAAGACAGACAATGCAGTCTCTTCTGCCTGCTTCCTCACCCTCCGCAGAATTTTTAAGTGGCTACCATCGACCCGAGACACACCCCCATACAAGCCCTGTTCACCACCCGACTGTACTACGGCAATGCGCTCTACGTAGGAATCACTTCGCACCTCCTCAAGAGACTGCAAACGATTCAAAACGCAGCAGCCACACTCATCCTAGACCTCCCTAAATGGACCATCAACCCCTCCCCCCCTCCCCCCCTCAAGAAGCTCCACTGGTTACCCAATCAGATGTTCAACTGAGCCCCCTGCAGCAGTACCATCAGCGCCTGGATACCCTTTCGGGGGGAAGGGGGGGAGGGGGGGGGGGCTTAGCCGTGCTACACAAATCCAGATTGATTTTTATGTGAAAACCCACATGCAGAAAACTTTGCGAACTTTGGCTAATAATTCTGGGGCATATCAACAACAACCGGCGATAATTATCGCTCAGCGCTCTTAGCGTGAGGATAATTATCGCTGGCTAGCGTGAATTTTTATCACTGAGATAGCGTGCTATTAGTAACGCTTATCTCAATAGCGATAAAAATCTACACGCTAACAGGCTAACGTGAGATTATCGCTGGAAACCCAGCGATAATCACACGTTACCTTGTTGATAGGGACAGGCAAACTTAGCCATGATATCCTCCTTCCATAGGATATCATGGCTAAGTCTGAAAATTAGCAGACGTAAAAAGCAGCATTAACCGCGGTTAGCGCTGCTTTTTTTGTCTCTAACAGGGTTAGCGACATTCTTGATAATAGGAGAAATGTCGCTTAGCGACATTTCTCCTATTATTTTACTCTGGAACGCCCCCTTTGCATCTCATTAGAGATGCAAGGGGAAGCGTAGAGTAAAAGGGTGCTAACATGCAAATTTGCATGTTAGCACCCTGTTGTTGATAGGGCGCTAGTTTTATCTCTGCTTTTTTGGCTTTTAAAGCCAAAAAAGCAGAGATAAAGCCCTTGTTGATATGCCCCATTGTTTTTTGCAAAAATAATGAGAAATATTCAAGAGAAAAGGTTTGCAGTTTCACACACCCACTAAAGTAAACCCGTGTTCTTCAGGAGTACAGCGCTGATCAAACTAGACAGGAAATCGCTTGAAAGAAATACGGGTGAAGCAGGCAGGTTTTCCATGTAGGTCTGAAGCCATCATGCCATCCTAACGAGAAATGTAATGTACCTCCATCGAGGCGGTGATATATGCGTGTATGTTCTTGTTTGTTCTCTCACTCCAACGCGTGCTCTAAATAAACTTGTCACCTGCATGTAAACTACACAGAATGCACCATCTAATGTAAAACACATTCTTACAACATGATGCCGTTATAGACTATCGCGGCTTCCCACCGACACAGCTGTGTGATCCTGGACACATCGGTTTATACCGCCATGCCGTGGCTGGTTTATTTGGGATCCTTACGGAGCTTAAAGGCGCAACAACCCCTCCCCGCACCGTTTTTAAACGCTATTTAAATGAAGTTGACGTTTCCACTAGGAACACGTGTGCTGGTTTCGGTTTGAAAACCACGTTTCTTAATTGGGAACATGTTCCAGGCAGCAAGCCAAATTGGATCACTTCTTTAAAGTCGGACGGCATTCCCCCCAATTGTCTTAGTGTTAATATTTGGCTCCCATCTTTTAATGCTGACAACCCAAGTCTCAGTGCGCAGATGGAACGAACACGGTTGAAGAACCAGCCGGTCCGGTATTATGTAAACCCCAGCGTGGCATCCAATTCAGCGACGAACGAGTTAAATACAGGATAGGGCAAGCTTTAATGAGCCAATCAAGCCAACGCCTGCAGCTCCTTCATAATCCAATGAATGACTCCCCAGACTCGGAGCATGTTAACCATCAACACCAGGGCAGCGCGCTCAGACGCCCGGACGCCCTCGCCACGCTCACCATGCGCCTCGCTTTTGGGGTCACGCTCTTTGCGCTCTGGGGTACGTACCACTGAAACGAATGCATTGACACAGCGTGTTCTGTCACCTTTAAACAGTTACATGTAGTACGTGAGTGGGGGAGGCGCGTGTGTGTGGGGGCTGCAGTAACTGGAGAGAGACTGTTGCATTCCAGAAATCTGTAAACCTTGGAGTACTAGTGTGCTAAAGGAAAATGGTGGTGTCAGCTGACCCCCCTCCTCCCCACCTGTGCCCAGGGTAACCGCTTTTAAATTAATTGTGGAGTGGGTAAAACTACAGCGAGGAAGAAAGCAGGGACGTGTGTTTAACCGTGACCTTCAGAGTAAACAGACCCGCGGTCTGTTATCACCACTCACGATGTGAGGACGCGGGCGCATCTCCAGCACCAAGGACGTGTTTTCGAAATTGGCAGAAGTGGAAAGAAAAGATTTCATTTGAAGCTGTGCTGGAAGAAAGATGCGCATGCCTTTCCTGCAGGGTTGGGGCATATGAGAGCCGCGTCATTGTGTGCCACCGTTTGTGGAAGTTTTATTTGATGTTAAATCGAGTTGTGAGCTCGCTGTCCAGTGACCTGAAGGCAATTGGCACTAGAGAACAAAAGTTGTCAAAGACTGTAGGCCTGTGCTTTTAGTCCAGAGCGTCTGCGTTTGACGCATGTAGAAGACCGTCGTTTGTGTGGTTTTTGCGTGATTGTGGGAGTGTTGGGCGGCAGTGTGCTGTTTGTTGAGTGGACCTAAGTTCCCCTATGCCAGGAGTGTTATTTATTTTTTGTTGAAGGTGAGTACTAAGTTTGCTTGTGATATTTGTTTGGTGAACAGAGCTGGTCGACTTGCCACAGTGACAAGTTTGATGATTGTTTGGGGATTTGGGGCTGTGCGCATGGTGAGTTTGGTGATTGACTTCTGAAATGGGTTTGTGCATCTGATCTGCAATGAGTTAGTTTATTTTTGGTGATGTGGGGTCGCACACATGCCTTCACTTTGATGTTTGTTAGTACTAGGGTTGTATACTTGCTCTCATTTTGATGTTCATTGATAGAGGTTGGACAGTTGCCATAAGTTTGATTATTTTTTGTGAAGAACAGTTGTACACTTGCAGTACGCCTGAAGGCTGTTTGGTGAAGAGGAGTGGTGCGCTCGTGTTTGATGTATTTGATGAAAGAGGCTTGTGCACTCGTCAGACTCTGGTGATTGTGCGGTGATGGAGCTGTACACTTAGCATTAGTTTGATTGTTTTTTAAAGTGGGGTTGTTCATCTGCAGGAAGATTGAATATTTTTAGTGCTATAGGGTTGCACTTTTGCCATCAGTTTGATGTTTTTGTTTATAGGGTTTGATTACTGTTTGGTAAGATTGGTTAAACTCTTGGAATGATTTTGACGAGTGCCTGGTAAGGAGGGGTTGTTCATTGCAAAGGGTTTGATATGTGTTTGGTGAAGGGCGGTAGTGAACTTGCCAGCACTTTCATGTTTGTTTTGGTGAAGACAGGTAGTTTCGAGTTTGATGATGGTATTGTACATTTATGATTACGTTGATTGCTTTGCTAAGAGTGGTTGTACACTTGAGGTGAGTTTGGCGATTGTTTGAGGATTGGAGTATCACTCCCCAGGCTTCCTTCGGGGCCAGACTGAGAAGCCAAGCTAAACCCGGCAAGATGGTTCAACCAGCCCCTCTTTCTCTCCCTTTTCTCTTTCCTCTCTTTCTCTCCTTTTCTCTTTCCTCTCTCTCTCCTCTAAAGCACCCCTGGGCCTGTTGCAATTTCCTGGGGGAGCTGGAGAAATTGGCAGAGACGTCATCAGCGTCCCCCTCCATAAAAACCAACCTCCCTGGGTGCAGCCTACTGGGAAATGCCCAGTGGATTACACACCCTCCGCTCCATCCAACATTATGAATCAAACAAATGTTTTTATATGAAAGTTTAAACTAAGGAGAATAAGTACCCCAACATTAGTTTATACAATTTAGTAATCATAAACCACCACACATCTCGAATTCTCTCAGTCCGGTGCACATGCAGTCAACAAGTCGTGTCAGTGCAGACGCAGGCTCCACAGAAAACCTCAGAAGCATGCACGCGCGCGGGCTGCACCACACCGGAGCTGCTGGAGGCCTCACACAGGGGAGTAGCAGAGGGGTGGGCGATCCGCCCCATGTGGGACGAGTTTTGGGGGCAGAGGGCGGCGGCCTCCCCCGCTCTAACCTGTGGCCGTGTGGGGCAGCCGTTGCGGGACTCGCCATCCCCTCCCGTCCGTGCTGGTCAAGGGGCGCGGCCGCCGGGCGGCAAAGGCAGTGACCGCCACGGGCCACTGGCCTCACAGCCACCTACCGCTGCAAACCCTCCTCAGGGCGTCTGTGTGGTGAGCAGAGGCGCAACTAGAGCCAAATTTCGGGGGGGGGGGGGGCTAAGCAAAAATTTAGGGGGGGGGGTGAATCTTTAAGCAGTAGGCAGAGTGGCGCTGATTTCGGGGGTGGGGGGGCTGAATCTAGGCAGAGTGGAGCTGCAGGGGCTCTTAGATGGGGTGAAACAACTGCGAGGCCTCATTAACATGCAATTGGTCTTTTAAAGACCTGTGAAGTGCTCGGGTGCGGCTGTGTGTGCGCCGCGAGGCTGTCTCATCTCGGGCTGCCACACACGACGGGGGGGAGGGGGTACTGAAGCCCTTTGAGTCCAATAGGTGTTGCGCGCCTGGTGGTGAGTGAGCGTGGCACTGTATCTCTGCACATTCTATGTCGGTATACATTATATTGTGTGTAATATCATTTTAAAATAATGTCTTTCGTATTCGCAGTGCTTTCAGTCAGCGCACTGTAGCTATGTGCCACTCTCCCCCACAACGCCAGTCAGGGTTCAGTTCCAAGACTGGTCATACACTCAGACACCTGCAGTGACTGGATTAACCAATCGAACTTTCATAATGTAAAAGAGCACCTCTCCCACTGAATACTTTAACTTGCATTTATTTTTGATTTAAGGCGCATGTTATATTTTATATGCATTGAACTGAATGTGAAATGCCTACAAAATAGTTTCGAAATGTTATGTTCTTTTTAGCCATGTCTCTGGTCCTCCCACCCACCGACTCACCCCACCCCAAGACACTCGAGATCAGAATAGCAGACTTTCTATGCACTTCAACCACCGAGTGAGAAACTATCAAATCCAGACTCCCTTCCAGCAGGTTGTGTAGTGAGTGAGACACACAGACATGCAGTGGTAACACAGCTCCAAAGACTCACGTAGGTAGGCTGGCTGGCCACGGTGTGAAAATGAGACACTTTGATCATATTCGGCCTCTCCTCATACAAGGTATGGGGCGAGACTCAAAACACACAGCCACTCACACAGCACCACCATCTCACATAGAATACGGAGTGAAAGTGAGACACGTGATCACATGCAGCCGCTTCGAACATGTGAAAGTGAGACGTGATCACATCCAGCCACTTCGAACATGTGGAGGTGAGACACGTGATCGCATTCAGCCGCTTCGAACATGTTAAGGTGAGACACGTGATCAAATGGAGCCGCTTTGAACATGTGAAGGTGAGACGCGTGATCACATTCAGCCGCTTCGAACATGTGAAGGTGAGACACGTGATCACATTCAGCCGCTTCGAACATGTTAAGGTGAGACACGTGATCACATTCAGTCTGTTTAGTACAGAAACCCAAAAGCCTAGCGACTTGCACAGCTCCATCACCTCACGCAGGCAATAAATGTGAGACACAGAGACAGTTTCTTATACGTCTGCACATACTTCCCAGATACTGACAAATGTCCAGAACCCCTCCTCTCCCGGGATATTAGTTGAGCCCTCACATTCTTACAAGTCCACCTTTACAGGCTAAAAGGTGAGCTCTCATAAGGTTCCGGCCACCTCTCGCTTGCTAAAGGACGAGTCATCAGAATATTCTAGGGACACCTCTCGCAGGCTAGAGGGTGAGATTACAACCTTTCATTTCCACATCTCACAGGCTAAACGTCTAACCCCCACAATGTCCCATCTCCACCTTTCACAGGCTACATAATGAGCTTTTACAATGTTCCTACCCCACCTCTCAGTCACAGGTTAAAGGGCGAGCTCCTACAATGCTCCCAGTCTGACTATCTGAGGCTAAACGATGAACCCTCTTAATGTGCCTATCCCACCTCCCACAGGTTAAAGGGCGAACCCTCACAATATTCAAATATCACCTCTCACAGGCTAAAAGGAGAAGACTCGCAATGTTCCAACCCCAGCTCTCTCTCACAAGATAAAAGATGAGCTCATATAATGTTTCAAGTCCGCCTTTCACGCTAAAGGGTGAGACTTCATACCATCCCAGCTCCTCTCGGAACATTTCAATACAAGTGAAATCACACAGCCGGGCCCTCTCCAAGGCGGCACACCCTCACCTTAAAATATGACAATATGCATAAACCGGAATTATTGAAGGAAAACAAACTATGACGATATCACGTTAATCTTTGAATAATTCTTTCTCTGGCGTTTCACAACAAGCCGTCGCGCGCACGCTTGTGTAACTGCGGAGAGCGGTTTACATTCCGCTCGCACAAGAAACGGAAATAATAGTCTCGCTTCTGCATACACACAACTTCCCCACACCCTGTGAGGCATCCACAGGTTCAGATAGCGGCGCCGTCAGCAGACGGCCGCTCCTCTCTCCCTGATCCCGTCAGGACCGCCGCTCTTTCCGTGGTCTGCGGTTTACCATTCACCAGTTCACCGCTCGTCTGGAAACTTCGGGAAAGGTCACAGTTTCCGACTCGCGTACATTAAGAGTCACACACCGGCGCCAGAATTCACTTTTTCCATTTTTAAACACTCGCTAACTTCAGCGTGGTTACCTTGGAGGATGTGGCGTTACGGCCAGAGCTGCCGACTTCGGAGCTGGGGAACCAGGGTCGAGCCTCGAGATCAGCTCAACATCCTGTGCAAATTACTTAATCTCCCAGTGCCTACCAAAAATGAATGTGTCCTTGTGTAACGCAACTGGTGCTCATCTACAGCAGGCCAATACCATCGGTCTAGTTGGCACAATTGCCATAGAATCAGTGGCGTAGCACAGGTGCAAAAGGCCCCTTCTCCCGGTTAGGTAGTAATAAAAACAAGCATTGAAAATGCAATAGGTCTCGCTTTTGATTAAGTTAAAGCCATTTGCTTTGCTAATAGTATTGTATAGCAAAGCAAATCGCTTCAACTTAATCAAAGGCGAGACCTATTGCATTTTTAATGTGTTACTACTTGCGGCAATCTGACACAGAAGGATGGCGTGTCACTGCTGATATCACTAGGCAGAGAGAGCTTTGGAGCTCATATCTCCTTGAGAATGGTTTCATCCATAATGAAATCACAAATGGCCCTCCTCCACACTAGAATAAGCACATGTGACCTGCCTACCCCCTGTGGCACTAGAACCGCCACAACCAAGTACATCAACCACAGTTCTCCATGGCGCTAGAACTGTCATATACAGAACACATCACGCCTTTCACTCCGTGACAATAGGAGCATCACATCTAGAAAACATCACACCTTTCTCTCTGTGCCACTAACTCTACCATTATAGAGAACACCTCATACCTCTCCCTTCCTGACACTAGAAGCGGCACATCCACAACACATCACAGCGGGCTGCCTGTGGCACTGAAAGCCTCCCAGCATCTTCTGCCCCTGGTTACCTGCACACCGAGGCGTGGGTCTCTGGCTTGTGTGAGGTGCAGGCGGGTGTTGAAAGCTATGAAAGATGGTTTAGGGCCCAGAGCAGCCCTTGTTTCACCTTTGTAGTGTCATCAGTATAGTAGTTATTTGCTGGGACTGGCTGAAGAGAGCTTAAGCTGTCAGTCTAAAGTTGCAGCAGTGGAGAGGTTACGAGAAATGGACACAAAGTGCCCACACACCGAGATGAAATGCTTAAATCTGGTGCAGTAGTCCGTGCTTACTTTGAGCCAGTGTTTGCAAGTGGGAACAATCAGCACTTACGTTTGGGGACTGGCTTCTAATTTTGCTGAACAGATGTGTGTCCTTAGCAAGAGAAACCTATAACCTACAATAAGCAAGAACTATTGGCTTTTTCAATGGTTGTTAGTTGCATATGATAAATAAGCAACAACTATGGCTTCCTTGTATTCAATATTGAAAATGCCTCAGTTCTGAAACAACTATTAACGTTACATCAAAGGCAGTGAAGGGTGACACTGCTGCAGAGTGAAGATCTTTTTGCCCCCCGAGGGTGAGGGCAAATATGGAGAGCCCGACAGAGACCCGTCTCAGCACCTGCTTTTTAGAACTGGACCCGGACCACTTAAAGATCTGGCTGTATTGTACAACTGAACTTCCTCATAACTTGACTTGTGCCCTGTAACCAAACTTCCTCCCACCCTGACCCGTGTCCTACATCTGAATTCCCTCACACTCCGGCCTGTGCTTTACAACTAACCCTGGGCGTAGTTTGCGTAGTAGCGCTACGCGTAGCTACGCAAAGTGCACTTCGCGAGATACGCGTAGCGCTACGTGAACTGCGTAGTGCGCTGGTCCGCACTGTGCAATCATTGCAAATGGCATCTCGCACAGTGCGAGCTGTCGTTTTTCTGCCGCTCGAGTAGATTTTTACTCGAGCGGCAGCTTTCTCAACGCGGACTGGTAGTTTCTCATCGCGAGCGGTCGTGAGCATACGCGACCACTCGCAATGAGAAACCTGACCTCCCCGCATTCAGAATCTCGGAGGTTTATTTTCCGCGATCGCCAACTTGATGTTGCTGATCGCGAACAAGGAAAAAGTCTCGCCGGGATGTCATTTTGATCGCTCGCGGTCACCAACTTGACGTTGAGGACCGCGAGCGAGCAAAAAATGCCAACTACGCTACTTGTTTTTGCACTGTGCTACGTGCAATTCGCGTAGCGCGAAGTAGCACAAACTACGCGAGCGTAGCGTAGTTTGCCGCCCAGGGTTACTTACAACCAAACCGCCTCACAACATGATCCCTGGCCTAGAGATGTACATTGGCACAGCCTGATCTGTGCCCTATTTTGGCACAGCCTGATCTGTGCCCTATTTTATGTCTACAATTTCCTTTTGGTAAAATCCAGTTCAACCGCATCCAGATTCAGTTCTTAAGCGGCATCTAAGAAATCTTGAAATAATGAATCTTTGTCGTGACATTTTGTTCTCCTATCCCAACAAATTCATGTTCGCAACACAGTTCCCTGGTGCTTTAGCCGATGGAAGAGCTTGGATGACATTAAAGTCTTCCTCAGAATATGACTGCATGAGTTTATGTTGCTCTTTTTCAAAGAGTTCATCTACGCCAGTGGTTTCAAGAAAATCTGCTTTATCTCAGTAGTGCAGGGTCAGAGATCTTGATTACATTCCTAACAAGCTTTTGCATAGCCACATAGTACGTGTCAAGTGTGTGCGTGGTGTGCACACTACAGAATGTGTCAACAGTGCGCCTATGACTACTGATGTTGTTGACCCATTGTAGTTGCGGTACAGCTGCAGGCTTGCATTTAAAACAGAATTATTGTATTTTTGGGTGGTCAGTGCCCCTCCTCACATGCCTGACAAACTCTGATTGCTACCGATCACAGCTGTGAGGAAATGAGGCGCCCTCACTTGTTCACCTCAGAGCACTGCGCCTGCTCCCGTAGCATACGATATAGCGCCAAGAGGAGTAAAGAGGAGCTAAACATTGAGGGGAGTTTCAGTACGCTGAGAAAGGAGGAGAGGTACACTTAGGAATAGGTGTGCGACTCTGAACACCTCCAGAGCCAGATGCTGCAAATGATTGTTACAAAGCTCGGAGGGTGCGCGTTGAAGCACTGCCCTGTGTGGAGGGTGTACGTGAAACAGCTGGGAGACACGATCAGTGTTTATTTATTCAACGGTAGCTGCCTTTCATTCAGAAGACTGAGCATGATGGATTGTGCGTAGTTTGTACAGTACAGTACGTGTCAAGTGTGCCTCTCGGGTTTAAACAAGTATCGGCATACAAATAGAACATGGTGACCAGTACGGGGTTGTTTGCTCTCCTCCACGCCCCGGTGACACACTCAGGAGTGACATCCTGAGTAATGACACACCTAGTAGTGATACATCCAGGAGTGGTAACCTCAGGAGAGACACAGAACTGACAAACTTAAGAGCGCCCTGCAGGCTGGACTCATTATGATGTGGCCTAACGGTTAGAGCGTACGACCTCGAAGCTGGGTAACTATGTTCGAGAGTCTGCAGCTAAACCTCTTGTGATTCTGGGCAAATCACTTCATCTCCCCACACCTAACAAAACATGGATGTGCCCGTCTGGAACAGCTGGTGCTTGTGCAAGGCGCCCTGATACCTCCGGGTCAAGTTCGAGCTATATAAAACTGCAAGACAAAGAACACGGCTCTGCGGACCCTCACACGTGCACTCACTGTCAGTGCCTCAGAGGTTCTCTCGTGGGGGATGCACTCTTTCCCCCCCCCCCCCTCCCCTCCACAAGTGCCTCTCGCTCCCAGAAGATTCACGCATTTCCTGCTGGTTGGTGAAGAGTGAGACACAGCTCTCACGTGACCAGGTCGGGGTATAGCGCCCACCAAGCGCCTCTCGGGTTTAAACTAGCATCGGCATACAAAAATATAACCTTGACAAGCAGAGGAGGCCACCAGTGAACTGGAGGCCCGTGAGCACCAGTGAACTGGAGGACGTGAGCGTGACTGTCACCAGTGCAGCCGGGCACACCAGCAATAAATTCAGATACCCAGACTAGGCAAAGATGAGTCACATGAAAGGCGCATGGTGGGCCGCGCACGCCTGAAGAAAATGCAGAGCCCTGTGCTGCAGTCTTCGAGCAAACCTTTTGAAATGCTTCCCACCTGTGAGCCCCATAAATACCGCTCTCATTGTCAGGGGTGTTCAAAGCCCCCTGCTGCCCTGCCAGTCCTGGAATCATCTGCACCCCCACACACCGCTCTGCCAAGAAAGGAACCAGGCACATGTGGAATTCCCTGCACTGAAGACGAGCCCCGATGTTCAGGTGGGTAGAAGCGTTCACTTCTGTGGGAACTGGCTGCCCGCATGCACCGCAGAGTAGAAGCCTTCTGTGAAGGGCCTGTGGCCTAACGGTTAGAGCGTATGACCTCGAAGCTGGGTAACCAGGTTCGAGTGTCTGCGGCTAAACCTCTTGTGATTCTGGGCAAATCTCTTCATTTCCCCGTGCCTAACAAAACATGGATGTGCCAGTCTGGAACAGCTGGTGCTCGTGTAAAGCGCCCTGATACCTCCGGGTCGAGTTCGAGCTATATAAAACTGCAAAACAAACAAGCTCTCTGCTTTGGCAAAGGCAGCCCCGTGTTTATAATTGCATCGCGCTTTCACTTTAAGTGAAAGCGCGATGCAATTATAAACACGCGGCTGCCTATGCCAAAGGGGAATGATAAAATAAAAGTGCGTAGCGGCATATTAGGAGACCCTGTCTCCCGCTGCCAGTAAGAGATCCAATCCCGCTGGGCATGGATAAAAGGAGACAGGGTGGCAACAAGCAGCGATTGACATGCCTTGCATGCAATCATGGCACTGCCTTCGGCATAATTCGTGACGCCAAACAATGCGCAAGAATCAAAACTGAAGGTGGAGCTGAGACGAGGCTTCTGGAATTGTATCGATTCCAAGAAGCCTCGTAAGACGAGAGCAGCACATGCGCTGCTTACGTCAGGCCGAGACCTAAAAAGAACAACTGTTTTTGAAGTGTAGAGGTCCCCTCACATCTTTGAGTCCTGGTGATGCATCTTCTGCAATGTTTATCGATAGCTACACCCCTGCTTTCTTGAGCTTTCCGAAAACGTCATATTTTCCTATATGCAAAGGCACTGTTTCACCAGGATTCCATCACATTTACCGTTTTAATAACATTTCGCGGATAGTCTTTCCTTCCTATCTTGCTTCCATTTCACACAGTTGGTGCTGTAGAAACATCAGACTTCCTTGAAATCCGTGACAGTCCAATCTTGTATTTCTCTTAGGTTTACAAACCGCACTTACCCGCCAAAACATTTTCTGTTTTATCTGCCTTTTCGCTGATCGTAGTGGTATCTTACTTTTGCCTAACGTTTATGTCCAACATTGCCATTGCATTTTCAAACTTCACTGAATATCTTATTCAGCACATTTTTGTAAGCAAGGCCAACCTGCGGGTATATTCGATGCTGGTAATCTGTTACAGCTACAATGGTAATCTGTTACAGCTACAATGCTGCCCTCTTCATAGTTTTGCCAGGTTGTGGTGGCACCTCCATAACATGTATGCTTGATTGGCAACTTGCTTAAAATGGCTTTGCATGGAAGACTCTTACACATGACACTATGGCGGCATCCTTGGAGACCAGGTCTCATGTTGGTATAGGCTCTTGTGAGGATGCTCTTCGTAGAGGGGCAACAGTTACTGCAACTTAGGTGGGAGAGACATTGTTGCCTCTGTGATTGACATGGAGGACCTGTGGTATGCATAGGCAGGGTCTGCTATGGTTTACTGCGTATGCAAGAGTCTGATTGGTCATGTGCCAAAGGTTAATGTCTGTAGTGAGCTTTAGGGGTGAATAGTCTGTAGAAACCCAGGCAGCGAGCTAGTGCAAAATACAGTATGCAGAGAAGAGTAGTAAAAATGCCATGCGTGGCCAGCTCATGTGGTGTGGGGTTGTCCTTGCCCCATCAGGGGGAGGGACACTAGCGTAATGAATCCCTCATGGGGTCCACCGCCTTGGAATGGCTTTCCTGATGGGCAGGAAGCTAAGGGCTGAATAGGCCAACACTAGGCTGACTTGAGTTACTCCTGGGCAGGTGCCCTAGAGGTTCCATGTCCCCAGGCTCTATCTGTAGCTCCGAAAAAGCACTATAAGAAGGGCTTTAAGTGGGCCGGGTCCTGCCTGTGCTCAGCACCAGCAGTTCTTAAAAGCAGGTGCTGGGACGGGTCCCTATCCGGGTTTCCATTTTTGCCCTCACCCTCACGGTAAAAACAAAATCTCAACTCTCCAGCAGCACCACTGCTCAAAGCCTTTGATGTAATTTCAAATAGACTCGTTTTAGTTCTTTCACAATCTCAACATTTTAGAACTGGAGCATTTTCAATATTGTATACAACAAAGCCATAGTTGTTGCTTATTTATCGTATGCAACTAAAACCAGTGACAAAGCATATAGTCCTGGCTTGTTGCACGTATAATGTTACTTGTTGTATCTGATAGATCTGGATACAATGACAGAAGCAGCACAATACCATAGGAGGGGCACACTATGCTAAGCACAGATTTTAGCTTACATGTTAGTAAGCCACGCCATTAATTTCATCAGCCCGCCCCTTTAAGAGACCCCCCAGTTTTTTCATCCCACTTAAAGCCAGGACCATAAGGTCTGTGAATTTGATGTACAGTGCCAGTTTTGCAATTCGAAGAGCTCTGCTCAGACCTGCAGGGGACTTGTTCCGGTGGCTCGCAAGGCTCGGGCTCCCACGGGATTGGAGCATGGTCCCCACTTCTGATGCATGGAGCAGAATAATCGCCAATGCGTGGGCCCTTTAGTGCCGACTGAAGGTCAAGTGGCTTCCTTTGTGATGGCTGTAATGTGTGGGAATGGCAGTTTTATGGCCTTCAAAGAAGCCACCCTAGAGACTTGTAAGTCCAAGTTTGTGCCACAAATAACTAGTGTAGTGGTTAGTGGGGAACACTTGCAATCTCCTTTATGAAGTGGAGGCTGCAACTTCAAGGATCAGGAAAAAGGCCTGACAGCCTGAGACACCAATACACATTCCCCAGTCTTCTCCTGCTACTTGTCATGCTCAAAATACCTTTGTGGGCCACAGACAGGAAGTGGCAAATTGCTTTAGATTAAGGTAACTTGTCAATAAACAGCCTCTTTATTTACTTTTAATCTAATTAGGGGTTCGTGCTAACTCCATGAAACTATTTAATTGTAATCAATTATAATTGATATTAATGGATGGTTAGCAATGGAATGCAGTTTTTTAAAAATAATGTATATATTTTTACTTAAGGCTTTGGATGGATATTGGGGCTACTATAAGGACAAATATTGAATTTGTATTCAATTAATCAAAATTTATTGTTAGGTTTAAGGTTGGAATTAGGGTTAAGTAAAATAATGTAATTTAAATGTAGTAATCTAGGTTTGAGGCTTTCACACAAATTTTTTAATTGATTTAATAATTTCGTTTGATTTACAATTATTAGAAGTTAGACTAAATACTAAAGTAACCTTCCATTTAATTTAAATGCATAATATTATGGTTACATTAAGGAAAATAATACAATTTTTCAAAATGTTGTTATAATTTAAATTAAATAAGGTTTGAACTAGGGTTAGTAATGTTAGGAAAATAATAATTATGTAATTAGTTTATATTAAAACTAATTAAAGATTAGGGTTACAATTAAAGTTAGATTAATTAAATAACACATCGGTATAAAGTAATTAAATAATTTGACTGTAATTAGAAAGGTGCAGGTAGCTGTAGATGTATGTTTTTGGGGTTCAGGTAGTGGTAAAATACATCACAACCACACCTTAGTAATATAATAGCGGTCAACTGTTCAAGAGCACCCAATCCTCTATAGCATGAACTCATTGGTTATAAAAGTTATAATATGTTTTCAGTGATGGAACTGGTAGAGTACAAATTTAATTGTGGTTCCCACATGATCCCCAAAAGGGAGTTCCCTCTCCCTCTATCTGCATAATCGTCTTGTTTGGTGTAATGCTGGAGGCGGAGAGGGCCTAGTCTTGGTGGTGATATATTTTTGGAGCCCTAAAGAAGACCCTCGATCTTACCACACCTGAGGTGTAGGCCTCTGTTGCCCACCCACAATACCACCACGACCAGACTATTCCCTCGCACTTTGATAATCCTGGGCCACCAACTCCAGTGTCACAGGATTGTGTATTATCTGCTTACATCCTGATAGGAGTGGACGAAAGGAAGGACATGATGGGATTTATTGCACAACTTTCACAACATCGAGTGGTGGTTTTGTGTGTCTTCATAGAGCTGCAGCTCACATGCTGACAAGGTGGCTTACTCAAAGCTTCACGCAGTGTTCTGAAGTCTTCAGGAAGGTTTAGTCTGCAACGCTTCTGAAGTTAGAACATTGAGTACCATAGAAACAGCAAATATATGGTATGAAGCACTACACGTAAATAATAAAGCATTGATGCATACCTTTCACCCCTGTGGCTTTTGTTTTGCTGTAAAATGCACTGAGAACTGCATGTGTGTTCTGCTCACTGTATTCTTTAAGGGTAGCGTAATTATCTCAGCATCGTTCCCAAACCACTAATGATAATGAATAAATGCAATGGTGGGTGGCAGAAATTGTACCAGATTATTCATCTCGTCAGAGTGGTTGTCGGACTCTGTTTGGAGGCCAAAGACGGGCTACTAGGCCACAACCATAGAAGGATTCTGTGACTTGGACAATCTTCTCCTCCTGCAGAGCCAGGCACCCTCTTTCCCTCTCTGAGCTGGCAAGATTTTAGGCACTGGACAGGCACAAAGCTTTTTGAGAAAGCTGTCCACACTTTAGGTCATGTCCCCTCTACTTTGGAAGACTGGATCTCATGCTGACACCAGCCATCGTCTCACATGAGCTCTTTGAGTGCTGTGGGGAGCACTCCCTTCCTTGGTCAAGAATAACTTGTAACTGGAACAAAGTGGGGTGCTTTGTTTTCCTCTTTTTATATTAATTTTCCCGACGTGGAATGTGGATCACCTGCCTAAGTCCTTGGAATCGTTTTAAGGTGGTTCCCTTTCAAATGCCACTTTTTGGCTGTAGTGCAAACACGGTCTGTGTAAGGGAATGAAATCTCAGCAGGTGGTGATGATGCAGACTCCAAGCCATAGTATCCAAACCATGGACACAATCAAATGCAATAGACCAAGGGATAGGCCCTGCATAGAAGCTCCTTTACCTTTAACGGAACCCGTTGACACATCTGTGTTCCCTAACACTCACAATATGACAATGCCCATGAAAATCTTACTAGCTATCCCTTGCTAACAAGGTCCTAATACCAGTTCTAAGGGTAGCCCTGCTCCCATCCTTCCACACTTCAGTGTCTGGGTCTCCATCCTCCAAGCAGAGCAATGCAAGTGAGATGCTTCCACTGTCTGGGAAAGCTGTATCCATTCTCCATCTTGTGCCATGAGAAACAGGTTGTCCAAAATAGATCCAAGTCGTCCAAACAAACATATTCACATTGCACACAATCTCACTGTCATATATGTGCTGCTCATATGCAATGTACACATATAATTGATATGCACGCACGACATAAGGACACAGCTCTGGGTGCCTCATTAATGGACTTTTACCTGAGAGGGGCCTGTAGGCCACACCCCTCTGGGACATAGAAAAAAAGGTCTGCTGAGGACTATGGTTTTGCAAAAATTGGTAAGCTACCGCACTATTCCAGATCAACAACCCAGGAAATGGACAATAGTCCATGTTGACACAGAGCCAGTGTTGCACCCTGGCAGTACCATGGATAGGCCTAGGCTGGAATGCACACGTTAGAATAGCAAGTTAACTATGCTGGTTAAAAGTCGGAGTACCAGTTTCACATGCAGTTGGCTCACTCAAGGCAGAAGCGCACACCAGTATACCATGCATGGGACATTCCTGTCCCAACTGTGGGTGTTTACTTTCAGCTCTACTTTTGAAGCACTGATGATCTGATTTAATATACTCTTCAAAAATACAAATAGCAGGGCTATCTACCTGATTCACAATGGAAGAAATTAATGTTTATCAGGGGTTATGTAGACTTAATGGCATTTAGTTGCAGCAGGAGAACTTAATTCAAGAACTTTGAGAATTTAACCAAGTGAATCTCAGTACTGATACCAGATGATCCAAAGGTCAGACACATTCCACATGAAGTGCTAGAATTGGAAAAATGTGCGAAAACTGATCTGCAATCAGATATTGAAGCACTGGTGAGGCATATTTATTCAACATTTGCATTGATGTCTTCCTTATGAGTCAGAACTTAAATATGAAAAGCTGTCAATTCTTGATTTAAAAAAAATAAAATAATGGCTATTAGGGATGTGCCCTTAATACAAAGCTTGTGGGGCAGTAGAGAGCGGGAAGCCATCATGTTTTTCTTTAGGTCTTCTGAGGTGCACATATTGGACTCTGAAGTTAATTCCCTTTTGAGGGATTCTGGAGTAAATTTCCTTATGAGGTTCGCGGGAATCAGCACTGTTTCTAATGGTGTGTCCAGCACAAGTGAAAACTCAGTCATAAAATGACTGGTTTGTACTTCGGAGAGGGGTCTAACCATGGCAATAGTACTTTTTTAAATAACTTGAGCATGTAAGATCTGGCCTTCAGAAAGTGTTGTGTTAATAACCAGTTAACGAGCCCCAAAATGTGCCATATCATCCAGTAGATTATAAACAAATTTCTCAATATGGGCAAAAAATATGAATTAAAATCCTTGTTTAGGAGACCATGAAATGGTCCCAAGCTTTTTTGATGCTAAAGTGTGTCAGAAGGCAACCGAAGACCTGGGCTGTATTATACTTGGGGCACAGTGTCCCTGTTTGTGCTGCCGCGCACCTTTAATGAGGTGCACCGTGCTCAAATGGTTACAGTGTACTGGATTACAGATAATGCGCTGCCCCTAAGTCAGCTGTAGACTTGCAGTTTTCCTAAGGGCAGTGAGTTAGTGCAATGCAGAGAGGATACTGGAAGAGCCATTCCATCCTTTACAGTGCAGGCAGCCCCCAACTTGCACTTTAATGGGGAAGAGAGATCATCCTGCAAGCAAGTGTAGTGGGTGAATGGCCCCTCCTGAAGGTGGGTGCCTGGGAGTCCATGGGATACCCCCCCCCCCCCCCTCTCCCTTTCAGAAGCCACTCTTGGGCAGGCACTGACTGCAATTCTTGACAGCCTCTTTGCCTCTGCTCCCATGTCCATAGCACGGTGCGGGCAAAGAGGCAAAGTGTTTCCTCATTATACAGATCAAAGAACATTTATGGCGGATACAGGGGTCGGACAGCAATGACCGAACAAGTGTAAATAGGCTGCCAAGTACAAAATACAATTGAATGATTCGAAAAAGGTTAAAATAGTGCCATTGAGGGTAGAAGACACCCCACTACCTTGGGTGCAGAAGACACAGGTAACCCAAAAGTGACCAGTGAAGCTAATATACAACACAAGGTATACCCCGGCACTCATGATATTTAAGACTAAAATATATGACACTGTTTAGTCAAGACTGAGGCTAAGGTTGTCTCTAACACAGGAAACACAAGAGATTTTGCTTCTCAAAACATTCATTAATTTACTTAAGTGTAAAAAAATGACTAGAAACGGTTTTTACAAAATATGTCAGGACTGACAACACTTAAAGCTCAGAGATATGGTTAAACATTAAAGTCTCTGTGATCGTGATATAGTGATCCAGTCCTTATTGTAGAACATGAACACAGCCAACACGTGTTTCGTCACATCAGTGACTAGCTCAATTCTCTGAAAAAGAGTGTCTTATGAAAAAATAACAGCTCGCCAATGATTCCACGTAATGGATCTGGAATTTCAAGTTCGAACTAGATTTACACAGATTAAAGTTATGGTGAGGGCCACTTATTCATCCTAATCCCAAACGCGAATTACACAGTTTATAAGGCCCTTAGGACTGGGGTTCACATCTTTAACCTTGCAGTTTAGGAAAGATGGAGATGGCAGAGATTAAAATTCGAACGTGGCTTCTGATGGACTGTTATAAGTCCGTGTCTCAAAAGTTAGTGGCGGACGAACCAATGTGAGGCCGTACTTATAGTTTAACACGGCTTTCTTGGAGGACTATGATGAGTACCGTGATAGGCGTGAGCAGCCTTATGGGAGGGTTGCAGCATTTAGCCCCTGTGAACTACTGTTTCCTCATTAGTATGGAGCATTGCCTCCATGGTAATGAGGGCACACCCTCTTAAGATAGTGCCTATGGTATATGAGAACTGGCACTCTCTGTATTACACAAGGTGCCACACAAGCATCTGCAACTCCTTCTGTTATACTACAGTGCCCTTGGGGTGCAAAAATGGCGTACCTTACACACCCGTTGCACCCTTTGGTTCTGTATGTAATACAACCTCTGATTTCTACTTAGCAGCCGATACCAGATGTTAATAATTCTGTATATAAACAATTTTGTTTTTACATGCTTGAGGGGAGCCGTGCGGGGAAATGGCAGATATTGCCTTAGAAGGTGGAACTTGATAACTCCCATAAACTGAGGAACCTAGGAGTCTTAGAAGATTGCCCAATTGTATCTCACAATATCGGTAGCAAAAATATTATCTGACAAATATTGTTTCCAAAAATATTGTCATTTCAGCTGCAGGCACGCTTGATTTGCGGCTCCTGTCAAATAAAAAAAAAAAAGCGTGGGCTCCCGCGCTTCTTTAATGTTTAGCCCCCGGGTGTGCCAGGTCCCGGGGCATACAGAATTTTTAAAAAGTACGGGGCCCATGGGTCTCCCCTCCTAAGGCTCTTTTAAGCCCTAGGGACCACCACTTTCCTGGGGCTAACTTGATAGTAATGGAGGGGGTTCGCAGAGCCCCCGGGAACCACCACCTCCCCGGGACCAAAATGCCATTTTTAAAGTGGGAGGGGGCCATGCAGCCCCCCTCCTGGGCCATATACGGCCCCGGGGACCACCCCCTCCTATATAGCCTCTCACATACCCACACACTCACCACTGACGCACCCACTCGCTCACCTACACAGCCACACACAGTCACTTACTCACCCCTACAGTCACTCACTCATGCAACTGCTCACACACCCGTAGAGCCACTCAGACACCTACTCACACATGTAAAGGATTTTATTAAACAATAAATTATTACTTACTTACCTACTCACACATGGATACACACAGTCAAACGGCTAATGCCATAATATATGTTAGAAATAGTTTCACTCATTAGTAGTACACCAAGTATATTCATTTCACTTTTGTAGTGTCTTAGTGTATATATATATTTAACACTCAGAAGCTTTTGGAAAACACTCACACTTACTGGATGATGTAATCAGTGATGTCACTGACCACGTCATGAGTGATGTAATATGTGAGGTCATAAGCAGTGCATTGCAGGGGTGTAAGTTATAGTTAGCTCAGGTAACTATAACTGCTGAATTTCTATGGTTTTGTACGAGTGCAATGTGAGCCTAACTATAACGTCCATGTCACCTTTGGTTTTTTTTTTTTGTGGATAACCAAGTTTTCTTTTTAATTCTATTTCCTAACTATAAAGAACCTGTAACCTTTTTTTCAGTGAAAAAAATATATATATTATAAACACACAAAACAGCCTTCTTTCTGCACACAAAAAGAACGTTATACATCGGACTTCAGTGGTACCAGGCACTTTATTCAGTGCACGGCTGTGTGGCAACTAGCTTTAAGTCCTTATGTCCGGACGCATTTCGGCTCAGGTTGAGCCTTGTTTACAGGTGAGCCATCCCTCTGATTGCAGCATTGCGTGACTTTATACGCCAGTCAAAGACTACTAGATCTCAACATAGCCTTAAAGTACTACAATTCCCAGGATGCACATTAAAATTATCTTTGCTGTATTTTGTTATTCCTGCAGTTCGATTACCCTTTAGTAGTCTTTATTACAGAGATACTGCAGTCTTTAAACTTCATATATTTTTACATGCAATGCGCTGATTATTTAGATCATAAATTAGCCATGTCGCCACAGTCGTAATCATCTCATACAGCACCCGCATACCTTGAAATCATACTTGAAAGACCAGTGTCCTTTATCACTCCCTTGCCCACTGTCGCCTCAAATCAAATGGTTGTAGTTCTTTTGTCTTGGTGTTGTGCGGGCAGGTCAGGCTCCCATAACATTTAACTTCCAACACACTTTTCCTCCGCAAGGGAGCCCTGACCTCTGCAGGGTGGCCTCAATTTCAGGGACAGAGCACCCTGTGTGTATCCAAAACAGCCTTCTTTCTGCACGCGAAAAGAACGCCGCCCACCAGACTTCAATGGTACCAGGTACTTTATGAAATGCTTGCTATAATTCCTAAAGTCCTGACACATTTCAGCTCATGTTAAGCCATGCTCACAGTTGAGCTATCCCTTTGATTGTGGTGTTGCGTAACTTTATATGCTAGTCAAAGACTACTAGATCTCAATGTGGTCTTAAAGTACTACAATCCCCAGAATGCAACAAGTGAACAATAGACTGGCGGGATCATTATTGCCTCATCGGACAAGTAAGACACTAAAAACGTAGCACAATATGAAATTGATTTCTGGAGGTGAGAATGCGTTTCGTGTTTTACGCAGATGGGGCATAAGTTAAGTTGTGAAGCGATTTTAAATTGGAGACCAGGACAACATGGACGCCATTAATGAATGTATATTTGAACGAGTGGGTATTGAATCCAACAAAGTCAGGATCATTTTGAAATATGACTGCAGATGTTTTACTAAGCCAATTTATGTCTTGAGGTGTGGCAAGCCATGTGACTTGGATTTAAATACATTTTGATGTTTAAAAAGAAACTCTCCTCTTTGTCAATCATGTGACTAAGACCTGCACAGGGTTGAAATCCGTTATTATGGACTATCTGCTGGATTAAAATGCTTGTTGTAGAATACCGGCTGGTGGGCTCATTTTTCACTCTTAAAGACGAGAACGTGTTTCAGTTGGATATACATAGATAGATAGATGGATTTAAACATTAAAGGAGCTCTTCAATAAGCCCAGACCTCTTGGGGGAGGAGTGCATCGGCAGGGGGAGCAAACCAGCCCAGGAATTCAAACAGCAAGGAAGTGGAAGCGCACACACCGGGCAAAAAGAAAGGTACCTGTTTATTCACCACACCAGTCCTGTTTCGGCCCAGGTCAATATATATTTCTTTCTATATAGTGTGATTTAATCATGTTTTATAGTAAGTGTTTGCATATGTTTACTAAATTAATAGGAATGTTCATATATGTAATACTTTTGTTGAAGTCAAACACTTTCCCTAGGGTTGCTTAGACTGGAGTGGAATAGTAAATCTAATCCATCCAAAGTCAAGTACTTTCCCTACTGCTGCTTAGACTGGAGTGGGAATAGTAAATGTAACCCCCTCCGAAGTAGAACGCTTTTTTCCTACTGTTACTTAGAGTGGAGTGGAAATAGTAAATGTAATCCTTCCAAAGTTCAACACTTTCCCTATTGTTACTTAGACTGGAATGGGAGAAGTAAATCAAACCCCTCTGTAGTCCAATGCTTTCTGTACTGTTGTTCAGACTGGAGTGGGAATAGTAATTCTAACTCCTCCAAAGTCCAACACTTTCCCTACTGTTACTTAGATTGAAGTAGGGATAGTAAATGTAACCCCTCTGATGTCCAACACTTTCTCTACTGTTGCTTAACCTGGAGTAGGAATACTGATCTAATTTTTTCGGAGACCAACCGTTTTCCTAATATTGGTGAAATCGTTTTTGTATTTATTTTTTATAGTTAATATTGGTTTTTTTTTTATTTATTGTTTATTATTTGTAGTAAATGTGTGCTTTTTGGGTTCTAATATTTTGTATATTGGTGAAATGAATTAATGTGTTTTATTGAATTGTTCTTAATTTTAAGCTGATTTTTATTCGTGTGTGTGTGTGTATATATATATTCCCCCGTTATAGTTAGTGCAGGCAACTATAACTCACGCAACCGCAATCCTCTGCTGATGCTAATACTGTATTTAGACACTTATTTGCCCATGTCTTCTTCCATACATTTTTAGCTATACATATATTACAAATATTTTTTTTTCATAAAGACACATATGTCATCAGCAGAAGATTGCGGTCGCGTGAGTTATAGTTGCCTGCACTAACTATAACGGGGGAATTTCATTGGTTTTTTATCAGTAAAATTTCCGCTAACTATAACATGTGTGAAACCTATGGTTTTTTCAGTGAATTTGCAAGGTTTTTTAAATGCTAATTCCTAACTATAACGTGTGTGAAACCTATGGTTTTTTCAGTGAATTTGTACGTTTTTTTAAATGCTAAGTTACTTTACGCCATTCGTGGCGTGCGCACCCACTTAACGCAGTTCGTTCCGTGCGCGCACGGTGCGCTTCGCGCACCGTGCGCGCACAGTGAGCACGCGGTGCGCTTCGCGCACCGCGCGCCCACTTTACGCAGTTAGTGCCGTGCACGCACGGTGGGCACGCGGTGCGATGACAAAGCAAGAAAGCACGTCAACAAATCTGTTTCTGCTTTCCTCCGTGACTATGGTATGTGTGCCATTTACCACAACAACTTGCGTTATGACATGCAAGACATTTATAGAGGAGATGGTGTGCACTTCAATGATGAAGGGAACAGAGTCTTCCTCTTGAACCTTAGACTCTGCATCGGTACTTACTTGTAGGTACCACTAAAAAATCATTTCATAAACACAACGGCTCTTTTTAGAGCCCCCTAATATCTAAACACTTAAATCTGATTTTCATTTTTTTTTTTCTACCGTACGCTTACCGTAAGCTTACCGTACGCGTACCCCGTGATTTTTTTTAAAATCAATAAATGTTTTCTTTGTACTTTACAGTCCTTCTTTGACCCCCTCACAAATGTAAGGGGGTCTGTAACTCTCCTCATTGCCCCCTTTCCTTGTTTTCACTCTTTTTTTTCAGAGTGAAATACACAAAATGGCGGCCGCCGCTTCCTGGTTTCGGCCGATTCGAATGTTTACTAAGATCTAAGAGCCAATCAGAATCGCGCTCGCGCACGCCACCGTACGCTTACCGTAAGCGTACGGTAAGCGTACCGTAAGCGGGCTCAGATATATATATTGATTTAAAGGCTATTTTCTCAGAATCTACTGAACAGATTTACACCAAACCTACAAAAGGCACTTCCTTGACCTAGGGACTACCTCTCTGCCAAATTTTGAGTAATTCTGTTCAGCCGTTCGGGCTGTAGCTCGTTCTAAAGGTCCTATGGAAAAATGCATGGGAAAAACGCGTTTTGGGACCCCCCTTTTATCTCAGCCCCCGCTTGACGGATCCCCCCGAGACTTTCAGGGTAGGAGCGGAGCGTAGCGCCCCACCTATTTTGAGAAATTCGCGAGGATTCGTCGACCGGCGCCAAAGTTATTCAAAATAGAATGTTGAGGTTTTCCTATGGAAACGTGGTCCTAACTATAACTACCTACTGGCGACCGCCAGTAGGTAATATATATATATATATATATATATATATATTTTATGTAATAAATATCTCATTTCCACAAACTGCTGTATATAAACTAGAAAAACAAAAAAATTCTATTTTTTTTTATTATTGATTTTGATATTGTCAACTACCTTTATATTTTTTTTGTTTTTTAAAGATGTTTTTGTAATTTCCATCACAAGTATAGGAACACAATATTGTGGTAAACAATATTTCAACACAATATTTTTGTCAGCTATATTGTTTAACACAATATTATGTCACTGATCTACTCTAAGGGGATTGAATAGTGTCCTTGTTGCAAAGCAAATTCCTTTCTGTGGCGGAGAAGGAGTTTTGTACATGTCCCGGCTGTCAGCTATACCAGTAAGCAAGCTACATAGGACCAAAGTGATGGGCTTGTTGTGGCCATCTTAAGGAAGAGTAAATGGTGACTTTTACAGCCACTTGAGGTTTGGTACCTTGTGGCAGTGACTGGTGAATGCCACCAGCCTCATGGTTGAGTCACATTCTACAGGAAGGTTATTTAGCTACTTTGAGGTAGTGACTATGGCGAGTTTGCCTAGTCTCGTGGTTGGGGTAGACCGGCAAGGTTGTTTTTGTTGTGACCCTCCCCCATCAACTTTGTGCTGGCAGTGGCGAAGTCATATGCACCAGACTACAGAGCTTGGTCTTTTTCCATGTGCCCTGTGACTCAAATGGAGGTCGCCTGACCGATCCATTCTTTTGTCTTGGGCCTTCATTTTATTTTCCCTTCCTGCAAGCTGGCTCGTGACTCTCCTGTCTCTTGTGAGATGTACTCCTTCCTGAGTGTTCAGAGGGGCAAAAGTCAGTCAGGGTAAGTGAGACAAACCGACAAAATGGTGCATCTCATCTTGGGGGTTTACAGTGACGGAATGTCGAAGAAACACTGTTCACAGTCTGACTAACTAGTAACTGCAGCTCATTTCAGGCACACTGACCAACCTTTGCGACTCTTCATGCTGTCGAAGAAGTGTATGCTTGCTCCCTGGTCGTACTGGAACAGAAAATAGGCCCGGGCACCAAAATAAACGTGGCCATTCATAGTGTATTAGATGGCTAAAAAAGTGGCCCATGTTTGCACATTGGGGCAATTTTGAACTTATAAAGACACGCTGTAAAACTGTTTTGCACGGTATGGAAGGCTACATGGATCTAACCTTGCTGCAGGCAGTAATTATTTTAATACCAAGAACTCAACAGTAAAAACCGGGCCAGCAGACCTTAAAACGGGCCCATAAGCAGCCAGAAAACCATCCCTCACATTGGGCTGTCAGACCAGCTCTTCCGCAGCATCGGCCGGCATGGCTCACGTTGCGAGGGTGGGCCCAGGGGAAGGAGGGGTTGCGCGGGGCGGAATAAAAAAAAAAAAATCTTATCTTGAGGCAGGTCCCAGTTGCTGCTCCTACTCTCCTGTCTCCGACTACGGGAACAGGAAGCAGGCAGCCAGGCTCCCTCCTTTAAGCCAATCACAACGCTGCAATGCAGCGTTGTGATTGGTCTGAGCGCCGTGACACTGCACTCAGCCAGGAGCTGAAGGGGTGGGCTTGTTCTCCATGCCGGCTGTAATGCAGCCTGCATGGATGACGGGGAAGTGCGCATGACTGGTTTGGGCGGCCCGAGAGGGCTGACCAAACAGTCATTGCGCACTTAGGAGTGGGCAAACCACTCCTCCCCTGCCCTGCTCCGTGAGCAGAGCAGCCCTGCCCGCAAAGCAGCAGGACACGTCACGAAGCATAAAATGATAACTTAAAGATATTATCATTTTATGTTTGTCTTCTTAACACTCAGGGCACAAGTCCTAAAAAAAAGAAGTGGTGGGACGCTCCAAGTTAGGTGGTGTCACGACAGGAAGTGACGTCACGAAAGGTAGTCCCCTCTTATGGGAGTCCTGCTTCACTTGGGGGGCCACGTTAACCCACTGTGGAATGTAGCGTCCTTCTCTGTGTGTTACCGCCTCTAATGCAAATAACGTTATTTTTAAATAGCTGTTTGGGGACTTAAAATTAAACACGTTTCCTTTTACTGGGGATGTACTTTTTATGTAGGAATGTAAATGTAATTTTATTTCTGAAAGTTTTATGGTTGCAAGCCGATTTTTAAAGACCTTGAGGTGCTGAAATGCCCGTGCTTTTTTACCATCCTGAGAAAGAAAGTTACTTTTTTCACTGTCTGTGCTAACAATCGAACAGCCAGTGGATGTATTAAATTGCATGGCAGGGCCGTGTATGAGAGTTTCTTCTTAACAGAACACCTTGTGTGTCCCATCGCTTGCTGCAACCCTCCCCCCATACTTTTGTGGCCTCTTCTTTTGTCGACCTCTATTGCAAAACAGTGGCTGGCTGATTGGGTGTCAACGCGCTCCTGCATAACAAAGGTTACATGGCGATGGGGGCAGGTTCAAAGGGCAAAGCAGAATCTTGGTAGGTAGCGCATTCGCGCGCTACACACGATTGCCAGCCAGCCCAGTCCTTGGGAGATCGGCGGGGTAACTCCATCATTGAAAGTCCAGCTTTTGGGCAGGGGGGACGCCGTCCACCCGCGTGGTACCCCGACTCGAACCCTGTTCACACTGCTTAAAAGCATTCGGACAACTCCTCCGCCACGCCCTATAGCCCAATCCGAACCCGCACGCTCTGTCTAACAGGTTACAGAGGCGCAACTAGAGCCAAATTTCGGGGAGGAGGGGGGGCCTAAGAAAATATTTCGGGGGGGGGGGGCTGAATCTTTTAAGCCATAGGTAGAGTGGAGCTGCAGGGGCTCTTAGAAGGGGTGAAACAGCGAGGCCTCATTAACATGCAAATGGTCTTTTAAAGACCTGTGAAGTGCTCGGGTGCGGCTGTGTATGCGCCGCGAGGCTGTCTCATCCCGAGCTGCCACACACGACGGGGGGGGGGGGGGGCTGAAGCCCTGTGAGTCCAATGGGTGTTGCGCGCCTGACCGGTTATTCATGCACTCGTGGGCGGTGGTCGGGGCATTTCCAGGCTGTGATAGATGTTTTCTCACAGGCATCCCCTGCACAGCTAGTCGAGCACTGCCGCGCGCTCGGAATAGTCCCTTTTCTTACACATTCACCTGTTCCTTCCCAACAGAGCTCCGTGGGTGTTCGATGCAATGCTTGCAGATGCTGATGCTATGTTATTCATCTGCCTCACAGGGCCAAACGACTGCGTTGGACAACTGAACTGAAATACAGCATGTAGTACCTGAACATGCTACGCACTGTACCACAGGCCCCTGTCCTTGATGACTGCCACAGTCTGCTTCAGAGATGTTCACAATCGCTGTTTGAGCTATCGCTTTAGGCTTTCAGCATCAGAGAGCTAAAGCTTTATTCAGGAAGACCTTTGTTGAGTGCAAACTAAGAAGGGGTAACAACAGGACGCCATATCAGTAGGTCTTGTGTACTAAGCAGCCGAAGCTCACCTGAGCTAGGGCTGCACACGAGTTAGTTAAAAGAATTCGCTATTCAAGAAACACGTGCCGCTGAGCCTGTGGCCTGTGTGTAGGACTGGGTGCCTGTGTGAAGAGCCTTTAATGATTCTGTGTGGGCCCTTACAGTCCAATCCCTTCGGAGACCCCTGCTTGGCAGGTACCACCATTCTGAGATTTGCGGTTCTTGCCACACCCCCTCGTCTTCTCCTGGCGAATGTGAGCGGGTTACATTTGATGGAATTTACCTGATGAAAACAGGCAGTAAATTGTAATCAATGTGGTAAATGGTGCGGAAACCCCCCAGAAATATGCATGAAATTCCTCATTTGCACCAGGAAAACGCATAATAAGGGGTATTTATCATACCTGATATAACACCACCCCTCATGATATCGATATGTACTGGGTGCATTAAACACCGCACCCGGCATCCTTGGAATCGGCACCTATTGTTTTACAGGAAATCTAGCAATCGAGATCTCGAAATCCTTATTGAATGCGATGAATGTACGGTTTTACTCCAGTTGCGATAACATTCGATACACACCCTGCTGTACTTCTCTCTGCGTCAGAGAGACGCGTGAATCCCTTTAATAATGTAGCGCCTTCGCACACTGACAGAGCGGGCACTGCCTGGATTTCCCGTCTGCTCTCCCTGGCGTTCACATGACCCGCCATTTCCTCTGGGCAGAGCCCAGGTGTTTGCACTTCACGAATTGCTTAGAGAGCAAACGATACCTGGACAAGCAAACCGGGCTGTCATGGAAAGGGATTTGTTACTACTCAGGGGAACCGTTCTGCGGCTGTGGCGCATGTGGGGATATGGAAAGTTAAAGCATTTGTAGGTAGCCAGGTCTTAATTAATCCAAGCAAAGCAAACCCTTCTTACCTTCAATGGTGTTCGTGTCTGTCCGAATGGAAATATGGAGCTGTCATATTTTTAATAAATAGAGGCAGGCCCACCGGATCCGCAATCAACACACAGTTGAAGGGTGACTTTTAGAGGCAGTTGGGGGCTGCTGTACCTCCTTCAGCCCTCCACAACACATGTAAAATGCATATTTTATTAGCAGGTCAGGTGGTGAGCAGAGTGACCTCCGCCATGTTCTTTTCTTTTATTTCCTGTTTTGTTTTTGGGTGTCCTGGTCCCATCTGGGGCACTCACAGCCTGATCCACTTGTAGGGGACTGCAGAAGAGACCCAAGGCCCCTGTGCCTCTGTCTGCTCCCTGCATGTCCTCCCAGTGGTGTGGAAGCTGGCACCATTCTCTTCTGCTGGGTAGGAGCAGGCTTTGTTCCTGGCTCCTGCCCATGATGGAACCAGTCTTGATTCCCCTGCCTGCAAGGAGTGCAGGAGGGAGGAAGAGGGCTGGCACAACCCACCACCAGACACGGGCACTGGGAAGGAGCAACGTGCCCAGCCAGTTGTGTTTTTATCAGTCCCTGGGAACTAGAGCCCACGGGGCCCATGGACGACTAAGCAATGCAGTGATTTTCTTTGGTTTTCTTCACAACAGCCCCCAGGGAGATGGAAGACTGAGGGCAGAAATTGTCCCCACGCACGCCCCCTCCGCAAAGGGAATTATTAAAATAAAGATACGCTGACCCCCGGTCCCAGCCCCAGCCCGGGGGTAGTTGGGAAAATAGCAGCAAAGTGCCACACACTTGGTTTTCAGGCTTCTTTCCTTTTTAAAAAGGTGAACCTTCAAATAAGCATATTTCTGGCACCGTATGGCTAATGTTCTTAATCTTGTGCTTGTTTTGTTCCTGGCGGTCAGCCCTAGCCGTACAAAAGGGGGTGGTGATGGACGGAGTAGCCACCAGGAGCATTTTCATCAGGCCTGCTGGCTTCCAAATGGAGCTGTGCATGGGGATTTTTACTGCTCCCTGTGCCTTGACCTGTCCTCTGCCTCCACTCGTGGGGCTCTCTTCTGCTGGGAGGTTGTCTTCCATAGCCTCTCCGCAGCCAGCATGCATAACACCTTCACCGTCTCACTCCCCATGCCCCACTGCCTCCTGGCAGTCTTACAGGGCACCTGTGTGCCAGCAGAGGAGTGCAGGGCCAGCCCATAGAAGTCCTAGAAGAACCATCCAGGGTCTCCCACCAGGTCCTTTCCCCAACTGGTTCTCGGGGTGTAAATGGGCTAGCCCCTTTGGCCCTAGAGAGACCCCTCACAGTCCCGGTGGTCAGATGGACTCCAAGTCTAGTCTATTTTTGCAGGGCATTAGGTGGTTTCTCTTTCCAGCTCCAGGGTCTTCTCAACTGTCTCTCCCTGTGCAAGGGTTTCTTAAGTGGGGGTGGGTGGAAAGTTCTAAAGTTTGGTGGTAAAGTGCACAGAGTCCTAAAGCCAACAAAACAAATTCAGAAAACAGGAGGGGTGAAGGCAAAATGTTTGTAGGACTACCACCCAAGGGTGTCGGGTCTAACAATGCTGACTACAAACAGTTGCACATTCACCTCTGTAAATGAGCGATTTCAGAATATTTATGTTTTTAAGGTCCCCGCTTACCTTTGGTAAATACATGCTAGAAAATGTGTGAATTTTGAATACGTCCAGAAGAGAACAGATGGGTTTGAAAGCCACAGCTGTTTTCTTTTATCTCCAAACTTTTCAGTTGCACGTGTGACAAACTCAAGCACCACTAAAGTCTCTCGGCCGCTTTTAGTGGGATTTCACTGTGAAAAAGCTACATTAACGCCGCAAGTTGTACAATAAAGGACTGCTTGGAGACTTGAGACCAGTTTGTAGAGACGCATACTTCACAGCAATCTGTAGGAGTTCATCATTTCATCCAATGCTGTCTCTTTCAATAATTTGCATAAGCTATCCACATTAATTCTTGCTAATATCACTGTGTAAATATAATTATTATTCTATTCTAAGTCCTGTTCAGGAAGCAGTTTTGTGGAATGATATGTGCTTGGCCATTTCTGTGGGTCTTGTTTGTCTCAAGGACAGTTAGGATGTCCTTGTGAGAAGCATCGCTCTTGTCCTTAGAAACAGGGCCGGACTGGCCATAGCGGGCACCGGGCATTTCCCTGTTGGGCCGCCAGGGTGGGGGCTGATTTTGGGCCGTTTTTGTTACAGGGCCCTTTGATCGAAATCGGCCCTGGCATACAACTCTGCTGCTCCCAGGGGGTCTGGCCGAGCTCTTTGAGAGGGCCAGTTTTGGTTCCGGGTACGGCCCGCTTGGAAACATAGGAACCGGATACTACTGCAAGCTCACTGAATTGCCAAGTACCTCCTTTATGGACTATGAGGCTTTGTGGGTATTGGAGGTGAAAAGTTAAGGATTGCTTTTTGGGGTAATGTGGAGGAGGACACCTAGTTTAGGCAGCACATGTATCAGCACGTGACTACAACCAGACACGGTGTCTGTTTTTCAGTGTTTTGTGAGTCTAGTTCAATAGCAGATTCACAGTTTTGATGTTTTCAGCTCGTCTCAGGTACCCAAGATCAGTAGAAAATACCCAATATGCAGGAAAACGCAGAGCAATGCACCCTGGGAGTCTAGGAACAGTAGCCCCCTAATGCAAATGTTTAATAATTGAAAATGATAGTCATGGCGATTCCAAGTTTCAGAGCTCGTTCAGTACTGTTTAGGAATCTCCTGCCCACCAGTGGAATGGCAGGAAGCTCCTCTAAACAAGTCTCTAAAAAATAAAAAATATTCCCATGGTGCACCGCCTGTTCAAGCCTCCCTCTGGGTCTAAGGCCAGTTTGTGGCATTTGCATTTCAAAGTACACAGTTACCCTGCAAGGGCCAGTTAGGCCCTAAATTGTTTGAACAAGTCCCATTTCATCATTTGATAGGGAATCACAGCTTGGGCACGGAATGGAACAGAGCGGCCTCTCATGTTTATGCAGGAGCGGTTCACCCCTATTGAAACCTATTGCTTAGAAAAGGAGTTATAGACTGTATTGAGCCAGTGCTTACTTTGTAAAACAGTAAGTATCGGGGGCCAAAGAATTGCTCAGAAGCAGCACCTTGCCCAATATCGGGGGAGCTGAACATCCAAGGCTGCAGAATCTTGATTCCATATCCTGCCTCTTTCATCCACCACCAGACACTCCCTGCATCTTTGTATCCCTATTGCTGGTTCCTTTTAATTCCTGCTTTCTCCTTTTAGCTCTGTTTTCCTCTTCCAATTTCCTTGACCCCCCCCTTTATTTTGTTCTCTCTTTTGCCTTGGTTGAAAGTCTGATGGTGGAAAAATAAGTGCTGGTCCCCAAACATGAGTGCCAGCGGACCCCACCTGCAACCACCGGCTTAAGTTAAGCACTGTGTTTAGGAATATAAATCATCAGCCACCTACGTCTTCTCTACAGTTATCAGCAATGTTTGTCTTCACCAGACTGAGTGGATTCTATGTGGAACCTGTCTTGTTGGTGTGGATTTTCCTTCTTTTCTTAGTTCTCTAAATGTTCCTTAATCTGCAGCAGGGGAGTAAATCAATTACTGCTACCACCTGTAAATGTTAACACGTATTCAGTATGGATAGCCAGTTCTGTAATGTAAAAAACATATAACGCATTGGAAGAATGTAAACCCTGTGGAAAGGTCTCTACTTTTCTTACTGCAGCATATTTATGACATCACTATTCAATGATATTAAGAAGATGACATCACTGCTTGTACTGTAAGTATTTGTTGTATATGTCTACCTTTGGAAGCTTTTGTCAAGAGCCTTGGATGCAAACTCAGTTCTTTACTGCTCCGACTTCAGTGAGTGTAGTGAGAAACAAGTGACTCCTCTTCACCTAAGCTGCTGATCTGACAGCCCAATTACTATATGACCTCTGTGAAGGCTGATTAAAATGCTTTTTACTATTGCAGCTTATGCAGCGGCCCAGGAATAGAGCCGCTGCACAAGCTGAAATAGTAAATAGCATTTTGAAAACATCCATGCACCGTGTGCCAGGCACCCTTTAGTGCCTGGCACACAGTGTATTTATGTTTGGGGGGCACCACATGTGCGCCCTTGGCCACATATCGGAGGTGCACGGGCGGAAGGGGTCCTGCTAGGGGCCCCCAAAGTCCCTTTCTGACAGCCTTTCCATGGCAGTGAGACCGCCATAAAAAGGTTGTTGGAAATTGACATTCTAATCCCTACTGCAGGCACCACCTCCATTGTAGGGATTAAGCTCCAATCGCTGTCCTGATTGGCTCCTGAAGCCTATCGGAGGCAGCGGTCTTTACCCCCGCCCAAATCGCTCCGACCGTTGGTATTGTAATCCGGTGGTCAGACCGATAACCCAGATTTCGGGCGAACCGCCACCGACCGCCCGACATCGCAATCTGGCTCTATATGTTATACAGTGCTTCATTGACAACCATTAGAGTGAATATTGGATCTGAAATCCATATATTCACTGCTCTTATTCCACAGTCACAAAAATAGAAAGTTTTTTTCACAGTTGTGACATCATTGGGAAGCACATGTTTCCTTGGTCTTTCCCGTACCTTGTCCGTGTCTCTAGACCCGAGGGATGAAGTGGAATGGCAGATGATGTCCCACTGCGTGCAGCGTGCATGCGCTTGCTTGCACTTCAAACAGGGCCGCGAGGCACAGGCGGCCCGTTGTGGCGGCCTTTATAATTTATTTGGGGACTGGGGACACTGACTGACAAAGTGTTAGCCAGTGAGTGTCCCCAGTCCCCAAATAAATTATAAAGGCCGCCGCAATGGGCCGCCGCCTCCAAAACAGTGCCGCCTGGGGCTGTCCGCCCCCCTCGCCCCCCCCTAGCTACGCCACTGTTGCAGCCACCTTCTCTTGCTTCTCTCCAAGACTTGAGCATTGCATATGAATGTGGGCATTGGGCAAAACTGGGGTACCGCCAACTGCCATCCTTAAGTAATCCAGAGCTCTTCACAGACGCGTGCTCACAGGGAACTGGTGTCCAGGCTGATAAGCAGGCTCTCGGACAGTAACTGTCAGCAGGACACTGGCTCTGTTGGTGTGCACGGCATTGGGTGGGGAGGGCGTGATAAGGAAGTTAAGTTAGGCGGCAGGACATCAGACATTTAGAATTTTAATGTTTTGGGGGGAGGTTAAGGTAATGCTGTGGCAGGACACCGGGGGCCCTATTATATATAAGGTGCACTTTCCCTGTTTGCGCTCAGCGCACCTTATAACGGGTGCGCCGGGCGCAAACGGGGAAAGTGCGCCCTGTTACATAGAATGTGCAGCCCCCAGGACAGCCACAAACTCATGCTGCCCTTCAGGTGAAAAACGGAGCGGCTCTGAAGCAGCAGCTCCCTGTTTAACTGTGCTAGCAGCAACCTGCTTGCACTTTTAAAGTGGATTAGAGATCTCCTTGCAGGCGGGTGCAGTGAGTGACTGCACCCACCTTTATGTATTACAGAAGGGGACGCTCCAGCATCAGCGGCACGTTCTGTAATACCAAAGTGCCCTGGGGTCGCCCAAAGTGGGCACAAGCGCCTGTTTGTGCCCCAGGGCACTTTGTGTAATACAGCCCAAGTTATATCTTGTATGAACATTTCGGGAGATAGCAGTAATACAGGGCGTAGTCAGGGAGGATGCCAGGATTTTTGATTATTTGAGTGGGGGAAAGATGCAATGGCTAGAGTGGCTAGAGTAGGTAGCTAGACATGAAGTATTCTTTTTAATGCACATCTAGCATGGGGTTATTGCATGCTCTGAATGGTTCCCCCTTAACTCCTCTACCACTGTGCTGCTGACCTGAGCAGGGGCACAGGCTATGTGGGGGTCATTCTTAATATTAGATTGAAGATTGGTAACTAGTAAAAAAAATCTGCTTTATTCATTCGGTCTGCAGAGTAATGCATAGCATTCACATATTTGATTTCTTTCAAACACTTGGAGAAATATATATAAAATTATAGATGGGTATGTTTTTTAACTAAGGTGTTCTAAGTACTGTTCCCTCTGAAGTGCGTGCTGGGCAGATTCCAAAGCTGTAAGTACTTTCATTAGAGAGTGGCTATTCTGAATGCACATTACAAAGGGTCATCCTGCTGACCAGGAGTAGATCATAGCCACTAAAAGCAAACTAAAGACCCAGGCAGCATAAACACGGAAAGCAAGCTTTTTGGTTTTTTCCCCAAATTTTAGCCTTATATTTCCAACATTGTCTTATTGCCGTGCTTTTGCTGGCAAATTCTTACCCTACCATATGATAGAGGTCGATATGGCGTACCTGATCTACAACTGTACTATTTAGTGGATCTCCTATCTTCGTCCAGAGGCGGATTTTGTCCTCCCTGAACAGTTGTCCACCGTACTGCCCGAGGGCATTCCCAGAGACCCTACTGACATACAGACAGTCTCCACTACCAGTTGGGCCTGGGACCAGCTGCGACGACTCACTGCTGCCCCCATACTATACTCCTCTGCCTTGCCTGTCCCAGATCCCCGTTGGCTTCCAATCACTAGCGAAAGGTAGATCCAGCACGCCTCAACCAAATTTGACATCACTACACTATGGGACCTATACCCAGAGGGGCAAATTTTCTCCCCGTCGGAAGATACCTGTTTTCAGACCGTCACCTTTATGGACAGTTTTGTACTGAATCGGATCCTCTCTGCGTTGCTCGCTGCGCTGCCCGGTTTCCCCCTTGAGCTCAAATCATTCACGCCCCTAACACTAATATTTGAAAGCCCTAGCGGGGCACATCTCATCTCCAAACTCTACGAAGCCTGCGCGTCCTTGCGGCCTGTCCATGACGACAAGGTTCGCGCAGACTAGGTGGTGGACCTGGGCCACCCCATCATGGACGGTCAGTGGGCTAAGTGCTGCGCAGTGACGCAGGATATCTCACTAAATAGTAGAAATAAGCTGCTGCACTAGAAGTTCCTGCGTAGAATGTATTTCACGCCAGCCAAGGCACACAGATTAGACCCAACTAGACCACACACCTGCCGCAAATGCGCAGCCCCACATGCTGATTTTGCTCACCTCACATGGACTTGCCCCAAGCTTCACACAAACTGGGAAGAAGTGCACAATTCTCTGGGGGCCATGACGAAGCTGACCCTTACCCCCATACCGGAAGTAGCACTACTGGTTTACACGGTGAACTTCCCCAAAAATGTCAGACGTTTTGCATCCCTTAGTTTACTGTTAGCTAAACGTGAAATTGCTCTATTATGGGGCTGCAAAACTGCTCCTACCTTGACAAGCTGGTTGCACAGCCAGGCTTATTGTAATACAAATTGTGAGGTATATGCCGGTCTACTACCAGGGTATTCCCGTCCTAAAGACATCTGGGGCCCTACAGACTGTATGCAGAAAATATGCGGCAAGCCTCTAGCTCGCAGCTACACCATGGTATTGTCCCAGAAGGAGTTGGGTGAAGTGATTGTCCTCGCACACTAGCTGTATTATATGTTCCACCTTATCCTCAGTCTGTTCCTCTTTCAGTCTCTGGCTTAATATGAGTGCGGACATTGAAAAGCATCTGGATTGTAGCTCCTCAATACAAGCTGCCAGGACTTGCAGAATGGGGTCAAACTGAAGGACTGTCCTTTCTTTCTACTACAGTATTATATTACTGGGAATGCACAGCCTATGACATGCCTGTTTTGTGATAATGATGTGACGCTTTGCAATTTTTTTTTCTCCTTTATTACTTATCGTTTTAATGCTATGCCATTGACGGTGAACATATAATCCTGCAATATTTTGTTTATTGCCAAAATGATAGATAAAGTTAAAAAAAACAAAAAAAAACATTCTTATTGCCTATATATTCCCTTAGTTTACAATCTGTTTCTACCATTGGTAGCTGCTTCCAATAAAAAGTGGTGGGGCAATACAGGGGGAATAATATATATTTTTTTAAGGACTTACATGCCGCTGCTGCTGCCAGGGTCTAGCTTCTTCCACAAGCGCAGTCCACGGGCCACATTGCGCAAACTCACTCCCCACCCAATACAGATGCTGCTCTCCTTCTATTACCTAGCATGAGAGAAGCCCGGGATTGGTTTCAGTGGGCTGGATTGACGCTCGCTCAGGGACAGGGAGCCTGTGCCTCTTCTCCACCCGGCTTTGCAACACAGCAGGGTTTGAGAAATGTACGTGCGCATGTCGGTTTGGCCGTCCTAAAACAGCCAGCCAAACCGAAATGTGCACTTAACGTGCCCAACTCACCTCCTCCCTGCTGCTGTCCATAGAGGATAAACTGAGTTGCCCCGCAGTAGACTCAGGCTACTCGGCTCAAACAGTGAAAAAAAAAAATGATAAATTGTTTTATCATTTTATTTTTTCGTCTGCTGGCTCTGAGCAGTGGGACGATGCTCCTCCGCTATGACAGAGGAGCCGCTGCTGGGTTACACACCGTGTAAGTGTTGCGCTGCCTAAATACCTTAATGGAGTTTAAAAACATAATGTGTACATGAAATGAGCAGATGGTTGTAGGTTTGGCCCACCAGCACTATGTTTGGGGACAACACTTATTTTGCCTCATCTGATTTGGAGCCAAAGCAGGAGCGAGAAAAACACAAAAGGGGGAAACAAGAAGGACGAGAAATTATGAAACCAGCACAAGGCAGAATAAAGGCTAGGCAGTTTGTGTTCTTCCTAAATTCTAAAGCACCAATAGCAGGCCTCAAAGCTAAAAAAAATTGTGCCCGATACATATTCTTTTACAAATTAAGCACTGCGTGAAAGTCTTCTCCTTCACTTGCCATGTTTCTCATTGACCGTGTGTGACATGAGAGCAAACTCTGTGGGGTCGACAGACCCCTGTTTTAACAGTCTATGTAATTGCCTTCCCTTGTTTGCTTAGTCTGGCCTGAAATCATTGTGTTTGTTAATTCCTGGATGGGATTGACATTATTGTTCTTCTTTAGACTTTCTTTTTTCCAGAACAAGTGCTTAAGTTACATTGATTCAACTTTTGATACAATGATTTTCTATACATAGTTTAAAAATGTAACTCCTGAAAGACCGAAATCCAGAGCGCTGTGCTTTAGTGTTAAAAGGGGAGGGAGACCGAGTTATCTGCTATGATCAAGAAAGCTGGACTCTAATCCTGGTCATCTAAATTTCACAATGTAGGGTTCAGCGCACAAGGCACCGCCTCTAGTAATTTCAGATTCATTCATCTCGGTGTTAGCGCAGCTACCGAGACCCTCTCCTCGAGAAGAATGGTCTCAAAGTTCAGCTTCTTCTCAAGCTACCAGTGGCGAGCTCCCATAGGCATTAACTCCCATAAACATGAGTGCCATAAGGCCATGGGAGGGGGAGATGATCTTTCCCAGTAGAACGCTACTGTAGTTTTAGCTGATCCTAGGCAGTTCCGCTGGATTATTTAGTCAGGTTTACTCTGAAACCGCAAGGTTGGGGGTCGCACCCTCAAGAGGATTGTGGATATGCCGTAGAGAAAGGACTAACCTAGGATGTTTCCCAATTACATGTTATTGTTGCCCAATGCAGGATGTGAGGTCAGTGCCACCATGTGTCTGTCACTTTTTGCATTGCATCCCTTCCAGCAATTTGGGCAACCTGAGGGTAGAACTTGTGCAATTTAGCAGGGCGGCAATACCAGTCAAGCTATATTTTATACTGTGCTTCATGCTATGTGCACTCTGATGCAAATCTGTCCACTCCTTTAGCAATTGCATTTCCAAAAGTGTGCCCCCTCTGAGATTGCACCATCTGCTCTGCTGGCGATCTTTTTCATATGGCAGTGTGTCTAAAAGGAGGGCATATAGCAGTGAAATTATACCTCTAGAGCCTGAAGCTCTACTTATAAACTGTTCTAAAGTGGTTAGATCTCTATTTGCTGCCGCTCTTAGTCCAGAGTGTAATACCCAGAGGCGTATATCAAATACTTTCGGTCTCATCTATGTGGAGATCTGTTTTACACTTCTTAAATGTTTTGATCTTTGCATTATGCAATAAGTCAGTTATTAGGCAGTATCCCTCTCGCCAGGCAGAAAAGGGTCCTGAATGTAAAGCTGGAATAAAAGAGTGGTTCAAGTGTATAGGTGTGTGTGGTGAGGGAAGAAACATGGTCATCGGGGACCTTCTGTTAATCGTGTCCCAGCCTAGGAATATTGTTGCCATGGGGGGCTCGAGTCCACATTTGGTGGTTGATCTTTCTTGGGTTTCCATATGAGATTCCAAAGTGAAGGACCCAATATAACCCTGTCCTGGAGTCGCCCACAATTTATCGGATTGTCGTGTATTCCATTCCTAGAGTACCGTCAGCTGACCTGCTTTGTAGTACAATTTGAGGTCTGCTAGCACCAAGCCCCTTTATCCGTGAGCGGACACAATGTTTTATATGCTATTCATGGCTGTCTCGCATCCTAGATAAATCTTAAGAAAGCTCTCTCGTAATCTCTAAAGAAAGTTTCCGGTATAGCTATTTGAATTGCCAGGAAGATGTAGAGTATTTTTGGAAGGATTGTAATTTTATTGCACTTATTCTGCCCATCCTACAGATTGGAAGTGACTGCCACCTATTTAGCTCACCCTTGACAGTTGCTATAATAGTTACAAGGCTGGCTCTATACAAGTCTTGTATCTTGGGGTGATGTTATAGCCCAGATATTTATTACATTACTCTGCCCAACTAATTCGTGTACCACCCTTCAATGACACCACCTCAGAGCTGGAATGTGGGATATTGAACATTACCACTTTGGACATGTTTATTTTGAGGCCCAATATCTCTTTGTATTCCATCAAGCGTTCATTAGATGCGTGAGCAAAGAGGCTGATTTGGATAGTCAAAGGAAATCATGATCTTCAGATAGCGTTGCTTTATGCCTCTCTGCTAAACTGTATTCCCTTCACTTCCTCGTCCCCACAAGTTCTCCTCATAAGCAGCTCCATAGAAAGTACAAATTGGAAAGGAGAGAGTGAGCTTCCTTGATGAGTGCACCTACCCAAATTTTTGGGATTGGAAAAGAAGCGGTAAGTGCTGTTCTCGAGGTAGGGTTGCGATAGTTACCTAATCTCATTGTAATTAAATTAGTCCCATATACTGTCATCCAGTGACTGATCTAAAAAGTTCTAGTCCTGCCAGTCGGAAGCTTTCTCTGTGTCCAGGCTTACCAGAAACACTGGCATGGACTTTTTGTGTCGTTTCCTTACCAAGTGTACCAGTCTCCTCAGATTGTTGTGAGTCTGCCTTTTTTTTTTTTTTTTTTTTTTTTTAATAAAACCAGACTGGTCTGGGTGTATCAGGTATGGAAGTATATTCCCTTAATGCAGGGCCAGAATTTTCTAATAGATTTTGACATAAATATTCAGTAAAGCTACTGGCCAATAAGAGCAGCAGAGTTTGCGATCCTTCCCTTGCTTATGAATCAAGGTTACTGTGGTCTCTGCCATTTAGTGTGCCCCCCCCCTTCCCTGTGCAAAGGAGTTAAACAGTCTAGTAAGGTGGGAAGTAGGCACAATTCTTATAAAAACCCTGCTGTGAACTAATCAGGTCCAGGGGGATTTTGATTCTTTAGAGATTCAATAGCCAGTTTCATCTCATTTTCCGATAACTGGGTTACCAGCAAATCCATCTGGGCAAGAGTTATTTTTGGCATCTTGGTTTCCTCAAGGTATGCTTTCTGTGCCTCTTTGGAGAGCGAATCTTAAGCATATAAGGTTTAGTAGAATTTGTGGAAGGCACTAAGTTTGCCTTAAACTCGTATTTAGAGAGTGAAAGAGTCACTTTTAATCTCTTTGAGGTAACCCCTTTCCTGCTTTTGTCCAAGTTGTCGAGCTAACCGGATTCCTACCTTATTTCTCTGTGTGTGATATGCATTTTTCACTCCTATAAGGTGTAAGTGTGCTTTATTAGTGTTGAGCGTACTTATTTGGCCTCTAATGCAGGACATTGTACGGAGTAGCCGGGGGAAGGTCTATTGTTCAACTCCACTATTTGTAGGTCTTGTTGAAGTTGTTCCCTCTGTAGTTGTGTAGCCCTCCTAACTGTGGACATCAAATGCAGTTACCTCGTAATATTGCCTTAAAGTCATCCCAGAGGTTCGCAGTTGATACCTCTACATTATCATTGCCTTGGAAGTTGTTTGTAATGTGGGTACGGAGTTCGTCTTTTAGGACAGGATCCCTCAGAAGAAGAGGGTGGAGGATCCATCTCCCGGTTTGCTTTGGTTTATTGTGCCAGTTCAGGTGTAAAAGGACAGGGGCATGGTTTTATATAGAAATCTGTCCAAACCGAGAGTTTGAACTGCAGTGGAGCAACGCGGGTTACCAAAACATAGTCGTTTCTTGAGAATGAGCAGCATGCATGGGAGAATAAGCCCATGCAGCTCTGTTTATCTTTGTTCTGGATCGCCACACATCATGAAGCCTTTTAAGTCTTTCAAAGAGATTTTACGTTTTTTAGAAAAGTATCCTGTATGTGATGCTGCTTTGTGTGTCCTATTGAACTGGGGATCTTGCACCGATGTAAAGTCTCCCATTAAGATCAGTTCACCTTTCGGCAAACTCTTCTATTATAGCAGTCATGCAGTAGCAGCCAGTGTTTGGGACGAGTGGCGGGCGGAGGGAGATGGGTGAGGGGGGCACAGGGGTCACGAATTGAAGGGGGCAAAACAAAAAATATATATATTTTAAACTTGCCATCAGCCAGCCACGTAGCGCTCCTCTTCTTCAGGCACCGGCTCCCAGAATGCCCTGCGGCCAATCCTGAAGCTGCTATGACATGAAAGCAGCTTCAGGATTGGCCTGAGTGCCCTCGATTAGCACTCCAGGACAGAGTGGGAGTCTGTGCTTGCTCTCTCCAACCCTAGCAATGCAGCTGGGGTTGGAGAGAGCGTCACTGCCCATGACGGTTTGTCCGGCCTGAGACGACCGACCAAACCGTCATGTGCAGTGATGGGAGTGCACTACCACTCCCCTCAGTGCTGTCACCCCACCATGCCCCGCAGGAAAGGACCACCTTAACGTGGCTTAACGGTTCCTTGCACATAAGGCACCCTTTCACGCTAACTTAGCTCGAAAGGGGTGTGCAGTGGGTGTTGTGCTGGGCGTTCCACCGTAACCCCTATGTGCAAGGATGACGTACATAGGAGGCAGCGCTAAAATTAAGACCAGGAAAATCCTGGTCTTAAGTTGGCGAATCGAGGAGCAACAAATTATTTCTCCTTGTTTTTGCTTTTTTTCATGTGTGCTGCCTTGTGCAACACGCATGGAAGAAGCAAAATGCCATGGTTTGTTTATGTACGGGAAGGTGTCCCTTCCTGTACATGAACAAAACTTTTTTTTAAAATGCCATTTTGTAACTTTCATGTGTGCTGCACGAAGCGGCACAAATGAAAGTTACAAAAGGGCATTTTAGGATTGTTTATGTGCAGGAAGGGACACCTTCCTACACATAAGGAACCCTCCCCTGCACACAGACACCCTTGCACTCTGGTGCAAGTGTGCCTGCGTTGGTGCTAAGTTGTTGAACTTGGCGCCATCGCGGGGGGAAGCACAAGGCTGCACCACATTCTTGTAAATATGGTGCAGCCTTGCGTTTCCGAGGTGGTGGAGCATGTCGTTAAGCCAAGGAGGCTAACGACATGCTCCGCCACTTCATTGTACATATCCCCCCTCAGTCTTCGGTTGGAAGTATCTATTCCCTCGTACGTTGGACACTGATTTCTCCTTTCAAATATTTCCGCTGTTTGAGATGTGGAGCTAATTCGTGGCTCTGTCATCTGGTTAGTCTCTGCCGTTCTCTCTAGTTCTAGACCAAAATCACCACCGTCGCTCCCACCTCTGACACTTGATGTGCCTTGTAGTGGTATTCAAAAGCCAGTCGGAAAGGGTAGAGCCATTTCCATTGGTACTGTATTCTATCCTGATGTAGTTTGTCGTGATGGGCCAGAATAGCTGGCAACATGCCAACGTTACTGGCGCTGTTCTTGGAACAGTGCACATTCATAGTCTTTATATTTGACAAAGATGAGATTTCTAGCTGCTGAAAGGGTTTCTTCTCTCTGTTAAAAGTTGTGGAACTTGATTAGGATATCTCTTGGCCTCAAAGAGCCTCCCGAAGGCTGCTGCCCCACTCGGTAGACTCGGTCGAGTCTGATCTCACCATGATCTCCCTTTAGCAATGAAGTCACTAGTTCCCCTATGAACAAACGTTATTACTGTTGTTTAATAGTTGCAGTGAATACACTGTTAGCTATCAATAGTTCTATATATATTGCAGTGGAGCTGTGACATTACAACACCTGCTGACAGAGCTAGCAGCCAGTGTGAAAAACAATTACCTGAACTCCCCATCCTAAAATTCCAGCCATTGTCTGGTGAGGTTTAAGGCGGAATCTGTGCTTAATTTGTTCTGGTGGTTGCAGGTGGGGGGCACATGTTTAGTGGTAGATGTCCTAGTAGATTAGAAGGAAGACGCAGGGTGCCACTTTGGTTGAGACACATTGGTTAAGATTTACTATGAATTTGCGTTGGTGTTGCAGCACTTTTGTGGTGCAGCCCCAAAGCAAATCATTTTTGGCTATTACAAAGCCATTTTGCGTGGCTTTGTGTAGTTTAGTGAATACAAAGTAATACAGCACAAAGCACTACGTTGTGTTGCTTTGCATCGGGTAGATGTTACATGGGGGTAGCATGGGCATTCCAGTTCATCCACCCATGTATATTGACACAAACCTAGATTTACGCAAACTTGTAAACCTGGGATTCTACAATAATAGTGTGTCTACCTTACAAAGGTGTAGCGATGAGAAATAGTTTTATGTCTCCCTATTACTACTTCGTTAGATTGGTTTATACAAACAAGTGTACCTTTCTCCACAAAAACAATCCTAAACATAACGCAGGCAGCCTTGCACCATGGGTCAGGGGTGCCTACATTGGTGCTAGGCAGCCTCAAGTGCGCCAGCACAGGAAGAGAGGTGAAGAGAGTCCTATCTTCGTAAATATGGATCTTTTCAGCTCTTACCCATTCACACAACACAGTGTAGCGACTTGCCTTGCTGCACTGCATTGTGTGAATTCTTAATAAATCTGCCCCCTAGTTTATGGAGTAAAGAAAGACCTTGTCTGATTCCAGGAAAGCAGCGATTCAGAATGCCCACCTACTGTCCTCGTGAGAACAGTGTGGGCCTTCTAGAACCCCCCCAAGCTCCAGAAGAGCAGTGATCTCAAGTGAAAGCAAGAATACAATCAATCATTTCATAGTATAACCTTTAGCAGTACCTGATCTTGAGTACCGGTGTTTATTTCTCCACATCAGACTTTGACCACAAGCAAATGAGAGAAAGGAGGAAGAAAAGTTAGGGCAACAGAGAAAGGGAGAAAGCAGGGTTGGAAAAGAACATACAAGACTGAGATAAAAACACAGCTTGTGTAGAGTGATGGAAGGAATAAACCTGATGTGAAATCGAGACCAGGCAGCCTTGGTATTCAGCTACCCAGCAGAGGCTCTTAAGAAAAGCTTAGTGTACCAACACTTTTTTTTTTTTTAAAGTTAAGCATTAAGTAGCATTGTTATTGCAGCAGTTCAATGAAGGTGATCTCTTCAAGCGTAAGGGCATGTGGTAAAGCTCAAAACAAGCTTTCACAGTGACTAATATTAAACTGCTTAAAATATGTCAGCATGAAATTACAATCTGCCATTTCTGTGCCTTTTTATGCAAGGTTACAATTGTTATTTTTAAATGGATGCGGGAAAGGTGTGATGGCACAACCATGTATTTTAAGGAGGCTAATGAGCCCTACCATTTGTGCTACACCTTGTTATGTTATGTTACATGTATTTTTAGAGAGCACTATCACCAGCAATGATATCCTGGAGATGAGCCGATGTGTGTGCCTAACCCTGCCTAAGGTGGGTTGGTTAATTGAAAGCCAGTCCTCCGCTTCTTGCGCAATTCAAGAAGAAAGGAGGAGACTCTGATGTGGACTGGGATGCCATTTCCACGCTTTAGGAGCGATGGAAGAGAACACTCATCCTCCTGATCCGGTTTTGCATGCGAGTGGAATGTGCATGAGTAGGAGTCCTTTGGAGTGCAGGTATCTGGGTGGCTGGGGGAAGGAGAAGCAACTGTTCAGGTAGGTGGGGCCGGAGTTGTGTAGTGCCTTGAATGTGTGTGTGTGAGGAGTATGAATTTGGCTGGTATGTGTATCGGGAGCCAGTGGAGTTCCCTGAGGTGTGGTGTTATGCGAGTTCTGTGTGGTAGGTTGAGGATGACTCTGGCTGCTGAGTTCTGGATAGTTTGTAGTCTTCTAGTGAGTTGCTTGGTGTTCCTGGCGTAGAGGGTGTTCCCATAGTCCAAGTTGCTGGTGACTAGGGCATGAGTGCAAGTTTTGTCTAGTCTTGCTTGTGAGCCATTTGAAAATCTTTCTCAGCATGTTCAGGATGCAGTCGCAGCGTTGACTTGTGCAGTGCCAAGTCTAGTTTGCTGTTGATGATGTTGGAGGTCTTGTTCAAGAGGGTGAGTATGAGTGCGTGTGGTTGGTGTAGGAGTGGATGTTGATGTGTGTATGTTTGACGTTGGCCAGATGAGAATCATGTATGCATTTAAGAGGGAGGGGCTGAGCGATGAACCTTGTGGCACTCCTCCTATGAGTTTAAAGGTTTCCGAAGGGTAAGGTGTCAGGCTGGCAGCTTGTGTTCTGTCAGTTAAGAAGGAGCAGATCCAGTGAAGAGCGAGTCCTTGGATACCAATCTTGTGCAGGCGGTTGAGGATGAAGTGTTGTGAGACCCTGTCAAGTGTTGCAGAGAAGTCCAGGAGAAGGAGGGCTGCCCTGTCTCCTATGTCAAGGATGTTGTGGCTGTCGTCTGTTGCAACGTTTATTTCTGTTTCTGTTCTGTGGTTGGGCCTGAATCCGGACTGCTTTGTGTCAATGAGCTGGTGGTTGCTGACGAGGTTGATTAGGTGTCAGCTGATTTATTTTGGGTCTGTAGTTGGAAAGCGTGACTGGGACCACGGATGGTTTCTTAAGCCGAGGCATGACGGTGGCATGTTTTCAGGTGTTCGGGAATGTGGCTGATTTCATGAAAGCATTGAGGATGGGTGTTAGGAGTCCTTTGGTGAAGATGTGGTGGGAGCAAGGGTCAGATGAGTTCACGAGTGGATGATCTTCATGGTTTCAGCTATTTCGATGGTGGTAACTACAGGCTACATGGCCATGGTTCGTTCATCAGCTACGATGGGAAGTTGAATTACGACAGTGACTGGGTACGGTTGAGGCTTTAAATTGCTGTATATAGTGATGATTTTGTCATAGAACAATTTTGAGTGCTAGTTGCAAAGGTCTCTTGAGGGGGTGATGTTGCTGGAGTCGGCAGAAGGTGCGATGAAATCTTTGTTGATGGCAAAGATTTCCTTGCTGCTGTTAATGCTGGCGACAATGCAATCTGCAAGAGCTGGGTGCTTGGAGTTCCGTATTTGCTGGTGACATCCCCGCATCTTGTTACCTTATAAAGGACCTGATCGATATCTCTATTTGGTGACAGGACACCACGGTTATTTGCAATATCCTTATAACACACAATGGGGGGCACTGTATGCCGTATAAGATTAAAATGTGCATCTAAGGAAGCCCAAGTTTCCTACCCAAGATCAGGTGCTGATAAGGGTGATACTATTATGATTGTTTGCATTCTTGCTTTCACTTGAGCTCACTACTCCTCTGGTGCGTGGGGGCTCTGGAAGGCCCTATAAACTAGGCGCAGTTTTATTAAGAATACAACCAACGCACTGCAACAAGGCAAGTTATTGCGGTGTGTTGCGTGAATGGGACACAGCTGAAAAGTGCAATATCTACTAAGCTATGACGCTCATCAGCTCGCTCCCTGTGCAGGCGCACTTGAGGCTGCCTAGCGCCAACGCAAGCACCCATGCACCATGGTAGAAGGGGTCCTGCGTTATGGTTAGGAACATTTTTGTGGGACATGGTTTATTGAGTTAAACAGCTGCCACTGACGTGGTGGGGTCGGCAGGTTGCTAATTCGAATTCAGCCTCACCCTTCGAAGGTTGGTAATTTGGGTAAAATGTATTTGAAAATAAAGCACAAAGTCAATTATTATGTGTCATAGGTACTTCTGAATGCAGAGGTTGTTTTTTTTATGTCGGGTGTGTTCACTTAAAATGAAACACAGACAAACTGTCATTGTTGGCAAACCTCGCCCACATACAGGTGTGCCCTGTGTGGAGATTATATAGCTTTCTCATGGCACAAGGAAGGTGAGGAGTTACTCGGGGAGCGCTGCGGCCTCGCCTCTAAGCATCTTTCTTTATTTCTGGCAACAACAAACGAGAGAAAACACTGAACATTCAATTTTATATGAAAGCGGGTGAATGGCATTTACGGGTGAGAAATAACGGACGTATTAATCAATAGCGTAGCAGGTGCAGTAGCACCAGGGCCCATGTATTTTAGGAGCCACTGCACCCAAAAAATATCTGTTATTATTTACTTCCAAGCCGGGGAAAGGAGGTCCAACTTCCTTGTTTGCATTAGAGCCCGAGGCACCCTTGGACGCCACTGAACAGAAATGCTCAGACTGAGCCACCTTGAACTCAGAAGTTCAAGACTTGAAACTTACGGTGCACGCGGAAGAATACCTCTTCCAGTGCTCCAATCCCTCCTCCAGTGCTCTGTGAAGAGAAGCGTGTGCTGATAGAGTGGGATTGCGGCGTCACCCAATCACCCACGCGCCACGGTCTAAAGTTGCACCTCATTCATATTAATGAATTTGTTTCATGAACTATATAAATCAGTGGATACGTTTGAAGCCATTATTTGCGAGTTGTGAATAATCTAGACTTCGCACTCCTTTTTTTATGGTTCAAGTCATATTGTTTTTGTTTTTTTAGCAGAGAACGCATCGGCGTACGTTGTCGGCCGCCTTGGACTGGAAAGCAGAGTATGCCAAATCAGTCACCATTCAGGGTCAACGGGGTATCTTTCTTTCTGGGCCGGCTTTTCTCCTTAATTCTTTCCTTTTTGTTAACCTTCAGCAGCCGATGGTAAATGAGTTACTGGATCCCTCTGTTAATGTTAACATATATAATTGAATAAATGTGAGAAGCTTTTTGATATAAAGCACAGATGATCAAAATGCCCGCCCATAATATCCCCTGCACCAGTGCTTAATTTGTAAAAGAATGAGGGCTGGTGCCCACAGCTCTGCTCCGGCGGTGCTATTTAAAAATTGGCCCGACAAACACCGAGGCTGCGTACTCTTGAATTCACCTCAGGCCTCTGAACCACTACACGAAACTGCCACCCCATTATGTAATGTTCAGGCTCCCCTGGGGAAGGACACTCTCACACAGGAGCTTGCAGGTAAGTAAGATTCTATTTATTGTAGGCACACAATCTGGGAGAGCGCCGGGAGACCTCCGCTATGCTCGCGGGCTCCTCGCTATTTTCGGCTGCACCCAAAATGGCCGCCGCGCTCTACGCCACATCGTGAAGACTAGAGCGCAATGCTTAATATCTCCCTCCTTTATGGATATACATTTCAAACATAAGATAATGTCTCAGTCTACCTGCTGGTGGGCTCATTCCCGTCTCCCATCTCAAAGTCTCTGTACTTCAACGGTCTTACCACAGCTCTGCCGGTGCGGGTACGCCTCACCGGAGTACTGGAAGTGTACACGGCAACTTTGTGGGGATTTCTTGCTCCACTTCTTTCTGTACTCAGGGGGAACACCTCTTTCTGTACTCAGGAACATCTCTTCGAGGTGTTCCACTGGTGCTAACCGAGAGTACCAAGGCACCAGGATCACTCCCCATCTCTACTTCCTCTCTCTCTCTCTTTCTCTAGTATTTCCTGTTCCTTCTTCCACCGGATTGACTTCAGTACGTTGAGTCTGGGGGGTTTCTCCCTGTCCACTTTCTCTTTCATTCCATCGCAATATCTTGTTGCATTTGGACATCCTGTCCAGAGACCAAACTTTCCCATCGCTCAGCAGGGCTACTCGGTTGTAAACCTTTTCCACTTGCATGGCTGCACTGAACTTGCTATCACCTTTCTTAACTGGGCTAGTTTGACTCGAACCCACTCTCCTCTCTCTAACTCCGTCTCCTTGACATTTCGTCTTCTATTGAAGTGTTCCGTATATATTCTTTGCGCCTTTTCCAGATTGTGGTGCACTACTGCTGGAAACCACTTGCTCGTGATAGTGCGCTCCATCCATGCAACATTGTCCTTCGGGAATGGGTCTCGACCTCTTAGGATCTGGAAGGGGCTGTATCCTGTGCTGGTCGGGATAATCCTGTAGGCCCACAACATGCACTTAAATTCTTTTTCCCAGTCCTTCCCGGCTCCGATCGCTGACTGTACTGAGCACATGATGACTATATTGAACCTCTCGGCTAGATCGTTTCCCGCCGGATGATATATGGATGTGTGTTTGACCTTTATACCATTCCTTCCCATGTACGCGTTCCATTTTTCCGACGTAAACTGAGCTGGAGAAGGTGACCATACCGACCTCACTAGCGCTCTGCGCGCTGCTTTGCCTGCTGTACTGATTTTAATTATCCCGTTTTTGTATTTTATTTAAATCTTTATTTTGTCACTTTGACCTTGTTCTTATCTCAAGCGCCCCCCCTGGCCTCACCTCTTGCACCGTAAAACCCCCCCTGGGGACCATCAGCAACGCCTTTGGCGGGTCCGGGATCACGGGGCACCGGGGACGATTGTGAGCGCCATCTTAGATCGGGCTCGGGCACTCTCGCGCATTATCGCGAGATCTCGCCCTGCAGAGACTATTTCAGCCCTCTGCCGGTCGCGCAGCGATGACGCGCAGCGGGAGCGCCTTCACTGTGCCTGAGTCTCGCCAGAGTCCTGCCCGTCTGCGCCCGTCAGCGCTAAGGCAGGGCTAGGGCAGGATACTCAGGACGACTCAGGATGCCCTCCATCACGGACATACACCATCTACGCCAACAGGTGACATGCCGCTCTCATCATGCTGTGGACCCACGATGCGGCCCATATCAGTGTCCCAGCTGCCCCTTCGTCCTCCCCACCCCTAAGCTTATAAAGTCTCTCACGCGTAACTCATGCGCGCCTAGCCCAGGAATAGTGGTGACTGACGGTGCGAGTCGCCCCTCTCTTAAAGTATTTCACCTGAATGTCAGATCGCTTGTCTGCCATTTTTTGGAAGTTTTTACTTTATTAGAGGACGAGCAACCAGACGTCTTTTTCCTTACGGAGACATGGTTACATGACCAGGCTATGGCGTCCATTAATCTAGCCTTACCTCCAGGGTACACTATGTATACCTTACACCGTAATTCTAGAGGTGGTGGCATAGCAGCCGCTGTAAAATCTTGCTACCCTTGCGTCTGGCAGAATAGTTCAGTGGCAGCTTGTGAAAGTGCTCAATTTAGTATTACCATATCCCCCCACTTTACGCTGTCTGGACTACTTATTTACAGACCTCCTGGTCCTGACAGAGCTTTCCGTCTTAGTCTTCCTGAGGTCGTTGCGTCTCTAGCCTTGAAGACAGCCAATTTTACAATCATTGGTGACCTCAACCTTCATATGGATTCTCCACTCACCAGCACAGTGAGCACCTTACTAGCCGATCTGGAGGCCCTTAAAATTGTCCAGTTGGTCGACCAAGGGACTCACAGTGGTGGGCATATACTCGACCCCTTCCTCACGAACATTCCGAATGTTCTACTCAGCGCTCCCACACTCATGGCCTGGACCGACCATTTCTTAATACAGGGTTATATCACTCTATCTTCTCCTGTGTTCGAACCCCATTCTTTAAGTGTTTTTAAACGCTCATGGAAGAAGCTTAAATTAAAGTAATTTCAGCAGTTCTTACTGATACACCGTCCTCTTCCTTCTACTGAAATCACCTGTAGCTATGATAGCTTTTGTGAGTGGCTTACGTCAGCACTTGACTCCTTTATACCTGCCAGGTGGACTAAAATTAGATCTAGTCCCTCGAGTCCTTGGTACACGGACTCGCTCAGAAAACTTAAATCTGCCTGTAAAAAAGCGGAGCGTGCTTGGCGCAAAACGTATGACGTTGAGCTTAAAAAAGCCTACAGATCTTGTACGAGGTACTACCACCAGGCTATCTGCAAGGCCAGAGCTACTTATTATGCGATGGAAATTAAAAATAGCCCAAATCCTACCAAGATTATTTTCCAAATCTGTAAGGAGTTAACCAGCAAACAGACCTCCACTTCTGTTAAGGCCACTTTGACTCAATGTGAAAAAATAGCCACTTTTTTTGTGGAGAAGGTTGAGGCAATCTACAGATCCTTTCCCCAAGACTCTCGGGCGCAGAACCCTTCTAGTATCAAGTCTAATATCGTTCCACAGCTTCTTTCTATCCGTGGTCCTAATCTAGAGGAGTTCAAAAAATTAACCATGAAAGTCAGATCAGGTTCCCCTATGGACCCTTTGCGCCCTACTCAATTCCAAGAGCTCGAGGAGTGCTGTTACCCGGCTATCCTGGACCTTATTAACCTATCCTTTGAAACAGGAAGTGTACCAGTTAAATGGAAACAAGCAACTGTTGTCCCTATCCTGAAAAAACCCTCCCTGGACCCCTCCCTTTCCGAGAGCTACCGCCCCATTTCCCTTCTCCCCTGGATTTCCAAACTAGCGGAATCTCATGCCAATTGCGTTCTGTCTTCCCATTTGCTGGAAGCTAACCTCCTCGACCCATCCCAAAATGGGTTCCGAGCGCACCATAGCACCGAGACCGCTCTCCTTGCGGTAGTGGAGCAAATTAGAAAGATACTTGACAGAGATCAAACGGTAGCGCTGATCCTGCTGGATCTCAGCGCTGCCTTTGATACCGTCTCTCACTCTGTTCTCCTCCAGCGACTTTCTGAAGCCGGGGTTGGTCAGGTTGCTCTCGACTGGTTTTGGTCCTTTCTTACAGACCGATCCTTTCAGGTGTCCACGCCGCCTTTTGTTTCCGCCTCCCGTCCCATCTTGCAGGGTGTTCCTCAAGGGTCTGCTCTCAGCCCAACTATGTTCAATCTATATGTCCAGCCACTGGCTGAGGTAGCCCAGAGATACGGTCTCACCATGGTGTCTTACGCTGATGACACCCAGCTGGCGGTGGCACTCAATGGTGAGTCTGCAATGGACGCCGCTGCCTTCCAGATCGCTCTACGAGGAGTCGCGGGATGGATGTCGGACAACAAGCTACAGCTGAATGCCTCAAAAACCGAGGTCTTAATCTTTGGGAAAAACATCGACCTCTGGGGCAGCCAGTGGTGGCCTTCCGAGCTTGGTCCTGTTCCGGTGCCTGCTGCCGAGGTCAGAAACCTTGGGGTGTGGTTCGACAGCAAGCTGTCCTACATTCCCTATACCAAAAGATTGGCTGGGATCTGCTTTGGCACTCTGCAGTGTCTCAGACCAATCTTCAAATTTTTCGACCCTACTATCAGGCAAATCATAGTTCAAGCTATGGTCCTGAGTAGACTGGACTATGCCAGCTCGCTTCTACTAGGAGTCAACAAAGCGGAGCTTCTTCGCCTCCAGCGCATTCAAAACGCGGCGGCCAGGATGCTGGTTGGCCTGCCAAGATTTTGCTCTGCCCGCCAAACCATCCAAAACCTGCATTGGCTCCCGGTGGAGCAGAGGATTAAATTTAAGGCACTTTGCCTTACTTTTAAAATTCTAAAGCTGTCCTCTCCTCCCATCCTCGCCCAGACCATTTCCCCCTATCTCCCGAATAGAGCGCTTCGCTCTGCGGGGTTAAATTTGGCCATCGTCCCCCGCTTTAAAAGAGCTAGAATGGGCGGACGCTCCTCTTCGGTGCTAGCCGCTTCACTCTGGAACACCCTCCCCCCCCCCCCCCCCCCCCCTCACTCCGCTCCATCCCTAATCTTCTTCCTTTCAGGAAATGTTTGAAAACCTTCCTGTTCTCCACGGTTTAGGTCCTTCAGCTTCATTTGTGATCTGTATTTTCTCCGTCGTTATGTTGCACCATCTACTCAGCGCCAGGACGCCACTTTGCTGCGGCATCTGTGCGCTTTACAAAAATAAATAACATAACATAACTTAGGATGGAGCGTGGAGTGGAATACCTTCTCTAAGGAAAATGGTTGTTAGAAACTTTAATACTTTGTCGGTGTCCATGTCTTCCTGTATGTCGATCTCTGGCCACTTAGAGTACCGGTCTACGAGTACTACCACATATTTCTGGACTCCCTGAGCATCCAATACTGGACCCAAGATGTCTATCGACAGATCCTACCAAGGGGTAGCGGGGTTGTCAAACTTTCCTAAGGGTGGGTGCATCAGGCTTTGGTACTTGTCCGCTCTTTGGCATTGTTCGCACTCCAGCACGTGCCTTTCTATCTGGCTATCCATAGCAGGCCACCAGTATATCTGTTTCGCCCTGAACTTCGTCTTCACAATACCCAGGTGTCCTTCATGTATAAGGGCAAGTGCATTTTGCACCAACGTGTTGGAACTACCTTTTCTCCTCTCCGCAGGAAGATCCCTTAGTCACAAAGCCATAATTCCTCTCTCACTTCAAAGAACTTTCTGAGCACTGCCTCCACGTGCCTCTTCTCTGGCCATCCTCTTAGTATGAGCTGCTTGACAGCCCTGATGTCTGAGTCGTTCTCGTATGCTTCCTTCCACTCCTGTTCGCTTATCACTTGTTTGTGATCCTCCATGAATGCAACTCTGGTATCCTCATCCTCGGAACTGCATGGAGCTTCCTCCATGGCTAAGGCTCGACTGAGATAGTCGGCTACTTTATTTCTGGCTCCCGGGATGTGTTCTACATCATACCTGTAGTCCAACAATCTCAAGGTCATCTTCGCGATGCGGGGGGTCGCATTCGCATGTCCAGATGATGTGAGGACTTTGACCAGAGGCTTATGGTCTGTTCTTAGCCTGAATCTCGTGCCCCATAACAACTGGCGAAACTTCTCCATGGCCCAGACTGCCGCCAACATCTCATTTTCTATTACACTGTACTTCTGCTCCGTAGGCGACAAAGATCTGGATGCAAAGCCGAGGGTGGCCAGTTCCCCATCTTCTGTCTCTTGCATTAGGACCGCTACTAGGCCCCTCTCACTCGCGTCCGTCGTTAATACTGATCTTGCTTGCTGATCAAATCCACATAGAGGAACTGCTGTGCTGATGTCTGCTTTGATCTTCTGGAATTCTTCTTGTGTCTCCTCCGTTTACTCGAAGGTTGTCTTGTCCCGGAGGAGTTGGCGCAAGTGGTGTGTCTTGGTGGCGAAATGCTGTACGAATTTGCTGTAAAACTCGGCCATGCGAAGGAATGACCTCACTTCTTCCTTGTTTCCCGGAGGTGGTGCATCACATATCGCTTTGACATTGGATTGTTTAGGTGTGATGCCTTGGTCGCTGATCTCGTGGCCTAAGTATGTGACAAATGTCATTCCAAACCAGCACTTGTCCCACTCCGCAATGAGTCCATTGCGTTCCAAGACATGTAGGACTTTGGACAACTTAACGTCATGGTCTGCTTTGTTCATGCCCATCACCAAGATGTCATCTTGGAAGTACTGAACTCCATCCACTTCCTTAAACAGCTTGTGCATAAGTTTCTGAAATACAGCTGCTGCCGAGGCCAGTCCAAATGGCATCCTGCGAAACTGATAGCACCCGAAGGGGGTTATGAACAATGTCAATTTCCGGCATATGTGGTGTAGGGCTATTTGATGGTAGGCTGAGGTGAGGTCGATGGTTGAGAACCATTTCACCCCCTTAGTTCTTGCCAGTGGGAATTTTTCCACTATTATGTTTTTGTTCAATTCCCTCAGGTCCACACACAGATGCACCTTGCCGTTTTGCTTCATTGCGACCACCAACGGTGCCAACAACTCTGCACTAGTTTTTTTTTTTTTTTTTTTTTTTCTTCAAAAAACTTTATTGACACAAAGGAGCAATACAGGAACAATCGCCCTTCGGGCGTACTGCAACGCAGGGGGAGGGGGGAAGGCCCCGTGATGGTATTAGAGGTCACACTTACACAGCCGTTCAGCCGACATCCCGGAGGACCGGCGGCGTTCCCACCGTCAATAAATTAATAGCACCCAAGCATAGTCTCGGCTACAGCCGGATCTGTGGCAGACTCCCCGCTCTACGATAGTGTGTCCGCGGTATTCGTAGGCACCCACGCGCCCACCACAACCCTCATCTCTGACGTAGCCCCTGAAAGCTCCAACCGTTGCACTAACCCCTCCCAACTCTGCACTAGTTATCGGTTCTATGATGCGATTATCTTCTAGCCTGCGTAATTCCTGTTGTACTGTCTCTCTGATAGCCAGTGGGATATTTCTCACCTTGTGGCACACCGGTTTCGCATCTGCCTTGAGATCGATCTTATGCGTGAATTTAGTCAATTTGCCGACTTTGCCTCCGAACACGGTGGGAAATTCTTTCTTCAGTTTTGTGACGTCCGGTTGTTGCTCGTCGCTGGTCATCAGAACTTGTGTGGTGCCCCCGGGGTTCAACTGTATTCCCAAGTCTCCTTGGTCGATCCACCCTAGGACCGAAGGACCTTTCTCTGCCACGTATAGTTTGCATCTTCCTTGAATTCAAATTTCAGGCTTCGGTATCCTACCACGGGAATGGGGTCTCCTGTGAATGTGACTGAACGAATATCTGGGGGTTCCAGGTGGTGTCCCAGCTGGTCTTTGAAGTGTTCATCCCACACCGTCTGTTGTATTATGGTGTACGGGGATCCGGAATCTGCTACCATCTTTATCGGTATTCCTCCTATCACTAGGTCGCATTGGGGTTTCTTAGAGCGGTTGCAGTTGATCCCCGGTATGTTCTTCTATGCACAACACTCTGTCTTCTTCTTCGCCTTCTCCATCTGACCCTTGTGCGACGTACTTGACTGTCGGTCTTTTTTTGCTTGCGGCGACATACTTTCTCGTAGTGTCTTACGATCCCGCAGAACATGCATTTGGCACGAAAGGCTGGACACCGCTTATCATAGGCTGGATGAGACAGACTGCCGCACCTGTAGCACGTGTTCTTTCCTTCATTGCCAGGTTTCTTCGCCGGTGCTGGTCTGGCCGTCCATTTTGCCTGTGTCCTCGTGTCCCCTGTTGCTCCCTTGCCTCTTTCCGGTGGTTCTGCCTCAGTGACTTTGTTCACCATGGGCCTGGCGACTGTCTCCTTTGTCGCTGCCTCCGCACATCTTTTCGATAGCTCTGCTTTCTTCACCATGGCTATGACTTCCTTCAGGGTCGCATCTCCATTTACCCACAGCTTATCCTGGATGGCCGAGTTCGTGGTGTGCATGACAATTTGATCTTCAATTAATTCATCGTGTAATGTACCGAATTTACACGTGACTGCCAATTTCTTCAACACTGCAACGTACTAGTCTATGGACTCCCCCCACTGCTTGTTTCCTTTGTTGGAAGTTGTATCTGTCTATAGACGTGCACACCGCTGGCCAATAATGTTTATTCAGATCATCGATCGCATGCTGGAACACGTCGTCATCAGCCGCTTGTCGTGGGGTCGGGACTATATTCTGGAACACTCTGATGCCTTCTGGACCTAGGTTGTGAAGCAATAGCCTCTTCCATCTTTTGCTGGGAAATGCTTCTCCATTCTCGTCCTCCAGGGCCTCCAGATAGTTCATAAAGTATTCCCTCCAATCTTCCCACTTCACCGAGGGATCCCCTGGTTTGGGTAAGAAGGGGATCGGTTTTGTGAGCGAGGACGTTTGAACACACATTTCCGCTCTTTTTCCAGGTGGCTCTTCCTCTCCTCTCGGACTGCCTGGCGCGCTTTGTCTGTGCAGGCGTGGGGGGCTCAGTTGTGACGCAGATCCGCCCCCTGTATTTGTGTTCTGCTTGCTCTGCCAGGGCCCCAGGCGTTCCTTCTATCTTCTTTGAACGTGGTACCAACTGACTGCGCTTCGATTGTTTTCTTGCCCTGCTGCTCTTCTCACCTGTGGGCAGTATCTTTCCTGCTGTGTTTGCCCCCTTCTGCGTCGTAGCGTGTGCATAGGGTGGCGTGTGGTGACTATTGCCTTCCCTTCCTCGCCACGTGGGCAGACCACACTGGGTGCAGTCAGCTTGGTTGCAGCTGCTGTGTTCAGGACGGTTTCTGCGTGTGGCTGTCTGCTTATAATGGCGAGCGTCACCTCTGCCGCGCTCTCCCTCTAGTTCCGTACCTGTTTGTAGCCGGCTGCTACACCCTGGCTGCTGGTGTATGAAGCTGGTTCAATGTCCCTGGTTCCATGTGGTCCTCGTGTTTCTCCCGTTTTTTTTTTTTTTTCCCCCGAGTCCCGTCCTCGTCGCCAGTTGTAATGTTCAGGCTCCCCTGGGGAAGGACACTCTCGCACATGAGGTTGCAGGTAAGTAAGATTATATTTATTGTAGGTACACAATCTGGGAGAGCGCCGGGAGACCTCCGCTATGCTCGCAGGCTCATCGCTCTTTTCGGACGCACCCAAAATGGCCGCCGCGCTCTTCGTCGTCACGTCGTGAAGACTAGAGCGCGATGTTACTTTATCTCACTCTTGCCGGCCACTGCTGTCGCCCTCATGCCATTTTTCCATTTCTCTTCCTTTCCTGGAATCAATGTGAACCTCACATCCGCCCCTTGTACTATTCATCTCTAAACACGCGAAATACCCCCCTACAATACCTCAATAAATCATCTAAAGGGATCATTCGCCCTCCAAACCTTCCTCACCCTTCATAAATGTTTCATCTCTATTGATGTCAATGGCGTCACCTTTCAAGAATAACGTGATCATGCTCTTCTCAGACACCAAAAAGGCTGAGAGGTGTACCCATGTGGAAACCTCTCAGCCTACTACTCAATCCACATATATGAAATGACGGATCATGATCAAAATTGCACATCTTCAAAGACATTTTGAAAAACCTTCACCGTTGTGTGTTCTTGCGCGTAGCAATATTTGTGACTGAAGTGAAAAATATTTAAGGAAATATTTAATGATAAATAAATATACTCAGCCATCGTTATGAAGACATCATACCCTCCACAGCCTAGTCCCACTATTTTTTACATACATCTGTGATAGGCCAAAATAAGAGAATTCGGCCAGTATTTCTAGAATTATGCAGCTGGTACAAATTTGCACTCGTACTGATGCCATTTCTTCCATGCCGCCATGTCTTTTCACTCTTCAGTACTAGGCCTACAAAAAGTGCTTGGCACACAATTACAAGTATTGTTACTAGACTAAGTAAATTCCTTGGAAAGATGGTCTGATTTGCAAAGGTTTTGTCCTGCTTAAGAGCCTGGAGAGTCTGTTTTTTCCCCTGACGTACTGCAGATCTAAGACGCTCATGTCTAATGTAAGAATGTTTACTTCTGGCTTAATGACTGTCTTAAGTCACGGGAAAAACTTGTTAAAACAGGCCTGTGTTTTTTATTTTAGACCTAGAATTTTTTTTCAGAAACCATACCCTAAGATCCTAAAGCCAACTCCATATACGCAAAATTACTCCTCATCTTCACAACGCGTTGACAAACCCTTCGATCCTTACTGTGCCCTATGAAAGGTGATTGAAATCTAGGTTTGTCCATTTTAAATCAATAAAAGACTCTTTCTCTACCTTGAGTGGTCCAGTGATGTGGATTTTGGTGCTCCAAAATATGTTCTGTGTAAGTCATCGCAGGATAGAATACAGCCCTCCTGGTTAAAAAAACATGTTTCCACCATACTTCTCAAAAGTTAGAATGTCTTCGCTGATTTTCTCTTCACAAGGAATTACACCTCAAGGCTTTATGTAATTGTTTCTAGTACATTTGTCTGTGTTTTATATCATGCTGACCTTATAGCTCTGTGGGCTGGCACTCCGGTCAGTAAATGTTTCTTTTCAGAGAACTTCATCAGAAACAGGAAAAGGAGGCATTTCCGTGTGCCGAACTAGACTCCAGACCTCCTGGCCGTTTGAGTTGCATGCTGTGTCCAACCACATACATTTCTGTAAACCTCTAAAGGGTTAAATTCTTATGGAGCAGCTCGGCCTTCACGCAAGGAGATCTTATGCTTCATTGACAAAAAGCTTTATAAATAAGCAATAACGCAGCAAATAAAATTTATTTTGCAATCCTTGTGTCAGAATTGAAGCGACTATGTACTTAAATAGGTTACTGACCACTTTCCTTCTTCTTTTGGCGACACTAACATTTAGAAGCCACAAAACATGGATTTGATTTATTATTTATAAAGCGTGGTGAATCACCACCGGGGGGGTATCTCAGCGCTCTGATACAGCAGTGAAGCATAGATCGAGGTACTCGGGCTGGGAACAAGACGGTTTTGAGAACTTTCCTAAATTTCCAGTAGTCGGGGCATTGTCTTGGGGCCAGCGGTAGCTGGTTCCAAATGCGGGGGGCCTGGTAGGAGAAGCATTTTCCTCCTGTGCGTGCTTTCCTAATCTTGGGGACTTGAAGGAGCGACTGGGAGCTAGAGCGGAGGGATCAGATGGGAGTGTAGAGGTGAAGTCTCTCCGCTAGATAGGTTGGTCTTTGTCCCCAGATCGCTTTGTGGGCGGGGCAACAGATCTTAAATTTTATGCAAAGTCGTATGGGGAGCCAATGTAGTTGATGGAGGAGGGGGCGAAAGGCAGATCTGTTAGGGGCATTTAAAATCATACGGGCAGCTGTGTTCTGTATTACCGAATAATCTATAATCTAATTTACTCAGCACTGAAGTCTGAGTGAGGGTCTTTCTGATGGAGTCGGAGATAGGGGAGTGCTTTCCTCAGGAGACTTGGGATGTGGAAGCATGAGCCCACTGTGTGTGACACGTGTTTTTTCAAAGTGAGGGGCTGTTCTAGAAGCACCCCGAGGTTTTTTACTTATGTTGCCGGGGTGGGGTGCCCAGTTCTGGGGGCCACCACTGCGGGGTCCACAGGCGGGGGGCGTCACTAAAGAGCATGTCTTGCGTCTTTCCGGCATTCAGCTGGAGGAAGTTGTTTTCCATCCAACGGGAGATTGCCATCATGCCGGAAGAGAGTGTGTTCAGCTGTCTGGGAGGTTTTGTTGAAGGAAAATGCAAGTTGAATATCATCCGTGTAAGATATTGGGATGAATCCATAGTGACGCAATAAGGAAGCCAGGGGGGAGATGTAGATGTTGAACATGGTCGGGCTTAGGCCCGAACCCTGTGGAACTCCCTTGGTAAGATTTTGAGGCTTCGACCGGAAAGGTCCAAGATTGATTGTCTGGGAGCGACCGTATCGAACGCTGCCGAGAGGTCCAATAGCACGAGGAGGGTAGGTTTGTTTTGGTCTAAGGTGAGTCTGATGTTGTCTGTGATGGCTATGAGGGCAGACTCGGTGCTATAATTTGGGCGGAAGCCTGATTGGGTCGGGTCGAGGTAGCCGATTGCTTCGATGTGGTCGCAGAGATGTTTATTCACATGTTTTTCAATGGTTTTACTTAGATAAGGCAGGAGGGAGATGGGGCGGAGGTTGGACAAGTTATCTGAGGGTAAGTTAGTGTTTTTCCTGATGGGGATGACTTGGGCCGCTTTCCAAGCGATGGGTAGATGTCCTTCCTCCAGAGATTGATTTAGAATTGAGCGGACTGGGTGAGAGAGTTGTTTTGCCAAGGATGCCATGATCTTGGCCGGAATTGTGGCTAAGGGAGAGCCGGAGGTGACTTTGTCCATTATGGACTCAGTGTCTTCTTGTGTGAGTGGTGGGAATTTTAGGAAGGTGGAGGGGTTGGGTGGGAAGTGCGGGGGGGTGTCCGGGTTATTATCTGAAGAGGGGGGTTCTTTGAGGAGAGGATTTTATTATAGATGGTGTCGTTTTTTTGTATAAAGTGGTTGCTAATTTTATCGCAGTGTTTGAGAAGGGACTTCTGTAGTTTCACATGCTGTGGGATGTGTGAAGGTTTTCAGAAGTTGGTACATAGCTTTAGGGGTGTTTTTAGCTGTACTGAGTTGAAGGGCTATGTAAGACTTGCAGGTACGGTACGTTTAATATTTTTATATTATATGGACAAGGCGGTTCTGTACTTTTTCTTTGTAGGCTTCGAGATTGGTGCGACGCCGTTTCCTTTCAAGATTTTTACAGCTGTTTTTTCTATATGAAGTTCCAGGGAGAACCATGCTGCCTTGGGTGATGTGGGTTTGGAAGAGCTCTGTTTTTATAGGAGCGATTTTATCAATGGCTGCCAGGGTGGATTGATTAAGGTGTGTTAGGTTGTCTTCTAGTTTATCATGGGGAGAGTTTAATGGTGCGATGAAAGTGGCGGCAAAAGTGTCAGGGTTGCTCTTATACCATTGTCTGTAAGAGGGACGATTTTGAATAACAGAACGCTGGGTCGCATCAAGTTCTTGTATCTGGAACTTGATGATGGCATGATCAGACCAGGTGACTGTCTTGGGGCCCGGGGCATTGCATGTGAGCAGGGGGGAGTTGGAGAAGATGATGTCCAGTGTGTGTCCGGCTGAGTGGGTGGGGCCATGGTTGATTTTATTAAGATTGAGGGTGGAGAGGTCGTTCAGGAAAGATGCGGTATCCGTATTGGCTAGGATTTCACTATGGATGTTGAAATCGCCCATTAGCACGAATTTGTTGGAGGAAATCACATGGGGGGGCAAGTAATTCCAGTAACAGGATATCGGCACTCTGCCTTTAAATTCATAGTAAAAAATCCCTTGCTAGCTCGCTCGCTCATCGGGCAGATCAAAGAATTTTCGGGTAGAACACGTTAAATCACTTATTGGAAATGTTTCCCCCTTTTGCCCCCAATCTCAAAACAATCTACGACGCCACTCCTTATTTGTTTAAAATAATTCATTACCTATTCTGCTTGTGAAGTAAAGCACATTGCAATTTTTGTTAGCCGATGCATCGCTCACATTAGGACTACAAAGCAGTGCACTTGTGATCATGCCAGTACTATATGTAGTAAAGTGGTACAAGTTTTACATTGATGACTATATTAATGGCCATAATATGACAATGTCTGGCCAATGCTGATACAACAGGTATAATTTATAGAAATTACCTCAATGCATGCTTTTAATTTACACGATTTAGCTTATAAACAAATAATAACTGAGGTTCATATAAATGAAAACAAATATTTTTTCAGGAAAAAGGCAGGGGTTAAAGTGGGGTAGAGATACATTTGAGGTATTTAGCATTTGTATCCCCAAGTCAAGAGAGGCACTAGAGAAACGGTGGAAAACAAAACTGGAAGGATTACTGGAGATATGCCTCTAGGAGAGGGCTTTAATGTCTGGGGCAAAATTACTGAGGAAGAAAATTAGTGGGAATACCGAACATGAAAAAGCACAAGGGAGATCTGTTTCTGGAAATGACACTGATCTAAATCCGAGACATTGACGCTGAAGAGAGGCTAGTGAGGTGCAATATCTGATGGTTGGAATACTAGAAGGTGGGGAAGCCCTTTGTGGCGTGCAGGATAAAAAAACTGAAGAGGCCAAAGCAGCAACACAACCTAGGATAATACTAGCAGAAATACTCTAGACCATATTTGAGGCCAGTTGCGCCGCACTTGTACCACGCAAAGTGGAGCATGGCGACACAAATCAAAAATTGGATTTATAAAGCCACACAAGGCCGCTTTGCATGGCCCTGATTGGCTCTATAAATCTGTAGTAACACAACGCAGCGCTAATCACTGTGTTGCGTTAACCTGCCCTGGGAAGGTGTTCCATGAGCATTGCGTGGGTGTTCCCATGCAACTTCCAGGGATTTTGATGCATTCCCAAGTTTCCCAGAACTGGTAAACCTCGGAATGCGCCGGAATGCTACGCCTAACCAGGGGAGGCGTAACAAGGAGAAATATCTTTATTTCTCCTCCTTACTTCCTTTTCTGTATGTGCTGCATTCTGCAGCACACATAAAAAGAGAAATATACCTCGGGGGTTTGTTTTTGTACAGGAAGGAGCCCCTTCTTGCGCAAAAACAATCCTCTATGCAACAGACCGCATCCTTGTACCATGGTGCAAGGGTGCCTGCGTTGGCGTTAGGTAGCCCATTGTGTGCCACCGCTGATGAAAGGACAAGAATTTGCCGTATTGGTATAAATACAGTGAATTCCTGCCCTTTCCCTGGAACACAGCACAGCGCAACATGACTTGCTGCACTGCATCACATTGCCATAAATATGGCCAATAGCTTTTGAGTTAGACAGGCAGAACAATAGAAAAAAGAGATTGCACTTCAAAAATGTCTAACTGAATGTTATTGTCTCCCAATTTTGCAGCTGCATTTTAGTGTTCATAAAAGGAGGCATATATTGAAGGGTAGTGAGAAAAACATATAATGTACCTAGATAAAGTAAGCCTAATGCATGCAGAAAAATATGTTTGTGTTATTCCAAAAGATGCCTAGGATTGGGTCAGAAATGGAACAAAAACAGCAAAAGATGCCGTGCAATATTGAGATGATGGAAGCAGTTGTACAACAACGGACTGAAGCCAGTGGTGGCTCGCCGAGGGTGTGTTTCGGGGCAGTAAGGCGGGGTGAGGTGGGAGAGGGGCCGGGTGGGGTGTAGTAAACTCCGGCATACGGCCGAAGGAAGTTAAGTAAATAAACAAATAAAACAATTTACATTGCACGCACTGCATCACCGAGTTGGCATTGCAGCGAGCGCAATGTAAATTCTTTTATTTGTTTACTTAACTCCCTTCGGTCATATGCCGGAGTTTACTACAAAATGCAGCACACATAGAAAAATGAAAGCATGAGAAGAAATGTTTTTAGATCTCTCCTGAGCCAACGCATGCGCTGCACTGCGAGACATTTAGTTAGGGCTTTTAAAAGTGCCGCCACACGGCCTAGCGCGCGGGTTCACGCGTGCGTGCAGCCGCCAGCTTTCAGCGCCCTGACTTTTCTTTATGGCTTTCCATTGCCGCGTGCACCACTCGCACTTTCTCGGCCGCACGCGCGCAGCCGCCATCAGCCCGCGATCGCAATGATTTTCACTTTCGCGGCCGCCCAGCACATGCTTGTTTATACTTCCCACTTGTTCTTCTTTGGGCAATAGTTTATCGCCCAGCCGATAGTCAGTGCTCATTACATCTGATGCTGCCGCTGGAATATGGCAGCCCCGCGCTCTCATCCGAGCTCTTAAAATGCAAAGCATGTAAATCTCCAGGTTGAATATATTAGCGTGGCGTTGCCGGTGAAAGGAGACTCGCTGTCCGTGTCCCTCTGAACTGCACCCCTACACTGGAGTAACGCGGTTGAAAGGGGCTTTATATTGGATCATTATGAATGAACTTGTTTGCTGTTCGGTTATTTTGTGGCGGATTTGACGTAGGGCAGGCAGATCGATTCCCCGATGAGCGTACTACAGTGAGGAATGTTGTCTTGGCTATCATTTTGTCTGTTTGCTTATCGATCACTCCAGCATGCACGGCGCAAATGGATTAGTTGGATGTATCTGTCTTAAAAGAGGCTGGTGCCTTTTGATTTGCTTGGATGTAAAAAACACACATACACATTTGCCATTTATTTTCAACTTTCATTTTAAGAGAATAAAGTGTATTTTTATGAAGAAAGTTAGGCACTTCTGCGTAGGGTACTATGAGCTTCTAATTTAAAAAAATCATCACATTGCGTCATAATTCCCACCTATCATAAAAAGGTTATATAACGTTCAGAATTCAAACATATTCAGTTTCCTTTCTAGGCGTTATATTATTATCACATACCCCGGCACCCACGTGCTTAGGCTGTCTACAATTCAAATCCATATAGAGAGGCAAGCTCAAACGTAATCAACTGTAGACATCCCAAGCATTTAAGGAAAGATATGTTGTGTATATTGAAATAACTGATTTCGTTTTTAATTACATAACGCATCTTCTCAGTACACTGCAGTAGTAGCTATTCACTTAATTCTGTAGAGACCACACCATTGCAGAATGCCACTGCAGCAGCCAATTAACAAATCAAAGTGTTTATCAAACTAGATGGGATAATCTCTCTCATTAAATGATTCCTCTGTCTCCCCCACCTATTGAACAAGCCTTGGCATAGCCAATAGGTCTCACCTTTGGGACCTTAAGTGTTTAACCATGCAAAAGTTAATGTTGTTGCACCAAGGGTGTTGTGCTGCATAACTAAATACCTATAAGGTCCCAAAAGTGAGACCTATTGTCTCTGCCAATGCTTGTTATTTCTCTTCACTGCACCTCATTATTTAGGTTCTGACGCATTCACAGGTTTACGATTGCTCTTAAATCTGGGAATGTGTCAGGTTCCATGGGTGTTGTGTGGGAACACCCATGGAATGCCCCTTTCATGCAGTTTTCTGCATGAAAGGGGCACATATTTATAAGGCCATGAAAAGACAGTCCTGTCGGTCCACGGTAGACTGAAGCGCCGCACCCTTTGACTAGGATTGATTATTTTGCCCGATACTCCGATACCCGGACCCAACGAGGATATTCACCCACCGGCCCCCGGTACCTGCGACGCCTTCCTTCCACGGCGACTGGCATAACAAGCCGACCTTCATTACGGCTCCCTACTCGGCCGCCGCACAGACCAACTCACGCTGAGTCTTGCACACTTCATTGTGCACCGTCCCACTGACGCCCGATTACCTGCACCCTCCCAGTGAGGACTTGGAACCTCCGCATTCCCAGCACTTTCAAAACAGCAGCCCCGTCCTGAAGATGATCCTGAGTCCGTAGGATCGAAACGTCATTGACTCCTCAGCGCAATTGAAGGCACCCTTACTCCGTGTGGTTCTATTTACATCACGCCATCCATTCCTACGCAACTATTGTGAATCATTTGGTGCTGAACCACACAGTCACTTGTACATATTTTCACCGTTTGTCACTACGCGCGTTTTCGCTGTTTTCACTTTGTCACTTGCGTCGCCACTTATGTGTCACGAGCAGATTTGTGCACCAAGTCCAAATTGGGCTGTCTATGCGATTCATGCCTACAGTGCTGATACAACTGTACCGTTTTCTAAACTTATTTTCTAAATATATGATGCCATCTGCACATTTGAAAAATCTTACGTGAGTCTCCCTCTTTCCTTCCTCGTAATGTATGTTACATACTAATTTAACTGTCTTCGCCATTGATACCATTTGAGATATTGTTGCTTGTTGTCATATTATTACCCAGATCTCAATTGGTTTATGGGTCACACTCCTGTGGTTTTTTCCCACACTTCTATAATGCATACTTTTATAGGTAGACGTAGATGTTGGCTTACTTGTATGTAATTACCGTATGCTGTCAACACAATATAATTAAAGGCATTTCAGCCTGACGTCAACCAATACGCTCACAGGTTAGGCTGAATGAAAAGAAAGAGGCAAATCGGTCTGTCTTGTTCATTCTAAAAGTAATTGCTATTCTAATATATAAGGCACAATGAACATTGAGTGAACTATACACAAGTGAGGCCTTTGTCTGTAGCACTTATTCTGCAAACTGACTCCCTTCGTCGAATTTCGTCAATAGTGGAAAATGAGGAGAGAGAGGTAATGCGGCCTGGCAAGAAATGCACACTGTCATCAGGTGGGGAAATCCGGGATTGATGCAAATGTTAACTGTTTGCATAATATGCAATTCAGGGCTCCTTTTCCATTTTTTCCAAGAGCATTGTGAGTGTTCCTGGAAATGTAGGAGGAAGTCAGGTGTAAGTCACGCGTACTCGCAGGAAAATGTTAGTGATTGGGTCTTTGTGAATAGGGTCATAGGCACTGGACTATGTCTCATCCTGACTCTCTTTAAACCTGTAGATATAGGTGCGTTTCTGTGTGCATCCATGTCTGTCTAAAACTGAATTAGTACAACTGCTTTCTCTATAAGTCTACATGTTTATCTGTGCACACAAGCAGGGCGCATTTGTCAGGCTGGGTCGGATTGGCCTGTAGGGCAAACGGGCAGTACCCGAAGGAGGTCAGTGTGTGTGCTTTTTTTTTTTTTTGGCTGCTGGTAGGCCTTTTTTAAGGATTTTACTTCTGATATCCTGGTATTGCCACAAACATTGCCTGCAGCAAGCTTAATTCCTGCAATCTTCCATACCTTGCCAAATACTTATACAGCACGCCTTTATATGTTCAAAACTTCCCCAGTGTGTAAATATGGGCCCCTTTTTTAGCCTTCTAATTCACTGATGGGGGGGGGGGGGGGACTTTATTTTAGTACCCATGCCTATTTTCTGTCCCAGCCGACCCTGCCTGAAAGTGATCTCTCGGTCCATTTTGTCAATGGTCTTGGTTTCTAATAATAGCAATGTTCTTCTTGTATCATCCATTGAACTCACTGGCATGCACTGAAGCCATTCTCTAGTGCTTGGACGAACAATTTGAGAATTAAATATCTCTGCTCTTGGAAATCTAACTGGGGGAAAGGGATGTGGTCTAACGGCTGGAGAGGTCGACCTCCAAGCTGGGGAACCGGGTTCGAGTCTTGGCAAGGACGCTCCACATCCTGCGATTTTGGGCAAATCACTTACTCTCCCCGTGCCTACCAAAAATGAATGTGCCCTTGAGTAATGTAACTGGTGCGCATCTAAAGCACTCTGATACCTTCCGGTCAAGTTTGTGCTATATAAAGAACTGTACTATATAGTGCCTTGCAGAATTCTGAGAGACTCCAGGGCCTATACAGTACCGAAGTGTGTCTATTTTCAATAGTGTGCCCGATGTCATGATTCACAAGGGCTGAAAGTTAAAACATCAATATCTTGTCCTGTCCTTACTTTTACACTGCTGTAAATACCTAGGGCTTATTTACAAGATTTTGACGCAGGGCAGCGCAGTGAGTCACTTTGCTGCGGTGCCCTGCTTCAAAAGTGAAAGGCAGTAATGTGACGTATCTATAAGATACAAAGCATTCCTGTCCTCTCTTACTGCGCTGGCGCTCAAATGGCTGCCTTTCGCCAACTCTGGTACCCTTGCACCATGTACCCTTGCACCATGTACCCTTGCACCATGGTGCAAGGGTGTCCGCTTTGTTGTAGTGATTGCTTCTGTGCAGGATAGTGTCCATTCCTGCACAAAACAATCAATGGAGGCATTTCCTCTTTCTATGCAGCACACATAGAAAGAGGAAACAACGAGGAGAAATAAAGTTATTTCTCCTTGTTACGCCATCCCTGGGGAGGCGCTCATTTTTTTTACGCATTCCCATATTTACACAATGTTGTAAATCTTTGAATGTGTCAAAATCCATAGGCGTTGCATGGGAACACCCACCTCAACTCCAAGGCATGCCTCCCTGATGCAGTGTGAGAACGCAGTGACTTGCGCTGCTTTGCCTTGCACCATATTTACGATGCCATGAAAAGCCACGCAGGGTGGCTTTGTGTGGCCCCAAAGATATGATTGAAAGGCCTGTGCCACAGGAATGTCATTGAACGTGATGCTCCGGTGGCGCAGGACTCTTATAAAGGAGGCCCTCAGTTTCTAGCTTCCCCTACAAGCGCACACACCTTGCATTTAGGACAGACTTTATCTTGTAATTGAGGTGTTGGAGTCTGCTTTTGGATTATTTCCACCCATTCATTCCCACAGCTGGCAGTTATGAGGGGCTGAGTCCTTGAGTGAAATGAAAGCCTGATTTTCAGTACATAGGGTTTCAGAGTCTAGCAGATATAACAGCTCATTTAACAGAGAGAAGGGGTTATTAGCAGTTCTCCTCAATTCATCAAGGCACCCTAAACATCCCCAGAAAGGTTCTGCTGAGAGGTGGATTAGTGGTCCATCTCTTGCTTTACAATGCCTTGGGTGTCCTATGTTCACACCCTCTAAGGCCTAACTTTGTTACATGCTCAGAGTATGAAAAAATATATGTAGGCACCGTTGGCTATCAAACTAAACACAAGGCACATCAGTCTGCAAGGAGTCTCCGATACAGCGCAGCACGAAACTAAACGCGCTGTCCCAGATTTATTAATATTTGACGCAACGCAGCACAGTACCCAAAGCTTCAGCGTTACCTTGCATCAAAAGGAGGGACTATCTACTAATACATGACAGTTTTTTTCTCTCTCCCAGTGCTGGTACACTTAAACCACCATGTTTCAACGCACACACCTATGCGCAATAGTGCGTTCTCTAAAGCATAGATCTGTACTGGTAAAGGGTCCTTCCAGTAAAAAAACCTATCCTTTAAGGCCTTTCCCACTTTCTATATGTGCTGCATAATGCAGCACACATGCAAACTTGGAAAAATAAAGAGAAATGTAAATGTTTTCTCTTCATTAAGCCTGCCTCATGGAGGCATAAGGTATTGACGCTGCCTACAAATTCCAGAGTCAAAACCCCTGAGTGGTTGCATGGGAATGCCGATGTACCACCCGTGGAATGCTCCCTTGAGGCAAAGTATAGCATAGCACAACTTTATGTAACTTTGTGTGACTTTCCAATTCAAATCCTGGTTTACGTTGTATAGTAAATCCCACCCCAACTCTTTGTGCCAGATGCGTGTGACTTTTGTGATAACAAAGTGCCCAGCTTTAGAACATCTGGGGCTCTATAATTAGGCTAAATGCTTTATAGGTCTAATGAACATGTCAGTTTTGTTTAAATGAGTGGATGCCTAAATCGAAACATCCTAATGGTTAAGAAGTGAAGTCATACCAGGTACCTCTACATTTAAGTAGTAGCCTCTGATCAGTCATGTGTACCCACAGAAAACGCCTAGCTGTCAGATGTAAAGCTGCAACGCAATTTTAAAGACACACACAGCTCTTAATAAATGGTTGTGGCATAACATAATTTTCATATAAGGACTTAGACTCTGTCTTATGTAAACGTATCCCAAACAGGGTTTGTTAACAGGCGTTTGTGAACATGGATTAGTGTTTACAATGTTTAATAATTTCCTGAACAGCCCCTATACATTCCTGACCTGCACAAGCAATAATGTTTAAACTGCCTCTCCCTGGCTTGTGTCTTCAGTGGAATCGTCGATGAGCGCCTCTTGGGAGTGGCGTCATCATGAATGGGGTGTGCACATGGGCCAGGCATGCCGGAACAAGCCCCCATACAGAGATTCCGAATTTCCTTCAGTGTGTCTGCTCCTGAAGCAGTAACTGTGTTTCGTTACTTTGAACTTTTGGTGTGTGTGGCGACCTCAGGGGATCCAAGCTCTCTGACTCAAACTTCTAAAAATATTGTATTGAAGTCAGACATCCATTCCTCAAAGTGTCAGGGGTTGTATGCAAGTGACATCATGCACCTGTTGACCCTGATGACATCACAAATGGGACGCTGAGGAGAGGTGGAAAAGACAAATAATAGAACAATCACAAAGTAGACACATTTACTTTTTTCCTGATGCTGTCTAGTTGAGTCTTTTGACCGCTGGCTAAGGGAACTGTCAATAGTAGTATCTACTTCTGAAAGGCTAACCTACTTGCCATCCTAAACTGAAGTATTATACCATACGGAATGACCAGATACATTTTGGGTACTCGTCTCGCAAAATACCTGGACTGAGGTGAACTCTGTAGGCCCCAGGAGAGTTGTGAGGTCTGATTTGAATGCCCAAGTTATCACGTTTTGACCAGTGTTACACTGAATTAGCCAAACATACTGTTGTCGAACTACCCATAGGAATTGAATTGGTGGTCAGGGTTTCCAATCTCTCAAGAATTGTTAGACACCACCGCACCCCAGAAAAGATCATTGTTGGATAAGTTACTGACTCTCTGAAATGCCACCTTCATAGTTGGAGGGACGTGAACTCTCCCAAAATGGCCGCCATGTAGTGGGTTGTCGGGACCTCAGCATGTCATTGCCAATGGTAATGGTCATTATGACAAAGGGACATGGGCCAAGGTAGGGCCCTGACCCAGGAGATGTGTGATGAGTGAGGGAGGCATTGTCCAGATGACATGGTCAGGCAGGCAGGTTTCTGCTAGGACAGGGCCTTTAGACAGGAACATGGTGCAGTCTCCCGTCACTTTTGCTGAGACCTCATTTGATTGAAACTTTAATTTCAGCCCAATTGCAGGAATTTGAGAACTTTGGCACTCCTCATGAAAGTAACAGGCTTACCAATTCCAATCAATAAGATTGGAGGAACGTTTGAGTATTGTTTACCGATAGGTGCGCCAGGGCCTGCTGGCCCCAGCGGCTTCTCCCCCACTAAATATACAGTTTGTTTCCTGGGCTTCAGTTACACTGAGGGTGGCTCCAGGTTGGAGGTTCCATGACCGCATGTCACCATGTGGATGACAAATCTAGTCTTTTTTTGTGAAACCCTGGCATGGTTGATTCAGCAGACTTTGATCGTAAAGTGGCAGTTGGGAATAGTGTTGTAAGGGCTACAATATGATGGTCCCTCTGAGGGCATTTCCTCCAGTGTCAGGACTGCACAGTTTCCCTGACGGGAATGGGAGCAAATGGGTGAGCAATTTTTGGCAGAAATCCCTTTACCACTTATCTTTAAGTGGTGCCTTTGCCTTCTTTCACCCAAGTCTCTGAGAGGAAAGGGGCCAGATGTATCTAGCCTTTGCACCAATGCAGATTCACAAAAAGTGTCACAAACCTTTGTAAAGACTTCAATTGGGACTTCCTTCCCTGAGTAAATAAAGATTTATCCTGGAAAGTAATCTTAAAGTAACACAAAGTAGCACTTTGCACAACTTTGCATCAAGGCGGTATTCCTCGGGTGGGATATGAGCGGTCCCATGCAATCACTCATGGTTTTTGACACAAAGCCCTATATCTACTTAAAATGCTAGACCGGACTTAGTAGCAAAAATTCACGACTCCTCAAGGCCGGCATAACGTTTGAGAGTTTCCATGTGTACTGTAATTTACCACACACATATAAAGTTAGAAAACTTTAAAACTGTCTAAACATAGTATTTTGTACATGAAGAGTACTGAGTGCAAGCCCTATGCTAGCTATCACGCACACGTGTTCACGTGTTAGTGACACAAGGTAGCGTAAGGTATGCCAGCACAAGGGAGAGCGAAACCGTGCCATGTTTGAGCAGTTGTGGTGTACAACTGCTTTCTCTCTTTCGCGCCATGCAGTGCAGCAACTTTGGTTGCTGGGCTCCATTGCGTGAGTTCCTTGTAAACTTACCCGTGTGTGTGTGTGTGTGTGTGTGTTATGAAACTTGTGGTATTATTTAATATCCTGTAACTGGTTACATGTGCTTTTGGGTACTTTTGAACGCAGATTGTCAAATTGTGATTGTTCTCATTGTGACACCTGTTTTTTTTCTTTCGATATTTAGGAACAGTGTTTTCTGAAAACTTTCGAGTGGATGTGAACATGGCTGGAATCAAGGGTTACATTGAGTTCGACTCCCTCCAGAGGACAGCAGTTCAGAATCTGACGGGCACAGGTGTCGGCGCCTTCAACGTCTCATTGCACGAATTTCCGGTTATGTTCGGCCACTACCCAGACCCATGTGCGCAGGCGCATTTAGGAGACCAGCTCTACACCTTCACATTCAACAACTCACAATCTCCAAGCGGAGCTTTCAATGTTAATGGGCTTTTTGGCGCCAACATCAGCCTGGACGATTTGTCACTCGTGGTAAAAACGTACAACTGCCAAGCCTGTGGAAACCTACGGAAACCAGGGGGCACGGTCCGCACCTGGCAGGCAAAATTCTACTCTTCAGTCCTTGGGGAAACATATTTTCGGCAGTGGGATGGTAACACGTCCTTGACAATTCTGACGGATTTCGTGACAGTGCGTGCGGGAGAAAGCCCAGAGCTCAACGTGTCCATGTATTTTGTATCGACGTGCAACCCGTATGAGAGTAAAGCCAACGTCTCACTTGGTGTGTTTAAAGTAGGTATGCTTCCTAAAGCCATAAAGTCTGGGCGGAGAGTGCCCAACATAACAGTCCAGCCATTTGTGTCCCTTGGTTTTAAAGAGCAGTGGGTTTGCGCAGAATTGTACCCCCTTGAGTCTAAAAGTGTGAGCGCGATAATTGACATGAACGGGGTCAAAGGACTTCTAAATTTCACCCAGGTTTCCCCCTTTCACCCTACAAATATTTCAGTGGATCTCAGGAACACCACTGGACTGGAAAAGTATTACCATGTCCACAAGTTCCCTGTTCCTCAGAGAAGAGACCCTTCAGAAAACCTGTGTGACCAGAACAGCACTGGAGACCACTGGAGCCCCTTTAATGTCAGTGCCACATCTTCTCCCAAGGGCCCCGGGGCAACGCACGACCTGTACGAAATTGGGGATCTGAGTGGAAAGCATGGCTCTTTGGAAGGTATGAATAGATCTTCATCTGCGTTTCTAGACTGGAACCTGCCTCTTTTTGGAAGAAACAGCATTGTTGGCCGCTCTATTGTCATACATAAAGCGGATAATGCCAGGCTGGCCTGTGGTAGCATTGGATATGGCGGCGAGGTGATCACAGGAATTGCAGCGTTCAGGACTACGGTGGTTGGCCGGGTTATCTTCAGGCAGCTGAAAAGCAACCCATACGCTGACTTGTCGATCTACATCGATCTCTCATACAGCAATGCTTCAGCTCTTTCAACATTCAATCACAACTGGCATGTCCACCAGTTCCCGATCAGTACAGAAACGGACGCTGACACGGATGCGTGCCGCAGCACAGAAGGACATTTTAATCCTACAGGAGTTGAAGTCGATGCTAATTACAGTCAGAATTGTCAGCCTCAAAGCCCTTTCTTGTGTCAGGTGGGGGATTTTGTAGGGAAACATAAACCCCTCAACCTCACCAGCTATGCACGATCAATGCAGGCCAAAGCCTTCTTCACAGACACCACATCAGCTCTCTCTGGATTAGCTTCATTTCTTGGGAAGTCCTTAGTGATCCATGGAGCAAACCAGACCATGGCTAGAATTGCCTGTGCGAACATTACTTTGCTGCGACCATCAGTAGGAAAGACAGGACAGTGGTTTGGTTCCAAGCAAGTTGATGGCGGATTCAATGTCTCGCAGCCCATGGATCTGGATTCTACCGCAATAGCCATCTCTTTCACAAACCTGGGAAGCATTTGTGGTGGTTATCATGTTCATTTGCTGCCAATCATGCAGAATACCCAAGAGGCATGTGCAGACATTCTCATCAAAGGGCATTTTAATCCATTTCTTATTAATATGTCTATGTCTCCTTCTCCTGGCATGGGCACAGTGGATAAATATCAAGTGGGGGATATAAGTGGGAAGTTCGGCACTTTAGCAGACAAAAACACGCATTTTGAACAGTATCTCGACTCCAATCTACCCCTCTCAGGACCGTACAGTATACTCAGACGTTCACTTGTGATTCATTACATCAATGGATCAAGGTAAGTGGCATATGATTTGTAACAAAAAAACGAAATGTGGCCCTTCATACCCTCTTGTTCCACCCAAGTGTGCTGTAGCCCACAGATCAGGGCTTGAATCACCATCTGATGGGCTGAGTACTTTGTGGTTTTGTTGGTGGAGGTAAAAGGAAAGTTTAACTTGAGCAGATGACAATATTTTGAGTGATGCATGCAATGTCTCCTTGTATACAACCTTGCATGATACATGGATTGTTTGCTGGATTTAACAGTTAAGGCCTGTTTACCCCCCACCCAAATGTTTACCCCCCACCCAAAAAGACCACAGAGAACATACTGCATGCCAAGCTTCCTTTTGTTGGGGAAAAAGTACAGCAAGCCTGTGAGTTTCTTTCCCTAGGGGAATACAAGCCCACTCAGAATCTGTAGAGCTGGTCTTGGGTAATGCAGAGCATTCACATTCATATGTGGGACACACTCCATCCAAGCCTCTTACGGTTAGTGGGGGGGGGGGGGCTTACCTTTTGGATCCTTCTGTTTTGACCTCTCCCACCACCTAAGCTTCGAATCCGCACCATAGCTGCTTCCATAATGGAATCCAAGTGGGCTTAGGAGCTAACGATTATTATGGACAGGACATGGTTGGTGTCCTCATAGTGGTGATCTAACATGCCTACCTATTTACTGTTCACCCAGAATCTGATGTGCGTTTTAGCAATGGATCTGGCCAAATTTGTCTTAGTCTTAGTAGGGGGAGACCAGGCATATTGGACATAAAGGCATACCTTCAAGCAGCTCTGGGTGGTCACAAGGGGCCATTTAAATGTGAGTGCAAGTGCTAAAAATTGGTGTATAAACTATATGCACCCTATTTAGCACCTGTGCCTTTTAGGAGAGGAGGAACAATTGCCCCAGTGTTCGTGAGGACTCTTAGCACCAGGCTGTAACTGGTGATAACTGGCTATGCAAAACAGTGTACCTCGGGTAACATCACACAAAGATGAGCACAAAACTCATCTCCACAGTTTACTTCCGACTATTGAGCACAGAGGTAATAACCAGTTGCATAAGCACAATGGGGCATATCGGCAACGAGGCGATAAAAAATTATCGCCACTTTTGCATCCGTTTTCGGACGAAAAGCGGCAATTTCAACGCCTAATCAGCAAGGTCACGCTAGCGCGTGACACTTTGCATTAGCGCCTGTTTTTAGAACGCCCAGCTTTGCATCTCTAATGAGATGCAAAGTGGTCGTTCCTGCCAGCGACATTTCTCCTATTATCAAGCCTCACACAAACCCCTATTATCGCTACTATCCTTACACCTGCTTTGAAACTGACTTAGCCATGATATCCTATGGAAGGTGGATATCATGGCTAAGTATGTGAGGCCCCATCAGCAAGCTTTCGCCAAAAGTTGTGCGATTATCGATGGATTTCCAGCGATAATCGCACATTTGACAGCTTGCGCTCTGAATTTTATCGCTTTGGAGTTCAGCGTTGCTGATAGCCCGCTATCTCCGCTATAAAATGTAGAGTTGTCCGGCGATGATTATCCTCACGCTAAGAGCGCTGAGCGATAATTACCACCGGCCCTTGCTGATATGCCCCCATGTTATTTCCGCACAAGTGTGTTTGGACCCATGTCTTAATAACCATGATTATGTGCACCATTAGGGCTCTTGGATTATCCAGTGTGTCCTGTTACTTCCCTAGAAGGTCCTTCAAAGGCAGGATCCAGCAAGGAAATGGAATAAAGATTGACACCCAACCTGAAATGTCTAGAACAGTCTGTCATTTTCAAGCAGTCTCTCATGACAGACTCCTCTAAAAAAAATATAGTGACCTCAGCAGACTCCATTCACATACATTCATGTATTTGCCATCCTAAATTTACCTGCTGCGGTACCAGAATATCGCGGCCTAAATATCATCTGACATAAAAAATGTCATTATTGTCACATTGGAGGTAATAGTAAGTCTACACCCAATGGGGCAATATTTTTTTGCTAACAATGGTTAGGCCATGATATTTACATCAGACATATAACAGACTTACCCTGTGAACAATGCCTGCTAGGTCCTGCCTGTTTAATCTGTACAGTCACCTCCCTGATACAAGGGGAAATCCTATAGGAATATCCACCCCCAGTAGGTCCTCTCATTGCTACCTAAAGTACCCAACAGGAGCATGCATACAAGGCACTCGTCAGTTCAAATGTGGTATCCACATAAGTGATCTAGTCCCTGAACTCACCAGAATGCTCATTGTGTTGGGAGGTATAGCTACAGAACATTGGGATACAACTAGAAAAACATAGTTTAAAATCAATTACATTTTCGAGAACGAAATGTCTCATCTACAATGACAGAAAGCCTCAGGGTACAATTTAGAGTTGAGTGGTATTGGAAAATCCTCTAATTTCTGAAGGAAGCTCTAAATTTGGAGACACATCAATCGGCAGAATGTACTCTACTATTCTTATCGTGGCGTAGTTACACCAGTGGATTCTCCTCTTGATTAAGAACTAGAAATTTGCCATTACATTTATTTAATGCTCCTGGTCTGAAAGAATTCAGGATTCTGCCCATGAAAATCTAAGATGGCTGTGCTTTGTGTCCAATGTGGCACTCTACATATTCTGGGCAAAGGTTTCATTAAGCTCCTGGTTCTCTTAGATATGCCATCAGCATTCACCACTCTTGTAGTACTTGGGTGTGTGAGGCCTGCACTGGAGGACAATAATTGTTAGACTTGGCATCTTTTGGCGTGTTTCCCCTGAGTTTTTCTTTCTGACCTCCCGGTTTTGACTCTGTTTTTGCTGGCGTAGTGTCTCTGCACACTTTTCTCACTGCTGATCAGTGGTAAAGTGCAAGTGCTTCTGTGGTAAAATGTGTTATGGATTGGTGTTTCCATGATTGGCCTATTTGATTTATGTGTCAGTCCCTAGTAAAGTGCACTGCGTGTGCCAGGGCCTGTAAATCAAATACTGTTGGTAGGCTGCAGCACTGGGTTGTGCCACCCAAACAAACAGCCCAGAAATGTGACTATGGCTTGCCATTTCAGAGCCTGTGTGCAGTCTGGTACTGCCATGTCGACTTGGCAAGTGCACCCACTTGCCAGGCCCTAACCTTCCCTTTTCTTACATGTCAGCCACCCCTAAGGTAGGCCAAAGGTACCCCTGTGGGCAGGGTGCAGTGTATGTGAAAGGTAGGAAATGCCCTGTTGTGTGTGGCATGTCCTGATAGTGAATTACTGCCAATTCAGTTTTTCACTATTGCAAGGCTACCTGTTCCCCTTAGGAAAGAATGGGGAGTTTGTTTATACCATCTTATAAATATAACTGGGCCTGGGGAATTAGGTAGGAAAATAAAGTTTAGTATGACTGAACTCAGAATCTAAAGATGCATATTTTAGTGAAGGTGATTTTTACGTTCTGTGTTTGAAAATACCATTTTTAGAAAGTAGGTCTTTTCTTGCTCAGCCATCCAGTGTGCCTCTGCTAGAATGTGGATTGACTGTCTGGATTTTTAGTGACAGAGGGCTGGGGAGCAGGAGTGGCTCTGGATAGTCTACGTGGATCAGGAAAGGGCTGAATAGACCTGGGCTGCATTTAGAGTAGCGGGAGGAGATTTCCTTGCACCTGAATGTTCCTGATCTGCCTCTGACAATGCCGTCTTCACCTCCTGCCAGGAAGCCACACCAGAGATCTGGGCACAGACACTCTCTGCCTAAGAGATCAAAAGATTTTGGGATATAAATATTGGGGCCCAGATCCCTGAACTTGAGAACTCTTTTGGACCAAGAAGACTGCCAAGAAGAAGAGCTGGAGAAGCTGTGAGTACGAACTACCACTTTGCTGTGTTGGCCTGCAGTGGCTGCTTCTGTCTTGGGCAGTGAAAGGACTGGACTGAACTATCTGCAATCTACTTTTGTGAGTTTCTCCAAGGCCTTGAGGTAGATCTTGCCCCCTGTTGAAGAAGTTTCAGGAACAGCAAAGGCTTCACACTCTTCTGCCCTCAGCACTGGGAACTGTCTGTTTAGTGCTTCAACAGAAGAAAAAGCAACCCGACGACGCTGCTGCCGACTCCGTGTCCTGACTGCACCGCAGTGGGCACCTCCAACGCCGCACCATGACCCTAGTCTCACCGACGATGCCTGCTGATGCCGCCACCGAGCCGCTGCTCGCACTGCGACCTTTGGGCACCACACTCCGCACCGCCTCGCTTCACGACGATGCATTGGTATCCCCAACGACACCACTCCATGCCAAAATCTACGCCGCTGCTTGAAGTGTGGTTCGAGGGCACCACTGGTAATGTTATACAACGCACCGCCCTCATCCCGCACCGCAGCCTTGGCCTACCAATGCCAGTGCCATCAAAAGAAATCACTCACATGCTGCCCCTGTATTTTAGCTTCTCCCATCTCCTTGCCAATCCTACGACAGCCCCCAAACTCTCTCAGCTCGCACCATCTGTCCTCAACTAGTCCCCTCAGTCCCTGCTCCGTGCTCCCCCTGCCATCCCCGGGGTGTAGATACGACCGCTCATGACTCAACCATCCCCCCCCCCCCCCACCCCCCCCCCCCCACTACTGCCTCCAGTTGGCAGTCACCAATATGGACAGACCAGCTACATTTGCATACCTGCCAAATCACAGGTGCCATTGTGACGCACGGTATCGGCTCCCATCACAGGGTCTCCCAGTGAGGAGCCGATATCACACGGTGGCAGGGAAAACAAGCTGAAAACCTCTGTAAATAGTGGTTTTCCTGCTCGGTTTCTGAGGCTTTGAACTGCCGACGTTCATTAACACCCCAGGACATCGGCACCAGCCTCAGCAAGCTTTTTTGGGGGAGGATAGCTGTGGGGGGGTGGGGTGGGGGGACGAGGTGGGGTCCCAAAGTGCCACCTAGGTACTTTTCAGCACAAGGTTCTGCCCCCTTCAAGGCCCCGCCCCCTCCTCACACAGTGAGATGGATCTTCAAGTTGGCAGCTGTGCATTTAGCTGGATGCTAATTCAGGCTGGATGAACATATACATCGAAAATAAAGAAAATAATGAAGTGTGTGAAACTGCCCCCTCTGTTTAGGGATCGGCAGGTAACTCTTGAGAAATCCTTGCACTTTCTTTTCCTAGATCTGAAAATTTCGTAAATTTGCATCCACTCTCATGGATACAATTTGCATTAATATATCAATTGTAATTCACACACATTTAAATGCAGAGAGATGAAGTTGGCAGGTCAGGTGGAATCCAGCATTTTGACATTGTTGCCTTGTTCCTTCTTGAACAAGGTGTTTTCTCCATGGCTGTATATCCGTGCATCACGCATAAGGAAAGTAATTTGAAATTTCGGCCAGTGGATAGGAAGGCGTGCCAATCTGGCCATGCATTGTCCAACATAAATGCATCTATTGGCAGGGCCGTTTCTACCACTAGGCAGGCCTAGGCGGCTGCCTAGGGCGGCAAAAGGTGAACGACGGCCGCAGCAAAAACATGAAACGTCAACTGTCAGGAAGCACTAATGAAGCAGGTGCGTGTCTGAGTTGAAGCTCAAATTCAGGAACGCAGAGTCCTCATATGTATCTATCATCATCAAAAATTGGCTGCGATCCTTGCATCCATGACTTTGCAATCCCAGTGTAGTTACCGTGAGGCCAGGTTAGGTAGCTCCTTCAACTCTACCGCCGACGTGACGTAACCTGACGTCACGTTCGGCGCCACGGGCGGAGTCTGTGCGCGCGCGGCCGGCAAGAGCCATGAGGCAGAGACAGAGAGTTCCCACTGCGGCCTGGAGGCTTGCCTATCAGGTACCGGGGGAGGCAGCGGTGGGATCCATCCGGGTTGGCAGCCTGCGGCAGGCAGGTAAATGTAAAAAAAAAATTATATGGGGCTAAAGACCTGGTCAGTTAGTTATAACCTGGCCCAGGCTAAGTATTAACCAAAGTAAAGTAAGCAAGCAGTAAGTTAGTTGAGCGGTCGTGTCTGTCTGGAGCCGAGGGTGGTTTGAAGTGCGTGCAGCAGGGCAGGCTCATTCCAGGCACGCCACCACTAAACCATAGCTGCCAAAACTCTAACGCAAGAAGAGTTGTGCACAGGTGGAAGAGGAGCCCTTGGGATATGTATCATGAGTTCCCAGGATGCACGGAAATCTCTGTCTGGGGCAGCTTTTTAGGCATACCTCTGGAAACGTTTTTGAATAGAAAAGAAAAGTTCTTTTAACTGGAGATGTAACTGTCTGGCCATATTTATATGTTATTTTTTTGACTAGGGACTAACGTGGTCAGGGCCGGCTTTAGGGCGGTGCGACCGGTGACACCGCACCGGGTGCTGTCTTCCTGGGGGCGCCTTGCTTAAAAGTTTATTATGCTTTTGAAGCACCTGCTGCAGCGTTTCTTTCCCCCGGGCCTCACATAAATGTCACAATAACTCCTGTGATTAATTATCGTCCTGGAGAGAAATTAGCATTTTGCATAGTTGAGGTTTTGACTTATGTGAAGTTAGTGCAGAGGGTTAATATGCCTGCTGCAAAGAACGTGTACCAAGTAGATTACAGAGTGCATATGATGTAAACAGATCAGCAGTTCACTGCTTTCAAAAGAGACATCCTTTTGTTACTTGCAATTTATAACTTAAAGTCCTAATATAGAATAGGGAGCTTTCAACTTTCATCCTAGAACTGCATACACACTGCAAAGTATACATTATTAGAACATTGATTAATGTTGCAAAAAGGATTATTTTGGCTAGAAATTGATTCTTATTATTAAACAGAACTCTCAACTATGCGGTTTCTTTTTCGACTCTGAGTTTGTGCTTCTCCACACCAATCACTCTTAAACTATACTGCCTACCAGTATGGATGACATGTGACTCCTATACTTTTAGTCCTTTGGCTTATGTAACATTTCCTATACACTGATTTACACACGTATGATTGATTGTCTCTGTGTAATGTGTGTGTGATGAAAAGTGCTCGGACACCCTACACTGGTATGAGTGGCGCTATATAACTAATTCAATGCATCTGAGAGAGTGTGGTTATGGAGACTTGTTCACTGTTAAAGGGTGCTAGTGAAAGAATCCGTGGTGGAGGTGGTCATTGGGCACAGGGCGCCACCAGCACTAAAGCCGGCCCTGAACGTGGTTCAATCAGTTACGATGCTAAAAGGGCTATAATAGAGTTAATATATTAGGATTACACTAATTTCAGAGATAATTAGACATCATTTTACACCTGGGATGGCTTATTTCTTGTTAATGCTATGTGTGATGTAACGTGCATAATTTCAGTGTAATTATGAGTGACGTTTCAGGGACTATGAGTGACTCTTTCTGGCAAGCAACATAAAGATGAGGAAAGCACATAAATATCAGAAAATGCTCTAATTTCAGCAACGAGAAACACTAAGAAGATATTAAACGTACTGCACAGTACCAGAAATTGAAGGGCACTAATCTAGTACTCTTACAGATACTCGGGGGGGGGGGGGGGCAAAACTTACTTTACTCAAGTCTCTGTTCTTGGTGATATGATCTTCATCCAGGCAGTCGTAGCGCTGTGTGTCTGGCCTCGGCCATTGACTCTGCAGCAGCAGTGTAAGGTTCTCTGCATGATATATTTAGACAGTAGTTTAATAGAAAGGGTCGGTTGTGGCTAGTGGCTTCCTTAGTGTCCTATGACCTGGAGATAGATGGCATCCTCCATATTACTTGTGGGGGCGGGGGTTGTTTTTTGCGATGTGTCATGGCAGATGCTGTTGGTGAAATGTGAGGATCGGATGTATGGATGGAGCCCAGGTTTTACACATGGAATCGGACGGGATTATGAAGTGGTACTGCCGGCGTCATGAGAGGCGAAGCTTGTCATGCCTGATGTTCGACAGTACCTATAAGTTATTACCCAGTATTGCAGATGTGCATCAATGGTCGTCGTGTACAGCTGCCTGCTGAAAGGTTCTAGGGAAGAGTTTCAACTGGGGTCATCCCAGTGGCTTGGACCCAAGTTAAAAGGGGGAGGGGAGAATGCCCATTGGTGAGGGGGGAAGTGGTCTCTGAGTGACTTCATGTTTGAGTGGAGATGCATGATGGGGGGGGAAGTCTTTCACATTGAGGAAAGGAAAGTGCGTCCGTTATGTGGCAAAGAGTATGTGCAAGTAAGGCCACTAATTGGTCTCATCCTCTTGCAAAGGCGCTGCCGCCCCCTCCCTCTTAGGAGATTAGCAACCCATGATTTTATCCGGCGCGGTGGTTGAGGGATGCTGTAGGTTCTGTTTTCTGCAGCCGTTTGCCTGTAGGGTTGTGTCTACAGGCTTGTGTTACTGCAGTCATTATAATATATGTATTTCACGAATTGAAACGACTTACTCATTATATAACACTTTGTTAAAAAAAATCCTTCATCCAGGACAGCTGACAATTAGATAACAGAATTAAACACGTTAATCAAATGTATTGCTCATAGATGTTTGCATCCCATGCTGCCCCTTATTTAAATGTATCTAAACTTTAGTGTTCATGTAATGGCAAGAAGACCTTAAGCTGTTTAAACCTGCCTTTGTGCCTAATTACATCCGAGGAGCCCTGCTGGGATTGAAAAAACGTAATTTGCAGTCTGCGCATCTTTCATTGGGTGATCAGTATTGTTGTTTCAGAAATGACCCAATATTTTATGAGGTTGCTCTAGTGTTTGCACTTCCAAAAAACTGAGTTTGACAGTCAGTGGCTCTTCTGTAGGTCTTCTGTAATAGTTCTCCCATTTAGGCCATAATTTTGATTGCCCGGTGCATTCCTGCGGGTCTAGTGACGGCAGTTACTGGGCCTATTGAAACGGAGGCCCAGTTTTTTAGGAGGGCATACTAAAACCTAGTGTGAAATACTGGAGATAAGGGCAAAAGGTGGAAATTGGAGTGACAACTGATTTTCAGGAATTAGGCGTTCGAAAGCGTATCCTCTGTTGGCTGTTGCATAATAGTTTGGCAATAGGCCAGGTAAGTATTTGAGTTGAAAGCCCTTCTTGATTTTGGCATCCAGCTATCTTGCCATATATTTTGCTTTATATATGAATTGTTATGCTTGGTACTACCATATTTCTTCACAGTGCATGATTTTGAGGTTGAACCCTCTGGTTTTAGGAATGCTCACGATTACCCACAGGTTGTGTCCTAGCGCTGCAGAGAAAAACTGAAAAACGCACCTCTCAAATATGTAAAAAATAGACTCATGAAACTGAAGAGAGAAACTTTTTCAAGTATTTACAGAAGGAGTGAAGGTTAGTTCTGTGCCTAAGGGAAAGTGGGAGAGTATTCCAGAGTTTTTGGCTACCAGGTAGCAGTGGAAGAGCATGCTGAAATAGCCTCTAAAAGTAGAGGGGGCCGTTTTTCTAGAACTTAAGAATTGAAGGGGAAGTGAGGAGACCGGATTATAGTTACTGGAAATCTAAGGAGGCAAATAAGGTTTCTTGAGGAGTGGGACTACCAGAGCCTATTTCTTGGCCATCGGAAAATGGGCCTTGGCAAGTGAGTGGTAGTAGTGGTTTGTGAGCACTGAACAAATCTGCGTTTCACTGCTGGCCAAATTCGACCTGGGAAAACATATGGGGTAACTAGCGCTATATAAATATGAACCTTTTTTCCTCTTCTATCCTTCCGAATCCAAATGACTGACTTACCTATCCACTACTTAAATTACTTTCATATTTCACTATACTAATTCAACACTAATCATCTATGGGTCTCAGAGCAGCTTGCTGAAATCATTAAATTGATCTTAAAATAGATTTACGAAAATCGTTTCCATTAATGTTACTGGCTTCTTAAATCTTTCAGTAATAATGTTACAATTTTCTAATGCAATATACAGAATTATTATAAACAATATTCAGGACTATTATTGCCCTATATTTTTGTCAGGTAGAATAGAAAGGATCAAAAATGGCAGACAGGAAAAAACTCTCAGGTGCTCAGTACAGAAAAAGAAAAGCGGCTAGAGAAATAGAACTATCCAAATTGAACAGGTCTATTGAAAAATTTCTATGTCCTCCAAAGAGTTCTCTTGAAGTTGCTTGTGCATCAACTTCAACCTCAGAAAAAGATGACGATATAGGCCTACCAGACAAGGACTTAGAAGTTAACAGCCGAGAGCAAGAAGAACACGTTGTAGTGGATACTGCAAAGGATAACCTTGAAAATGAAGATGGTGATCAAAGTAAACGCCCGGAAATAACTGAAGAAAGCGTTAAAATAGATTATTCAGATCCTGCTTCCTGGGAAGACTTACCAATAAGTAGAGACAAATTAAAAACTCTTTTGGTTGAAAATGGGCCAATACAAGTGAGCAAAAAAATTCCTTTAGATGGGGAAAAAAAGGAAGTTTTCAGCTGTACATTATAAAAGAAAACTTCCAAATGGAGAAGAAGTTTACCGTGAATACCTCCAGTATTCAGTATCAACCGATAAGGTTTTTTGTTTTTGCTGCAATGTATTTGGCGGAAATTCAAGTTCAAGTACAAGTCTCACTCAGAATGGATGCAACGATTGGCATAACATATCAGCAATTCTGTCTTCACACGAAAAGAGTGTTGAACATATTACCAACTTCCATAACTGGAAGGGCCTGTATACAAGTCTAAAACAAGACGCAACTATAGATAGTGCTAATACAAAAAAGCTTAAAGAAGAAGAAAAGTACTGGCATCAGATCTTAGAGCGTGTAATATCTCTTGTAAGAGTTCTAGGTGCACAAAATTTGGCCTTCCGTGGCAGCAGTGATAAACTTCATGCTCATGATAATGGCAATTTTCTCAAAATTGTGGAATTGCTCGCCATGTTTGATCCTATTATGAATGAACATCTCAGGAGAATGCAAAATAAGGGTAGAAGACATGCTCACTATTTAGGCAACATTATTCAAAATGAACTGATCCAAGTGCTATCAAACGGTATCAAAGAGAAAATCATTTCATTGGTTAAAAAGGCAAAGTATTTTTCAATCATCCTTGATTGCACCCCAGATATCAGTCGCACGGAACAAATGACCATGATCATAAGATTTGTGGATATCGTGCAATCTTCAGGAACAGAGTCATTTCAGTCTTCAGGTGAAGAATTCCAAGAAAGCAGCCTCGTGCAAATAAAAGAACACTTTTTGGGATTTGTGCCACTAACCGAAACCACAGGTGAATCGATGAGTCATGTTCTGAGAAATCAGCTCAAAAGCTTGTCACTGTCAATTGAAGACCTACGAGGTCAGGGTTATGATAACGGGAGCAATATGAAGGGCAAGGAAATAGGTTTGCAGAAGAAAATTCTGGATATTAACCCGTGTGCCTTCTATGTCCCCTGCAGTTCCCACACCCTGAACCTAGTGGTAAATGATGCTGCTTTGTGTTGCACTGAAGCAACAGCCTTTTTAGATGTTATACAAAGATTGTATGTATTCTTTGCAGCCTCTCCACGTCGATGGGATATACTGAAACACCATATACCATCTTTGACTATAAAACCTCTGAGTGATACTCGGTGGTCAAGCAGGATCGATGCCTTAACTCCCATCAGGTACCAGTTACCGCATGTGTATGATGCGTTGTTTGACATTACTGAAGATTCGACTCTCAAAGGCTCTTCTGGTACAATGACTAAAGTTGAAGCTGAAGGTCTTCTGAACAGCATATCTTCATTTAAGTTTGTTGTGGCAATTGTAACCTGGCACAGTATATTATTTCAAATCAATTTGACCAGTAAACTGCTGCAAGAGAAGCACTTTACTATTGAGAAAACAGTAAATGAGCTTAAAAATACAGAGGAGTAGTTAAAAAACATGAGGAGTGACATGGAATTTGAGCGAGTTTTGGTTGATGCTCGAGAGCTGGCTGAAGAAAACAATATTGAGCCAATTTTTCAGCCAGATATAAGAAGGAGGAAAAAGAAAATGTTCGCTTACGAATCAAAAGATGAACCCATCGCTGACCCCAAAGAGAAGTTCAGAGTAAATTACTATTTTGCAATATCGGACACGGCAATTAGTTCTGTAAAAGAACGATTCACACAGTTGAATGAAATTGCAAGAATATTTGGTTTTCTGTACAATATAAGTGACCTCAAGATGAAAACTTCAAAAGAACTCATGGATTTGTGTATCAAATTGGAAACAGCTCTAACCCAGCGTAGACCTGGAGAAACCATATCTTTTCTAAAGGACATTGACGCAGCAGCTCTCTGCTCTGAACTTTCAGGAATAAGTCATCGAATACAAAAAAATGAGAAACCCGAATATGTGCTGAACTATCTGTGCCAAAACAAGTTAGAAAATGGTTTTCCTAATTTGTCCGTAGCTCTTCGTATCCTTTTGACTTTACCGATATCAGTGGTAAGTGCGGAGAGGAATTTCTCAAAACTCAAATTAATAAAAACCTATCTGCGCAGTTCCATGAGCCAAGAGAGACTCATAGGACTAGCCACAATTTCAGTAGAAAAAGACATGGCTTACAAGCTTGACATTAGAGATCTTGTTAAAGACTTTGCTAAAATAAAGGCAAGGAAGGTATCATTGGATTAAGAGAAAGAACCCAAAACACCATTGAAGTTAGAAGGGAGAAAGTTAAAAACAGAATAAAATGTCATGAACAGTGTTTATTTAGTTCTTTAATGTTTGATGTGTTTTTTGTTTAATGTTGAATACAAGTTCTTTTATATCTAATGCATTAATTCTTCTAGCCTGGATGACAGGGGGAGAGAGTGATAGTAGTAAAAGGGAGGGGGCGGCATTTTTCAATTTTCGCCTAGGGCGGCAAAACACCTAGAAACGGCCCTGTCTATTGGGGGTATTGAGTTTGCTCATTCTCACGCAGGCTTCTCCCAGGGTCAGGTTACTACCGAATTGGTAACAGAAAGAAAGGGCTAAGAATGCACGGTGCACCCTAGATATATAATACACCTCTAGAAATGATTGTTGGCGTGAGTAATCTTTAACACCTCCCATAAAGTCTGGAGAATTCATAGAAACGCTCTTTTTGTGTTTAGAGCAGCCTTTGTATCCTTTGTCATAGTTAGGTGGTGAGACCTACAATCTGCCACCCTCGAATATAAACTTTATCCAGCGCTATGCATGCTATTGAACAAAGAATACCGGTTTGATTTCATTTGTACCTTCTAAGGAACCATAGACTCCCCGTGGATTCGGTTTGTGCTTTCCTCCTCTAGTGCACCGTGCAGTTTCCAGCAGTTCAATATGCTTTTGGAAGAAGAAACGTGACATCACGTTTTGACATGTTTCAATATTACATCAGAATATAGGCAATTATCTGTTTCAGCACTGTAATGTAATGCGCTGTTTATTCTCTGATTGATTAATACAAAATCATTACACATAACACAAACTCATTTTGCCAGCGAGTCATTCACTATGAGCAAATATAAAATGGCAATCATTAGCTTATGCCACTTTAAAACCTACCATATTTATTAATCATTTGAAAGTAATTACCTCAAAAACATGGTTATGCTAAGTATAATTAGAAAAAGAAACTTCATGTAATCACAATGATTACAAAAACAAAATAACTATACATCTTAGGGCCAGAGAAGTTACACATGGCTATTTTTCAGAGCGATGTCCAGCATACTCAGATTCCTACCAAACATGAAAGGAAATATTAAACCAAACTGTGCATAATGATACTAAAGTGCTTAAGTGCATATCCTTTGCCAATCCATTTGGTATCGGTATAAGGTATCCTATCAGGCCTTCATAAAAAACTTTAACAAGCATTGGCATAGCCAATAGGTCTCGCCTTTGGGACCTTATAAGTGTTTGGCCATGCAACATTTGCATAACTAAATACTTATAAGGTCCCAAAAGCGAGACATATTGGCTATGCAAAGTGAAAGTGATCGCGATCGATCACGATCAAACATCAAAGCGGCCGCGAAAGCCTAAGTAATTGCAGTAAAGCGCGGCACGCGTGCCCGCGCACATGCACTGTAGCTCTAGGCTGGCCTGGTAGCACTTTTTGGAGCCCTCTCAATAAGTCTCGCCAGACCAGCGCATGCGCTGGGTCAGGCGAGACCTAAAAACAGGTAAACGAAGAGGAGATCTAACAGATTAGGATAGAGGTGTAAACATTATTTCCGCCAAAGCCAGAAATGTAACAAACCGGCAAATCACTGGGATTGATTTGCCCAATAAACAAAGCTTAATAGCTTGACGACATGTTCTCACTCCTACTTTTAAAAACAATGGCTTTAACATAATATAACGTCCCTCAAGGAGCTAAGGTCAGACATTAACAATGTGCAGTAAAGTTTCTTGAGTGTGTCCACAAAGTCTGCAGCAATTGGATGTCCATTGTTGTATCCATTTTGGGATACCAACCTTGGTGGGATATCTACCAAGACGTCTTTATAAAAAGATATCCCTCGTGTTAAAGAAAATATGCAGACGTATAGAGCTGAATTTCCAGTTTATCAAACAAATTTATCACTGACCAAACCTGCTTCTTAGCTGCCAGGGGATCCTTGTCCGCTATAAACGAGAGTACTTTTGTCTTCCGGTTCAGAAATGGTTTAAGAGCGGCTCTAGTCATTTCCTGAAACCCAGACTGCACATCAAAACTCTGGAGACAGATGGATAAATACAATCTCCAAGCAACAACCTAGATTGAGTGTTTTTTCCCTGTCAACACATATTTGCTAAAGAACCCAAGTCAGATGGGGATAGAGAATGCATACATTTAAGAAAAGCCACCTGACTTAATAAAACTTGACTTCACTCCAGACGAACCTCAGTCTGGCCAATCTCATTTGAGATCCTAAACCATTTATATGCCTTGATCTGAAGTAAGTCAAGTAATTTGGTGTCCTTCCCTTTAAATTGAACTAATCCATATGTTAAATCTTTTTTTATTCTTGAGAAATCACAAATAGAAAGTGATTTGTACACATAATGCGCATTGTTTTTGCAGGTTTTTAGATCTGGCTTGACATATCTATTGTTAAAATTATTTGAAATATACCAAGTGTGGGCTTTGGCTCCTCTCACAGGAGTTTCTCTTGCCTCATTCTTTTGGCTGTTTGGTGCCTTATTTCGCCTCCGATGCTTGCATTGCAATGCATGAGGTACTATTTCATACCTCAAAAGAACACTTATCTTCGCAAGCCAAGCACAGCATCTGCGGTGTCCCCCAAGGCTCATCCCTACCTTCTTCAACGTCTACATGAATCCACTTGCAGACACATTCAGATTGCGTGACATCAACATCATATCCTTCGCTGACGACACCAAGTTCGCCCTCTTGCTGTCAGTCGACCCCCACCTCGATGAAGACCAACTTTCACAACTGCATGAAGAACGTCTTCGCCTGGATGAAGGGCAACTGTCTGAAACTCAACATGGGCAAGACTATAGTTCTGATCTACGAGAAATGCACCGCCCTCTGGAATGACTCCTGGTGGCTATCAGAACTCTGACTCACCCCCACACCGAAGGACCATGCCTGCAACTTTGGCATCATTCTCAACAGCGAACTCTTCATGAAACATCAGATCAATGCCGTCGCCTCACTCTGTTTCCACACGCTCCGCAAAATCTTTAAGTGGCTCCCAATCAGCACAAGGAAGACGGTAACCCAGGTCCTCATCACCAGTCGACTGGATTATGGCAATGCACTCTATGGAGGCACCACCACCAAACTCATGCAAAGACTCCATACAATCTAGAACACAGCTCCCATACTGATCCTCAACCTGCCCAAGAGAACCCACATCACCCAACACCTGAAAGACGTCCACTGGTGCCTGGCCCAGAAGAGATGCCTTTTCAAGCTCCTGACTCACTAGATCAGTCTGTCCGGTCGTCTCGTACTCCAAGACCGGACAGACTGCTCTAGTTGCGACTGCACTATGGCGCGTAGCGGGGTGCTTTTACTGATATTTACGGATTCGCTCACTTCAAAGCAGGAAAGATACTAGACTCACCCACAGTCTAAAGTGTGTGGGATGGAATTATCACCACATGGAAAGTTGCTACCAATGAAATTGAAGTCTTGAGAAAGTCGCGGGACGATTTCCCAGTTTGTGCGAATGAAAGAATGATTTCTGAAACTGTGTTTATAATTCGTGTATACTTGCATTGATATTTATTATTCCTCTACAGACATGTGCTGAGGATTTTGTGAATTTCTAAGTTTGCTTTGGCCACAACTTTGGGGGAGGTTGGTGGTTCTCCTCACCTTACAGAACCGTAACTCAATACTATCCTGAACTGATATATGTGCGATTGTTCCTAAGGCACCGTAAAACCTATAACTATACAACTGTCTATTAAATTAGTTCAGAGCTTGATCAGATGTCCATGCAGGCTCATGTAAAATATTTAGGTGTGAATATACAGACTAACTAGATGATTAATTCCTTATTAACTTTAACCTGGTATGAAACCAAAAAAATGTTCAATAATGATCTAAATCTCCCTTCAGGATTCTTTGGACAAGTACAATATATAAAGATGGTCATCTGTCTGAGATTCTGGTCTTCTTCCAGGGTGTACCTCCCATACCCTCACCTCTTCCTTTAACATAGTCAATGGCCCTGGTGATAGTTTCATCTGGGCTAACCATGGAATTCAATTTTCACGTGAACAATTCCATCCTTTATCTTAATTGGATTAGCAAGGCCCAATACATTTGGGCCTTATTGGACCTTCCCCCTCCAACTATACAATATTTATTGCCTCCCCCAAATATGCTCCCATAATTCGTCACAATGTGGTCTACCTTCTCCTCCTGTAATACCCTGCAAATTCTGGGGGATTTTTACATAAGTTTGATTTCTCTAAATATTTTTTTAATATCTGTCCTAAAATACTTCAGCAGAAATGTTTTTGTGGATGGAGATTAAAAAGAGCTAAGCACTTTTCTTGGAATTATAGGTTTCTTTGTTGGTTTGACAATTCTAATATTTTTTCTTTTTGTGAGAGGAGTAACTGGCATCGCTTGGTCCAGCAAAGAACAATTGAGGATTTCTTTGGCCAGAGAGAGCAATGAAAACTTAAGTAGTCACAGACATTGACAGGAGGCATGCACCCTTTTTCATAGGTATTCTTCATTACGATATTTCTGTCAGGCAGTTGATGTGAAAATGCTTATTACTAAGGATATCGATCTGATCAAGAATCCCATTTTCTTTCAATGTTTCCACTCCATCTAGTCCCATATTGTACCTTGACAAAAAACGAACAGGTCTGCGACAATTAACCCTTGAGGTTGGAAGTGTAAGGTGGAGAGGGTTGAGACTAATCAAGAAAACTTGATTAATCTTTGAGGGTTAAATTCTTTTTAGTGATTGATTATTTTTACAATTTGTTCATGAATGTTGTACCTGATTTTGTTTTGCTCCAAGGAATGCTACATTAATTTGCAGGCTACTTCGAACTATTCTCTGAATACTTCTGGGATTCCCTCGTTTTCTTTCTGTCCAAGTATTAGAGCCTGGCCATTCCAATTAAGATGTTAATTTTGTTTTTTTCTGGTTCTTTAGCCTTACATAGCCCGAAAGATCTACTCCTTGCCTTCTTGCTGATATGAAGGCAAGAAAAAAAAGGACAACGTTCTCTATTGATGCATATCTCCTGTAGTTCCTTGTGAGGTTTTGTGCATCCATGTGTGCCACAGGCATGGTGAGGTTCATGTGCAATTAAAGGTGGTTTGTTATGGCATTTGAAGTGGGAACTGGGATAGCAACCAGGATGGGTATAGTTGAACCCAACGCCAGGTGTAGTTGGGAAATTTCCTCCATCAGGTTGAAGGGTGATGTTTCACTTCATCCGGCCCATTCCCTGCAGTTGTGTCCCAACAAAGACTGATGGGGCTTCAAGTAACACTAAAATATGATGCCCCACTTCGGTCAGAGCTAACCAAGCAGGGAGAGCTGCAGCTTGGCAGCATCACCATCCCCTTTCCCGCTGCTTGGGACTTCTGGCAGTGAGGAAGGGATGTATGTGACATCATTGGCTTTAAATGTAAGTGGTTGGCCAGTAGCATGCTCACACTAGTGTACAGGTACAGTTTCCAGCACACTACAGAAATCTCTTCACGCAGTAGATGTGTCCGGGCCTGCACTGTTTCCGTGAGACTTTATTGTATGCAGTAATAACATGTGGTAAAACTGCATGGTGCCACAAATCTGTGATGCCCTTCAAGAACCCAACAGAAGTCATTGAAGCAGGCCAACAATCATCGTGCATGACTTTACGGAAATGCAGATTGGTACCTGCAGCATCATCAGGAAGGACAAAGTTAGCGTACCTGAAAAGACCAGGCACCAAAGACAACCTCCTGCTGCGCCATTATCAGGCGGAGGATGATGAATCTAGTAGTTCGCAATTGCGAAACGCATGATTGTTTTGGAACAACGTTTGCAATCCTACCACCACTTCAGGATAAGTAGGACATGAGAGAGGCAGCACAGCTTCACACCCTGTCACCCTTCATCTGTCGGTCCTACAAGATGTCCACTTCCTGGTCAAGCGGGCAATCTACTCATGTCACACACCTCACAAGAGACCATCAAATAATGACACAGCAGTCAGGACACGAGGTACATTGGGGTAGGACAGTGCAGCCTGGGTGAAGTTACTGTTGGGGTTAGCTGGGAGTAGACCTGAGCTTCTGGGGCAAGGAGTGTGTTGGCGTTATGGTGGGGGTAGTAAGGTGCAGCAGACAGAAAGGTCTGCTGTTGGGTTCGGGTGGAGGTATGAAGTATATGGCATGGAGAAGGCATGACTGGTCACGTTGGGGATAGTATTGTGGTCGATCAATCAATCAGGGTTTTGTGAAGCGCAGCTACGTACTCAAGAGGGTCTCAAGGCACTGGGGGGGAGGAGGGGGTCACGCAGCTACTGGATGTTCACGGTGATTCGTCAAAGAGCCAGGTCTTGAGGTCTTTCAAGATCTTGGAGTGTTGGTGTCTGTCAGAGGTGGAGACGGAGGGAGTTCCATGGTTTGGCCGCGAGTAGGGAGAAAGAGCGTCCTCCTGTTCTGGTCTTCTTGATGAGTGGTACCGTCGCAAGGGAGAGCTGGCCTGAGCGGAAGGATCTTTGGGGTGCGTGGAACGAGAGGCGGTAGTTCATGTAGACGGGTCCCGTGTTTTGAAGGGCCTAGTGGGCGTGGGTGAGTAGCTTGTAGATGATTCTCTTCTCGACAGTTAGTCAGTGTAGTGTCCGTAGGTGTTGGCTGATGTGGCAGTGGTGTGGTAGGTTGAGGACAAGTCTGGCGGCGGTGTTCTAGACATTCTGGAGTTTGCGGTGAGTTTCTTGTTGATCCCGGCGTGCATTGCCGTAGTCCAGTATGCTACTGATGAGGGCGTGGTTGAAATTTCTTCCTCTGTTCGAGGGGGATCCATGATGAGCACTTTGGTTTAGTCTGTGTTGAGTTGAAGGCAGCTGTTCTTCATCCACCTGGAGACTGCTTCCATTCCTTCTTGAAAATTGTGTTTGGAAATGTTGGGTTCGTTGGATAGAGAGAGGAAGAGTTTGGTGTCGTCTGTGTACGATACGATGTTGAGTCCGTGTGATCTGACTATGGATGCGAGCGGGGCAATGTAGACATTGAACAGGGTGGGGCTGATGGAGGACCATAGGGGGACTCCGCAGGTGGTCGGTGTGGGTTCCGAGAGGAAAGAGGGGAGTCTGACCCACTGGGTTCTGCCCGAGAGGAATGAGCGGATCCAGTTGTGCCAGATTCCTCCGTCGTGGAGTCTGTGGGCTAGGGTACGATGTGAAACGGTGTTGAAAGCAACTGAGATGTCCAGGAGGATGAGGCGACAGTCTCTCTCCCCCCTGTCAAGTAGGGAGCGGATGTCATCTGTTGCAGTGAGAAGGGTGGTTTCGGTTCTGTGGTTCTTCCTGAAGCCTGATTGCTAGAAGGTGAGGTTGTTGTTTTCTACTATGAAGGAGGCGAATTGACTGTTAGCTTCTTCCATGACTTTCGCTGGATAAGGGAGTAAGGAGATCGGTCTGAAGTTCTTGAGGTCGTCGGGGTCAAAAATCTGGCAAGACACTTTTCACCGGTAGCAGGTTATCGATTGTCTACAGACCCGTTCAGGGTCTCCTCACTCAGGGAGGGGTGGGGATTGCATGTAAGGGACAGGGTGGCCAGAGTGGGGCTTGTTGAGAATTCAACGTGGGACTCTGCATGAGGGAATTGTTTTAACTCCGCCATGAATGTTCCAAATGTGAAGGCCAACACTCACTGGTCAATTGCTTTGGGTGGTCGGTTCTTCCAGTGGTTATGGACAACCGCAGGGTGCACCAGGAGGGCATCTGGGGTCGCAGCGGGGCACCAAAATGGACAGGCCATGGGCTACAGGGCAGGGAGGGGTGGACAGGGACCTGGAGGGAAAGGCTCGTAAGCCCTTTAAGTTAGATAGACTGAAATTCTGGCTCCCACAATATGACAGGATGGATGACGCTAGAAGGTTTCAAGATAGGTTACAATTGTCCTAAGGGTGCGCCGCTGGGCAACTAACTTGGAGCCAGCGAGTGAGCATGCACAAGTTGTGAGGGATAAATTACTCAAAGAGATTCAGAAAGGTAGGATGACTGGACCCTTTGAGGATTGGCCTATGGAGCACCTCCTAGTGTCTGATTGCCGTAGTTCCCAAAAATGAACAGGGACAGTTAAGGCTAATTCAACACCTTTCCGGACCTGTAGGACAGTCCATAAATGATTTCACACCAGCGGAACACGTTTCGGTGACAATCCACCTGTAAATGTGTTCCTGGCTTTAGTGGAAGGAGTAGGACAGGGGCTTTTATGGCAAAGAGTGACATCAAGTTGGCTTTCTGTTTGTTGCCAGTACACCTTGCTGACTTTCAACTGCTGGCCATTCAATTTGAGGGCAGATGACATGTGGACAAAGTGCTTCCAATGGGTTGCTCCATTTCGTGTGCTCTATTTGAGTGCTTCAGCACGTTTCTGCAGTAGCTTTTCACTTGGTACCTTGGGCACGACCATATGACACATTAGGTGGACGATTTCTTTTTAGTAGGAAAACCTGGTTCCGAAGACTGCCAGCGTATGCTGGTAAGCTTCCAGGAGCTAATGGGTGACTTAGTTGAGCCTTATTGTATTTTCTACTGCTACTGTTGTGCCCTTTGTGTCCTCTCCCCCCTGTCCCCCGTTTTTTGCCTCTGTCACCTTCCCGCCGCTGCGTCCCTGCAGCCCCGCCCCCCGCTGTCCCATTCGCCGCCCCGCTCCCGCCTCCCAGCTGCTCCTCCCTCCCACAGCCCCTCATATGGAGGCCGCGCAGCGGGCGCGCCAAAGGCAAGCCCGTCTGCGCCCGTCCGCGCATTGACCGCGCCCAGCGCCAGAACCCCTGGCCCCCGCCGTAGCCAGGGTACCCGACTGAGATACGATACCGCCGCACTCAACACCGGACGACCACCCGCCTGCTACCGAGCCACCCGAGGCGCACCCACGGACCCTTCACCTGCCTAGCCTGCAATTTCACCTGCCTCCAAACCTGCACCACGCCCGCCGGACCTAACATCAACAAGAATCACCTCAAGTGCATCCTCCTCAACACCCGCTCCGTCCACAAGCACGCCATCGAACTCTGGGACCTCCTTGACACAACAGCACCGGACGTCGGCTTCCTCACGGAAACCTGGATGAACGCCTCCTCTGCCCCCGACATCGCCATAGCCATCCCGGACGGCTACAAGATCCCCAAGAGGACCGCATCAACCAAACCGGAGGAGGAATCTCCATCTACAGGAACACCATCAGCGTCGCAACCAACGACGAAGACACACTCTCCGCCACCGCACACCTACACTTCCAAATCCACACCGACCCCATAACCACACTCAGAGGAACCCTCATCTACAGACCCCCGGGCCCGCGCACACAATTCAGCGAAACCATCGCCGACTTCGTCAGCCCGCACGCACTAACCTCACCAGAATACATCCTCCTAGGGGACCTGAACTTCCACCTGGAGAACAACAACGACAACACCACCACCCTGCTCGACAACCTTGCCAACCTCTGACTCAAGCAACTGGTGAACACCCCCACCCACAACGCCGGCCACACGCTGGACCCCATATTCTCCGCTAGCAACCACGTCTTCTTTAGCCACTCCACCGGACTACACTGGACCGACCACAGCTGCATCCACTTCACCTTCACGAAGAGTACATCCCACCACTGCACGCTACAGATCCCCCGCAGATACTGGAGCAAAATCACCACAGACCAGCTAACCACATCACTGAGCCAGAACCCTCCAGCCGACACCTCTGACACAAACGACGCAGCCCACAATCTCGCACAGTGGATCACCAACTGCGCCAACAACCGTGCTCCACTGAAGAACCCAGGCAAGACCAGCAACAGGAAAACCACATGGTTCACCGACGCCATCAAAGACTCAAAGAAATCCTGCCGTACTCTCGCAAAAACCTGGCACCACGAACGGACGACAGAAAACATGACAGCCCTCAAGAACGCCACTCGCGAACACCACCAGCTGATCCACACCACCAAAAGGACATCGTTCAAAGAGCGGCTAGACAACAACACCCACAACAGCAAGGAACTCTTCAACATCGTAAAAGAGCTCTCCAACCCCAGCGCCAGCAACAATGACATCACACCGTCGCAAGACCTCTGCAACTCCCTCGCCACGTTCTTCTACCACAAGATCGCAGATATACACAACCGCTTTGACGGCCAAACTCTGCCTTCAGTCACCAAACCAACGACCCCCACCACCACCCTCAGCGCCTGGACCCCCATCAGCACTGAAAACACCACCAACGTCATGAACACCATCCACTCTGGATCGCCCTCTGACCCATGCCCCCATCACATCTACAACAAAGCAGACACCATCATCGCACCTCACCTCCGGAACATCATAAACAACTCCTTCGCGTCAGCCACTTTCCCAGAGAGCTGGAAGCACGCAGAGATCAACGCTTTCTGAAAAAACCCACCGCAGACCCTAAAGACCTCAAGAACTTCCGCCCCATCTCCCTTCTTCCCTTCCCGGCGAAAGTAATCGAGAAGACTGTCAACAAACAGCTGACTGCATTCCTCGAGGCAAACAACTCGCTCGACCCATCCCACTCCGGATTTCGAGCCAACCAAAGCACCGAGACCACCCTCCTCGCAGCCACCGACGACATCCGGACCCTGATGTGCAGCGGGGAGACAACCGCCCTCATCCTCCTAGACCTCTCAGCTGCCTTCGATACCGTCTGCCACCGCACCCTAATAAACCGCCTCTACAACACTGGGATCCAAGGAAAAGCCCTGGACTGGATCACCTTGTTCCTCTCCAACAGAACCCAGAGAGTCCGCCTCCCGCCGTTCTGCTCCACGGCCACCAAGATCATCTGCGGCGTACCCCAAGGCTCCTCTCTCAGCCCAACCCACTTCAATATCCACATGAGCCCCCTGGCCGCCATCGCACGCAAACACCACCTCAACATCCTCTCCTACGCCGACGACACCCAGCTGATACTCTCCCTCACCAAAGACCCAGCCACCGCCAAAACCAACCTTCAGGATGGAATGAAAGACGTCGCGGAATGGATGAAGCTCAGTCGGCTGAAACTGAACTCAGACAAGACGGAGGTGCTCATCCTCGGACAATCCCCATCCGCCTGGGACGACTCCTGGTGGCCCACAGCACTGGGCACCGCACCAACACCCATGGACCACGCACGCAACCTGGGATTCATCCTGGACTCCTCCCTCACGATGACCAAACAAGTCCACGCCAGCTCATCCTCTTGCTTCAACACCCTGCGCATGCTCCGTAAGATCCTCCAGTGGATCCCCACCGAAACTAGAAAGATGGTCACCCAGGCCCTCGTCACCAACCGACTTGACTACGGGAACGCCTTTTATGCAGGAATCGCAGCCAAACTTCAGAAACTACTTCAGCGCATACAGAACGCCTCCGCACGACTCATCCTCGACATCACTCGCCACAGCCACGTATCAGCCCACTTGAGAAACCTGCACTGGCTCCCCGTCAGCAAGAGTATCTCGTTCAGGCTCCTCACCCACGCACACAAAGCACTCCACGACATGGGCCCCAAATACCTCAACAACCGCCTCTCGTTCTACACTCCTACCCGCCAGCTCCGCTCCGCCAGCCTCGCCCTCGCCACCGTCCCACGGTTTCGCAGAACCACCACCGGAGGAAGATCATTCTGCTACCTGGCCATCAAGACATGGAACTCCCTCCCCGCACACCTGCGACCGACCCAGGACCATCTCACCTTCAGGAAACACCTCAAAACCTGGCTATTTGAGCAGTAGCGACCCCCCCCCCCCCTCCCCCCTCCCTTCAGCGCCTTGAGACCCTCGCGGGTGAGTAGCGCGCTCTATAAATGGACCGATTGATTGCCGTTGGCCTTGGAAAAGTCACTGGGACCCAGCGCAATCTTGCCTTTCTGGGTATTGAGATTGACTCAGGGGCCATGAACGCCTGTTTGCCGGAGGAGAACAAACTTACAATGCAGAATCTGCCAAATACAATGTTCCGAAAACAAAAGGTCACAGTGAAGGAGGTACAGGTCCTATTGGGACATCTGAACTTTGCATGCAGGGTGGTAAGAGCAGGGAGAACATTTTGTGGGAAGTTGGGTCTGTCACTCTCAGGGCTACCATTGCCTCACCACCACATTAGGCCATCAGCAGGTGCAAAAGAGCACTTTAGGATGTGGGGAGCCTTCTTACAATCTTTTAATGATATTCCACTTGCAGCTCTGACTGACATGGAGTGGGATGCTCAGATTTTTTCAGATGTGGTCAGGGGTTGGGGTTGTGGTTTTGGTTTTTATTGGCAAGGACATTGGTTTGCTGAAGACTAGCCAGCAGCATGGAAAGAGGGTGGCCGTAGTATTGTATTCCTAGAATTATTCCCTTTCAAGTAGTCACGGGCAAATTTGGTTTTTAACAATGCTTTATATTCCATTAGGAATGGGGGGGGGGTGAGATGGAGGAGCTCCTTCCCTATCTGAATAGGCTTCTGGTAGGTGGGAAATGTACTGATATATTCCTGATTCACTAAAGGGGAGAATGACCTGGTGGTTCAAAAGGGCTTGGCACTAATAAAATCCATCATGAAGGAGGATTTTAAGGAGATGCACAGGCTATGGGCAGCTTGCCATGTGCTTTGGGCCCTCACCACCAGCAGGTTTCACCTGCGCCTCATCCCTGGTGGTCCAGTGGACCTCTGTCTCCATTCTCTCGCTCTGCATTGTCTCTCCTTTTTAACTCGTTTTTTTCCCCTCACTTCTATCTCCCCCCCCCCCACCCCCCGTTCACTCTCCTTTTGGGTCTTTCCTCCGTTTTCTGTCGTTTTCCCCTCATTTCAAGCCTCCCCCTTCACTCTCCTGTGTCCTTCCTCAATTTTTCACTCATTTTTTACCCTCATCTCAATCTCCCCCTTTCACTCTACTTCTGTGTCCTGTCTTTCCTCCACTCTTTCTTGCACTTTTGCTGCCTTATTTGCACTTTTCTCTCTTTTTTTCCTTTTGCCTTTTTTTTTTTCCAGCCGGTTTTCCCTGCCGCTCCCACGGCTCCGCCCCCCCAGCACGACCAGTGTGACCGGCCAAATCCAGCTCCCCTCCCCGCCTCCCAGCTGTCCAGCCCTCCCCGTACCCTACATAATGCGGCTGCTGCGGGGACCGGCAACAAGACCACTGACTCATTGTCAGTGAAATTGCTCTCCCTCCCTCGCAGCTCCACCATTAAGTGAGGCCTTCCCCCGAGCCCCTGCACTCTCGAGTGTTGGTGTTCGAGGCCCTCCTCCACCCGCAGGTTTCACCTGCGCCTCATCCCTGGTGGTCCAGTGGACCTCTGCCTCCATTGTCTCGCTCCGCTTTTTCTCTCCTTTTCACTCGTTTTTTCCCCCTCACTTCTATCTCCCCCCCCCCCTTCACTTTTCTTCTGGGTATTTCCTCAGTTTTCTGTTTTCCCCTCATTTCAAGCTCCCCCTTTCACTCTCCTTCTGTGTCCTCTCTTTCCTCCACTTTTTCTTGCACTTTTGCTGCCTTATTTGCACTTTTCTCTCTTTTTGCCTTTTTCCTTTTTCAGACCATTTTCCCTGCTGCTTCTGCCCCCGTGGCCCGCCCCCCCCCAGCACGACCAGTGCGACTGGCCCAATCCAGCTCCCCTCCCCGCTCTTGCCTCCCAGCTGTCCAGCCCACCCCGACCCTTACTTGATGGCGGCCGGCACGCCAAAGGCAAGCCCGTCTGCACCCGACTGCGACCAGCGCCAGGATGCCTGGATCTCTGCACCACCAACGCTACGACCCAGCAGCATTCCACGCTCACAACCCAGGCCGCAACAACAACTGCAAGCTAGCATCACCAGCCGACACCCACGAACCCTTCAGCTGTCATCGCTGCGGCACACCTGCAGCACCGTCAAGACAGCGGACCCAGCGCAACCCGCCCGCAAGAACACAACCGAACCGAAGACCCTGCAATGCATCTTCCTCAATGTCCGATCCTTCCACAAACACACCACCGAAATCTGGGACCTCCTCGACAGCACCACCCCAGCATTCTTTACCGAAACCTGGATCAACACCACCTCGGGACCGGACATCGCCATCACCATTCCCCAAGGATACAAGATCTCCAGGAAGGACTGCCCCACCCGCCCGGGAGGCGGAATCGCCATCGTCCACAAATCCACCCTCCGCCTGAGCACTCTCCCCGATGATCCCACAGACCTGATGGAACACCTTAACTTCAAGATACTGGCCAGCCCTACCTCCACCCTCCGAGGAACCCTCATCTACCAACCCCCTGGAACCCACGGATTTTTCGCCAACTCCATCATGGACATCATCTCCCCGCATGCCATCGCGTCCACCAACTACACCCTACTGGGAGATCTCAACTTCCACCTCGACAACCAACTGGACCCAGCACCACATCCCTCCTAGACATCCACCACAACATCGGACTCTGCCAGATCGTGACCGAACCCATGCACTCAGCAGGACACACCCTCGACCCCCTCTTCACAACAGGAAACTCCATCACCTTCAGCCATACCACCGAACTCCCATGGACTGACCATCGATGCGTCCACTTCACCTTAAAAACACCCACCATCCACAGACACCAGTACCTGCTCTCAAGAAGAAACTGGACCAGAATCACCGACCAGCTAGCCTCATCACTCAGCAACTCCACACCAACCATCGCGGAAAACGATGACCCCAACACCGCAGCCCGAACCCTGCACAGATGGATCTCCGACAGCGCCAACACCATAGCCCCCTTCAAGAAAAACAACAACACCCATGCCAAGAAAGCTAGATGGTTCACCACCAAACTTCAAGAGTCCAGACGCACTTGCAGCCACCTCAAATGCCTGGAGAAACACCAAATCCACAGAAGCCCACAACTTCAGAGCTGCCACCAACGCCCACCACCAACTCATCAGAAAAACGATGAAAAAAATCTATTTGAAGACAGAATCGCCACTCATGCACACAACAGCAAAGAACTCTTCAACATCATCAAGGAGTTCATCCAACCCACCAGCGAGTCCACTGACATCCCTCCCTCACAAGACCTCTGTGACAAACTCCGCACCTTTTTCCACCACAAAATCAAGAGCATCTACGGCCACTTCGACGACAACCAACACACTGAACCCTCACCAACCAACCCAGACACCCTGAAGCCAGCGATAGACAACTGGACAGCCCTCACCACCGAAGACTCACTGAAGACTAACTCAATCCACTCCGGGCCCCCACGGACCCCTGCCCCCACCACATTTACAATAGAGCCGCCGACACCATCGCACCCATGCTCTGCCACACCATCAACCGCTCCCTGGCAACCGCCTCGTTACCCGACGACTGGAAACATGCTGAGATCAACCCCCTCCTGAAGAAACCCTCAGCGGAAGCCACCAACCTCAACTACAGACCCATCTCCCTGCTCCCGTTCCCAGCTAAAGTCATCGAGAAAGCCATCAACAGCCAACTCGCCACATTCATCGAGTACAACATCTCCAACTCCCATTTCTGCTTCAGAAAAAACTACAGTACGGAAACCACCCTCCTCGCCACAACAGACGACCTCCGCACCTTACTGGACAAAGTAGAAACAGCAGCCCTCATCCTCCTCGACCTCTCAGCGGCATTCGACACAGTCTCTCACCGCACCCTAATACGCAGACTCCACGACGCAGGGATCCAAGACAAGGCCCTCGGCTGTATCCGCTCCTTCCTCTCCGGCAGAACGCAGCGGGCCAGACTTCCCCCTATCCTCTCAATCCCTACATTTCCCACCTGCGGAGTCACCCAGGGGTCCTTCCTCAGTCCTACGCTCTTCAACGTCTACATGGCTCCGCTCGCCCCCATCGTCAGAACCTACGGACTCAACATTGTCATACGCAGACGACACCCAACTCATCCTCTCCCTATCCATTGAACCCAACACCGCCAGACACAACTTTCGAGAAGGCATGGAAGCAGTTGCCAAATGGATGAAAAACAGTTGCCTACAACTAAACACCAACACAACGGAAGTACTCCTCATGGGCCCAAACCCTGACGGCTGGAACGACAGTTGGTGGCCCTCGGAAGCCCGCCCACCCCCACGAACCACGCACGCAACCTGGGAATCATCCTGGACTCTGAGCTCAAAATGGACTGCCAGATCAACTCCGTCTCGTCCTGCTTCCACACCCTCCGCCTCCTATGTAAGACCTTCAAATGGATCCCCCTTGAACACAGAAAGACCGTCACTCACGCCCTGGTCACCAGCAGGCTCGACTACAGCAATGCACTCTATGCTGGAATAAACAAAAACCTCACCTGCAAGCTACAGAACATCCAAAACACCGCCGCAAGACTGGTCCTCAACCTGCCAAGACACTGCCACATCTCCCAGCACCTGCGCACACTCCACTGGCTCCCCATCGAAGCTAGTCACCTTCAAGATGCTAACCCACGCTCACAAGGCCCTCCACGACACTGGACCAGCATACCTGAACAGCCGACTCAAATTCCACGCGCCCCAAAGGACCCTACGATCAGCCCAGCTCTACTATGACGTGGTCCCCCACACCAGAAAGACCAGATTGGTAGGCCGCTCCTTCTCCTTCCACGCGGCCAGAGCCTGGAACGACCTTTCACTCCACCTCAGACCGAAAACATCGCTCCCCATCTTCGCAAGAAACCTCAAAACCTGGCTCTTCGACAGACCCCCCTCCTTGATGGACTGGAACCTGGGACCCGCCCCACCCCCCAGCGCCTTGATACCCTTATGGGTGAGTAGTCAATCTTAATTAACATCTGATTGATTGAATTCATACCCAGGAGGGTATGGCGCAGTGCTTTCAAGCCAGCAGCCATAAACCGGGCCAGGAGGAAGCTGAACAAAGAAATGCGTTCTTTCTGTAGGGACAATTGTTTGGGCAGAGTAGTACATTCAGATCTTCGTTATGAGGTCGTGGAATTTTTTTTAGAGAAGATGGTGCCCATTTGTCCTTTACGGGCATAGAACTACACTTGTTGCAGTTCAAGTTGGTTTGGCCAAGGTGCTGAACATTATTTAGTGTGGGTGCCTCTAATTTTCGACTCAGGTGGGGTAGGGGGTCAGAAAAGTGGGGGTAGCACCTTTGCCCTCCCTCTTTTCTGGTTGGCAGTTGGCAGAGAAGTTGCCACGATTTACCGAAGTTTATTGTTGCTGTCAGTGGCAGTTCTGGCTCAAAGGGAGTGGTTAGGAAAGTTCATGCCTGGATGAGCTAGGAAGTTAAAGATTAGGCAGGAAGTTGAATGGGTTGAAAAATTAATAGAGGTAGGTAAAAGGTAAGGGATTTTTTAGGTCTAAGTTACAGTTGAGCAGCTCTGGTGCAAGTGTGATACTGGTAAATTAAGTTCTTTTGGGGGATATTTTAAGGGTGGGGGATATTTTAAGGGTGGGGTATCTGAACACATGTGATAACTATCTATGTATAGTGAGGTTGTAGTTTTGTAAGGCAAAGGCCTATATAGTTTTGTGATGTGCAACTATTTCAATAAAGCAGCCTTTTTCACATAAACCTGGTGTCAGTGGTCTGTGCTGCTCCCCTCTTACCCAAAAGAGGGGTGGGTGGCAGCCAGCCACAGGGAGGTCTGCCCCCTGGGTATTTTGGGGAAGTGGAGCAGTCAGGTGATGGAGTTTGGGCTGCATGTGGGCCACATATGTAGCCCAAGGTATATGTATATATGGTCTTTTGTGGTACCAGCCACTATTTTGGCTTGGTGACACAGTGGCTGCTACCTGTAGGTAGCAGTTTTGACCCCACCCTCTCATCCCCATATTCATGCTTGTTTGGGTTGTTTTTTCTGTTCCCTTTTTTTGGGGTAGGGCAAGCTTTGTTGCATACAGGTGTGGAAGGGGAAGTTATGTTATTTAGCTTGTAGTTTCACTCAGATGCATTGGCGGTTGGCTGAGAAGTTGCGATCATTCACCGAAGTTTATTGTTGGCTGTCAGTGGCAGTTTAGGCTGAAAGGGAACAGATAGTCACGGTCACGCCTGTACGAGCTGGGAAGTTTTAGGTTAAGTAGGAAGTTGACTGGGTTAAAAAGTTACTATAAGTAACAAAGTGAAGGGATTTTTTAGTTCTCAGTTACAGTTTACCAGCTCTGGTGCAAGTATGATATTGCTGAGTTAAGCTGTTGTGTGGGGGAGGGATATTTTTGGGGTGGGGTAGTTTAACACAGGTGATTAATTTTGTATAGTGAGGTTATAGTTTTAGAAGGCAAAGGGGGAGGTTGTTTTGTGATGTGCACCTATTTAAAAAACACTGCCTTTTTCACACAAACCTGGCAGGGGCGTAACACAGGCCCCTGCATCCCCCACAGTGCGGGGGGCCCCGAGCTGCAGGTGGCCTCCTCAGCACAGTACTCACGCCAGAGAGCCAGCCAGCCATGGTCAATCGCAAACACCAGCCAATGCACCAGATTGTGAAATCTTTGCTCATGCCGAATTGGGAGGCAGGAAATTTATAATAACAAAAAAATGGTCTTCGAATCGCAGGGCAGCAAGGGATCTGTTAGCACCCTGTGAGCATAAAAGGTAAAGCATGCAAGTGCAGAAGGCAGGTTTATATGTTTCCATTTGTACAGCTTCAAAGGAGATCACGTGACATAATAAAAACAAAAGAGCTGTGTAGGTGCAGAAAATGACATTGAAAAAGTGACCTTCGGACCGGTAGAAAAACGTAAACCTTCAGACCTGAGCAAACTATTTGATCATTTTGCGTCTACAATGGCAGGCGTGAGTGTGAGACTTTACATGTCAGAGAAGGGCACGAGTTGGCAGCATTGGCTAGCACTGAGCAAAATGAGGGCTGCATCTTTTACAGTTCCGCTAAGGCATGGGTGCTCAAACATTTCCCTAGGGGCCACAAAGTACTGTTGTGGCATGCCCGAGGGCCGCACTCATGCCAGCGGGGTGAGACTTGGAATAATGAAAGGTGGGCGTGGGGGATGTGAAGCAGAAGCATGGTGTGGACAACACACTGAGTCACGTGACTTTTGTCTGCCACCAATGCTCCATTCTCATGCACCAAGTGCGCTAAGGCAATATTAAGTCCACAATCAGGATGGTAGTCAGCAAGGGACAGCAGACCTCCATTCTTGTGTTTACATATCCATTTCGAAAACTTAATTTTTTTTTTTTTAAAGCAGCCCTATAAAGGGGCAAGTCTTGCTTTATAAAAAAGAAAATCTTCCATTTGAGAAGATATTGTAAAGGAGGGACGTCCCTGAGGCCATCTGACATGATTCTCAAAGGGAAAGCTGTTCCTAAGATAGAGCATCCTATTAGTGAATCAGAAACCACTTTGTGATCAATGGTTGTGGTCGCAAATCATTAATGCGGGTCATTACGAACCACAACTTGGAGGGTCTCGCAAGGACTTTCTTAAATGCAATTTAGAGTGGGCTGCATAACTAATTTATGAGTCGGAATGGTATTTCCTATTTGCAGGTTAGTAACTAGAAAAAAAACCAAAAAAAACTGTAAGGTTGAAAATCCTGCGGTTTTGAAAAATGCAGGGTTTGTGACCACAAAGGAACTTTTTACATCAGTTCCTGCGTGCCCTACATTTGTTAAGAATAAAAGACTAAAACTGGAGTAGCATATTAAAATAAGTCGCAACAATTACGTTTCGCGATTATGAATTTATATATTTTGAATGTGATCAGAACGACCCATGTGCTTCTGAAATTAGCGTTGTTTGCTTCATGCCTCCTACGACTACACATTTAAGTGCAAGTAATATTTGGTTAGGGTGGGCAGCTTCTACTTGTCTGAATATGATGAAAAAACTGTTATGTGGGTTTCCAGAATGCATCTCCTTTGACCATCTGTAGTCTCAGCATGATGGAATTCCTAACTTAAACAGAAAGAGAAAGACCTATTTACAAAGCCAGCCCTTCAAGAAGGCTGTGCCTTGCTAGCTTTGAATCCAACAATACATTGGAATACAATGCCAGTGTTCATCGTCGGTGCACCTGAAGGCACATTTTCAGAAGTGGTTTTATAAGGTGATGCCAAAGATGTAATGCAATCTGTGGCAAAGTGTTCTTTAGGTCTCGCTTACAGACAGCTTTAGCTGTTTGTTGTCTAGGGGGTTGTCTACAACGCAATTAACAAAATACATTGAGTGGACTTTGGGTCAGCACCTTGCTTCTAACCGGATGGCTTTCTTGTCTGTCTCACTTCCCTGACTCTTAATTTGTGGATTTTCACCCATTTATCCCTTTCCTGGATCATTTCATCTTTACTGTGTTTCTTAATGATTGAATGAGTTCTATCTTTCCACCGCTTACATTTTCATTTGGTTTCAGCACTCCATGGAGGTGTCCCTTTCTTTACTTTCACTCTCATAGCCCCTTCTTTTTCCTCACATCCTTGCGCCTTCACTCTCTTTAGGGACTTACTGTTTCCCCAACTCCTGTTACCCCACCTTGCCCCTTCCCATACACCTCATTTAAAAAAAAAAATATTGCTTTGGTGAGGCTCGGCAGCTGCACTGTCACTGGGACGCTTGCAGCATTGTATGGATACCTTTTTTTAATTTGCAATTTTAAATGGAAGTCAGCTGCAATGGAATAGAAAATGAAAGTTTTTAAAATGGCAAAATAACCTGCCAGTGCATCACAACGCTTGTGCATGTTGTGCATGCATCGGCAGCCATCATGGAATGCTCTTTGTTACAAAAACCATTCCAAGATGGCCAGCTGTGCATCTGCATGCTTCTAAGCAGAGTGTTGGCTATGTACTGTGACGCATGTGCTGTAGGGTGCTCTATAATGGGTAGAACAATGCATTGCATGGCGAAGGTATGGAACATCCGCCTCTAGCTGTAATTGGCATGCTTTCAGATCTAAGAACATTTGCAAGCGTAATGACTTCTACCTGCGATGTTACCCAAAAGCAAGTGATCTGCAATTGTTTGTTTTCTGCCTAACTTCAGTAGTCATTCAGCTGGGATGTTTTAATTTAAAAAATTGAATACAACTGAAGTGAGGAAGAGGTGCTGAAAAAGCATCAGTGAGGTAACACAAGGCAGAGGCTTCATAATTTACTTCTTGTTGACTTATATCAGAGAGGCAATAGATTTCTAAGGTTTCACAATACACGCCACCTCACTTTCCTCATCAATTCCCTGAACCACTCCCTGCCTCGCTCACTCACTCCACATCCAGGCTCTCTGCCTCGCTCGCTCACTCACTCCACATCCAGGCTCTCTGCCTCGCTCGCTCACTCACTCCACATCCAGGCTCTCTGCCTCGCTCGCTCACTCACTCCACATCCAGGCTCTCTGCCTCGCTCGCTCACTCACTCCACATCCAGGCTCTCTGCCTCGCTCGCTCACTCACTCCACATCCAGGCTCTCTGCCTCGCTCGCTCACTCACTCCACATCCAGGCTCTCTGCCTCGCTCGCTCACTCACTCCACATCCAGGCTCGCTGCCTCGCTCGCTCACTCACTCCACATCCAGGCTCGCTGCCTCGCTCACTCACTCCACATCCAGGCTCGCTGCCTCGCTCACTCACTCCACATCCAGGCTCCCTGCCTCGCTCACCCATTCACTCCACATCCAGACTCCCTGCCTCACAGGGGCTTAACGAAGGCCCCCGCAGTGCGGGGAGCCCCCGAACTGCTGGGGGCCCCCCTCAGCACAGTACTCAGGCCTGAGAGCTCCAGATTATATCCGGAGCGGGGGCCCCTCCGTGTACCTTGCAGGGGGGCCCCCTCAACTTTCGTTACGCCACTGAAACCTGGTGTCAGTGGTCTGTGCTGCTCCCCTCTTCCCCAAAGATATGTGTGCGGGGGGGATTTGTGTGTGGTAAGGGTGTCCCAAGAACACATTCTTATGAATTATATATTAATAATTATTAGGGCTGGTAAGTGTTTAAGCATTTTACTCTATTCATGATACATATGCACTACCACTTCTGATACAATACAGCAAGTCCTTCACCACCCTTTTCAACAGTATAGTTGATGACATGCCATGTAACATTCTCATTGGTAGTTGCAACTGCAGGGTGGTATGGTGGAGGAGATCTTACTTACCAAGGAACCATGTACTGAGCGTGTGATGTGCCTTCATGTTGTACAGTATTCAGGTCTTTTTCAGGATTATCAAGTCATAGTTGACCTGATTCCAGGAACCTTGCCCAGCCTGGGTGAAGCAGAGGTCAGGGTCACATCCGATGTGGACATGCAGGGCGTGCTACATTTTGTTGTTATGGTGCTCATTACTTGAACATGTCAGAAATCTATTCCCCCTTCCACACTTACAAACCCTGCTATGGGATCAAGTTCAGCCTTCCCTGGATGGACTGTTTGCGGATCTGGAAGAGGGATGATGTGCTAGTCAGTTACACTCCGTACTACAGTAGCCAGTATCATTGCAAAGGTGAGCTATGCAAACCTGAACCTGTGTGCCATGTTCACTATGTTCACTGCATGTAGGAACAAGACTGTTACCATAATGCAGTCCTACAACCGGGTCATAGCTATCGATAGTGCAGCAGGTGCAGGGGCACTGGGGGCCCACAGGAGGGAGTGACCATTTGCACGACAGTAGCTGTCATTATTTCTAAACCGTTTTTTGCCATTGTAGCGCTTCATACAGGACACACATAATAATCTATAGTTAAGTTAATTTTCAGCAAATATGGGTAATCTTTAGGTTTTGCGTTTCAGGCTCGTGAAACCATTTTCCAGTACAGGAAGTTTAGCAATGCATTTCTACCCTTCAAATATCAACAGTGTCATGTTTGGTTAGACGAAGGTATACAACTCATGAGACCGAACAGCATACTGGGTGACTGTCTGAAAATGTAGTGTACTTTTGCTTGAGCCAATGATGCTTATGGCATGGGAAATCCCAATATGTAAAATATTGGGATTTCCTATGCCATAAGCATCATTGGCTCAAGCAAAAGTACACTACATTTGCAGACAGTCACCCAGTATGCTGTTCGGTCTCATATGAGTTATATACCCCTTATTAAGCATGGCAGGGCTCCACAGCCTTTCCAGAGGGTCTCTCTCAATTCGCCGCGGTAATAGTGAACAATTGTTACATTCCATTCCATGGTAGTGAAATCAGGTATTTGAATAGACCTCTCATTTCTTCTCTGTGTGCTCTCTATTTTTCCCATTTCATCCCTTCTCGTTGCTATTTGCTCACTGGTCGACTTCCATGACATTGCAATTGAAGGCTTAGATAGTAATGGGGCTAGATTTATAAACTAGTGGCCTCATGCAGGAAGGGTTTTAGGGTCCGCAAAACCCTCCGATTTGTTAAATCGGTGAGTTTGCAAACACAAATTCTTTTTTTAAATGTACTAAATCCATTTATTGATTCGAGAAAGGCTTTCGGGATCACTAAATTGGTTGAGAAATGGCTCCAGGATTGCAATTTGTAAGTGGTGTGTTATGGGCATTCCTTCTAAATACCCATTCTAACCCCGATATATCGATGTTTTGGGGCTGTAATCTGGTTTGAATACATACTAACTTCTTAGTTGCGTTTGTACCTGATTCGCACAGTGGATGGGAATCCCCCTTGGGGAATCTTTTTGAAAAAGTTTCAGGAAGGGTAGGCAGTGGTCATTACGACAACTGCCAACATCCATAGAAACTTTAAAAAAGTTAAACCATGTTTCAAACAAAGTCCTATTTTAGGAAAATGGCTGCATTAAAAAAAATAAAAGATTTCTTTATTTAAACACAATCACAGACATGGTAGTTTGCTAACCCTTACAGGCCACCATCCCTGAGATTGGGGCCAATCGCAGCAGGTTGCAACTTGCGTAATGTTCAATTGATATTAATGGAGCATGTTGTCCTGTGACCTCCTGTGATTTAGTATTTTATGAACAGACATATTTGTATATAGGTCAATTTGCAAAATACTATTTCATTTGCAAACAGCGCACAATTTGAACCACTTTTTGCACATTAAATGGTAGTACAAGCTCATTAGTGCCTACTGCTCTCTATCTTGAGCCGTGGTAGAGATCCCAATAACAGCATTCAGGATGGAACAGCCTCGCTTGGCCAGAGACCTTGCTCGGCAGTTAGTGACTGCCTTCTAGTGTCGTACTCCTGCCAAACATCTGCACTTGTACACACAGAACAACTTGAGAAGACCACTAATTATATTTGTAATTCTTTTTAGGGGTTTAGTTCAGTCTATGTAGGAGTGTATTTCTGGATATCACAGTAATGTGTACAGGAATTCCATCCCATTCACTAACCTGAAATTCTCTTCCAAGATCTGCCTCTCATTGGTTCCTGGAGCTTCCTGGTCATGTTAAGTATAGCTTTATTTAACAAAGACGCCAATTTCCAGCAGTCTCTCATATTAAACATCAATTGTAGTACTGTGTGCTCTTTAGGGTTCATTTTCTCTGCATTCCACCATTTCCCTGCAGTCCCATTCCCTATGGGTATATTTTTTCAAGATTTTATATATAAGGTACAGGCACTCGCCAGTAGTTCTTCATCGTCTGTCAGTTCAGATGGGTTTCCACACTTTAACTGGGACCTACTGTCTGCATCCCACTTCAGTCCAACGTTCCAGTTGTATCGTCGATAGGGAGCCTCCTTGTTGTGGTAGCCTTATAAGTGGTACGGTGGAGGCTCATGCTGACTTACGTGGAGCTCTTCATAGTAGGCTCTTCCAACCTGGTAGAGTAGACTACAGCAGGCCCGAATGCGTGCCGAGAATTATCTGACCCATAAAACAAATCGTTCAAGGGACCATCTTGGACTCTAGTGTCTGAGACATCCATGTCTTCCAGGAATGTCCCGTTCATCCATCTCGCAACCCACTGTAGCTTGCGCAGTCAGAGCTTGAGCTCAAAATCAGGCACTCCGAAGCTGCCTCTATCGTATTATATATACAAGAAAATAAAGCCATGTTTAAAATTAAATCACACAAAGATTCCAAGACTTTGGTAAGACAACAGAAAATAAAACTGGTGACAGGCAGACTTCTCAGCAGCAAGAAAACGAGAGCAGTGGAACAGCAGTCATGGTAGCAGGCCCAAGTCTCCTAGGAGAAAGTGACTGAAGCCAACTTGGTTGCATTTCTACATGCTCCTCCACACTTCTCAGTGTTGAAATTTAAGATTTGAAAAGCCTTTAAAATCTTCTGAAAAGTATGTTATTAAATTTTACAACATTGCAAAATGGAAGACTCCATTCACTCCTACGTTTGCCGAACGGCTTGTTAAAATGCATGGAGCGTGGTACGAGAAAAAGGGATGTTTGTTGATCGATCAACTCAAAGATTTTTTTTAAAATGCTGGAAAGACCTTCTGTAAAAAAACAATTTGGTTAATATAACGAAGAATGTTACTTGCATGTTTTGCCTTATGCATGGTATCTATATTTGATCATTTAAATGGATTATGCAGCCTTGTTTCTACCTGAATAAAATATGAAAATGAGTGTCTGCAGGGCGGATTAGGCTGTATGCAGGGGTCCATTACAGCGTGAGATGGGATTTAAAGGGCTGATTGGAATATCTCTATGTGCTGGCCAAGCAAGCAGTGGAAATCCGCTTCAGGCTGCTCCTATAGAAACGGTGACAGCAGCTTCTTGTTCCAGCCTACAAGCAGGGTAGCAGTTACTGCAGCTTGAGGGCCTGATGAAAGGACAACTTTACCACTATTCCTCTTGTAGTGACAGGAAAAGCCTTTTGGAAGTTTCCGGTCATGCACTTCATACCCTTGATTGGCTCAAACGTATTGGTCAATTAGTGGTGGTAAAGATGAGAACATTCTGTGCCTATGCAATGCTGCCCAAGGTAATTATCTGCTCATCAGAATCTTTCCAAGTTTCCTCTTGACACCTTTGGCTCACAGCTAATGTGGGCCAGACAAAGGGCAGGGACCTGTACCCTAGTTTGAGGTTTTTTTTACACCCGCTCCCTTCGGCTGCATGTCTACGTTGATATTGACTTGTACAGGAGCAGGCTTGAAGGTACTTTGAGGTAAACTGCAAGACATCTTGGTCTACTCAGAAAGTTCTTCTCTGAAAAGCATAACAAATGAAATATTGGATTGATAATGGAAATGTAAAAAGAGGCCCTATAAATGTCTCAAAGGTAGTGCATCTGTGTTCATTTGATCTCATGGTCCAGCATTCTCCATCTGCTCACCTCCGCAGTAACCTTTAGGAACTCACTGCACATGTTAATTTTGTTTCCTCTTTTCCCTGACCATGAAGACTGCAGTGTGCCAACATTGAGCCTCAGAAAGCAGAGGACGGAGAGTGGGTTCGGGCTAAAGTGGAATTCAATGGAACACTGAAGGGAAACATCTCGATGGTAAGGCGCTCCTATGACTCAGCTACCTGCTGGACATCCCGTCTATGTAGATTTAGGAATACTGCACCCACGATTGCTGACGTGTGGCATGTTCACATCCTGGAATATAAATCAACATTTTGCACTAGAGTAAAGTGACCGAAAGGGAAGCACACCAATGCAGAGTGTGGCTTTGGGATTTACTTTCCAAAAGCAGCCCAAAAGTCACTTAGAGTAGTGCTTTGCACAGGGGCGCCCCATATGTAGCATGTAGGTATTTCCATGCAACTGTCAACACTCTAACTAAAACGATTAAGATGGTTGAGACGTATGATCGAGACTGTCTGAGTCTTTATATGACTAAGTCCAATGCACATAATATTAACCTCCAAAAGGACAGGAATGCACTGTATCTTGTAAATATGGAGCATTCCTGCCCTGTCGAATTGGCTTGGAACAGCGCAGCAAAAGACTTGCAGCACTGCCCTGCGTCCATTCATTGTAAATGAGGCCCAGTGTTTAAAACAAACCGCGGCTTAGAGCTCTGGCCTTGAAGCTGAAGGCAGTGCTTGTTAGTGGGAAATAAATAAAAAAAGAATAAGGTAAAATAAAAATGTACATACCAACTCGCCTCATCCTGTCGTCCTCGTGCTTCAGCCCTTCGGCGATGGTGGTCTCTGCCGCAGTTGAAGTCTCCAGTCCAATCCAGAAGCTGCTCTCATCCCGCTGATAATGTTGAGCAGCATCAGGAGAGGATGTAGCCTTACGGCTAGAGCGATCGACCTTGAAGCTGGAGAACTGGGTTCGAGTCTCGGCAACGATGCTCAACATCCTGTGATTCTGGGCAAATCACTTAATCTCCCTCTACCTTACAAAAAAATGAATGTGTCCTTCTGTAACGAAACTGGTGCTCATGTAAACTGCTCTGATATTTGATATCCACCGGTCTAGTTCGTGCTATATAAAACTCATTGGAAAGAAAAAAAAAAAATCAGAGCAGGACCAGGATTGGCTGGAGCAGGCTGCCTCAATGCTTCTTCAGGCACTGGGACCCTGTGCCAGCTCTACCCACTGAGTGGAATGGTTTACAGTGCAAATGTCAGGCTGGCTGTTGTAAAACAGCTGGCCAAAATGATATGTGCCCTCTAAACTGGTGGAGTGAGCACTGCTGCCAGTCAGCTGCAGTGGCCCCGCCTCCAAACACAGCTGGCTGGGGAAAGGGAAAAATAAAATGGTAATAAATTCATGTTATTGCCATTTTCTCCTTTGTGGCGCTGGCAGCAAGGGGGCAACGCTCCTCCCCCCTAATGGAAGGGCCGCCGCTGAAAGAAGCTACACACTCAGTATGGTCAAGTATAACCTAATGGGGCTGGATTAACAAATTTACATCATAAGCAACCATTCATTATTCAAAAACACAAGAAAATCAAATAAGATGTAACTAGTAAACACCTACTACGCTGCATATTTATGAATGAGGAGTGAATAGGAAATGGGAGAATGGCATGATGCTTCATATCAAAACAAATACAGTGGCTAGTTTGAGCAATGAGTAGCCCTTTGAAAACACTCAAAAAAAGGGACCTTGAATTGTTAGAGACAGACACATTCTGGACATGGCTTCCTTTAACAGTAGCACACATTAATACAACTTTGTTAACAACTGACAACTGAGGCTGTCTAAAATTGACAGGTAGAAGGGCTTGTTCATGTAAGCTAAAAGTGCACATTTCTTTCTGCAAATATGAATGGATGTCAATGCAAGTTGTTTATGCTAAAGCTCATATGAATTAGGTGTTATTTTGTAATTCTAGTACCTCTCCTACAAAACCACTAGTGGTTTTTGACACAAAGCCACAGCCACTATGATTTGTAGAGAGGGCTTGTCACCAAAAATTACACTTTCACAAGGCAGGTGCAAAGTTTGAAGAAACAGTTTCTTTTCGCCAAACATTTCTAACTTTGCATGTGTCCTGTACTGTAGAGGACACATACAAAGTGGCAAACGTTTTAAATTATGTCCAAGTATGATATGTTGTACTAGAAGGGTACCCTGTACTCACGCATACACCTATGCAGTATGGTGAAAAGGTGTGCGCAAGGTGTTGGACAGCAAGAAAATGCAGCAGGGCGCGACAGTTGTCGCCCCTTATCTTTGTCAATAGGGTACTGCCCTGCTCTCTCCCTTTCATGTAATGCAGCACAGCATCTTCGGTTCATGTTCTCAATTGCTGGACTTATTAATAAGCATCCCCTACATGTAGAGACCAAGCATGTGTGACCAAATAATGGTTTATTTTCTATGCATCTGATTTGTACTTTCTGTATATTATTTACATTGGAAACTTGTTTAGCAAATGATACAAATGTAAGGAAAAGCATCATGTGCTCACGCATGGTAAAAATCTATATCTTCTTGGAAAACAACGTATTTTTACTTTTTTAAAGGTAAGGCGGATCATCTTTGGTAGGGTTCTATATTTAATATTCATGTGAAGAGCCACAGCTAACCCAAATGTACTGCATAGATGTTTAAATGCATGGTCAAATTCTGGTTTATGTGTACTGACTGATGTATGGTAAGCCGTTGAGGGCACGTGACGATCTAAACGTCGCAAGCAAACTTGTTCAGATGGCCTTTACACATGGACTAAATACTAGACCATGGAAAGAGTTGGTTGCTGGCAATTTAAGGACGCCATAGCCGCACTGGCATGGTATACCTACATGCACCAATGGTAGTGGAAAGTGGGATTATCTACAGTGCTGTTCTCGAATGATGAAAATATGGTGCAACAAGCAAGGTAATCTTCATGAACGGCTTTGCAAGTGCGCTTTTTGGCACCTGCCTTTCCCACTCAGTATGGATGGAGCTCGACGTTGCCGGTTCTTTGCTCTCTGCACTGTATGCCACCCAACATGTAGTTTACAAAGGTTGCTCAGTCTGCAGGGTGCAAATCTGGATATCACCCAAGGGTGAGCGCTGGTTATACAGTGAGTGTAATCACCACCCCTGACGGGAATGATAGTTCTGCCTGGCTAGGGCGTTGCCTCAGCCAACCAGAAATGCTGGTTCCAACATCCACAAAGGCTTGCACTTTAATAATGCATATTAGCGATAAGCTTGAGTAAAAAATTGCTAAGTGTTGCTTAAATGCTGCTTCAGGCTCCCATAACAGAAGCAGGTGTCCTGGTTTTATGTCTGTTTTATATTTTTGGGCACAACCTGATGAGTGATGCTGCTTTGTTGCTGACCAGGCATGGGCACTCACTTTTGCTTTAGTGTGGAGCGCAAGTGACTGTCCAGCCAATCAGTGAGGCTAGAGTGGGTGCACAAGTAAAATGATCAGTACGGAGTTGTGCAGTAGGATGGTGGCAATTGAGTGTTTACTTCCAGTAGAGGCGGGTTGGTATCCTACGTTAGGAAGAATGTTATTTAATGTTTATTTGGGATGCACCACCTCTCCACTGCCTTGGGATCAGCAGTCCTACCCTTTTATAGTTGAAATCCCTTTCGATAGGCAACGTGAGCAAATTACTTGCCGGAGACCTGTTTTTCTGTTAAGTCCTGGTGTAACCCTTGAATGTACACATTGCACAGCTATGGATTCCTAGAGCGAAATTAAAGCTAAAATATGGATCTGAATTTCATTGAGTAGAAAAGTTCCAAGGGCCAATTACCCCAAGGTCCGCTAAAGGGGAGATCCATACCTCTGACAACTCCTTATCGCATTTAATTATTCGTCTTTCTACCACTTTTTGACCAAACCCTGAAATTTGGACACTCTACTGCTTTGATTGCTCCCGTCCAGTATGAGTGTCATTTTAGCTACTTTCACCTGAATGAGAGCCCCCAGGTCGCACATTGGATATCTACTACTCCATATATTTAGTACCTTGTAATTCATATGCAATAGAACAGTAAATATTGCTCTTTTCGGGACCTGCCATCATAACTCTGAGACAGGTCAAAAAGAGCTAAAGTGGATCCTACCTTGGTGTCTTTTTGTAACATTATTTTTAATGATAAAAAGGACATGCGCAGAACACACGGGTTCACATTTAGGTGCTCAATGCTTCATATTCCTGCAATCCACAGTATTACAGTATCATACATCATGGCCCCTTTTCATTCCCTATAATGGCGTATTTCCCTATTGAAGCCACACATTGTGTGATGTTTAACAGTATCATATTACCAGGGCGACTGGAGTTATGAGATTCTGTGGCGGCTGTGTTTTTCACATTAATTCTGGATTTGCAGCATTTTTTGCCCGATAACATCTGCTGCATAATTTACAAATTTTAACATTTTTTGTCAAATGAATCAAAAGTTACTAAAAAAGCCGTGATGCTTGTTGCTATGCAGGGGAAGGCACTTCGCAAGGGTGACTGTTCACCAAGTTGCACATTGCTGTATTTGGGTGTTAAACTAGAACCAATAAGATGAAACATTTTGTCTATACAGTGTTAACGTGTAGAAATGACAAAGTATTGAACTGATACAATCACAAAATGTACCACTTTATAATGTATATTTTGTATTTTCTTGCTGCATAATTTAGTTAACCCTGGCTCATAATTTCGTTCCGCTTTGCCGCATAATTCTAGTGGCTCAGCATATTACTCTGTCTTGTGTCCTCTGTGTGCTTTCCAGGATGATCATATCCGGTCACGTTTCTTCAGACAGCCCTGCCCTGTTTTGGTGTCTTGACCAAATATAGAAGAGATGAGATGTCTATTGTGTTAAACCAATATTCTTCAAGAGCAGGGTAATTCAGGAACAAGTGAATGTCATCGGCATCTGGCGCGTCACATTATGGACAGAGGACACCCAAGCCTCACCTTCTTGTGTTTCCTATAACTTCTGTGGCACGTAACAAAGTGATTTCTCCTAACTGTCAGATTTTACAATGGAGTATAGCATGGGACCTGGGGTGAAGGGCCTGATTTGAATATCATGAGTGTGTCAAAGGTAGTGGACATTTTGTATAGAATTGGTGTATGTCAAAGGGCTGGGGCTTCAAGATTGTAAAGGGTGTAGATAGTTCCTGCCCTGAAGTTACATGCTAGTAGAGGTCGGAATTTATAGCTAGGTAGGAGTTTGTGTGGCAGCTTAACACCCGTCAGTGACTAAATATGATACTACAGACTCAACATGCATAACTTCGCATTGATGCCTTTCGCTAGGCTGGGAGTATCTTCTCGTGAATATGTATACCTGTGGAGGACATACCTGTGGAGGACATGGTGAAGTGCAGCATATGCAGAGGCACTGGAATAATGCAATTGTGTGGCCGCTGCGATTTGTGCATAGTTATAGATTTGCCGCATTTACCATATAATCCATCATTTACTGTATAATCTGCAGATTAAAAAAACAATTTTGTTTCTAGCTCCAACAGTATAAAAGTAATGAAGAATGCAGCACCACAGGTTACTGCGCAGTGGAAGACCTTTTGCAAAGGTTGACTGGTAGCGTTTCTGTTGCTTATTGATGTATTTGGGTACTAAACCGGTACTAAGGTGCACCTAAAGCGCAGACAACGTTGACCAGTGTAAAAGTATAACATAATGAAGCACTACGTAAAAAAATGTGCCACATTACGCCACATAATTTACCTTTTCTTGCCGCATAATTTACTAAACCCTGCCACATAATTTGGCCCTCTCCTGTCGCATAATTCCAGTGGCCCTGAACATGTATAATGCAAGCATAGCACTTGAATATGGAAAGATACCATTTTGAATAGTGAAGTCATTAAGATCCCCAAGCAAGCAAGATTGTGTAGTCATCTGCATGAACCTTCAGATAAAAGTCATGATGCCACAAAATGGTTGCTGAACTAAAGCTGTATCAAGGGGTCTGGGAATACGTGCAGATGATGTAGAGCGCATATGGGTCATACAGAGATACTTCACTAACAACATGCTTTCTTGGACTATAATTGGAGTGACAAAGAACAAGGAGTATGGTGTAGTTTCAGTTTGTGGTGCTTATGCTCCACTTTACAGCGCAAGAAGAGGAGAGGATCCTGAATCGAATGGACACTACTTGGACTGGTTTAATCACATGCAAGACAATTTATCGACTCTTGAGATTTTCAGAGTTTTATCTAATCTATTTATTTTAAAGAATATATTTATGAGCAGCTAGAAGTTAGGAAGGTGGAGAGGCAGCCTAAAACCAAAGAAGTAAGAACATGAAGAGTTCACAGTAAATTTAAGCTTTCATCATTTGCTGGAAGAGATAATCCTCAATTCGCCACAGAGCCCCAGGGAGTGGGGCATTCCATAACTTAGGCCCTTGGACACAGGAGGATGAGCCCCCAGAGGACTTGTGCTCGAAGCACTCCACTTTAAAGAAATGGAAAATGCTAGGCCTTAGTGGTCTCTCTGCCACATGCAGGGTCACCACACCGGAGAGGAAGGAGGTCTACGTTGTGTAGAAGGTGCCAAGTATGGCGCACAGTTTCTCAAAATGAATCCTTTGCTTTACAAGCAGCCTTTGCATCTGTCATCGAGGCGCTGACGGCATCTTGCTCTTGTTTACCTCGTGGCCCAGCCAGACTGCTAAAATCTGGACATTTTGCAATCCTGAAATAAAAGAATCCAGTAATCCAATATTAAAGGGCATTGCCCTAATCCAGGCGAGAAAGAACACTCCCCCAGTGAGCCTACCAGGCTTATCACTCGCGTGTTTGGGAGGCATTTTCTGTTACCTGGTCGCAGGAGAATGGATTTCTAAGGCCATTTTCTTAACTATTAGAAAAATTAAACTTCCTGGTTCAGTAATCGGGCACCGCGCAATTTACTTTGCACTAAGGAAAACCGTTTTTGTCTCTTTGTGACGGTGAGAAAAGGGAGCTGAACAAGGATATTATTTCTCAGCTCGGAGACATACTTTTGTTTAATTTGTGTGGGAATAAAAGCAAATATTAAATTGCAGGTATTGTTTTTCTTTAGAATCGTTAGCATTGTTCTCCCATTTATATTCCAACTGTTTCCTAACCAGAGTAACAGGGCAGGCTTTACAGTTACTGGGGTATGTGGGTGCCGGGGAGAGCAGACTGGGTAGAGTTTGTTATATGGTTGTTGTTTGCAGCGATCTGTGGTGCATTGTTTTTCAGACCATATGCAGGCGCGCCACAGTCACGTGTGAGGGAAGGGCCAGTGGCGTCTTAATGCATGGGCGCACTGGGCAGCTGCCCAGGGGCCCCACGAGTGTAGCGTCCCCATGCAGGCCAGAATTTATCAAAATGTTTCCATTAAACGTTTTTATTCCTGTGAGTAGTTGTGTAGGCAGGGCCCAGTGGACTGCTTTGCCCGGGGGCCTTTAATGCTGTTAAGACGGCACTGGGAGGGGCAGAGGGCTAATAATTGAAAACAGATCCATGAATTACGCAGTCAATGGCCAGATATCTAGATATGTTTTAAGCACAGCCTCACCTTGTTCGACTTATTCCCCTCGAAGAGGCCAGCTATGATTACACTACTGGAGCTTTCCATTGATGCAGCCTCCAAATACCAGTGCTTTATTGATCAGACTGCACCATGTTTGTTGTGTTTTGCAGTCCTGCATTAGGAAATTCTAGTACGTAAACCAGGATATCTTAGTACAGAGTTAAGTGTCACTTTTTAGGTCTGGCTCAAGACCTATAGTTTCCAATATTCAGGGAATGGGCTGTGGGTAGTCCCCCCTTCGGACGTTTGCTTACTTGAGACAGATCCCTTCAGCTGTTGCGTTCAAACTTCAATATTCGCATCTTGGATCAGCCCAGAGGAATATATATCTCTAACCTCAAGATATTGACTGTGTGGTGTATCAGCCGCCTCCTAATAATCCTAAGACTCCGCTGCAATGTATGATCTATCTTGTTTTCACCTAGTGACATGGGCTATTTGGTATATGGAAAAGCCATATTGGGAAAAGGCTTTGCTACCTATATGCAGTACTTTCTATATCAAAAGCAAATACTTATCTGAAGCATAAATTAAAAACTACACATCTGAATATTTTATTATGTGCAGTAAATCATTTTTGGTGTGGAAAAGAAGTTACATAAAATATCAAATTGTCTTTAAAACGAACGCCTGACAAATATTATTCAGCATTTGCATACTTTTCTTGGGAGCTGTCATTATTTAATAATGTTCTGACTCGATTCCTGGGGTTGGATTGTCTGGTTCCTCTTTAAATATGTGCTTGTTTTCTTTCTCTGTTTCTTTCTATGTGTCCTAGTGGTTCTTCAATGATTCAGGTTTAATTTATTGTAAGTTCTCAGATATATGAGTAAATGCTCCCACTTCATTCCTGAGGTTGGCAGGTTGGCTGGTTGCTCTTTAATTTGTGCTTATTTGCCTGTCTCTTTTATGTGTTCTTGTGGTTCTTCAGTGTTCAGATTAAATTCAATCTGAGTTCTCAGTAATAAGAATAAATGACTACCATTTTAGAATGGGATTGTCCACGGATGGTAATGAGAACCCAATTTAAGAACAATTGCAATTTTCCATACATTTCAAGATGAGAATAGTTTGTTTATGTTCATTTTGTTTTCTTTCCAGCATGACCACTTTTTTCATTTCATTATTTGTAATCTAAATGCAATGTATACTAATAAGGCAAAATTAAGACTTCATCAGTACTAGGGAAGTCTTTATACACAATTGGGTCGATTATGTTGGCGGGCGGATCGCCACCGCCCGTGTGGCGATCTGTCCGCCAATTGCGACCGCCTGCCTACCATTTCCCCCCCGCCACATTACGATGGCAGGGGGCCATGGCAAACGTAAGACCGTCCGCCGGTCGGACAGGCGACCGGGTGGAAAAGGGCCCACATATGGTGGACACCGCCATCCATATTGTGATGTGCGGCGGTGCAGGGCTTTCCATGGCGGAGACCACACCATGGAAAGCCAGGCGGAAATCACTGTTGGGGGCCCGTTGCGGGCCCCCAGGATGTTGAGGGGGGTGGGGGGGTGCACATAGGGGGTACCTATGGTACCCCCCTGCATTTGCATGCACAAGGTGGCAGGCACCGCGCGGTGCCTGCCACGTTGTACATGCAAATGCACAACATGCCTTTTTTACATTGCGGCGGGTGCTGCTGACAGCACTGCCTGCCGCAATGTAAAAAATATGGGATACGCCTGCCAGTGTGGCGGGCGAATCGTAATTTGAATGGCGGGACTGCCGCACATATGGCGGGCGGTCCCATTTGACGTTACGGTGGCGGGTGGACATCGTAATGGACCCCTATATTCTTCCACAAACAAAAGGGTAGCAAAAGCTTAAATTATAGAAGTGAATAATATTAATGATTGTATTTTTTCATCATGATACACAATCCACCCCCACCCCCCCAGAAAAGAGCCTGGCTCTCCATCCATCTTTCATTATATCCACAAATACCAACTTACTGTGCGAGACATGAATTCTAAACTGAGTGCTTTGTCTACCTAAAAAAATATGTGCCACAAAAACTGTCATATTTATGTCCCTTTTCTCCCACTTCAGAAGAGGTCATTCTGAAGCACAACCATTTTTTGATAAATGCAGTGAATGCTAACCAGAAAAATCAAGTCTCCTTTAGTATTAGGGGACTGTTTATGCTCCTTGATGTTCCACAAAGCAATAAAGGTCTCATTACGAGTTCGGCAGTCCGACCGTCGAAGGACCGCCACCGCCAGGAGACCGCTGTGCCTTTAGTCGTCCATCTGCCGTATTACTAGTTTGCCAAGGGGCCAGCGGTGTGGCTGTTGTAGTCTTGCGGTGGTGGACAAAGTATTTCCACACAGATATTGATACCTGTGTGAACATTCTGACTGCATATGTGTCGATTGCACATATATGTATGATATATGTGTAAAAATACCACCTGCCCATTGCAGAGTCCGACCCTATGTGGGCAGTTCTGGTAATTGGTACATAGTACCGAAGCACTTAACTGTATTTCGAAGACGTGGTCGTAGTCCTCCGGGTGAGGATGGTCCTGTGTAGGAGGGACCTTGAGAAAGGGATCCACATCAAAATCTGCTGGGACGAACTGGAAAGGGGTCAGTATGCCCCTAAATCCTTAATCTCCAACAACCTATAGGCAGCAGTCTGCTTGTTTGGAAGCCACCTCATAATACAGGTGGCGGTTTATGAGCTCCTGCCTTCCCCCGACCGTGACCCCAGCGGTGTGCTGGCAGTGGCAGCGGTAGCGGTCCAGCCATGGTCTTCGCTAAGCCAATCTGCCTAACTCGTAATACGGCGGATAGCTGACCGCCGTCAGACTGCCAACACCAGGACCAGCAAAAGCGTAATAAGCCCCTAAGTCATCAAAAACTAAACCTTTCCTAGTGATTAATGCCATTGAGCAATGTTTTTCTGTGAAAATCAAAAAGAAGTGTTTGGAATTGTGAAAAAGATTTTTGGTATGCAAATATTCTACAGAGGATCATGGATATGTTTAATATGTTACATTTTTAGTAGTTATTAATTTTTTGTATTTGAATGTTGCGCTTTATAGTACCGTAGCACGTTGTGGGTTTATAGTGGAATAGAGTGGGAAGTCATTTTAATTCTATTAAATGTATTAATTTTTTTAATTTTATTTTTGCATTGTTTTGTTCCATAGCGGGTTGTGGATTTATAGGGGAATAGGGTGGGAAGTAATTTAATTATATTAAATTTAGTGATTAATTTTTAGTAATTAATATTTGTTTAATTGAGATGTTATAGTGTTAAATGTGTGAATTAATTTATTAAGTAATTAATAATTGTTAATTGTAATTCATTAATTGTTTTTTTGTTAATTGTTTAATTTTAGGTGTTTGTTGTGGTGTTTATAGGTGTAAATGAGGGAAAGAAATGTATTTAATTTATGAATTAATAATTGGTTAATTTGTAATTCATTTTGGTAATTGTGTAATTATATTTGTGTGTGGTAGTTTTTATAGGCGTGAAGGGTAAGAAGTAAATTATTTTTAATTGATGAATAAATAATTAGTTGTTAATTAATTTTAATTAATTGGTAATAAATGATGGTAATTGTGTAACAAATTTTATGTGTTGTGGTGTTTATAGGAGTAAACGGAGGGAAGTAATTTGTGTTGAATTAATTAGTATATAGTTTTAGTTAATGTTATTTATTTGATATTTATTTTGGGTAAAGGTTTATTTTTTGTATTTTTACTTTTAAAGCGGTAAAGGGTGGGTATTGAATAGAATTTTGTTATTTAATTATTAGTTGTTAATAGTGATAGTTTTTCTTTAAAAAATAATATATAATTGTCTTTTACTATTTTATAGTTTCATTTAGGTGTGTGTTGTGGCTATTAGTGTTAAAGCTTGTTTACTCAATGTTTTTATTTTTTTATTAATGAGATGTTTTTTAATTGATTAATTATGGAAATAAATGTCAGACATTTTGGATTTTTTTTATTGGTGTGGTGTTATAGGGTATGAAATAAAATAAATACATTTATGTTTTAAATATTCTTTTTGTTTTGTTAATATTGGCTACTTTTAAATTGTTTATAAATGTATTAATTTATTATATATTTGTAGGTTTTTGTTATATGTAATTAATATTATGTGTTCTTTTTATATGTTTACTATATTTGATTTTATATTTTTTTAAATATTGTTTTATTTTTATGATTTTTTTTTTTTTTAAAGTAAAAAAAAAATTTAAACTGTTTGAGTATTATTACTAACTTTTACCCCTCCGCTATCCAACACTTTTCCTACTATTGCACTCACTGGAGTGGGAATAGTAATTTGTACCCCTCCGCTATCCAAAGTTTTCCCCACTGTTGCACTCACTGGAGTTGGAGTAGTACATTTAATTCCTCAGCTATCCAACACTTTCCCTACTGTTATCTCCGAAGTGAGAATAGTAATTTTTACCCCTCCGCTATCTAACATTTTCCCTACTGTTGCACTCACTGTGGTTGGAATAGAAATGTAATTCCTTGGTTATCCAACACTTACCCTACTTTTGCACTCACTGGAGTGGGCGTAGTACTGTTTACCCCTCCGCTACCCAACACTTTCCCTACTGTTGCTATCACTGAAGAGGGAATAGTAATTTATACTCCTCCGCTATCCAACACTTTCCCTACTGTTACACTCACTGGACTTGGAATAGTTAATATATAATTGTTCCACTATCCAACACATTTTCCTACTGTTGCACTTATTGTATTGGGAAATATTAGTTTTTTTTTTTTTATAGTTTAATGTTTTAATTTATTATAGATTTTTTAAAGTTATTGATATATAATAAAGTTTAAAAATTAAATAAAGATAATAAATTATTTTAAAGTAAATATATGTATAAATTGTGTTTATATTTTTTTTAATTAAGTTTGTTATATTTAGTTAAAATGTATATTAAATTTATTTTGTTAAAAATATTAGTATGTAATATTTTTAATTTATATTATTTGATTATATATACATTTGTAAATCGATATTTTTTTACATCTATATTTTTTACCTAGATATTTTGGAGTCAATATTTCTGTACTTACCTCTAAGGTATGGGAGTTGCAGTTTGCAGTCGATATTTTTTTTCTCGATATTTAGAACATCGATGTTTGTGACATCGATCTTAAATCAGTGAACCACCCTGCACATAGCCTTTGGGGTTGGTGCGCGGTAGAGGTTGGGCACAGGGCCCGGACTTCTCACGCCCTGCATCTTACCTCCTGCGTTTAAAGCAAAGTCAGACAGTTGTTTTATTGCTTAGCTCTGCTTGTGCTTTTGTTTGTGTACATGAAAACCCGCAAGTCACATCCAATTAGAGAGTCCGGTACAAAATGGTGGTAAAATCCAGAGCTTAAAATGTCGGCTCCAACTAGCAAGCTGTGCACTAAAAACAACGCTTTTTCAGGGAATTGCCTTATTTTGCAAACGTCTGGCAATCCTCATCGCTGCCCTGGGATCTGTCCCCTGGAGGTAGGCGCCCGATGGCTGTGGACTTTTTTTTTCGCTGTCGGAGATTTTCTAGTCAGCAGTGACTGAGTTTCAAAAAATTTAAAACATGTGATTGACTGGTTTGACTCCCGAGTTTTAACAAACCCTTTAAATCCCACCTGGCACCTTTTTTAAATGAGAATGTTTCAAAGACTACTGGATGGATTCCTGAGTAAAGTTTGGTGTAAACCATTGCAGCAGTATTTGCCTTATCTTTCGGGATAATTTCCTGTGGGAGATAAAATGGAAAATGACACTTGCACCCCTTAACCGCTTCCGTTTCACAACACATTTCATTTCGCTGTTTTTTTTAAAGCGTGCAATTTCCGAAGTATCTTAGCGCTTGGGTGCCGATTCCGATGTCGGACGGTCTCTGGTCCGTCCGACATCGGTCAGGAGCCGTAGCCGACCGACGTGCTGTCGTCGGTTACGGCCCTACATGTACGATGCGACCGAACAGGGTTCAGTCGCACTTGTATACTTCACAATGCAAGCATGCATTCCGAGCGGAATGCATGCCTGCATTGTGAAAAGCAGGGGTGCAGTTCATCCCTGTACCTTGTGGCCGGCACCTCAAGGTGCCTGCCACCGGGTGCAGGGATCCACAGAGGGGCACCATAGGTGCCCCCAGGCTGCCATTCGGCAGCCTCGCACCCATGGGGGCCCCCAAAGACCATCTTCTGCAAGTCTAGTGAAAAGAAACACCTTCCTGAGGAGATGGAAGCCAGAAGACGTGGTCTTATTTATATGATCTGAAAAGCAAAGTTGTTCATCAAACCACATCCTGATGTTTTTCGGTTTCTGGACTGGACAAGTAAGGTTGCCAAGAGATGTGGGCCACCGGGAGGTATCTCAGAAAGACAGATCAGAACCAAAAAGAATAACCTCAGTTTTTTCAGTTAGGTTTTAGATACTTTTCATGTATCCAGGTGCCTATATTAAGTATCCATTCTTTGAATTTGGTCGCTGCCAAATTGGCATCTGAAGAAATGGACACTATAATTTGAGTCATCTGCTTATGACACTACAGCAAAGACGAACGATCTAATAAGTTTAGTCAGTTATGCAACATAAATATTTAAAGGTTTGGGTGATAATGAGGATCCCTTTGGTACCCCTCAAGGCAAGATGAACAAATCTGAGGTAAATCACCTAGAGCTACAGTTTTTTCCCTGTCTGAAAGAGAAGAACTCAGAATGGTGAGGGCTGTACCTTTGACCCCGATCATCTCAAGCCTATTGATTAATACAGAGTGGCTCACCGTATCGAATGCAGCTGAGAGGCTGAGGAGAATCAGAGCAGCCCGTCCGCCTGAGTCCACTTGTCTACGAAGCTTCTCCGTAGCAACCAGCAGGGCTGATTCAGTGCTGTGAGATGGCCTGTGAGACAGCCTGAAACCATGCTGAGAGGGTTCCAAGATATTGTGTGTATCAATAAAGGTAATTGATTCCAAATTGAGTGCCTTTTCCAAGATTTTAGCTAGCAAAAGTAATCTGGATATCGGTCAATAATAGTATCATTAGGGTCCTGAGTTTTTTTTTGTTTTTTTAGCAGTGGGCAAATAGATACCCGCTTCCACTTTGTTGAGAATCACAACAAGGCCTGAATGAAGGGGGACCCATGAACCCATAGAAGAGGAGCCTGAAGACGATTTTGCAGCCATAAACTGAGATCGATGCAAGCAACTTCTCTATCATCATGATTTATTTCGGAGGAAGGGCAGTAGAGAGGTTAAGCATAGAAAGGATGAAGTGCTTAAATTAATGATGGCATGCGCAAAGTGAACATTATCCACACACCCTTATTGCTTTTCATAACAAAGATGTTCATAGCATGTGTGGCTGTGGATACACATCCTCTGCATATTCCTGCTATGTAGTGTTGGGCTCAGACGTCTGCATATTGTTTGTCTTCAAAGAGGGCTTTCAACCCACTGTATACACTGTGACTCGCCCTTTGTGGGCAATGCGCATATCACCAACTTCATGTTAGTCTTTTTTTCCAACCTCAGGTTAGCGCATATACCAACAGGGGCTCCAAGATTCAACTTGTCTTCCAAGTTTTTTTGTGCCCACATGTTGAAACTTTGACACCAATCATTGTACGAGCCATTTTATGGACAGCATCTTCCCTTCGTTGTCACTCTCGGGAGACCAACTGAGTCCCCCAACGTCATCCTCCCCTTGCCCTTCCGGTGCCACGAGCTCTCTTCATCAAGCTTCGACACCGGAGAATGTGGCTGCTCAAAGGGTAATGGAATCTATGTCTTTCCAAAACTACCCTCATTGCCACGTAAAGTGCCTGTGGTCAGACCATCACATGGTTAGGGATCTCTGCCTCTCCCTCGAAGAAGACCTTATTGTACCCAAGGGAGAAGTGATGCATGCACAGCAAGCTACACCAGTAGGCTGCTGCCGATATCTCTGACCTCTTTGGCAAACAGGACCCATTGAAGGGACGAGGCAGGTGAGCATGCTGGCCCCTCCCGAATTCCACAGTACCAAGCCACACCCAGCCCAGAGGTCCTCTACTCCAGTTCCACTGACCCTGAGAAAGAGCAGGAAGCTTTACTGACTCCAAAGATTAGCAGCCCTTTGATGAAGAGCACACCCAGGGTTGTGAGTACAATCCGCTCCAAAGCTCCCTCGAAGCCTTGCAAGAGGCCCCATGCTACGGAAGAGTACTGCTCATGAGGGAGTAGGGCATAGAGCTCCATGCTTGAAACCCTGCTACCTCAGGTGCCTCTGCTGCCTTGGGGCTTCAGTTGGTACCTAGTAAATGCTTTGGATAAAACGTCTTTCCAAGGGCATCGGCCACTCTCAGCCATCGAGCCCTCTGCGGCCCAAGGCTACCGACAAGCCTCAACAGCAGTCGAGGCCGGTGCCGAACACTGGCACCCAGACCCCCTTGGTCCCAAAGACAACATCAATGCCAAGTGCATCATCAACAACCAGCTCCAAGGATTCAAGCAGCTGATCTTGCAAAGACTCCAAGAAGAGCTGAATAAAAGGCAGAAGGGCCTGTTTATTCATACCATCACAGGGAAAATTTCAGCAAAACCACCTCCGCCCAAGCCAGCAGAGACGGTGCCTTACAAGCTGAGGCTTGCCTTTGAGGAGGAACCTGCATTGGAGGTCTCCTGGATCTGTTGCCCAAGAAACATAGAGACAGGGAACAAGCTTTTACCTTTATGCTCCACCTCCACCTCCTCCACTTCAACCAACACCTCCTTTTCCTCCATTGGCATGACCAGAGTGCCCTGAGGGGTCCCTCTGTTCCTTTTCTAACTCAGGCAGCCTGTTTGGTCCTTCTGATCTGTATGACATGCCCTTTGAGCCTTGAACTCCAGATTACTCTGGGGACAACTACAGTGTTGCTCACTGGAGCAATCCACACCTTGACTACTATCCCATCCATGGATCCACCCCACACCACAGCAAGCCACGAGGTCATACAAGGGGCAGCCACCTTCCACAAGGAGCACAGTCATGTCCCCCATGGGAAAGACCACTTCCTTGCTGAGATGCTCTATAAATAAGAACAGACCGTGCAAGTTCTGCCCATGCTCAAGGGCATGCTTACATCTGTCCCTGAGACATTCAAGGAGCCTGTGAAGGCAAAGGTAGTAACACTTGCGGTGAAGAAGTAAATGCTCTCTCCCAACTAACCCATGTACATAAGAGTCCATGTCTCTTTAGACTCCCAAGTCATCCATGCCACCCGCAAAAGAGCCTCTGCTCAGACCACATGTGGTGCTCCACCTCCCCCAGACAAAGAGAGCAAGAACCTTGACGCAGCAGACGAGGGGTGCCAAAGAGTCAGTTACACACTGGTGCACAGCCATGTATGCCAGGCTCCTCTCCCACTGTGACAGATCCCAGTGGCATGTGATGCACAAGCTGATTAAACATATCCCTGAAGAGTTCAGGAAGCTAGGGGAGAAGTCTGTGTCCAAGGAATAGACCATCTCCAATGTCAACATCCGTTGTCTGGTGGCTTAGTGGACTAATGTGTCTACTTTAAGGCCTGTGTTTTGACCTTTAGGTCAGAGGTCCAAATCCCAGCGGGTCCACTCAGTCTTTCATCCTTCTGAGGTTGATAAAATGAGTACCATCGAGTTGAGTAATAAGAAATATCTGTTATTCAGTGCCGAGATACCCTTCTGGGTGAACCTTCGCTTCACAAGTACACATGTTATGCCATTGATGCTGTGGCCACAACTTCCCTGGGGTTAAAAGTTTAAACCAGTGTCCTCCTGAGACACCATGACACATCTCTGGGTTTAAGCCACGGGTTCAACAGTATCTCTTCAGCCTCCCAGTCGATGGGGATCACTTATTTGGGCCCCAGGTTAAGATGCTATGGAAGATCAAAAAGGACATCGATATCACAAAATCAATGGGTGCCCGTCAGACACCAGTTGCTAGCATTTCCTTTTGGAGGCGCCAGACTAGAGGAGTATCTAATGCCTCTTCCCCCCCCCCCGCCCTGCCACACTCCTATTGGAGGCAGTGGCAGTCCTTCGACCAGCAGGCAGGTAGGCGTTGCACTAGAGATACTTGCAAGGACAATAAAAACAAAGGTGGGGCAGAGAAGGCTCAGTTAAAGGAGCGTCAACCTCCAAATACTGTCTTGCCCCAATTACATGTCACCTGTTGTGGGAAACTGAAAGATTTCTTCCACTTGGAGGAAATCACCTCAGTTCAGTTGGTTCTGGTGGTGGTCCATCACCGCTACTACCTAGATCTCTTCACCACGCCCCCAAACATCCCACCCCCCTCTCATACCCTCAGCAGAGAACATCTTCACAGTCTCCAGGTAGAGCTGCAGGCACTTCTCTAGAAGGGCGCAATAGAAAGGGTGCCCCCAAACCACTGGGGCAAGGATGTCTGCTCTCTTTACTTCCTCTATCAGAAGGACAGCACCCTCAAACCAATCTTGGACCTCAGACCCCTCAACAAATACATCCTGGCGGAACATATCAATATATCAACCCTGCAGGACGTCATCCCTTTGCCCTAACTAAGTGACTACATGATGGCTTTAGACCTCAAGAACACCTACATTCACATACCCACATCTACCAGTGCTACTTCCACTTTGTGGTAAGTGGACAGCACTACCAATTCGAAGAACTGCCCTTCAGGGTTACCGCTGCCTCAACTGTGTTCATGAAGTGATTGGTGGGTCTGGCTGCTCATCTAAAAAGGGGTGACACTCATGTATTCCCCTACCTCGACGATTGGCTGATCAAGAACACACACAGGCAGGCAGCATTGCTTAGCCCACATGCATGCTTCAGTTTTAATGCTTCACAGCTTGATATTCACCATAAATGCCACCAAGTCCCACTTCCAGCTCGTGCAATTTCTGGGGTCCGTCTTAAATGCCACTACAGGCAAACCCAACCGAGGGTGTTGACATTTCAGCAGCTGCGGCCTCTTTTTCAGCCCAATCGTCAACATATGGTCAGAATCGTAATACATGTACTATTTATGATGGCTACATGCATCCATTATCTGAGTGTCTTTTGGCACAATGTTCACAAACAGAGGGTCATGGGGAAGAAGATCCAGTTTTGTTGCGGGTCAGTGCCCATTGCTGCCTGCAGTGGTGAAATAGCAACAACTTGGTGCAGGGCAGGTCCTTTGCGGACCCAATCCCGCAGGTTACCATTACCACGGATGCCTCTCTCTCTCTCAGGCTGGGGTGCGCAGCTACTCTATATATATATATATATATATGACCATAAAGGGGCTGTTTGCCAGCTCAATACCATATCAACTACCTTGAGCTCCTGGCTATATGCCTAGCTCTTATGCCTTCCTTTAGGTCATTCAGTGCAAGGTTGTACTCATCAAGACAGACAACATGACCACCATGTATTGCCTCCAGAAGCAGTGTGGTGCACATTCTCTCTAGCTGTCATAACTAGCACAGAAGATCTGGTACTGGGCCATTGACCACTGCATACAGTTCTTGGCCGAGTACCTTCCATGGGGAGACTACAATGTTGCCAACCTGCTCGACAGGATAAATCAACTAGACCACGAGTGAGAACTCGACCTGCAAGTCCTACTCCGTAACTTCCACCATTGGTGGGCCCCACAGATAGACCTGTTCACCACACACCAACGCAAAATCCTCAATCTTTGCCTCCAGGTACCCACACTCGCAGTCCATGGGCAAAGCTCTATGGATAAACTTGTCCGGTATATTTGCCTATGCTTTTCATCCTCTCCCACTCCTGCATTTGGTGAGGAAGATGTGACAAACATCCGTCCGCTCATCCTGGTGGGGCCCACTTGAGCCAGGCAACCTTAGTACTGAACAATTCTCGAGATATCCATCAGCCCCCATGAGAAGCTCTCCAAAAGCCGGACCTTCTCACCAGGGGCGTAACACAGGCCCCCGCATCCTCCGCGATGCGAGCGGGCTCCCAAGCGGGCCCCATCAGCACAATGCTCCAGCCCGGGAGCTACTTATTGAGCCCCGAGGGGGGCCCTCCACATACCTTGCAGGGGGATCCCCCTCAAGTTTCGTTACGCCACTGCTTCTCACAAAGAACCACGCCCCGGTCAGGCACTAGGACCCAGCACACCTCAACCTAGAGATCTGAAACGGAGGTCTTCGCGTTTGCCCATCTCAGTCTCCCACATGAGTGCATGACTTTCCTGTGCAAAGTCTGCAGACCTATTGCATGTTATACTGAAACGTGGAAGAGGCTTGTCCACCACTGTGTCCCAAGGCACCTGGACTCACTAAAGCCTCCTGTCTAGGACCTCGTTTATAACCTCTTGCACCTATAAATCAGGCCTCGCTTACACCTCCATACGGCTACACGAAGCAACTATTGCTGCTTACATTCAAAGCATTGAACATTCTTCAATATTTGGGATCCCTGTCAATAAGGCATTCATTCTACCACCAAGAACCTGGACTAAATGCATGGCATGGATTCCATGAGCTCACAAACCTAATCCCAGTAAACAATCTTCATTGGATTAGCCACTAATTTTCTTTCCGGAAGAACATGTTACTCGCGATAAAGCGCTTTAACATCTCATCGGGGAAGGTGAACGCTATATAAATGCAATTACAGTACAATGTACTAGGGGGCTGGTCATCGCTGCTTCCTGGAGCTCCCTCTGAGCGAGCTCTCGCGTTCCCGGCGACCTGGCAGTCACAGTGCACCGCTGTCAGAGACAGCTGCCAGCTCACACAGTGGGTCTTGTATTCGGTCTTTAGAAAACAGGGCAATCCGGGCCAGCAGCCCCCCTTATCTGTCACGGGAAGCTGTTATCTGACAGACACAGCTCGGGGTGAGACTGCCCCAGGAGCCTGTAGCCAGGAACGCTCTTAGCAAAGACGGCTATCAAAAACACTTCATCACCTTAATTTAGATCGAAACCTTGTTAATATTAAAAGTGTGGGTTGCATGAGATTCAGCGTACAATAAAGCTACAGTGCGTGTTGTCCCTGTGACGCGACACGCGCACCGAGCACTGCAGAAGCACGTTTCATCTTAAATGCTTTCTAGATTTTACTGCAAACACACATGAAAAGGCAAACGGCCCCATTCACGAAAGTGTGCAGTGCGGTAGGGGTAATATCGTTGTCATTGCGAAAGGCCTTGGTACACAAAAATAGTTTGTGCACTTTACGGTGTCTGGCAACCCGACCCGTTTTGGAGCAGCCGGAACTCCAATGAACGCGCGGGATATGGGCGCCAGGCGCGCAACACCCATTGGACTCAAAGGGGTTTAGGCCCCCCCCCCCCCCCCCCGTCGTGTGTGGCAGTCGGGATGAGACAGCTTCCCGGCGCGCACACAGCCGCACCAGAGCACTTCGCAATGCCTTTAAAAGACCATTTGCATGTTAATGAGGCCTCGCTGTTGTTTCACCCCTTCTAAGAGCCCCTCCCTGCAGCTCCACCCTGCCTATTGCTCAAAGATTCAGCCCCCCCCCCCCCATCAGCTCCACTCTGACTATTGCTTAAAGATTCAGCTCCCCCCGAAATTTTTTCTTAGCCCCCTCCGAAATTTGGCTCTAGTTGCGCCTCTGATGGGCGCACCCATCTTTGAAACCAAAAACGTGTAACCATGAGACTGGGCCTTAAACAACGTTTATGTTATGCACATGCAAATTAGATTTACATTTGAGTCAAGAAGCAAGGCTCATTTAAACCATATTTACCCGTGGCGTGTCTTGCATAGATCCAGATCAAGCATTTCTACATGGCAACATTTTGCAAAATTTACTAATTTTGGAGATGTGTAGTTTCCTGCTAATTTCACCGGCAGGAAGCGGGTTTGAGCAGAAAATGTTTTAAGGGAGCAGTAAAGCCGCAGGTGAGAGAATTGAATTTTCTCAACTGGCCTCCTGAGGGTATGGCGTCTGACTTCTGTATGCCATTACGTTCAATTTTCACATGTCGCATGAGATATTGGCATGTACATATCGTGAAATTTTACATTGGTTCAGATAATTTTTGTAAAATTTGATATAAAAATGTAACGATTTACCACACACGTGGGAGCACAACAGGTCGGGGGTCACAAGTAATACAACTTTCTGGGGACAGGTTGAACGTAAAGTACAGCACATAACAATTGGTCGTAGCTGCCAAGTTTTCATGTTGTTCGTGTGTCACATGAATATTTTCATAATGCGTTTTAGTGGCAATATATTACTGTATGTGTGAACCTTAGAGTGACAATTTATCACGGGTAAAACCACAGTTAGTTCATATCTTTGTACACCAGGTCAGCATTTTCGAAAACTAAGATGTTTAGATTAGAAAAATGGGGGAGTTTAATTTCCTCAATAACTTGCAATTGAGCGAAGGCAATGCTGAGAGGGAGACAACTAGAACAAGATGTTTTTGGCTAGCAAAAATGCGAGTCTCCTGCCTAAAGCGGGAGTGCTGGCATGTAAGGCATAACAAGAAGCTCTAGGAAAGGTCCTCAAACAGCTGTAATGAACACCATGAACCGGAAGAGTTTATGCAAGGTTACTACCCTACTTCCCTTTTCTAACATCATGATAGTCCTTGAAACATTTGTGGTGGCATGGTAAGAAACAATCTACAAATCTTTCGCTGGGAGTAGTTTAATTTATTAAAGTTGTGTGGAGTAATTCCCCTTACATGTAGTTCAAGTTCATTTCAGTTTGCTAGATGCCATGTTTCGCAATACTAAAATTAAAAACAGATGATAACCCATATCCTGTTTAAAAAAAACAACCCTTTTTTATCATTTCATCAGCCAATGAAATATTTTCCCAATGTACATGCGATAAAACTCTTGCATAACATTTCAATATAGTGTTTTCAAACAGAATCCTTTGCTATGCCTTTCCTATGCAGGTACCTACACCCAGGTGGCCAGAAAGAGTAAAAGTCCGTTTCACCCTATTTCACTGACATGTCCGACACCTAACAGTTTCAGTGTTGGCTGATCCAAAACCTGTACAGAACTTTCAACCAAACCATGGCTGAAGGAGGCGGACCTTCTCTGCCTAAGCTTTTTGTTGATAGTAGATGGCTGAGGAAAGTTCCTGCATGAGATTTTAATGTCGCAGATTAAATTAATTAAATTTGAATTTTGCTCTGTGTGAAATTTGTAAACCTTCTCATTAATCGACCTTCTTGTAAATTTCACGTGTGGGAGATTGAGGGATGCAAGAGACATGTTCGGCTTGAAGAAATCTTTCAGGCATATCATGTGTTTAGTTTAAAAAAAAAAAAAAAAAGAGAGCTTTCGCGAGGTGCCAGCAAACTATGTTTCGCACCATGTATGGAATTTCATGTGATCACATTTAGTTGCAATGTAAACTTTACATTTTTTCGAGGAGTCATGAGTATCCTGGTGTCTAACTGGAGAACGGTCATCTTGTTTCTTTTTTGTAACATTCAAACTTGCCTTGATATTATATGCTGTTGTTCCAGGTTCAGCAAGTTTTCCCTGATGGCGGTTACAGTGATACAACAATTGAGGTGAATTTACAATCTTCAGATACACAGGTATGTAATATAAAGCAAATCCTTTTGGTTTAGATACTCATTTTATCCTTGTTTTAGAATGGTCGTTATTTTATATGCCGTGCAATTATCTGGTAGGAGGCTTCTTTCCAGCGGTAACTGTGCTCCAGTGTCACCATAAAACCATCTGCAAACTAATAAGTAGTAGTATACTGATCATAGATATGCTCTTTATAAATCTGCACGATAAATATATGTGAAAGTTTAGCATTATTCCAATACCCAGAATTGGGATTAATTATCTGAAGACAGTTATAAGAAGTTAATTACAAAATGTCCACTATTTTACCAAAGAGTTAGTACATTCATTAAAATGTTGCGTGGGACAGCCAATCAGATTCCTCCAAATGCAGTGTATACCTGCTACTTTTGGACTGTTCAGGAAACTGTTCCAGAACATGGTCATGAATGGAGAAGTGACTACTGGGGAGTGACAGGGTGGGGGGAAAGGGACATTGCTTCTGAAGTCATGTGCCAATACCATTGCTCAGCTAAGAGCAATAACACTGGTTATTGGCCCCGTTAACACCCCTACAGAGGGTGATGATTATTAGCCAGTGATATTGGCCATGCTCACGGTCCTTGACGTCATTTAGGATATAATTAGCTCCCAGAATGGAACGTTGGTAACTGTATATCCAACTAAAATGCTCGCTTTGCTGGCCATACGTAATGTTGTATGCCTTCAAAGGAAGCATTCTGAGGCTGATGGACTGCCAACATCCCTCCTGTGTGTTGTGGGTAGCCAGGTAGGGCGGGGGGACCATGAACAGCCTCTTACCTGAATGTTTGAGTGGAAAAAACAGATCCTTCTCCCGCGGCGCTCCTTCAGCGTCTTCTTCATATGTACTATGTGAAAGGACATTGTATAGTGTGGCATTTGGTTAGAGACGAAACCATGCCACACATTATGTGGGGTTATCCAGCTAGTTTGTCTTTTGGACTCTCATTGACATGAAATGTATTCCATCTGTTGGGAAGAAGATCCTCTGCATGTCTCTTACTAGCGCCCTGTGACTTTTTCGATGTATGACCCTGTGGGTTTTCCTCACTGAGTTTAAGAATCAAGTGACCCCACTGAGGGTTCTCCTGTTCACTTGCATGAGACATCAGGCCTGGCTCTGATGTTGAGGTGGGCACTCAAAGTGCTCCCGTCTTTCAGGAGGGCGTCAACTGCTCTATGCATCCGAGCAATGCGAGACTGATACACAGTCATTGGTGGAGTGCGACTCAGTCCATGCCCTACTACCTTCTACACATAATGGGACAGAGTAGTGGGGGACCAAGACACACTACCCTGCTGCCTGGCATTCTATAATGCCAGGCCACAAGGATCTCTTTCCTTTTAGGTAATTTCAAATCTCTTGAAGCCCAAGCTACTTTGTCCCTTGGAGTTATGGGGAACAGACCCCCGTGACTCGTGTCGTAATCATCCTATCGCAGCCCTGGAGCCAGGGCCAGACTGCCCATAGTGGGCTTTTCCCCGGTGGGCTGGAGGGGGGCCCGCTCCCAGGGCCGGTTGAGCAGCAACCTGCCAGGGCTGGTTGCTGTTCCCAATCCAGCCTTGCTTGGGGCAGACCCTCTGGCAGTGTCCCAATGGTAGTTTCGTCCTAAGTCACAAAGCCCCAGCCTGGAGGATCCCTCCGCTGCGTGCTCTCGCTCAACCACTCCTTCAAGGGCTGTACCTTGTAAATTTGAATTTTTTACTGAGAAAAATCAGCGGTTCATTTGAACACTTTGTAATTGAAATCTGAGCTATTGAAATGAATTATTTGCAGTGTTAGAAAGACTCCCTATTTTTTCACAGGCATGCTAAAATAGCTGCCACACTCGCCAGCACAACTAAATGAAACACATTCCAACTGCAAAACTAAACAAATGTTATCTTGTGCGTTAACTCTATACTCCTAACCACTACCCCAAACCCTTAGATCTATACCCTTCACATTATACCCTTAACCTCTGCCTACAAACCCCAAATCCTTTAAACCTTAAACTCTTAACTAATAAATCTTCAACCTGTAACACTTAGGTCTTTACCCCAAACCCTATATCCTTAACTCTTTACACTATACCTTTAACCGATATTCTTAACCCCCTGAACCCGTAAATCAAGTACAAAAATCCTTAACCCAATACTCTAAACTTCTAACTTCAGACCCAATACCCTTAACTCCTAAATCGCTAATCCTTAAACCTTTAACCTCTATTCCACGAACTTTTAAACCATAATTCTTTACCCTATTCCTTACCCTGCTTCCCAAAACTCGTAACCTTACACCCAAACCCATAATCCTATACCCAAACCCTTAACTGATGCTTGCAGAAAATGTCTTGGTGGCCACAAAGAGACAAAGTCCATTTCACCCAACTTCACTAACCTTTCCAACACCTAATAGTTTTCATTTTGGCTGATCCAAGCTTTTTGTTGATAGTAGACAGGCAAGGACAGTTCCTTTGATAGTTTGCTCGTAGGCCTGCATGAGATTCTAGTAGCCCAGATGAAATTAATGACATTAGTGAATTTTGTTCTGTGTGAAATATGTAAACTTCCTTCAACTTTTTTGTCATTTTCACGTGTGGGAGATTGATGCATGCAGAACATGTCTTGCCAAGAGAAATTTTCTCATTGAACCAGTCTCCTACCTGTATATCACATGTTCTGGGTAAAAACAAAACTCTTGCAAGATACCAGCAAACTACGTTTTGCACCATGTATGGAATTTCATGTCTGGTGTAAACAGTGGTAACTAGATGATCTTTCCTTGCCAGGATGGATTCCATCTCTGAAAGTAAGCACATCAATAGACACCCCTCGGTGGAGACATATGATATCAAGGTAGAAGTCAAAGTGATGTGGATCTGATAGCAGCATCCAAAGTGAAGGGGGAAAACCTCCAGTAAGCGCAGCAAAGGTGCAAACTTCCCAGAAGAACTTAGATATTTTGTAGAAGAGACTCTTTACCTTTTTGTTTAATAAAATTGGTATTGGAGCTCTCCAAATATCATCTGAGGTCTGCTAGTCTTCCTTCCTGCCACCCATCCGTACCATCCAGTACGGGATCAATGGGAGTTGTGGTACAGGGAGCATATAGGTGTTTGAGGTCCTCATCGCTCTGAGCACAAGAATTGCAAGCACAATTGAAGTGATCCTGAGGTTTACTGCTAAACAGTGTGGGTAAGAGACTTCAAGGACCGAATGTCATCACAAGTGAAACATGCTAACTTTGCTAATAGCAAACATCATACATGAATTTGCCAATTTACTGTCTTTTCTCCTCAGGGAATGGAGATGCAGTGGTACATTTCAAGCCAGTTCCTTTATGGACCCCATCACCAGTGTCCTGTATCTGAGATGGACGAGGCGTACAACCCCTACAGGATTTACAAAGGAGTAAGAAACTAGCCTTCTGTACAGACGTCTATATGTTGCACATACAATATGTGTATTTGTTCTTTCATTGTATTGTAAGAAAGCTATTGTGTTAAACTATATTAATGGGGACCGCTGTATCAACCATTCACCCTTGACTCTACATCTAATGGAATCCATAGATCCTCAATACTAAGGTGAATATACTGAGATCACAGACTATGAAATAAGTTTCATCATACTGTTTAGTTGCAGAGAGCCAAAAAGGAATTGTGAGAGATCTAGCAAAGTCCCAAGTGGTAGCGTTATGTTGTGAATGGTGCCTGCCAGCATCAGAGGGAGGCGACAGTGGTCATAGGGCACCACATGCCCCTCCATGGCATGGTTTTTAAACTACAGGGACTGCTTTCAAAGAGCTCAAGGTTTGCTGTCCCATGCCTGCCTCCATCGCTGCACATGCAGCCATTCACAGAGAGTCACAAAAAGGCTCTTGCTTCGTACATATGAATGAGCCAGGACTTACTGCAAATGGGCATTTTCAATGTGACTGAGTACATCAGTCACAGCGCAGAATATAGGGAGGTTTACAAAGTAGTAGGCCTGCAAAAAACAGACTGGTTTGGGACCTGGGTTTAGTAGACCAGGGTCCATATATAGAAGAGCCCCTGGGTGCAATGGGCGTTTGCACCCGCTTTGCACTCCCCAGGGCACTTTGGTATTACAGAAGGGGCCGAAGTTGCTTGTGCGTCCCCTTTTGTAATATTGAAAGGGCTGGCACACCTACAGCGCCACTGTTCAAAAACAATAGAGTCCCTATTGGTTTTTTAGCATCCAGGAGGAAGCAATGCGCTCCTAGAATACAGTTTGTATTCAGATTCTAATGTTGCCCTCTGGTTCAGATCAGATCGTTGGAGAACAAGCAAGCAAAAAGCCCAAATATATAAAAAATATTAAACATTTATTGACAAAATCTATGATAACAGTTTATACTTCTGGCCACTTTATGTTTAGGAAGATATCTTCCTCTCCCTCCTTTAATTAGTTACAATCTAAATCTTTCAACATTTGTTAAAAATAGACGGACTGTATTTCAGCTTGATATAGTCAGTACGCATGTTTAAAAACAATAATACAAATAAATACACAAAATTAAAATCTATACAGTTATACAGTTCTTTTATTCTTGTCTGTGGGGTTGTTAAAAAAGTGTTGACGCAGCGTTTCGGTGATTTCTTTATGATTAGCACCTTCTTCAGGACTAACAACATTCAACATACATCTGTGTGGCAGAGAAATTCTTAAATTAGAAATCATTCGATGAAAGAATTTATAACGGTTTCTATTTTGTCTTGCTTCGTTCTCTGAATTTAATGGATTTCCGAGGGCAACATATCAACAGTTAGAATTTGTCAAGATATATTCTAATGGGAAATATCAGTTTATTATCTGTCCTTATTTATCAGTCTTCTAATATTTATGCATAAATCTTATAGTTTTTATGCATAGGCTTATATCCAAGTAAATTTCAAGGGCATACCCATTAGTGTATCAATGTTATATATAAAAACGCCATACCTCTCTATTTGTGGATCTTCTTGTTTATTTGAGGTAGCGTGTCTGTATTATCCTTGTACTCCGCCACCACTGTATACATCTTTCTCTAGTATTAATACAGAGTTTGCTTAGTTACTAATAGATGCTGTTCGGAAGTAATAAAAGTTCCTTAATATAATAGGAATTCATACCTTATATTTCTGTGATTTCTGTTTGGATTCGTAGGAGCCACCGTATAATTTCCTCTTGGTTACTGTGTTTTGTATTTTTTGATTATGTTAACTTATATCTCTTCATTTTTAGTCCTGTATTTGTTATAGAAAAAATGGGGAGAGGCTAGAGGGATTTGCTTTTTGTTGGAAGCTTACTATACCGTGTTACAAAATGATCACTCCTTACCATTAGATCCATGGATACCGATCAGATGGCCCAGAGTTGGTTCTTCTTTCAAGATTCCCACTCTGTTCTTGTTTAGATTCTTGTCTGTATGCGCTTTCTCAATTCGCGCTTGGGGTGGCGATAATTCCGTTAGGATAGTGTCTGTGGAATTGATTGTACAACTCTGTTAGTCTCTATATACCTAATATCTCATCTATACTTTGCTGTTTAATCTTATAGGCTATATTAGAAATTCATTGAGGCATATTTTAGTTGTAGATGTCCTCTTCTTCCTGTCACTATATATTCCATTTGGTAACGGGATATTTCAGAACCTTCATTTCTGTCATGTTATTGTTATTCGCGATACACTTAAGTTGTTACTACTTTAGGAAGCTTTATGGTTTACCGAGTAGTCTTTCCCACGGTATGTCTTTTGCATCTACCTTCATCTAATCGTTCCACACATACTATAGCTCTTAAAGTTGCTGTTTGCATGCCTCTATCGTATGGCTGTCTTTATAATAGTGGTATAACTCTTAACACTTCCGCAGACTATTGCTCACTAATATCGGCTAGATTATTGTAGAATTACCCGATATGGTTTCTACGGCCTCCCTGCTACACACGAATCTCCTGAAATCTTCTTGTAATGAACTTCCAGGGCAACGGACTATTTGTATCCTTTAGTTTACCCGGTCCTTACCTCACTGATCTAATTTGTCAAGTTGTATACCCTCCTTTTGCGACTTACTTCCATAGTTTTAAAAAATTTTTAAATTTTTTTAAAAGGAGGGGATGTATAGTTTGTTACGATTTAATTTCTAATTCGCTCATGTAATTTGCTATGTTTTAATTTTTGTCACCGTTGTCTAAATGGTGGCGGCCATCTTAAGATGGTAATATTATCCATTTCATTAATAGCGATATATATGGTCGCGTCATACTGGTTGTTTTCTAGCATAGACATATCTCTTATTCTTTACTTTAAGGAAGTTTTTATAAATATCAAGTGATGTAATCTTTCCCACGGTATGTCTTTTACATCTACCTTCATCTAGTCGTTATACACAAACTCTAGCTCTTAAGGTTGCTGTTTGCATGCCTCTATCGTATGGCTGTCTTCATAATAGCGGTATAACTCTTAAAACTACCGCAGACAAATGCTCACTAATATAGGCTAGATTATTATAGACTTACCCGATATGGTTTCTGCGGCCTCCCTGCTCCAAACGAATCTCCGGAAATCTTCTTGTAATGAACTTCCGGGGCATCGGACTATTTATATCCTTTTGTCCACCCGGTCCTTACGTCACTGATCTAATTGGTCTAGTTGTATATCACTCCTTTTGCGACTTACTTCCCTAATTTTCTAAAGAGGGGATGTATAGTTTACCATTTAATTTCTAATTCGCTCACGCAATTTGCTATGTTTAATTTTTGTCGTCATTATCTAAATAGTGGCGGCCATCTTAAGATGGTAATGTTACCCATCTCGTTGATAGCGATATATATAGTCACGTCATACTGGTTGTTTTCTAGCATAGACATATATCTTATTCTTTAAGGAAGTTTTTATGAATATCAAATGATGTAGTTAACTCCAAATCCTATTATATACAGGTTTGAAATTTTCTTTGTAAAATGTTATAATGACATCGTTAATTCAGCGGCCATCTTTGAAGTTATTGCTTATGGTTTATAGCTGGGCATTGTTCAGTATTGGACATGGGTATATCCCGTTCATCAGCCGGTTACAGCGACTAATACTTAGCCATGTTAAACATATAGATATAATTTTTGCCGAATTTGAAATTTAATTCATAGCTTCGTATACTAATAAAATGTGTTTTGCGGGTAACTTGTGATAGTTATCGTTATTATTTTGTGGTGAGCTATGAGTATAATACTAAATTATTTGAGGCATGATTATCATTGCCAAACATATTAGTAAAGTCTTGCCCAGTTATGGGTAGACTCGTTAGTTCATTTTCTAACCCAATGTGTCATATGGACAATTTATGATGGTTGTCGTTGCTGCTTTGTTAGCAAGCTAAGTAATATCCTAAATCAATTGGGACCTTGTTGCTAAGAACTATTAAAGGACTATTAATGGTAGAGATAACCTAAGATGTTTATCGTTATTGTTTTGTTTCATCCTATTAAGTGAGTATCTGTTATTTAAGAACGATTTATACAATCATGAGTCTACGGTGGGGTGATTCGAAATGACAAGTTATCTTAAAAACTTCACATTACAACACATTCTTTTTTTCTTTTCTGGGAGGATAAGATCAGTGAAAAACTGCCTGGGTAGGGGCAGCTTAAGTCCGCACTCTTCAAGTGATTTTATAGTTTTTTTATATATTTAGATGAGTCTCTCCCACTCTTCTTTATTATTTAGCCCAGTTTTGTATGTGTTGAATCGGGACATGTAGAATTGTTCACGGTTTTTTCTCTTAATTTCATGGTTCCCGCCACGGGCATTCACTTGAGTGATTTCTATTCCACATCATTTGAGATCTTCTACAGAATGGTTTTGTTCTATCCAGTGTTCCACTAAAGGTGCTGTTCTCTTCTTAGTCCTAATGGCTGATTTGTGCTCTGTTATTCTGGTCATTATTTCGCGTGACGTTTCACCAATGTAACCTTTGTTACATGGGCATATTATCGTATAGATAATATCTTTAGTCCTGCAGTTGATAAAGCTCTTTAATTTATGTGAGATTCCCATATATGTAATCTCCTTGCCTTTGATCATATTGTTGCAGTTTTTACAAGAATTGCATGGGAAATTACCTACTGGGAAAGGAGCGTTAGTTATACTGCGTTGTTTGCATGTTGGTTCATTCCTATACGTATGAACCACATGATTTCTAATGGTGCGATTCCGTCTGAATGAGAACATAGGTTTGGGAAGTCGCACATCGTTTTTCTCATTTAGTAAGTGCCAGTTTCTAGTTATGATGTTTTTCACTTTATTACTGGCACTGCTGAAATTAGTAACAAAAATGAGGGGAAGTTGTTGTTGAGGTTGATCTTCTTTTTCTTTGAAGAGGGATTCTCTGTCATAATATTTGGCTCTTTTATAAGCTTGTTTAGTCAGCCTTTTTGGGTACCCTCTATCTAGCAGTTTTCTGGTTAAAATATCTGCATGATAATTAAAGTCTCTTATATTTGTGCAATTGCGTTTTATTCTCAAATATTGTCCGAATGGAATGTTATCCTTCTGACATTTGGGATGGTTGCTTTGATAATGAAGCATTGTGTTTCTATCTGTGGGTTTTGTAAAAAGCTCTACTTGTAATGTGCCATTTTGATGTTTAATTTTAATGTCTAGGAAGTCGCAATGGCTTTTGTTAATTGTCGATGTAAATTTTAGATTGGTATCTCCTAGGTTTAACCATTCAATACATTCTTTTAGTATTTCTTCTGAGCCTGTCCAAATAAAGAAAACAATCTATATATCTTGACCATCATGTGATGTTTTCAAAAAAAGGAGCAGCTTCGTTGTAGATGTGGTTCTTTTCAAAGTCCGCTACATATAGGCAAGCTAGACTAGGAGCACAGGTCGCGCTCATGCTGGTACCTTTTGATTTGTTTATAATATTCAGTTCTGAATAGAAATGTTGTTTTTCAAAATAATTTCTACACAGTCCAATATGAATGTTGAGTGGGCTGACATATCTCCTGTGTCTGTAGCTAAAAGGCCTTCGAGCATCGCGATGGTGTCATTTTGTGGTATATTGGTATAGAGAGCTTCTATGTCCATAGTCACCAACCACTGTGTTTCACAATTGAATGCTAGGTTCTCAACTTTCTTAATCATAGCTGTTGTGTCCTTTATGTAGGCTTTTTGTTGTGTCACCATAGTTTGCAGGAATCTGTCTACGTATTTGCTAAGGGGTTCTGTTAATGAGTCTAAACTTGAGACAATGGGTCTCATCGGGGGATCTTCAAGGTTTTTATGTACTTTTGGTAAGCCATAAATGGCAGGTATTTTGGGATTCGTATTTCTCAGGAAGTCATATTCTTCCCCGCATATTGTGTTATCCTCTTTAGCATGATCCAACAGTCTAGTTACTTTATTAATCAAAAGCAACCACTCCTCTCTATTTGTTTTTTGATAGTGGGCTGGGTTATTGAGGAGATTGAGCATTCTGTTGTTATAGTCTGTTGTGTCCATCACCACGATGCTCCCTCCTTTATCTCCTGGTTTGATGGTAAGGTCAGTGCAATTCTCTAAGTTTTTTAAGGCATTGGTTTCTGAGCTGGTTAAATTCCTTTGGTACCACATTTTTTGGTCAAAAGATCATCTATACTACTTTCTATTACTTTTTCAAATATCTCTATTTTTTTTATTTACGAGGCTAATGGGTGGTGTCCAAGACGATTTGGGTTTTAAACCTGACTTATTGTTACTCTGCGTGTTCGTAAATTCTTTTCCTTTAAAGAAATCATTAAGTCTAATTTTTCTAAAAAAACATTGTAAGTCTCTTTCCAGACTAAATTTATCTATGGGGGTGCAGATGGCAAAACCTAATCCTTTCTCCAATAGGGACGTTTCTATGTCAGATAAAGTTTTACTGGAGAGGTTAATGATAGGAGCTTTTGTTTCTAATCCCAGTTTACTTGGCTCCTTGGTCTCATATAGGGACGTTTCTGGTGGGGATTCTGCGAGTAAAAACCCGCTCTCCCCCCCCCCCCCTCTGCCGCGCCCTTGATTCGTGTGGAATTGTTGTTGTTCTAAAAAAGACAGGTTATCTTTGCTGGTACTAGGTATAGATTCAGTTTCTTTTCTATTTTCACCTACAGCGCCAGCACTTCCTCAAAAGGGAGTTCCCTCATTTGCATGGGGGCATGGCCCCATGCAAATGAGGGAATTCCTTTGTCTCTGCACCCACTCTGTATTACAGATGTGGGTGCAGAGGCAAAGAAGCTCTAGGAGGTGCACTGACAGTGCGCCACCTAGGAGGTGGCGCCCTGTCAGTGCGCCCCCTGATTGCAGCCTTATGGCGGGAGAAAGGGGGTCCCATGGAACCCCAGACACCCCCTTGCAGGTGGGTGCAGTCACTGACTTCACCCGCCTGCAAGGGGATCTCTAATCCCCTTAAAAAGTGCAGACGTGTACCGCCTGCACTGTGAAAATACGGAGCGGCTTTAAAGCAGCCGCTCTGTTTTTCACAGGCATGCGCTGCCCTGGGGGCAGTGCGAGTTTGCGGCTGCCCTGGGGGCAGTGCATTCACCCTAATATGGCGCATTTTCCTTGATTGCGCGGGGCGCACCTTTTTAAAAGGTGCGCCGGTGCAATCGAATAAAATGCATTGTATGTATCATTTGGCCCCAGGTGCAAAATTAGATCAGGCTGTTATTATTCTCTCTCTCACATTCAACTGGATCAGAAAACTCCTTACCTTTTCTTCTTCTGTTTTAAGAAAGGTTAAGGCAATTCAGTAGAGCCAGATCCAAATGCTAACAAGGAGAAGAGAAGGAATTTGTAGACTTCTGGATTATTTTTTTTTTAATTAGACAAACATTAAACAAACCATATGCGTTGGTACTAGGATCTGTATTAAACACATTTACAATTTACTCAAAGAAGGCAATCTATACCTATTGTGTAAAATCTGCTGGTTGCCCCTAGACTGGAGAAGGAAATAAACTGCAGATCACAAAAAAGACGACCACACTATATGAACTACCTTTAAGCAGAGTAAATAGGCTGGGTGTCAAAAATGTGACCAATTCACATTATCTATATTGATGCAACCTTCCTCTGAAATATGTTGCCATTGGGTTAGAAATTGTTTGAACAGTTGCATTTCGAGTTGTCTCCTCAAAGTAGTAAGTGTGAGCTTTCCAAGATTTACCGGTGGTAGGTTTCTGTGTGGTAACAACTGCTCCAGAGAAAGATTGTTTTCTTGCTGGTGAAGAATTTGGGAACCCTAGCAACAAAGAGCCTTTGCTTCTCGGGCCTTTGTATCCCCTTGAGATGGTTACTAGTTCTGCTACATATGGAGGACAGTTTCCATGTATGGCTTTATGGGCACAGAGCTTGAAACATATCCTAGCCTGTAAGGGAAGCCAGTTTAGGTCAATAGGAATTATAGTGATGCCGTCTAATTTTTGGATTTCATTATGAGCCATTATTGCCGCTGAGTGAAAGATAGCTTTGATTGGGGCAATGTGTGATGGGGTAACTCCAGCTAGTAAGGAGTTACCAAAATCCAGCCTGGATATGACAAAAGCCTGCACTGTTGCCTTCAGGGAGCTGGAAGGGTGTAGGTGACATACCTTCTTAAACGCATGTAGAGGACACTTTGCTGGTTTGGCAGTCTTGTTAATGTGTGGGATACATGAGTGTGGTTTGGTAAATCTTGTTAATGTGTGGGATACATGAGTGTGGTTTGGCAATCTTGTTAATATGTGGGATACATGAGTGTGGTTTGGCAATCTTGTTAATGTGTGGGATACATGAGAGTGAATGTTCAGTGGTGAGTCCCAGTGATTTAACCGATGGTGCAGGAGAAGAGGCGGAGCCACTGAGGTTAGGATAATTCAGTAGAGCCAGACCCAAATGCCAACAAGGAGGAGAGAAGGAATTTGTATACTTCTGGATTCAAGATCAGAAATTTGCCTTTCAGCCAGTATTGGTGTAGAGGCATGCTGTCAGGGCGTGGATGTCATGAATATTTTTCTTGAAGTACAGTTGGGGTTCATCAGCGTAATGGATTACGCAGAGTCTCTCATTGCAAAACTTAACTTACTAAAACTAGTATTTGGTGCAAATAGCATGTGATTCCATTACAACGAATTTACAGTGCTGCAGTACGGGCGCATGAATTTAAAATTTAATTACACACTGGATAATGTCTGGATTTTATGAACAATGAGAACGAGCTGGGTCTAATAGTAGAAAACAAACTAAATATTAATGGACAGTGTAATTCTGTAGTAAAAGTAAAATCAAGCACTTGCAAAGCCATTGGTTTTGACCTTTATGTGGCATTATACAAGCTGACCTGAATGTGCTCTGAAGAAACCAGCATTGAAGTTTCAAGTATTGTGAGGGCCATACAATAAATGTGTACAGTATACATGGCAATCGCAGAATAGACATGCTGTGTGGAGTCACAGTATGCGCTTAGTGCATAGCAGTTGCATATTTCATACAGAACATGCTTTTAGGTCAGCTGTTCTTAAGCATTTGACTTCTGTGGAGCCCAGTGAATCACTCCTGGAAGCTAGGGTCTTCTGCCGTAACAAAGTCTATGATTTGAGCCTCAAAGGCATACAGCAATGATACAGAAACAAATATACTTCAAACAAATACACAAATTATGAAATATTTAATTTACAGTTAAAAAAATATACAAAAAATGTATTTTAATGGGAAGGCTGGGTCTTTCCAAAATGTATTTTTATTTTTAAAAGACGAAGTGACCTACTATGGTGCTTGAATAACACTGTCTTTTTTTGCCACTAATATATGCTCTCTGTTTGTCGGCGCAAACCGTTGGTTCATTTAAAGCCATGAAGCGTTCGTAGTAAATTCTGTTTGCTTTATTTGGGCTGCTCCCAAAGATCAAGATAAAGGTGCAATTTGATTTTTAGACTCTATTTTGAAAATCCCTTAACATTTAAATTGTATTTTCATTTTTTTACCTCAGTTTTGCGTATTTATATATCTATATTAATCTGCTAATATTTAATTATCTAAACTGTTGCAGATCTAAGTACACATTGACCCTAAGGGGTCTTCAGAACACTGCAGTCCTAGACTGTGTTATGTTACTCATACATACACATGTCGATTAGTCAGTCTGTCTAAAATAGTTTATTAGTTAATAAAAACCATAAACCTGAAGACATACATAAATTTATCAAAAGCTGTAAAATAATTTTAAGAAACCCCTGTTAGGGGCACAGGCTAAAATACGAAGTACACCCCGTCTCCAACCTGAATAGGATCACATTGCCACTTTAAATTTCTTAATCGTGCACAATACGATAAAAAACTTTGAAAGAATAAAGGCTGAAATGCATAGTAGACGGAGACATGGATCCCAAAAGTAAAAAAAATGAGCAGAAAGGTGCACAGTGTAGTGGAGCAACATTAATACCCACAGTACCAAAATCCCAGATGTTGCGATATCCAAATGCCGAGATCCGGTATCATCATGCTTCAGCCAATTGGTTCATTGTTTTTTTGGCTGCTGTTTTGGCTGCTGGGGGTCCTATGACCTCAACAACTGCGACAGATGGTATCAAAGGTTTCCCGGTTTTACACATGATGTACCCTCTTACAACTCAGCAGACAAACCTGCATCATTTCCTGGCTTGGGCTAGTCAACTCTGCTCAAAAGGAACTTTGCTCATATCAGGTTCTTGAACTGCACCAGCTGAATGTTCAAAATGAGATTTCGCATTTTTTTTTTTTGTATAACATTTTTATTGTTTTCACAACAAATACAACCAACAGATATAGAATCAGACCGTATATATAGTCCATTAGAAAAATCACCATGCACAGTCGTAATTATTTCAGATAGGCCCAGGTCAGATACCTGGCAATCACCAGCATCGCCTACCCTCCCCTCCACCCCCCAGCCTCCGTAGCCATCCGAATCGGAGGATTCCCCATCAGAAAGAGGTGGTGGATCACATATGTTACCCCTATACTTGTTCCATGCTCCCCACACTCTGACCCACTTTCGAGGACAACCCCGCCTGACAAAAACGGAGCGCTCAGCAAACATAGCCCTATCCATCTCGCTCTTCCATGTTGATAGCAACGGCGTCTCCACCGCTCCCCATTTTTGGGCTATGTTCCGTTTGGCCGTCATGTTCCCAAGCGTCACCCAGCCCTGCGCCTGACGATTGAGATCTGTGGGCTCCCACACATTCAAGAGACAACGCCTGGGCTCCGGCAGCAGCGACACCCCGCACACCTGTGACATCGTGCGCAGCACTCGCCTCCAGAATAGCTGGAGAACAGGACAGTCCCAGATCAGGAGATTTCGCATTTTTTAAGCACTCTATAAATACCAACCTGCAAGTTCTTGTTCCCAGGGAGATGAATTCCTTGCGTAGAAGCAGGACTGGCTTTAGCGTTGGTGGCACCCGGTGCAACAGTCCTTTTTGGCACCCCCAAACCCATGACCGCCTCCTCGGATTCTCACTACCACCAGGCAAATGTGCCCCTCATCTCTCCAATCAAAAGTTATTACTAAACACAGCGCCCACCTTGATGTCAGTGCCCCCCTTCAAAGGTCAGCGCACAGTGCAGCCGCACCGGTCGCACTGCGAAAGAGCCGGCCCTGCGTAGAAGGTCCCTTTGCTGAAGGAGTAGGCTCTGGCAAAGCCAGAAATGAAATTCTTAATATACTCAGTCTGCATATAGTATCAAAGGTCACTACATAAAATTCATAGTGTGTGCTATACAGTATACATCCTGTATTGCCGCTGTGCGGAGGATGTGGATAGACACATGAAGTGTATTACGTGCCTTTTGAGAGCAGTGTATGCCTTGTATTGAACTCCTGTGACATGGTGAGTATTTTTAAAGCTGAGGTCTGCGCAGTGCTTAATTTGAGCCAAGGGTTTGGGGCTCCTCAATGCCACCTAATTGGTTTCCCGGAGCTGGGCACTGGCACTTATGACAGTCTGCCACATGGTGGTGCAGCTCATCCAATTAAGAGATTAATACAAAACACATACAAAAATACTAATACCTGCCTCCCCAGCCATTCCTTGTGTGTTTATGAATAAAATACACATACAAAAATACTAATACCTGCCTCCCCAGCCATTCCTTGTGTGTTTATGAATACAATACACATACAAAAATACTAATACCTGCCTCCCCAGCCATTCCTTTAGCTTTGGAGAGCTGTAATAATCTGAACAGTCACACTTGCAGGTGAGAGAGATTGTTAGTAGTTGTTTTCGCAGCGATGACCGGTACAATGGGTGGTGAAAGCTGCTGTGGCCTCCTGGTCCGAGCCCAGTCACTTATTATTGTATAAATTAAGCATTGGGTCTGTGTGCATAAATGATATGCAGTGTGTGCAGTGGGTAAGGGGTGCATGTGTGCACAGTGCTTTCCTAGGTGGAGCGCAGCTACGGCTCTGTTTCACAGGCCCTGAGCTCCTAGTGCGATATGAAGTAAAATGCCAACAGTGAAGTCCTAACCTCTTCCCTTGTGATCAGTGGCGGCTCCTCCGCAATGGAGGAGTGTCACCCCACTACCTGGCTCAGTGCCAGTAAATGAAAAATATTAAGATGTCCTAGATCCATTTTGAGGCTCTGAGCTAGCTTCCGAAGATGGGGACATTGGGAAAAGGAATGGCTATGCACTCCACTCCTTAAGTGCGCATAGGTGTTTTGGCCGGCTGTCTCAGGCCAACCAAAACACACATGCGCACTTGGGTTTTCTCCAGCCCAGCTGTATTGAGCAGCTGGGCTGGAGAAACCCCACAGGCTCGCTGGTCTGAGCAGGGCGTTATTCCTGCCCGCTCAGACCAATCCCCGTGCTGCTCTCATGTGAGAGCAGCGTGGAGAATGCAGGGAATCTGTGATGTGGCCCCAGTGCTTGCTGGGACCAGGAAGGACTGTGCAGAGTGCGACGCTGTGGTCAGCTCCAGGTAAGTTTTTATTGAAATATATTTATTATAAACCACCGCACGCGCCCCCTCCACCCACCCCCTCTTTATTGTGGCGGCCGCGACTGCTTGTGATGCAGCTAATGTAGTAACGCCACTAGGTGGCTCCATATCCTATGTGTTTTCCCAGTGTGTATGCTTTCTTAATTACAAGCTGCTACTTAGATCAGACACCAAGAAGTGGGAGAGAGTGAGGAAGAGAGTGTGTCTGTGTGTGTGTGGGTAAATTTAATTTGTGTTTTGTCCCTCAGTGAAGGGCTTAAGGTGTGCAAGGGTTCTGCACCCTGGGCCACGGACTCTGCTTATTATTGCAAGTTAATACACTTACTGCGTGTTGTGCTTCCATTTTATTGCCTGTGCTAGGAACTATGTGTACACAGAGTCTATTGTTTGCTCTGTCAGTGTGCTGACATTTTATATATTCCGTGCATTACTGAGAATTAATGTGTTGTGTATATATGCATTTTGTGCATCCTACGCTGTCTATGTTGCAGTTGTTTCTGTGACAGTCTAACCGTTTGTATTTGCAGCGTGCCATACGCACTTTCACTTCAACAATGGCTGAGCTTGTGTGCCAAACTATTGTTCTTGGCATTCCTCACATACATTTTGCGTGTTTTTGCCCACAGTACATAAGGACATTTCTTGTGTTGGGTAGAAGTGCACATTTCGCTCTCAATCGCTATGGAGGCTGGGCTAGAATGCTGTCTAGGGGTGTCAGATGTCTTTTCTTTGTGTATACACACTATATAGTAGGACTGGTAATGCATTTCTTGGTCCTTGAAAGACCCCAACACTGATTTCCGGTTTTCCCTTTCTTGCGACAGTCTAGCATAATAAATTACAAGAGATATTTTACCTAGCCATGTTGCAGTAGCATATGTGCCCAAAAGAGGTCCCATGGACCCTCTGTTGGCCACATATGGTACTGCACCCTGCAACATGGCTAGGTACAAAACATTACATTTATAATGCTGATAACTCCAACTCTCAACAAATGCGAGACCTATTGCATTTGCAATGCTTCTTGTTTTTATGGCAAGGGGAGATTAAGTGATTTGCCCAGAATCACAGGATGTCGACCCGATGTTGGGATTTGACCTCCCCATGCCATAAAAACAATAAAGTATACTTTCATGTAGAAAACGTGCTTGCGCTTTAATCTGCCGGGTTAAGTTTACGCTATGTAAAACTACAAACACAAAAATACCACGTGGCTAGCACGCACTCTACATGTGACTCAAACTTGGCCGAAAGGCGTTAGGCGCTCTGACAGTCCATAGTAGTATATTCTAATGCTGGGTTGCAGCTGCAGTCTTACACTAACTGACAAGCGACAGTCTGATTGTCGGGAGCGCTTACCTCCAAATTCCTTATGCTTCCAATTAGAATGTAAGGCTGCAAGCAGCAGCAACTTGCACCAGAATACATTGACTATTGACAGTCAGAGGGCTCATAGACACTCTTCACTCAAGCCTCGTTCTCAGAAGCACTTGCACTGAATGTACCTCAGAGTCTAAGCCCAGGTGCCACTCGACTACCGGTACTCTTCTAGCAGAAGGAGAAGTACTCCAGGGGAGAGCACTGAAGTGCTGGTACTCAGTACCGGTGAGTACTGGCCCATTACAACCACCCTGATACCTCCATTATTATATGGGCTTTTTTCTGAATGGGCCCAAAGTGTTTTTTAATATTCCGCGGCAGGTGCCGCTGACTTCTTGAGCTGCCGAACACCAAGCACTGCCTTGTAGTAATTCCCTCTAGGGCCTCCCTCTTTTGCCTTCTACGCTTCCTCTCCCATTAGCTCACTCTTGCAGTTTCTTTTTCATTCTTGCTTTTCTCTCTGTGTCATTGTTTTTCTATCTTTATCTTCCTCCTCCTTTCCCCCTTTTCTCTCTCTCTCTAGCTCAGTCGATGATAAAAATAATCCCCTGTCCCCAAACACGAGGCCAGAGCCAATCTCCTTCAACTACCAGTACAAATTAAGCACTGCTTTCAGATTCATTCATTCTTATGGGGTGAGGTATAAAGGCCAGGTTCACATCTGTGGAGCATAAAGCTCTAGTAGGCAAATATGATTGCATCAAAGCAGCTAGACTGGGTGCGCCTTGCTTGTGGAGGATTTTATGAGAGATGCATACAGTGTTGTACTTCGTAGGCTTTTCAATTGGCAACCAGTGAGGCTTACTTGAAAGAATCTAAACATATTTAGGGAGAGAGATAAAAAGCCTAGCAGCAGCATTTTGAACAACCTGCGGTCGGTTCAAAACAGAACTTTTAGTGCCCAGATAAAGAATATTGCAGTAGTCCAGGCGTGAAATAACAAGGAAGTGTACAATTAGTTGATAAACTTGTAGAGTGAAAAATCCCATGATGTATTTGAGAATTCTCAAGATGCCAAAACAGTTACCATCTAGGGTCCTAACTTGGGTTTCAAAGGACAGTCATCCATCCATACACCAAGGTTTTATACCTCCGGTTAGGGTTTGGGGGGGGGGGGGGCTAGCACTTCTGGCATACATTAATGTCCCCAGAGATGGGTGTGCCTACGCAGCAGGAGAATCTCATATTTATTGGCATTAGGTTTTGAACAGCTGTTGTGCATCCAGCGGGCAACCACTGTTAAAACAGTTTTTAAAATTAGCGCTACCATCAGCCGACTCCACTGACCAGGAAATAATGAACTTAGGGGCATATTATCAAGACAGGCGATAAAATTATAAAAATATTAGATGTGAAGGACATCTAACATGCGCTTCAATTGGAATTCCATAGAGCATATTATCAAGCCCATTATCGCAGTTTTAGCGGCAGTTTTCTGCTGCTAAAGCGGCGATAATTTTATCACCGGTCTTGATAATATGCCCCCAAGTGTCGTCAGCATAGGACACTAATGAGATCCCAAAGAATTTCACCACATCAGCTAAGGTCGTGGCGACTGATCCAAGCATGGTAGTAGTGGTGTTCCAGGTAGTAGATCTAAGAGGCAAAATTCTATGTGATGCTGTGAAGAGGAAAACTATGAATCCAGAGCAAAGCAGTTATCTCTTTGTCGCAGATTTGAATATGGGTACTTCAGCCAGTCAGAGGGGCTCGATGGCTGTTACAAGACCGCTGTTGGCGAGCGGGTTGAAGGCTTCTGTGGGCCGCTCAGAGAAACAGAGTTGAACATGGGGGGAAGAAGGGTTAAAGTTTCTTTTTCCTCAAGTGCACTCTGTGAACTCATTTTGGACAGCCTGGAATTGAACCCATGTGAAGAATGGTGACAGAATGGTACATCGGACTTTACTTGAAGGCGGGGTGGGGTGATTACTTGCAGGCGTGGCGTATGCCTCTTTGATGAAGGGAACTGATCTGTTGCTGGATTTGGAGCCAGTGGACTGTGCATTCTGTTTTCTCTCTACTGTCTGCCTTGTCTTGGAGTCACTGTATTATTTTGACAGCTGTTATTTTTGAAAGACGTTATTGATCACATATCTCTTTTATCCTCACTGCTGTGACTTTCAGTCTATTTATGAAATCGCAAAATAAACTGATGGGTTCAGAAATTATAATTTTTAAAAAAACGACTCCGCCCCCCCCCCCCCCCAAAAAAAAATCAGGGAGTTCAGAAATTATCATTTCCCCAAAAAGTGAGCACCCCGAAACCTCAGGAGAATGTGAAAACTTGAATGTAATTGAAGCTTCGCTTATGGAAAAATCAGAGGCTAGACTGTTATTTGGAAAGCAACCACTAGCTGGCAGTGCTCACCAAGAATTTAATGACAAACGACTCATAGACTCTCGACTGGAAATACATTTGATTATAAAATGCAGAAGCAAGAACCAGGAATTTGTGGTTCACAGACTGTGTGGCTAGTGCGTGGCGCCCCTGGATAGCTTTGACAGCACACCGGGGTGCAGCGGTGCACAGATTGGGAACCACTGACAAAGGGTCTGACATAGCTATCAAAAAGAGTAGGGCAAAGCGCCGAGCCCTGAGGTCCCGTATACCAGCACTCTTTGAGATTAGATGAGATAAAAGGGGGTGATATTACTTGAAAAGACTGACTCTTTAGAAAAGAGGTAAACTAAGTCAAGGCTTTTCAATTGGACCAGTGGCAGGCCCCCTCCCTGCCCCACTCAAAGCTGATCGAGGTGACAGACACTACACTGCTGGGTTGGGGAGGTCACCCAGGAGAGATGGAGATCAGAGGACTCTGGTCTCTGGTGGTGACCTGACTACACATTAACCTGTTGGAGTTGTGGGCTCTTCACTTGGCGTTGAAACCCTTCTTGCCGTCTATCAAGAGAAGACTGGCCCAGGTCCTCATGGACCGCAGCTCCGTGGCACTGCAACAAAGAGGGTGTTGTAGGGTCTTCGACCCTGTGCCAGGAGGTCTTACACCATACCCCACTTAAGTGTCGCAGCGCACCAGTGATTTATCCCCAGGAGTGTGGTTGCCTTCCAATGCACAGCAATAGATCTGCGAACTATAAGCAACACCTGGTCTATAAATTGGTTTATAGTGCTCACTGCTTTCTTGCACTTGAACAGGCCCGGGACGCCACCCACCATGGTGTCGAGCTCGCTCTGCGCATCAGTGTCAATCAGTACGCTCAGGACCTCCCTTCAGAATGCCACTGCTATTGGGCAGTCTCGAAACATGAGCCATGTCTGCCTCCGGTGTTCCACATCAAGGGCAGTTCGAGTCAGACCCCAATTTTTTGCAGAAAGTTGTGTCTCCATATCATGTTGGACTCTCAATTACTCCCCTGACATAGTTTGCTCCACCTTACCCCTTGAAAGAGGAGGAAATACTATACTGTTTGAACCGCAAAAGACTGCTGAATAGTACTCTGTATAAAGATCTGCTATGCATTGGCTAAGAAATATCCTTCAGATGGCCTGAGGGTTTATTCCACTAGAGTCAAAGCTGCTACCATTGTATTGACATGGATATCTGTCAGGCTGATATGCGGGCATCTGTGCACACATCATGAAACACTATTGCCTTGACCGGCAGGTCCGCCGAGATGTGCGTTTTGCCATTTTGGCCCTGCAGGGCTTTTTAATCTGAGCTATTCCACAGAACAGTATGGTCTATCCACCCCCATGTTCAATATAGCATAGTAGTCTCCAGCTAAGATCCATGGGATTCCCACCCAAGCCGCCAGATGGCTGGAAAGGGAGGACATACATTGCGGCGAACTGGTTTTGAGGTATAAATACTGTCCAAAGCAAGAGGGAGCCCATCTAGCATGAACCTGCCACCTGGGTTAGGGAGAGTGACCTCCGCTTCAAAGGGGATCCTGGTGTCATGAACTCTGGGGACTTACCAGAAGTCTTTGTTCTGTGGAAGTACCATGAATACACCAAGGCTTGCTTCAACTATCCCAAAAGGCTCCCCAGACCCACACAAATTCAATGTGAATCATGAATACCCATGGGTAAGAGGAACAGGATAAGAGAAAAATAACTGATGCAAGTCTTTCTTCTCATCCAAAGCATTTCAGTAAGCACAACTTCTGTGCTCTGGTCCACAAAAGAAAATGTAACTTATAATTTTTCTTTTGACTACTATCATAACCTAGATTCTAATATCACTTTGTTTTAAAGCAATCTAATATCTAGTTTACAAACGCTTTTCTTTCAACTACTCTCCTTAAATTTCTTATAATATGCAAGTGTATCTATAACTAAAAGAATATCAGTGTTTACTATTTTATGCTGACATATTTTATAGAGAGAATAATACAAATGCATGTTAAAGAACTCGCCCTACTTCTAGCAGTCTCTAGAAAAACAAATAAAATATCACAATATCATAGGAGGTGAGTTAACAGCACTCGAAAACCAGTAAAGTTCATTAAATATGCAGAGTTCAGTCTCTGACTTCTTATAAAATGATTCCCAGTTCAGCAATGTTCATTCTATAGGGTGGCTAGATTCAAAAGCAAAGCCTTGCAAGAGATTATTAAAGTTCAGGAAAAGAGGTCTTGGACGAATATACACCCTCCTCCCAAATTCCTTAAGGCCAGGTGTAGTGTCAAGAGAAGCAGACATCCAAGGCAACATGTAGAACAAAGTATCCCTCCAACATCTCCAGGGTTTCCAAGACACTGACAGCAAACATGGGAAGCAATTTCACTTCCCTTTCTCCTTTTATACAGAAGATTCAGGATGGCCGCTACCACGAAATGACCGAGTCTTGAGATATTTAGATTTAGTTTCACTTTTCACATTGTGGCATCCTTGTCAACAGTGACCACCATCCTGGATTAGGCATCACTGCAAACAAAGTACTGCAAAGGAAGTGTGTTAAGGAATTTTGCAGTAAGATTTTATTTTATTTTATTCCAGCCTGTGAGCCCACCTCTGTATTCCTCTTTAAACGTATCCACATCCACAGTCTTGACTGCCAGGGCATACCCATATGATGACCAAATAAGGAGTGAAAAACACTTGCCTTCTCAATCTACTCTTGCACTATAGCTCGTCAATGTCATTTAGGTGAACTTCCTGCAAAAATCCAATGAGAACCTTGCACCTTTGGAGTGCAGAGTGTATGGTGTACCGTTTGCTAGGGGGAGCATAACTCGGATATTCCAGATCAGTTTTGTCCATGTATTACGAGCCACCTGAGGATGTAAGACATATAAAAGATACAATACATGTCAAGCCTGCCTTTCAGTTAAAACACCCACATAACAAGGCATGCTCTGTTCTTGTAAACAAATATATCCTAAATACAGTACTCAATTTTCACCATTTATCCAAATAAAACCTAGCCCAAGCTCCCAAGCCCTGGACAGATCATAAACCTACAAGTATCCAAACAACATGAGTAGAAATAAGAAAATTGAATTAAACATATTATAGAGAAATGTGGTCGTCATGGGGTGATTCGACCAGGTGATGGTCAGGGAAAGCTCCTGGATAGGCCAGAGAACGCTGCCATAGCCACCTAAATCGACACACATCAGTTTAATTGGTGTGATCTTATCCAGACGGATCCCCTGGCCAGCTGGGCATCATGATGGGGAAAAGACAATGGTGGAGATGAGGCAACCCGGTAGGTGGGGGGGGGAGGAGGGGGGGGGGCATCATCGACCTGTGTGCTTTTGGGTAAAATCATGGCTCTAGTTTATCACATCTTACTCAGCCCATCCACACCTTCCCCAGGGTAGCAGTGAAATGCATTCGTATACCACAAAGATTAAGGCAAAGCCACAAATAAAACAGTTATGTCAATTGCTACAGTTTCAATAAGTCGTGCGCAGTTTGTGGGGTAATTACTTGCATGGAGGATGAGCCTCCTGAGGCAGATGCCTGTAGGGATTCTGCATCTCATGCAGAGCTCATTGAATCTTGAACTGATCTCCTCCTAGTGGCAGAGTTTGGTTTAGCTGTGATCTCCAGAACACTATAGGTCTCCTCCTGTGCTTGTGATAGCAAGGACATGATCTCCAATGAGGGGTGTCATTGCCAATCTATCTGGTTCCCCCTGTGGTGTCAGCAGGTGCCACGCCCACTGGGTCAGTGGTCAGATTGTCCCGCATTGTTATTTGACCGTTTTTCCACCCAGTTGCAAGAATCATGAGGGTCCGTAAAAAAAATGGCCACGCTGATTGGCAAGGATCTTGAGCTTTGCATGGAAGATGAGGACATACCTGTGTCCTAACACTCTTTGGGGCTGATTTACAAGGCCATTGTGCCACCTGTGCGTCACTTTTATTGTGGGAAAAAGTAACACAGCTGCGGCTCAAGGGGCTTGTAAATAAGCCCCTTTCTTTTTTACAGGCATGAAGGACTCTCATCAATGTTGAACTGCCAGTGTTTAATTAGAAAAAATCACTGTTGGTGGCTTCCAAGTATAGGCTCCCTCTGCCGTGGCGGCTTGGAGGATCATGTCACAATCTCAGTTATTAAAGAGTTTAACAATGGGCCTGGGATAGGTGGGGCACCAAATTGTGGTCTGTGGCCAGGTTCCTATGTGTCCATTCAACCACAAAGTAGGGGGAGTGGCCTTTGGTGGGAGCTCAGTCTTGAGCCAGACTTCACGGGCATCAGTTATATTTGGGCCTGCAGAGTTCCCCAAAGGGCCCGCAATTCGTAGGTTATGGAGTATGACCCATCCTTTGGCATCCTCTGCCCTCCCCTCTAGAAACCAAACGCAATTAGTGGCTTTTTCATCTTCCGAGGCATATCTGCTGCATGGAGGAGCAGCTCTTGAAACACACTTTTAATATGTGGAATTACATCATACTGGATTTGAATATAGAATTTTATTCAGAAAAGACCCTTTTGTGGTTTGGCAGAAATCCATTTATTAGTTTTCAGGATATTTTAATTACAGAAGGATGTAGGTGCACTTCAGAGGGTTAGCCTTTGTACCCTTAATTCACAATTTTGACAGACGTCTGGATCCAAGGAAGATCTGATGATAAACTAATGAAAACAAAATTCAAAGCTGATTGGATGAGGGAGCGTTTTTTCCATCTGCTATTTTGGTAGCAGATCCACAGACCTGAGCAATTTGATTGGCTGACTGCGATAGAAACCAGTTGTGACTACCATTGAGCACTGCTGCTGATCTATGAATATTCATGAATCCTGACTCACACAAACGAAATTTGAATGTGTATAAGGGGACTGGGACAGACCGCCTCTAACCTCAGGTAAGATGAGCTTGGATCAAAGAGGGCAGAACTTGACCTCAAATGTTACATTTTTAAATATATTTTGCAATGTTAGATGCCATATATTTAAATGGGCATATAGCAATATAAATACAAAAATCTTGACGGACGAGCTGTATTTTCTTTTGTGAAAGAATAGAAAGCCTGCACTCAGTGGCGTAGCTGGGGGGGGGGGCGGTGGGGGCGGTCCGTCCTAGGCGGCACTATTTTGGGGGCGGACAAAGGCATTCAGATAAGGCTCGGCTTGCTTTCGTGGGCGTTCGGGGACGGGCAGAGAAGGAATAGGACTCGGGCAACTTCCTCTTCTTTTTTTGTGCTGGCAGCTTCCCCCCCCCCCCCCCCCCCTCTTCCTATTATTCCCTCTCTTTCTGTCTTGCTCCTCACTTACTGAAAACCGTAACTTGACAAAATGGTTCACAACCTCTTTCCTTCTTTCATTTAGTTGCTTCCCTGTGAAATGGATCCAAAAAAGAAAAACACTCTTGCGGGAAATGCCCTTTTTCTGACATTTTTCTATTCCAAAGTGCAGCCTCGGGATGGAGAGAAATAGAATGTTTTAAATATGAAAAATAAATAGATAACTAAATAAAGCAAGACCGAGTGGTTGCAAAGTGGCCAGATTAGTTTTATTCACATCCAAACACATCAGCCTCACTTTACAGAGTTTGCCAGTGAAGCGCTACTTTTGTTTTCTCGTCTTTCTTTGAATAGCATTGTTGTCCCCAGGTGGGTAAGTGTACCATTCCTGGATGTATTGCAATACCTGGTTGATGGATGGATTGGAAAACAAAATGAGTACCATGGCTCTGTTTAGGGATGTGGTCTTTTTAAACCATACTGCTTACTTTCATAAAGGATATAAGCAATGGACATTGAAACGGTTCCCTTCAGGGCCCTGTAGTCATGTCCTGAACTTCCAGGGAAAACCAGTCGCTGATTTCTGAATAGTGAGTGAGAGATCGTTAAGGTAACCATGTTGTTTCTGCTTACATTTCACATGCTTTACTTAATCTTAAATTACCTATGAGTATTTGCTTTTTTTTTTTTTTTTTTTTTAGGCAGCATATTACTCTTATCAAGTGCATAATTTGAATTGAGCCACATCCAAGTGTTTATAGCGGGCACAAATAGGTTGTAGCTGAAGCAGTGCGAGTTTCTCTCAGTGGGGCAGTAAGGTGTTCAGTGGGGGAGAGCATGTGGCACTATGGCCAGAGCTGTTGAATTTGGAGCCTTCATGACCAGTCCACCAGACCACTCTACTGAAGGAGCATGTTCCCATGCTAGACCTTACAAGGCCCCACTAGACCTTAGAAGGCTTGATGTCTTAGCACAAGCAGGTGTACCCTAGTGGTGTCAATTGTGAGTTAACCTTGAAGGCCTGTCCACCACAATCCATACTGAAGTTCATCTCCAGTCTTGCGGGCAGGCCTACGAAGCAGCACACCCTAGAGCAACAGTGATCCAGTCACCGTGACTGTCACTGAGGTCATATGAACCTTGAGCTGGTTAGGGCAGTGCAAATTGTGTGACCGCACTGGGTACCTATTTCGGGTGGGTGCGTAGTGTTTGCAAGTATATTATGGTTTAAAAAAAACTTGCTGCCACCTTCCTGGCCTCCAGCAATTTTCAGAAACAATAAAAATTTCATAACTTCGGTGATTAATGCTCGTCCTAGAGAGAGATCCGAGTTTTGTCTAGTGGAAGGGTTGACTCCTGGAAAGGTAGCACATATGGTTAATATGCCTGCTGCAAAGAACATGTACCATGCAGATCACAAAGTGCACTGCTTTAATGGGGGGGACCATGATGAATTGTCATTTAATGTCAGCTGTAGATGATGGATCCCTGAACAGTGTCATGTATGTGCATGTTTGCATTGTGCTGAGGGGATTACCAGGTATTGTTCACGCAGCTCTCTGATGGATGTCGCATGCGTTTTTTCTGTGTCCCCAGATAGATCATGCAGTCTGTGTGTTCTCTTTTGTACTGCCAGTCACTGTTGTATTCAACTATGTAGCCCTGGACCGTGTCATGTATGTGCATGTAACTTGCATGATCGAGGTAACTATTAGCGGCGATACTACGTGTCTCTCGGACCTCTTTTCCCCAGCTGCACCCCCCCCTCGAAGTACAAGCGTCTAATGTAAATCAAGGAGTGCCTGATACATGTCAGATACTTGGGGTCTGTGAACTAGATGAACCTCAAAACCCAGAATGCACTGGGTCGCACCAGTGATACATAAATGATGTTAGAGTTCTTACAATCTTGATCATTAAAACTCTTCTCCTGGAACCGGTGGATTGTGTGCCATGCTTTGTAAAGGTATTTTATTTACCCTTTCAGTGAACAAGAAGCATGTCAGATTTGCCCAAAACAAGGCCTTTTGATGATAGGTAAATGCATTGAAAAAGCAGCGTTTATACTGACTGCGAAGAAAGAAGTTCTGTATTGTGAAATAGATGGACTCCAGAGACCAGAATGCACTGGGTCTTCACTGTGACTAATGCTTGATACAGATCTTAGAGTCTGAAGCACGTGAGAGGGGTACTACAAACTACATAGGTTCTGAAGCTATCTATACAAGACAACAAATATACATACACAAAATCTAAATGGAACTCATTTACATAGTCTTTATCTTGAAAATCTAACATAAATCTTGCTGTCCTGAACCTATTTTGGACACCACTGCCTAAAGAAATGCTTCCAAAGAGCTACATTAACTAAACAGTGAATTATTTTAGATTCTTTGCTTATGTGCTTTAGAATCCCTACATTAAATATAGTTCTGATGAGGAAGGCAACCAAACCAATGAAGTCTAGTTCTAAGTTTCAAGGTACCAGAAGTTATATATTCTAACTCGTGCGAATACCTTGGCAGGTCAAGATATATACATATAGAGCACATTTGAAGGCAACATTTCTAAATAATGTTTTTCTTTCAGACGGGTTCGAATTCCAGCTGCTCACAAGGCTATCCTTTGCATTGTGCTGTCGGAGATATGACAGGCAAACACGGTCCTATCACCGCATCCACGAGGCAACTGGTGACTGATGGCAACCTGCCACTGACAGGAGATTTCTCAGGTGAGGAATCGCATGAGTAAATAAAGATTCATACCTAGGAAAAGAGAGGTTGTAAAATGTGGATACTTTGAAGATATTGCCACAATGAAGCAAACCGGATTAAATAGATTAGATAAATAAATACAACTGCTAAAACTGTTCGAGATGTGGGACAATGTGTGCTTACCTAAATAATGTGTCTGTAAGAAATATAAAGATGAAAACATCATGCTTTTTTTTTAGCTTGATCGTCAATTAATTCTCGATCCAAATTCCTTTGTACTGCCTCCCTAAAGCTTTTAGGTCTGGCTGAGAGACATACAGTGTAGGCCGGCACAGGTAAGAGTAGTGGGGCGGGGCGAAGTGGAGGGGAAGTCGACAGACGATGGGATAGGTAAAATTAAAGTTAAAAAATAAATAAAACCACTTACCTTGCGCTCGCCGCATCGCCGAGTCAGCGATGCTGCGAGTGCAAGGTAAGGGGTTTTATTTATTTTTTATTTATTTTTTATTTATTTTATTTATTTTTACCTATCCTGTCGTCTGTCTACTTTCACCCCTCCCTGCCCGGTCCTCACCTGGCCCCACCGTTCTTACCTGTGGCCACAGGAGACATACATACGATATATATATACATAGAGGGGCTTTCTGTGAGGGCCCTACACTCATTGACTTGTTCAAGTGTCGTACACATTTTGCTTCCTCCCACCACAGCCTACAACATGGAGCAAAGGGTCAGCCCACATCAACAACTGTCTCTTAACACTCTAATTGTATTATGTTCTTCAACTCAAAAGTAATTCACCTAAGTGCTAGTGTTGGTAGGCAAATATCTTATTTCATTTCATTGTTTAAATTTATATTTTTAATTGATCAATGTGATGGGTCAATTTTTATTTACTTTTTTTGCAAACATATGATTGCTACCATCTATATTGCTACTGTGGGTTGCTTTTACACTTTTAATATTGCATTACTATTTAATATTATATATTGCATATGTTTGCAAGTAAATAAATACATTCATAATTGCATCTTTGCCAAGGCAGACTTTTTGCTGTGCAAGTGCCTGTTTTTCTTGCTGTGTAAAATACTTGAATTTGCCACACATTGACAGAATGATTGTCAGTGGCACAACCTGATCCAAAAAGTTAACATTCAACCCTATTTTTCAAGGACAGTCATAGATTTCAGTGTTTGTCCATGCATGGCCATTGACCCCAAAAGTCCATAGTACTGCCTTACATTGGGAAGGCTTTCCATGAGTGGAGCATTGGCGTTTCCATGCATACAGCCATGGATTTTGGCCCATTCCCATATTTCCATAGACCCGTAAGCCTGGGAATATGTCAAAATCCTATGCTTTCCCACTGTGAGGCGTAACTAGGAGAACATTTCTCCTTGTTGTTTTCTCCACGCGTGCTGCATTCTTTGACACACATAGAAAGAGGAAAACATTGCTGAAGATTGTTTTGATCCTCCACAAAAACAATCCTGTCTGTAATGCAGGCACCCTTGGACCATGGCTCAAGGGTGCCTGTGTTGGTGCTAGGCAGCACACGGTTCGCCAGCGTTAGGAGACCGCAGGAATGCACCATATCTTTGCAAATGTGGCACAGTTCTGCTGTCTCCCTTTCATGCAACACAGCACAGCAAGTTGCCTTGCTGTGTTGAATTGCATGAAAAATGTGTAAATATGCCCTGAGTGTTAAAATTCACAGCCACTCATGTTTTTGAAGTTGGTAGTTTTTCAGTAACCGAGAAATTGGATTAACCAACTTTGAGTTGGGTTCAACTTTTTATGTAGCATGATTTTAGTCTGGCGCCATATTTTGTGGTGGATACCTGACAACCGTTGGTGACTTAATGTATGAGAATGCTGGCTGGTCTGCAATAGGAGCAAGCATTGGCAAAGCCCAATAGGCCTAACCCTTGAAACCTATTTGCTTTGCAAATGCTTTTTTTGTGCCAGGATGGCTGCCGCTCTATACAAACGGGCACGGCGACTAACTTGTAATCATTTTTCTTAATGCCATTGAAAAACCATTCAAAGATGCCTGCAATGTATGCATGGCAGAACATATTTGAATTATTTTAATTTGCTCTAAGCATAATGATTACAAGTTGGCCGGTGTGCATGTATATGCAAGTGTGGTGGCCATCTTTGAATTATTTCTTTTTAGAAAAACAAAAATCATTCGGAGATGGCCACCTTGCATACCCACTTAGACACAGTGGCCATCTTTTTACCTAATGTTTAGGTGCTGGATGGTCATTATGGAACAGTAAATTAAAAAACAAACAAAAAAAGCCTAGTAGCAGTGCGCAGATGGCGTTCTCTTGCAAAAATTATTTTAAAATAAGTTTTTTGAAAATGTGTGTGGACAGTCAAGGGTGTGAAGAGAAAGGGGTGGAAGTTGACTATGCAAGGTAAGCTGTTGAACATGATGGTGTGGGGTGTTGGAGCAAATGCCGAAAAGCAACTGCTGAGCCAATTAACGAGGAAAACATAGTAAATAAAAAATAAAGTGGGTGTGAGGGACAGGAACGAGAGCCAGGAAAGAAATGCGTTTCCATGGAGTGCCTAAGGAAAATTAAATAGTAGCCCCTTAACATCAGCTCTCCCTGCGGCAGTTCTCCTGCCCAGCTTGCCCACAGTCCACTACCCTCTGCTGCCTGTCTACCTGCTGCCCTCTGTTTGTGCCTCCTCAGCTCATTTTTGGCTCTGTTTGCCTTTTCCGCTTGTTTTTCTGCCCTCTGTTTTGCTGTCTTCTGGTCTGTTTTGCCTTTTTCCGCACATTTTTCTGCCATCTGTTTGGCCTTTTATTCTTGTTTTTCAGCCCTCTGTTTTGCCCTATTCTGCTCTGTTTTGCCTTTACTGATCGTTTGTTTTTGCCCTCTGTTTTGCCTTTTTTGCTCGCTCATTGTTCCTACCCTGTTTTGCCTTTTTCTGCTCATTTCTTCCCGCCGTCTCCTCAAGACCTGCCTTTTCGACGGAGACCTCGCACCCCAGTGCACAGATAACCCCAGGGGTGACAGTGCCAAGGTTTACAAATGCTGCTTGATTGATTGAGGGTTCAAGTCAGCAATTCTACACTCCAGTGCCAGGACAAAAATAAGATTAGAGAGAAATGTCATCCGAGAGCTAAGAGACAATACGCCATCCAAACATAAGCAAGAGGCCCATCCAAAGCCTGGTCTATTTATATTGTATTGTAGGCAATAGGTCATTAGCAGCAGAAAGCTAAGGCTTTTTGTAGGTTGAGACCTGAAAATAGGTCAACAGAAGGTGAATGCATTGGAAATACGCAGCGTATAGTATTGCAAAAACTCGTACTATTGGCTGAGTATTCTTTTGTCAGTGGCAAATACTATCACCTTCAGCCAAGTCACAGACCGCTCTCGTGGTCGAGATAAGAGCAAGAGTTTTCAATGACTTAGGAGAAAATTCTTCTTTGCCTGTGGCACTACCTCCCTACTCCAGTAGAATAGCTGTATTTTCCCCCCCACCGCCCCACTCTTTCTTCTTCCTGCATTTGGTGTTGGCTTTATATTGTCAAGATATACTGACCATGCACATGGTTTGCCTGCCCTAGAGCATCTAGCCCATGGCAAAGCCAATCAAATGGTTGCTGACAAAATAGAGTTGTAACTCCAGAGACTAAATTAAGACGTCCTTAGTTTCGTCTATTGAAAATAGGTTCATTTTACAAAATAAAAGTTGGAGGGATTGTGAGAGTCAGAAAACATATTCAAGCATGAATCTGCACAGGGTGCAGCATTGAAGGATAGATCTTCACAGGCCGGGCTAAATGATTGATGTCTAGGAGCTGATTAGAAATGAGATTCATGTGTTCCATGAGAGAAGCTCTGCTGGTGGATTTTCTAAAACTCCTGGGTCTTATAGGATAATACATCCGATTCGCTTATAAGAACACACGTGCCCATGTCTATATTACGACTTGTTGAAACCAGGCTTTTATAAGAATATGAGAATGTACAGGGAGACTGTGGAAGAGTTTAAAGGGAATGGAATGTAATAGGAGGATTCACTTGCTCAAAGCCCAACGTAACAGGAATACTCCAGTTTGGAAGTTCCCTGATGGGAATTACAACCATTCAGCAAGGCCCCTTTAAGTAGCAAAGCTGTTACTTGGAGCTAGCTGTAGGGGTGAACCAAAGACCCAGCCCAGCATTGGGTTGTCCCATGTGACATCCACCAAAATAGCTCAAGCCAACGACCTAATGATAATCACAGTTCATCTATGTCACAGGGATGTCGACCATAGCAGTACAAGGAAACACCGTGAACTTATGAATTCAGACTTCATCCAGGTAGGAGGAAAAGGAACTAAATGAACTCTTGGATACAATTGATGGCCTACTCTGTGTTACCTTGTGCTATGATATGTACTGGCATTTATATTGCACTTACTTTCCCAGACTAGGCACTGAAGCAAGTTGCGGATGGGTAGCACGCTTCTCTGTTGGGTTGTGAATGGCATTGCAAATTTCATCATGTATGTAAGAAATTGGGTTATTAGCTTGGGGGGGGTGAGAGCCCCATGAAGTATTAAACACAATCCATATGAGGGTGAGCCACAAACGTCCCTAATAAAACTATGCTTAAACCGCTGGTAGCTTGGCACAAAACAGTTGGGCTTAACTTAAAGGCAGTGTGTAAAGTATTTATGAATCACTCAGACAGTAATAAAAAGGAAAACACAACACATGAAAAATCCCACACCAATTTTAAAAAATAGAGTACATTTTAGTAAATAAAATGACACCAAAACCAATCCAATAAGTAGAACCAGTATTCTGAATTTTTAAAGTTTGAGGCGAAAATAGCACAAAGCGCCACAAGCTGGCATCTGGTTAAGCTGGACCAGTTCAAAGACCCAATTTCAGGCCGACTTCGATGGAGCATGGGTAGGATACAGGGACCAGGTTTGTTCCAGTGAATTTACCTTCACTGACTCCAATTCCATGCAAGGATCCTCAGCTTCATGTTGGCGGGGGCCGCTAGGAAATCATAGTTGACACAAGGAGCAGCTCAGCGAGTGGTTCGTATTAGTGGGAGATGTGGGCAGTTGCTGGTTGATGCAAAGAGCTGGTTGACGTCAGAACTTTGCATTGATCCTTTCTGTATTCTCAACTACTCTATGTTTTCAGGTGAGAAAACTTACAATGTTATGCTCCTTTGGTGACAGTGGAAGCAGGTTCAGTTGGGAGCAAGCCACCACTTTATCTGCATTGTGTTGCCAAGCTTGCTGTCCTGGTGGAGGAAATAAAAGCTTGGAAATAAATTGGAATTCATCTCAGACACTTTACACTTGGATTTACAAAAGAGTCTAGGTGTGAGAAGAACTTGTGGCTCCAAGAGTAGAAGGTGTAACACCTCTGGCCGTTCTGCAGGTTCAGTGACACACATAACCCAAGTTCATCTCAGACACAAAAATGTGCCAAAGTGCTCACATCCTGTAGACGTGAAGCCCCAGTTAAGTAGCTATTTATTTCCAAGTCCACCACCCATTAAGGTCACCACTAATATTCAACCTGCCCTCCGGGAGTTGAGATATCAACCAACAAGCTCAACCACTTCTCTAAAATGCGACACTCTTCCCCATTGAAGCACTGTTCAATGCCCTTGAAGAAGCCGGTCAGTGCTGTGGAATCACACCTGGTCGCATTGACAGAAAGCGACATGGACGGTGATGAAGATGCTGCAGTTGTCCATGTAGTTAGAGCAATCGATCCGCTCCACAGAACACACCAGTTGACTCACATGTGCCATGTGGACGTAAAGGGCCATCCAGTCTCTGCCCTTATAGATCCTAGTGCCTCTATCAACCTGTTGGCTGCGGAGTCTTACTGACCCTCCCACTTGCTATTGCAGCTGGAAGGCATATTCCAGGCTGATCTCACCCATGACTCCACCTGCCAAAGAGCGAAAGTGTATGTGTATCATGAGGGAAAAGGGTTTCTCCTCAACTGTCAGAATGCCCAGGAGCTCAACTTGGTGCAATTCGCCTTCAGCCACAACGACCTTGACCAGCTACTAAATGACTTTGCTCCCCTGTTCAATGGCATTGGCTGCCTGGTGGGCCCAGCCATCTGCCTACACATTAATGACACTGTGGCTTGGGTGGCGCTTCAGCACCACAGAGTTGCCTTCCACTTCCCCCAAGGTGTAGAAAGAACTGAAACTCTTATAAAAAGCTAGCGTCATTAAAGTGAGAGGCCGCACCCCGGGGGTCTCTCCCATTGTGGTTGAGTAAAAACCTAAGCAGGACACCACATCGGGACCTCGCCATCTCTTCTCGAATTCCGCAAGAAACTGAAGACCTGGCTATTCAAATAGGAGCCCAGTGAACTACTCCAGTGCCTGAATCCTCGTGGGTGAGAAGTGTGCTCTACAGATCCACATAACATAATATAACATATAACTTAACACAATGTATCATGTATGGCTCAGATTTGCATGGAAATCCAAAAGTTTTTTTTTATCCATCCAACCAGAAGCGACCTGGGGCTGGGCAGCTCTGAAGAAAGATCTGGAGAGAACTGATTCAATGCAAGATGAGACTAACAAAAATTAGAAAAAAGAGTAAAGGAATCACCCCAAGTACACACACAGAGCTAACAGGAAGCGATATTGCAGAAGGTCCACATCCTGATGTAGAGTAGGAGAGACCCAGATCTGCAGAGATACTCAAACTCTGGCTCTCTGAGAAAACCTAAGCAGCCTGACGCAAATGCGCGGACATGAGAATACCCAACCTGGCAATCAAACAAGAGTGTCATGTAACACCAACCATTGATGACATCAATGGAGATCTGTCAGGGTCAAAATGGGTTCCAAAGATGGATCTTCGATCTGGTTACCACCAGATACCACTACACCCAGACTCGCGTTCAATCACCATGTCCACCATTCAGGCCGGCCTCTGGAAGAACATCCATTTGAACTTTGGAATCTCCAGCGCAGCCGAAGTCTTTCAGCATATCGTCAAAGAGATTCTGCATGGCCTTCCAGGGGTATTAAACTTAAGTGATGACATTCTGGTACAAGCCCCAATGCTTGAAGAGCACCGCACTTGCCTCAGATGTATTGCTCAGACTCCAAGAGTGTGGTCTAAACCTTTAATAGGGAGAAATTTGACTTTCTAAGCAACAATATCAGTTTCTTTGGGTACCTGTTCTCTGACTGAGGAATTGGCCCTGACTGTGCCAAAGTGAGGGACATTCAAAACTCACCAGCCCCCTCCTCCATGTCAGGCATCCGCAGCTTCCTTGGAATGGTCACATACTGTGGACGTTTCATGCAGAATCTCTCTGACATCACCGGGCCCCTCGGGTAACTTACAAAATCCACCAACCCCTAGGTATGGGGAGAGGACCAACCCCTAGGTATGGGGAGAGGAGCAGGGGGAAGCTTTCAAACAGACCAAGGATGCACTGTTCGCCTACACAACACTGGTTTATTTTTTACCTGAAGAAAGACTCAACTGGTTGTGAACGCCAGCCCTATTGGGCTAGGAGCCGTGCTGGCCCAACATCAGGAGTGTGGTGAGTAGGCATCCATCTCTTACGCCAGCCGGACACTCACATAAACTGAGCCGCACTACACCCAGATTGAACAAGAAGCAATCGCTGTTCTGTGGGTGTGCCGACACTTCTTTATCTAATTATATGGGCACCCAATCACTGTTGTCATGGATCACAAACCCCTAATCCTCTTATTTCAGGGGTCCTCATCCACGCTCCCCCAAGAATTGAGAAATGGATCCTGCAACTGCAGGAATTCAACATCCCGCCAAGCTCAACCTGCCACCCCCTCAAAGTCAGCAGATTCCCTTGAGATCAAAGAATATGTTTGCCTGGTGGTGAAACGATCTAGGCCAATCCCCATGTCCCTTGTGAAGGTAGTGGAAGCCACAAAACATGAGTGTTTATAAAATTGCAGTCCAAGTGACCCTGACCGGGGATTGGCAACCCATTCGCTGCCCGGGCTCCCTTCCATTCCGTTGAAGCAAAGTCAACTCACCTGTCACTACACACAGTCCTCCAGGAACTATCCATTACTGACAAAGGCTGCCTGATGAAAGGCATACAATTAGTTCTGCTGGACCACCTAAGACAAAAGGTTATCCTTCAGGCCCAGGAGGGACATCAAGGCCTCATCAAAACGAAGAACAGGCTGTGGAGCAAAACCTGGTTTCCTGGCCTGGACCAGAAAGTGGAAGTAGTCCTACAGAGCTGTCCTGCCCGCTAGGCCACTGGCCTACCTGATCCTTCGGGGCCCATCATTATGGAATAAGGCCTGACCACTCCATGGCAGCGTGTCAGTGCAGACCTTGGGAGTCTTCCCGAGGGCTCCTACATGCTTATTGTTGTGGATGAATTTCCCCAGTATCCTGGGGTAGAAGCTGTCTCAACCACTGCAGCGTCCAAGGTCATCCCAAAAATGCAGAAGCCATGGCTTCTTTGGTGAAATCTGCATGGATAATGCCCCCCCTCCCTTCAGTGGCTGTGAATGGGCCAGGTTCCTTCGGTCCAGAGCCACACAGTACAGTCACATCACACCCGGGTGGCCCTAGGCCAATGGAGAGGTAGAACACTACAGGTAGAACGCTTAGTGAGGACCCTGACTAAGGTGATCCTCATTGCAGCGGCCGAAAATACCAACATTGAACAAGCTAGCTACAACTTCCTGACTCTAAAACCGCATCGCCCCTAGCAAGTTATGCTTCAGACGGACACTGACAGACACCATTCCCTATCACCCCATGTGGGTAGACCAACTAAATCCTCCAAGTCCAAACTAACCCACAACAACCACTATGATTCAAGGAAACGGCGAGCCAAACGATCCACCTTTCGACTTGGACATAAAGTCCTTGTGAGAGACTGCCACCCAGGAGGCATGTTCAACCTATCCTTTGAGATTGACCCCTGGACTGTTACCAATGTCAAAGGCACTATGGTGACTGCTGTGAGAGGAGCAGAGAGCGTTACCAGAAATGTGTCTAAGTTCAAGAGTTCCCCCGCCTCCAGTTCTGAAGTGTGATCCACTAGATTATGGGTTGGTGAGTAGCTCAACCGATGGTGAAGAAAAAATCGATAATGCCCCGAGAGGCACTGCCAGTCCGCCTGGTACACCTTTGCCTCAGCTGATTGACCCTTCCTCCAGTTTTGTCCAGGCATCCAGTGCAATAGGCCAAGCAGCCTCCAGTTCTCCTGATACCGGGAGGTCCTCTCCTGCAGCCCCTGCCAGGAGTGGCTGAGGCCGATCCCACCTGAGACCCAACCCAGAGCCGCCCCAGTGTTATGCTGAATTTCTAACTGACTTGACATGGGTCCATGGCTTTGCCCTGTGAACATTCCTAGTAACCCCGCTGGGTTGTATGTTTCTGATGTCATTACTGATGCAATGTTTCTACTGTTTTGGTTACTGTTTTTAAGTCCACGGTTAAGGAGGAATGTAGTGTTGCGATGTTCCAGACAACACCATGGGAGGGGTGATCTGTGGATGGGGCATGAGGGCGGGTGGGAGGAGATGGAGCTGGCAAAAGCCCAAGCACTTTGTAAAAAGAAAAAAGAAGGTCCTAAAACGGTCATAAAAGCAGGAGCAATGGTTGTTTACACGTACTTGGTTCATGCTCTGGGGGACAGCTAAAAACAAGATGAGGCATGACCATGCATGCCGGGGACAAATGGTGACAAAGAATTTGAGACCGACAATAGAGCAAGCAAATGGGAAGCCTGTGGGCGTGCTGAAGCCCACAGATTAAACATAGCATGTCTCTTCGAGACAGTGCATGCGTTGACTAACCGAGACCTAAAAAGGAGGAAGTTAAGAATGAGCTGTTAGGGGCATATATATTTGCATATCGTGGTCCTCATCTATGTTCATATTAGAAGAAGGTTAGTTCATGTCTGTTTTTCGGGGAGTGTATTTCTTGCACCATACAGTTGGTTCCCATGATTACCTGGAATGAGGCGTGGTAAAAACTGCAATTGTTGTGATGGGCCCATTTCACATATATAGTTACACACCTATATATATATATATATATATATATATATATATATACACACACAGGACTCCCATTTGCAAAAATATTCTGCGATGCAACAATTTTTTAATATCTGAAATCTTGGAATATGGATAGCGAAATAAAAGCAAACTCCCTTATCCCGATATATGAACCAAAATACTGCCAAATGAAATTACAATACTCTATAGAGTAAATATGAGGCCAAGGTAGCCAGCTTTTTTTGGCATTACCAGAAACATTAATACATAAATTAAGAAAAGTACAGTAAATTTCCAGACCCCCCCATTAACATTCCCTGATATTTTATTTGAGAAGCTTCCTAAATCTCATCTTTCCACATGAGCTAAATACAGTAAGAACTTGCTATTTTCTAGATTGCAATTTGCCAGTAGCGCTTGTTGGGGCTTGATCATGTACATGATGCAACTCTTTCAAGGGCTACAACATTCAGTAGCCCACTTACTGATGCACTTTAAACCTTATTACCGAGGTCACCAATCTCTTCTATGATGAGGGCTATGTTTGATCAATAGAAATATTCTTGAGCTACTAATATAATAACTGTTACAGTAGTTACCACCTCAGACATGTTCATCAAATTATTTAATTTAAGTTTGCACACTTCAACTTTAGCTCTTGGTGTCCACACTTGAGGTCCTCTGCTCTTCCTTCCTAGACCAGAGCATTCACACAGTGTTGGGTCTCGCTTGAGTGGGGCCTTTGCTGCATGGTGATTGGGTATGTTGCAGGCTGCATGCTGTCAATCACATTGTAAGTTGTGTTTGAGAAGGGGACTTTGGAATTGATTAGGCTGTCTGCCACTTCTAGGGTCTACAACTTAGTGGTGCTGACTGCTGCGCAATGCAGGATACAGCAAGACTAAGTATCCGATCCACTTAAAAATGTGCTGGACTTGGGGAGGAGCCTAGCGCTTGACCAAGATGGCCGCGTGAGCTCTGAGCTCCCGAGACCCTCGCGCCCTCCGTCGACTATCCTGTCTCTAATCCTGTCTGTATGCATGGCATCGTGTGGATGACCTGCCAGGGAGGCGATTGATGCTACCCGCGGTCGGATCGCCCACCGGGAACCGGAGTTATGCATGGCGGAAGATTGCGGCCTATCTCCGAGGAATGCCAGGGGCTAGAGTTGGCAGGACGCCCGACTTCTAGTTGAACAACAACGGCCAGGCGAGGTGTGAACTGTCGGATGGAGGTCCCCGTCCTTTCACTTTCGCTTTCTCTCCCTTTGTCTGCCCTGCCCCTGGAGAGCTCTTGGTGGCTTCATTCTCCTTTGGACGCTCTACATGCTACTCTGGCGGCCCATTGCAGAACTGATCACTCCTGATTCCTCTCGCTGAGGGAGGGCCGTCTTATCTGAACCGACCTGCTTGGTACCAACCATGTCGGGCAAAGCAGAGGTGGATCGGGTGAAGCCTAAATCTACCAGGCGGGGTGCCTATACTCAGGTCAATAATATGGACCGCTATGCTCTGCAGAAAGGATCACCGAGTGGGTCGAGCCAGTCGCCAGATACCCAGAAGGAGGCCTCGCCCTTGGCCCCGGAGCTCTCGCTGCAGGATGTCATGGGCGCGCTTGAAGGGATGCAGACTTCGATTGGGAGGCAGTTTGATGCCCTGGCGCATAAGGTGGATGCCATCTTGGTGGATGTCAACCTGATCCGTGCGGACTTGGGCAAAACGAATGAACAGGTTAAAACCCTGGACCTCAAGACCACGGGTCTCGCCGATGATGTCGCGGAACTGCAGACCGAGGTTCGCAAGCTGAGGACCGAGAGTGATCTCGCCGCCCGCAGGCTGGAGGACTTTGAGAGCCGGGCCAGGCGCAACAACGTGCGCGTTATCGGGGTCCCGGAGTCCTCGGATGAGGCTTCGGTTGACCTGCTCGTCGAGGACTTGGTGCTTAACCATCTGCAGCCTAAGGGTCTTGTGAAGTTCTTTGCGGTTGAAAGGGCCCATAGAGTGCCGGGTGGGAGGCCCAAGGTGGGAGCCCCACCGAGGCCGATTGTCGCCCGGCTCTTTCATTTTCGAGATCGGGACGCTATCCTGCAAGCATCGAGGGTGACGGGCCCGGTCCCCTTCCAGAACGCGTCGGTGAATTTCTATCCGGACTTCACCCAGCAGGTGCAGAGGCAGAGACAGGGCTTTCTGGGGGTGAAGAGGCGACTTCGGGAGAGGGATTTGAAGTATGCCATGCTCTTCCCTGCCAGACTACGTGTGGTGTACGAAGATCGGACATTCTTCTTTGAGTCTCCTGTTATGGCCGATGAATGGCTGGACGCTTTGCCCCGGCGGCGGACGGGAGAGGATACTGCCGCGGATGGGGACAGTGGCCGGGATGGGCAAGGCTGATTTCTCGGAGCCGGTCTGACTCGATTTGACTTTATTTGATGACTTGATTAGAGTGCAGTAAATGCGGAGGGTTGCGGGAGGACGAGGGGAGCTCTTTCCTCCCTTAGGGTGCTTTTTGTAGATGTTGGGGTTTGTAGGGCGACAGGCACACTGCAAGTTGGGGGGGCTTTGTAAGCTGCAGCAGGGGTGCAGGGTGGGGGGGATGGTTGGGATTTTGGGGTTGTTGTTGGGGGGTCTGTTTCTGCAAGGCGTAGTGATCATCTTCGGTATAGTCCCATGGTGGCTCTTCGGGGGGGGGGGGTGGGCCTCTTTGTGTTTGGGGATGGGGGGTAGAGGTTTAAGTGTTATTAGCTGGAATGTTAATGGTTTGGGGGATCGCATTAAGCGCGGGATAGTTTTGCAACACTTGAAACGGTCAATGCCAGATGTTGCCCTACTGCAGGAGACACACCTTATAGGTAACACGTGCTATGCTCTTAATAGGAAGGGTTATAAATTCATAGCTCATTCAGGATTCTCCTCCGGGTCTAGGGGTGTGGGCATCCTTGTCAGGGCCTCGCTGCCATTTGAGGTGGACTCCACCGTTGTTGACGATATGGGGAGGTTTGTGGCGGTGGCGGGGAGGTGGGAAGGTAGAACTTTGGTTTTAGTTTCGGTTTATGTCCCTCCAGCCCTGCAGGCCTCCACGTTTGTGGATCTGGGTAGGGCCTTGCTGGATCTCCCGGGGGGTATGTTAGTGGTAGGGGGGGACTTCAATGCTGTCGGCTCTGGGCTGCTGGATAGGCACCCGCCCAGAGACACAGGGGGGGCTCAGAAGTGGCTTCCAGACTTCCTAGACACACTCGGCCTGATAGACTGCTGGAGGCTCCGACACCCCACACAGCGTCAATACACCTTCCACTCCGGGGCGCATGGTAGCCTTTCTAGGATTGACTATCTGCTCACTTTGGCTGTGTACGCCCCTTTGGTTTCTGAGGCCAGGCACATGGCGCGTGGCATATCGGACCATTCGCCAGTGTGGGTCAGGTTGGATGTCGGCCGAGAGGGAGGGGGAAGGGTGGCTCCTATTAACCCCTGGTACTTTCGAGATTCCAAGATGCGCAGCGCACTGGTGAAGACAGTTGATAATTTTTTCAAGGATAATCAGGGGTCCGTGGACTCGGCAGTGTCGCTCTGGGAAGCATTTAAGACCGTTCTGCGAGGGGAGGCCTCTCACTTGTAGTGGCTGCCAAGCGGCGGAGAGATGGCGAGGTTATGCAGGTGGAGGAGGAGATTATGGCTTTGGAAGGAGCGCTAGAGGAGGAGGTAACAGCGGCCTCACTGCATGAGCTGAGCTTGAAGCAAGCCGAGTATAAGGACCTTGTGACAAATGCCGCTAAGACCCTCAGTAGGGAGCAGCAGGGCCGCCTGTATGATGTTGGTGACAAGGCCGGGAAGCTCCTAGCTTGGCTGGATAAAAAAGAACGGGTTAATAGAGTAGTGCCGGAGCTGACGGGTGAGGGGGGAGAGGTGATTGTGGAACCTGAGGGGATTGTCCAGTGTTTCTCGGGACTATTTCCGTAAGGTTTATGCCTCAGTGTCGGATAGGCCGCCCGGGGACTCGAGTGACCTCTTGAGGGATATCGCTCTGCCCTGTCTTTCTGATGTAGATAGAGATGATCTTGATGGAGACTTAACGGTCGATGAGGTGGCGGGAGCTATTCGCGCGCTGAACTCTGGCAAGGCCTCGGGCCCGAATGGCTTGCCGATTGACCTGTATAAATTGTTCCCGGATAGGGTAGCCCCTCACCTGCGCGCCATGTTTGTGGAGGCGCGGGGGAGTGGGACCCTCCCGTTGGACCAGAGGCTGGCGGCGATTGTTGTGATACATAAAGATGGTAAACCCCGAGATAAGTGTGCCTCATATAGGCCCATATCACTCCTCAACGCCGAGCCGAAGATCCTGGCTAAAATCCTGGCGGGCAGATTGGTCAGGGTACTTGGAGACTTGATTCACCCGGATCAATCCGGTTTTATTCCGCATCTCAACACCGCGTTGAACCTTCGGCGCCTTCATGGGGTGATCGCCAGGGCTGGCACGCCGCGAGAACCGGCTATTGTGGCGTCTCTTGATGCCACGATGGCCTTCGATACGGTGGAATGGGAGTATTTGTGGGCTGTGCTAGCCAAGTTCGGCTTTGGCCCTGGTTTTGTGAGCTGGGTGAGGTTGCTGTATGAGGGACCCCTTGCGAGCGTGGTGGTAAATGGCCGGGCATCGACTCCGTTCCGGCTTGGGAGGGGGACTCGGCAGGGCTGCCCCCTGTCGCCTCTGTTGTTCGCCCTTGCTCTTGAACCTCTGGCGGCATGGATACGCTGGCACCCGGATATACGTGGCCTTCGGTGGTCGCCCGAACACGAGGACCGCATTTCGCTATACGCTGATGACATCTTGTTGTATCTTGCCTCGCCCAAGAACTCACTCATAGTGGTCTGTGACGTTCTTACATCCTTCGGTAGGAATTCGGGTCTCGTCATCAACTGGAGCAAATCGTATTTATACGTCCTGAGTGGTGAGGTTCCGCCGGTCCCGCGAACTTGCTCGATCCAGATTGCTCAGCAGGGCTTCGTGTATCTGGGGATCTTTATCTCCATGGACCCCGCTTTGCGGTATGAGAGAAACCTGCTCCCCCCCCCTGGCGCGCCTGCGGCGGGATGTTGAGGGCTGGCGGAGGCTGCCACTCTCCCTCGTCGGGCGCGCTGCCTTGTTCAAAATGATGTCCCTTCCTCGGTTCCTCTACGCATTGCAAAACACTCTAGATTGGGTGCCGGCCAAGTACTTTCGGGAGGTCGAAAGCCTCCAACGGACGCTGTTGTGGGATGGGAGGCCGCGGATAGCGATTGCTAAATTGACGCTTCCATGGTATGACGGGGGTATCGCGCTTCCAGACATTCGACGCTATTACTGGGCCACCCAGTTGTCCGCGATTAACCACGGTTTCTATGGCCCGGCCCTCAGCCCTGGTTATGCCATGGACAGATGGTTGTTGCGCGGTGGGAACTATCTTAGGGCGTTGTACTCGCGGTCCCTCGACTCATCCCTCACGGGGCCCACTGGGGTGGCGGTGCGTGTATGGAAGATGGCGACTGACTCTCTGGGCTGGAAGGATAGGCTCACCTTAGCTGCCCCGTTGTTTGAATCTGAAAGGTTGGGTAGGCTTTGGCATACGAAAGGGTTTGATAAATGGGATTTGATCGGCATTTCCAGGGTTGGAGATATGCTGATTAAGGGTAGGGTGAAGTCCTTTGAAGAGTTGCAGAAGGAGTATGAGTTGGGGGCGTCTGAGTTTTTCCGATATGTTCAGGTGCGTCATGCCCTGCGGTCAGTCCTTGTGGAGGGTGAGAGGGTGCCCGAGTCCTCTCCTTTGGAGGACCGGATCCTTGATGGCCATATGCCGGAGAGCACGATCTCGCTCATCTACAAGAAACTGATAAATGTTCGGGCTGATGTGCTACTGGGGCTGCGGGACCAGTGGACTAGGGACGGACTCGAGTTGGACGATGAGGACTGGCAGTCTGCTGTTTCCTCTCCTAAGGAGGTTGCGATCCCGTCGCGTCTGAGGCTGGTGCAGCTTAAGATCCTGCATCGAGTGTATGTGACGGGGCCGCGACTGGTTCACATGGGATTCTCTGAGGAAGGCCTATGTAGGAGGGGATGCGGTATGGTGGGTACTTTCCTACATATCATCTGGGAATGTGGTGTCATCATGGAATTTTGGAGGCGAGTTCATGCGGTGATGGGGGAGGTGACGGGCATTGCCATGCAGCCGGAGGCGCGGTGTTGTCTCCTGAATGTCTGGGGGCCCACTGACCATGATGAGGCACAGACCCAGTGGGTGACCCTGGGTAACATGGTTGCTAAGAGGGACATCGCGCGCTTGTGGGGTTCCGTGGGGCCCCCCACGTTAACTGCGTGGAAAGAAAATATGGACTGGAGTATGCTCAGGGAGAAGACAGTATATTGCGCCAGAGGCCGCCCTCGGAGGTGGCATGCCATCTGGGGGCGGTGGAACCAATACAGGGGGGGAATATGTCTTGCCCCTGATCTGGATCCCCCCGAGGAACAGCTTTCTTCTTTACCTTCTTTCCAGCTCCGTATGTAGATGTGATGGTTAATTGACCTCTTGGGCCTCTGCTTTTCCCCCTTTTTCCTCTTATCATAGTACTGTGACCGTTAGATGATTGGGGTCCGGCTCCCCCTGAGGGGCTACCACCGTGGGCATTCAGTGTTGTTGCCTTGCTGGGGTTTGTTGTGTGTTTGTAATTATTAAAAATGGAAGCTTCTCACTGCTCCTTCAATGTACTGTGGACGATTCTCTATACTCTCCTAATGAAGCTGCCGAACCTCCGGGTTGTCGGCTGAATAGCTGTGTCCAGATTCTTGAAGAAATAAAGGTTTTAAAAAAAAAAAAAAATGTGCTGGACTTGGCTCCATGTCTAACGGCCACTTACTGGCAGCTGGTGAGCTACTGGTAGATCCCCAGCTACCCAATAGAGACAACTTCCTCATGATTATGTTATTCCAACACTGAAGTCTTTTTATTGGTGACGCTTTAGTCGTTCTGTATGGCACATTGAGTAGTTCAGAAATGGTATTTGAAGGTTATTCAGATAGACGTTGCTCTTTAAGATCTGGTAGGGTCACTGATTTATGCTAATGTGTCAAGTGAACCCATGCAATGGTTCAAGCCTTCTTAGTGCAAACAGCCAGACTGTGGAACATGTTACCATACATGTACAGTTTACAGCAGTAGTATCTGCAATGGGCTTGTTTCCTCAGAACACATCCAGTCCGCCACGGCCCGTGCAGGTAAGAGTGGTCGGGCGATGGGGCTGAGTTGAGTGGGAGGGGGGATTCGACAGACGACCAAGAGGGAAAATTAAATAAATGATGATTTTTTCCCCGTCATAGCCGTCTGTCGAAATACCCCCCCACCTGGCCCCACTGCTCGTACCTGCACGGGCCACGGCTGCATCAAGTTCGGATTTAGCATACAGTCACATTGCGAAGGATAGTTCAAGCTACATTCCAACTCCAAAAGACCAGGTTGGAGTCCAGAACGGTACTAAACAACAATGTTTGACATTAAGATCAGCATTAATTGTAGAGTGAGCAGTACTACTACACTTGACTTTGCAGCTGAAGGTTGTGGTCTTGTGGCAAACCCAAAAAACATTCAGCACTCCATCCAGTGAATGCCTCCAGTCCTGAACTTTTCACATACAAATCATTGATTTCGGGTATACTAGTCTAAGTAGGTAAATGGGAAGCAAAACAAGACTACAACACCCAGAATGCATTAGGCTTTCATACAAAGTGACAGTGCTGTAAACAGTGTGCATAATGACCTGGTGGGAGGTGGTCACCCTAGTTAGCATAGTCAACCTCAACATATACGAAGGGTCAATTGTGCCTTGTTTTCATAACTATGTATGGGAAAGACATGTCTCTGCCTCATTACACAGAAAAATGCCTGACTCTGTCACTGCAAAATTATTAGGTATTCTGGAGATTTCTGTATCAATCTTGGACCCAAATTATCTGAGGGTGTTAACTGTGACGGAGGATTCCAATATGTCTGACAAAAGTGCACAGGTCTCCTAGACTAAGTGCAACATGTGTTTTTTATGTGTTAAGATTGAACCTGTTTCTGGCTATCTACTCATTGAAGGACAGGAGGCAATGGGGGCATTGTTTCTGGAGGCAGGGTGATATTTCAATAGCAACTGCTTTCCATTGGTGCAGGTACAAAAACATAGACTAATGAACAAATTAGGTGAATAAGTGGGAGAAGGTGAAAAACAAACTGGAGAAAGTGCAGAAGCCTGAAATTAAAAGTGGACAAAAAAAAGACCTCAAAGTGTAAGTGCAATGGTATCAAAAAATGATATTCTGAGTCAACCTTAATACGTAACGGATTAGAATATCTCCTAGGTCCAACCGATATAGGGACTAAGCAACAGGGTAATTTTGCCACTATAAGCCAAACATAAAATTAAGACCTGGGATAAATAAGCCCATGTAAAAAATTCAAAAGCAGGTGAAACATTTAAAAATAGCTCGGTCAGTTTAATGTAGGTTAGAACTCCAAGTAATTGACGAACATGCCACATTTCATGACCTCCCCTAGCCTTGGAATTAGCTATTAGGCATCAGAAGGGCATGTGGCGATAATCAAATATTGCAAACATGTGGCGACTCTTCAAGAAGTGGAAAGGAGGTCTGCTTCCTGTGAAACTTGCTGTATAAGAGATTGATAACAAAATAAGAGTATATAAGTAGAACTGCAATCATAGAAAAAATAAATATTTTGAGTTAGGCCTAATGCAAGACTAATCACTGGAGTCATGAGGTCCCTCTTCTCTATCAGGAAGCTAGACACCCAGGGGCATATTCTCAAGAACGTGTGATAATCATCACAAAAGTAACTTAATGCAACCTACAACATTGCAGTCTATCGCGGGAAATTTACGCCGTGTTAACCAAGTATTCACAACACGGCGGTACCACGCGATAGTCACCAGATAGCGCATCAAATGGCCGCGTTAAAATCAATGCCACGCCACAAATGTGAAACACGAAAGCAAAAAAAGCTGCGATGAGCCCAAGCGCAATACAAAAAGCTGCGAAAACCAGCCACAGGCCTGCAAATCCCACACGTCTGGCGGGAAAATGCACTATAAAAGCAGAACAAGAAAAACACACCAGAAACAATCCAAAGTACACAGCACCATGGATGCACCCTGACCAAGCGCAGAGGTCAACGTGAACCCCACAAGCCCCACAGACCACCAGCAAGGTACAACGGGGTCGGGGAAGGCCAGGGAGAAGAGAGAGAGGAAGACTGGGTGCAGTCCGCAGCAACACAAGACCAGCATCACGGAGGTGACAGAACACTACCAACAACTGTCCCATAATCAGACTACTTGGAATGCAGCCGGAGTGTCGAGGAGGACAATGGATGAGGCCAAGATGCGCTGGCATGACCTGAAAACCTAAACCAGGCACAAACCCGCTGCCAACAGTAAGGCAGCAACGGCTAGAGGAGGTGGGAGTCGTGCTCCACAGGAGGAGCAGGAAGAAATGGAGGCCAGTCATCAGTGTGGAGATAGTGCAAGGAGGTGGGAGTAAGGACACAGCTTGAGAGGACCTGACACCACAACAGGGTGAGTAACGACCAGGGACTTGGGGGACGGGGGGGAGATGGGCACAATGACACACATGCACAATCAAGTATAGCACACTGCACACCCACAATGACCCAGGATCATGTCCCTCATCCCAGTGGCACACTGCGGCACACACACATTGCAATAACAGCACATCCCATGACAATGTGGCACAAAGTGCAACACCCGACACTGCAGAACAGGGGACACAACTGGGTCCGCTCATGCGCAGAAACAGGTCAATCACATTGGATTGAGCAGGGAACTGTGAGATGCATATGCACGGGTACAACCTCACTTCCATCATGTAGTTCCAATGTCCACCCCCCCCCCCCCCAATTGCCAGCATCGCCCAAACAGTCACAATATACATTGTCACACAGTCTGCATGTAAACCAGAACAATGCGCAAGCATAAATGTCAACATGCATCTCCCCTTCACATTGCAGAGGGACAAAAAACACCTCCAGCAGGTCAGACCAGACAAACCATCAGTGATGCCGGAGACGACCACCACACCTCCGACACTGACGCCCTACAACAGCTCATGGACTTCTCAAGCAACCCACCTCCAGGAGCAGGGCTGCCAAGCCACATAGAGAAGACCCCAGTCCCTGCACGGACCACACAGCAGGAATAACCCACAACCGGGGTTGGCTCCCAACACTTCACCGAGGCACACATCGCATTCCAATACCAGGTGTCAGAATGCCAAAAGGAGGTGACCGAACAGGCGCGGGTGGGCTCAGAGCTCATCGAAGCCGAACTACATCACATACGTCCCATCATGGACCACCTACACCCCACAAGGAGACCCACACCGCGAGTGCTTGGTGCTGGCAACAATTTGGACAGTGCAATGGAAACAGAAAACACCTGCATAACAGTCAACTGCTGAGCAACATGGAGGGAGCCGGAGCAAGTACAGAGGTCACCCAACATACAAACGGAAGTGTCCGGGAGTAGCAGTGCACTGAGGTTGGGGCACTAGAGATGAATGCGCTCATGTGAAGAAAATGTCTAGGATTGTGTCCCTCGGGTTATTCCTGATGCAGTGGTGGGGGGGCGGGGGGGTGTCACACATGCATCATCTTCCTCCTCGCCGTCCCCGGTCTCCCGCACTGCCTGAGGTGACATTGCTGCGTGAGCTCTCCACATCACATCACCAAAACAGTAATGGATGATGATTCGTGGTGCACTGACTTGGTGACACCTGGAGTGCTGATCAAGTGATCAGGCAGATGATGGCATCCACGACAGGCCTGAGCAACTCCGTTAGTCAGCCAGTACCACTGTTTCGACTCTGGCCGATGGTGGATGGAGTTGGCCCTTGCGATGGTGGCGTGTGCCTCATGCGGTGATGCGACGTCCAGGCCGTTCAGTACTCGATTTGATGTGTGAGCCCTCGTGGTCCGCAGTTGAGGCCGGAGGCAGCGGACAGCGCAGGGCCACATGCACATGGCGTCGACCCCAAGACCACCGACAGAGGTCATCCAATATTCATTCAGACAGGGTCCCTGACGTGAGCTGCAAAGAGTTGGTGGCCCCGGATGCACAGTGGTCGGCACAGGCACACCGCCACGGGACGGTGACTTGCTGTGCAATGAGGTAGGGCCACGCGGACTGGGCGGGTCCTCATCGATGTCCGATGTGAATGTGGCGGAGGGTTTCCAGTGTTGCAGGGGACAGTGGAAGGTGTCCTCCAGGGCATGATGCAAAGGTCTGTTATCCAGAAGCAGCAAATGGAGGAGTGGAAAGCGACAGCCTCGTTGCCACCACCAATTCGCTGACAGCCACATGAGGATGAAAACTAACCCCTATTCCATAGACCCAAACTGCACCAATGTACGACCAGAGAGTGTCCATGAATGTCGGGGAACAGAGTTAGTGGCACCGGGGCTGGAAGGGGGTGCAGTCTGCGATGATGATGGTACACTGATATGAACTCCGTCATCGCTAAATCAAGACTCTGTGACCTACTGGACCGCAGTGTAGGCCGGAGGCAGCGGTCAGCAGTGGCCCACAGCCACGTGTCATTGGCTTGCGATCCACAGAGTTAGTGACACCAGGGAAGTTGTCGGTAGTATTCAATGGCCTCTGTAATGATGATCCTATTCCCTCTGGACTGCAACGAGTCATCCTCTTACGCCTCTCCTTGGGTGCAATGATATGTATTCTGCATCTGAATAATCGATGTTCAGTTCCAAATCTGTGACCTACTCATGTGCAGCGTAGGCAGTAGTCCGCGTGGGCCCACAGACACATGTGGTTGTAATGCTATGCACAGACTTGGTGGCACCACATCGAAGGGAGTATAGTGACATAAACTCTGCCTTAAATAATGTTCATTGCCATGGTGTATTCAAGACTCGATTCCAAATGTGTGCCCTACTTGTCCGTGGTGTAGGCCGAAGGCAGTAGTCAGAAGGGGATAACAGACGTGTTGTAAGAATGCCATGCACAGAGTTGGTGGCACCACATCGAAGGGAGTACACTGATCTAAAATCTGCAATGAACATATGTACTCTGCCATCGTGTAATCAAGACTCCGTTCCAAGTGTGTGACCTACTTGACCATAGTGTAGGCCGGATGCAGCAGTAGAGTACGTCAACGAGAAAGGAGTAAAGCGGGCCTTTGTCGTGAAGGTCTGAAGAGGCTGCCAAGGTCGTGGGCCTCGGGCTTGGAGCTTGTGCCGGCACGTGGTGGACCCTCCATGACACATGCCGGTGTCGGCAGGTGATCAGTGTGGCCTGGCTGCGCAGGGGCGGGCCTAACTGGTTCGGGGTCCAGTGGGCCGGGGTACGGCAGGTGCACTTGATCGCAGGCAACTCCGCTCACGAGGACGGCGTCAGCCTCGTGGCGGGGTGAGAGGCGCCGCCCTGGCAGAGAAGTTGGGCATTTTGGAAGAGGACCACGACCAGGGCTACATGCTTTTTATTCACACCCCTACGCTGGTCTGTCCACTACACTCCATACACCAGCTGTGTATGTCGCCATGGATATGGGTGTGTTATGCATACTGCGGTCTGTCCAGCACATCGCCGACACTCTTGGCATTGTGTACTTTCCCAATCATGGTTCTCCTGCCTCCTTCACACATGCTTGGTTCCCACTTCTCCACACATTCCGCTATTGTGTGGCTGAGGTGCCATGCCGTTGATAGCTCATGTTCACGGCTCGCCCAGGTTACCATTGTAAGTTGTTCTGTCGTGTCTGGTGGGTGGGCATGTTGTTTTGCATGTTGTATGTGATTTTTTTGACGTGTGAGTTGCCAGAGTTGTGAGTTGCATGGTTGTGGAGTTGAGGTGTGTGGGTGTTCATTTGGTACTTGACAACGGGCAGTGCATTCCCATTGGTGCCATCCTGGAAGCGCTGGTTGATGATGGACTGTCGGAGGATGAAGGGATCATGCACACTGGCTGGGTATTTGGCGACTACGTTGGTGGAGATTCCACGGTGTTTGGATGTTGCCTTCACATTGATGTGAGACGTGTGCTTTCTGTTGCGGTGATTGTGTGCTGTGTCACCAGGGGGCACAAGTAGGACATGTATGCTGTGGATTGCCCCCAAAACATGCATGCATCCAGCTATGACGTATGGTCCTTGCTTGGTCTCCAGCAGATCCTGCGCATTGTGGTGGACGTATAGGTACTTGGGTACCAGGTTGATGATGGCATCCAGGACAGGTGTGAGGGACTTGGATGTGGCTGGCTGTGAGACTCCTCCGACTCTGGCGGGTGTTGGTTGGGGGGTACCAGAGGCCAACAGGTGCAGCACAACCAGCAGCTTTGTGTGGGGTGGGATGTTGGTTGTCCGCTGTGTTGGTGCAGTCGGCCTGTTGGGCGATGATGGTCAAGATGCGTAGGTCCTGGGTGTGGTGGCGGTGGGTGTTGCCCTATTGGGGCTCCGGGCTGCATGTTCAGATGCTCGGGGCATCTGTTCTTCATGTTTGGCTTTGGGCTGTGCTCCCTTGGCTGCTGCCGATGGTCGTCTGACTTTACACCAGGTCAGACAGGTGTTAATTTCCTGCAGCTAACGTGCATTATCGCATGTTTCGGTGTGGGTTCAGGGGGGTGGTTCCGGGGGGGGTTGTGGTCCTGGGTGTGGTGGCGGTGGGTGGTGTTGCCCTATTGTGACTCCGGGCTGCATGTTCAAGTGCTCGGGGCATCTGTTCTTCATGTTTCGCTTTGGACTGTGCTCCCTTGGCTGCTGCCAGTTGTCGTCGGACTTTACACCAGGTCAGAGCAGGTGTTAATTTCCTGCTGCTAATGCGAATTATCGCATGTTTCGTGGTCTTTTCGCAGATGTGGCTGGTCGTTGAGAATGTTGAGGAGTGGTGTTGTCGCGGCTTTTTGCACGGGAACGCCTACTCTGCATCTCATTAGCGATAGTTACCGGGGCCATCTGTGGCGATGTTTTTAGCAGCTGCTATCGTGGATAAACTGGTGTTATGGGCTGTTGACACCAGCTTGTGAATGGGATGATAAATTTATCACAACTTTGGCTGCCTTAAAGTGCAGTTAACTCAGCGATAGCTCCTTGAGAGTATGGCCCCCAGTCTTTAAAGCCTCTGTGTGGGCAAAAAGCTATTTAAAACAACCGTTTCAAGAGGCACTGTAAATTCAGGTGACCATGGCTGTTTGTGCCTTTTAGGATCTACTGTGCTGCATTGGAATAACTAACAGAGAAGTGAGATTTGAAGCTCCATGAAACATGGCATGTAATGTGAAGACAATAACATGTGAACCTATTTATGTTACTTAACCTAGTATTGCATCTTTTCTTTTTTTTAGTTGTTGGTCGAGGAATGCTTCTGAAAAGTGGAGAAGTGCTGGACTGTTCTACAGTTACTTTTGACGGCCCCGTGATTACCCTTGATTTTCCCATTGTGACCACTTTTAGCAGGTATGTGCAGAACCCATGTTCTATAGCTTCCAGTACAGCAATAACCAAAGCTTTGAAACACAAATGCATTACTCAACATATGCTATGTCTTCCAATCTTGTGGAGACGGGAAAATAGTACCTAGATTAGAAGGGCTGGCCATATCCCACTAAACTACTACATTTGTTTTAGGGACACTGGGGGCCTGATTAACAAAGGGGCGGAGGCCCCACAGACGTGGGGGAGTGTCCTAATTCTGGGCGAAATCTCCGCAATGAGAATTCAATGCGCAGATTACGCCCTGAGTGCAGAGACTTCCCTCATGTCTCTGGGGCCTCTTCCCCGAGAGCGGAGGCCCTTTTTGAACCAGGCCCACAGTAATAAATGTGTGTGGTTTATTTGACTAAGTCAGAAAAAAGACTTCATTGTAATCACTTGTTTTGAAAATCAGACAGGGCTATAAAAACTATTAATATTGCTGAGACACTGGTCATAGTCGTCTCCTGCGCCCCCTTCCAAATATGTTTGTGTCGAAGAGAGAGTAAGAGCGTTGAACTGGGAGGAAGCAATTGGTAAACCCTCAAGGATGAAAAATTTACTAGCTATCGTAACAAAGTTTCAATTCAATTAAGGACCCGGAGGCAGCATTTGGCTGTTCTTTCTTCACTTCGTTGTAACCAGCAGCCATTGAACATTCTTTATTTAAACTGTATAAACTCCATTTCCCATGAGACATTGGGAAAGAAACAGTCCATCCAATCCAAAGCCGCCACGTCTCTCAAGACCCTCCTGCAGACGCTCTATCCCACTCCTCCTTCCTGTGAACACAGCACATTAGTGTGGACTTCTATCCTGTTTAGAGGAGTCTGTCCCTGAAAAGACATTACCCTTATATAATAAATTTTTTCAGAGGAAGCAGCATGAAATGCAGGTTTACAGTGAGATAATGGAACAAATCCTTTGGAACAAATGTAAGTAAACATAAGTAGGATTCGGAATGAAACAAGTAAAAAATGACCTGTAAACGTATACATTTGTCTGAATAAATCATCTTTACATAACTCCTTCAAAGGGTAGGTGCAAAAAAATGTAATTCTAAAAGGGGGAGCTAATCCTCTCCTCCCTGCCCTTAATAGAATTGAAACTTCCTGTTATGATAGCTAGGAAATGTTTCATTCTATGCCAGGACCAGAGGCGCAAATTAGGCTAATTTAAAGCTTTTCGACCACTAGAGATGCCAGGGACTGGTTTAAAATAACACCTCTTAAAAGTAGAATCTGAGGAATAGCCTGCTGCGTTTAAATTGCTTCTAAATGAACTGCCAAAGAAAAAGATTTGGATGCCATGGCCCCTCTGACTGAATGAGCTCTGACCGTGGAAGTGCCAATACCAGCTTCTTGCATGGCACATCAGACCCACCTGGCAAAAGTAGGAGAGGAAGCCGCTCTGTGAGGGTAACGAGTAATTGTTGATCCCCTTATGGACGAAAATCTACTGTCATAAACTCATAGGCTTTTATAGCCCACACAATGCAGAACTTTGGAACATCTGGAAAAGTCACGTATGAAACATCTTTTGAATTGCATTTTGTTCTCCTGGAAATATGAAAAGTCACTCCATCTGGAGTAAATACTCCGATATGTCCAGAGCTCGCACGTCTGAGACTCTGACATGACACCAAACACAGCAAGGTAGCTAATTTTGCTGACATCTGCTTTCTTGACAAGTATTTATTCAAAGTCCATGATTTAAATAGGCATAATACCTTATTACCGTTCCATAATGTAGAATACCTGGGTTCAGGAGGGAAGGATAATCTAATGCCTATAAGAAGTTTACAAACCAATGAATGTTCTCCTACAGGAATACCATTCAATGGTCTGCTGAAATAGTAGATTGAAAGGTATTAATAGACCTGTATGCCAAACTTTCTGAAGCTAAGGAGGTATGGAAATTCAAAATGTGGACACCGTACGACCCCACGGTATCCAATTATGGTTGATGACATCAACCCAACCATTGAGACCAGGTCGAGCGGTATCTTTTATTCGTGCTATCTGCCCAAGCCTTGGCAAACAAGGAGGCAGCCTCCTGTGAAATACCTGGGACTTTCCTACATTCCCGGTAATACTCCACACCCTGAGACAAAGGGAACCTTCTAGGACAAGGATGAGGATTCCCTTGGGGATCTCGGGGGAGATACAGAAATAGGGGGTAGAGAGATTGGAAAATTCCAAGAAAGTTCCATCAGAATTGGAAACCAAATTTGAGACCCCCAAATCAGGGTGATTACCACCAGATCCGCCTGCTGTCTCCGAATTTGGGTAGAAAGTCTTATGATCATGGTGAACAGTGGAAACCTATAACATTTCTCCTTGCTCCAATCCTGGATAAAAGCATGGGTTGCTACTGCATTTGGATCTGGACGCCAACTGCAGTATCCGTCCAACCGTGAGGCAAACAGATCCATAATAAACGGACCCCAACTGGACTGGATTCCCTGAAACACCTGTGGGTGTGGTTTCCATAGACTGGCATCCTGCCAGTGCCGGGAGTGCCAGTCCGCCAACGGTTTCTATTTCCCTGGAAGATGTTCTGCCGAGACTGAGATCTGATTGACTAGGCAGTAGGTCCAGAATGTTCGAGCCAATGCTGAGAGGGTCTTCAATCCTGTTCCTCCTAAGTGGTTGATGTAGCAAATAGCCGCTAAATTGTCCATTTTGAGAAGGACACAACATTGGACCTTGTCTTTGGTCCAGCACTTCACTGCAAAAGATTCTGCCATCAGTTCCAGACAGTTTGTGAAAGGATCTCTCTGCAGCGAGCTCCCCAACCCGAACTGCTAGCATCTGACTCTATCACGAGATCGGGATGGGAACCGAAACCGAAAATGGCACGGCTATTCCAGGCCTCCATCCGTGTGATCCACCATTGCAATTCTTCTTTTGCCTCTTCCGAGAGGGGGACAGATTGTAAGTGAGACCCCGTTGAAGGTGGAAAATCTTGAGGCGTTGCAACACCTGATAGTGGAGAGGGCCTGGGAAAATGGCCTGTATGGACGAAGACAAAAGGCCCACTATGTGGGCAAGTTGATGTAGGGAAGTCAATGGTTTGGCCAGAGTTTTCCTTAGTTAGTACTGTATTTTGGTAAGCTTCTGAGATGAAAGACTCAGGGTGGCTATGACTGAATCCACCACGAACCCCAAAAATTGCAAGGAATGGGTCGGAGTCAGAGAAGACTTCTTTTCATTGATCATGAAACCGAGAAATTCCAGGAGATTAATAGTCTTCTGTGGATGATTGGACAGGCGCTCTAGACATTGATCTATAATGAAGATATCGTCCAGGTAGACAATTAGTCTGATACCTCAGGACCCAAAGTGTTCTACCACGGGCTTCAAAACCTTGGTGAAGCACCATGGAGTGGAAGATAGACCGAAAGGAATGAAGGGGAATTCGAAGATTTGTGACCTCCATTAAAACTGCAGGAATCGTATGTGAGGTGGGAAAATGGGAATTGTGAGATAGGCATCCTTCAAATCCAGATGCATCATCCAGTCGTGTGCCTGCAGCAAATCCCTGAGAAGATGGATACCTTCCATCTTGAAATTACGGTAAACCAGCCACTCATTGAATTCTGTTACGCTGATCACGGGATGTTGAACCCCATCCTTCTTCTCCACCAGAAAGATTGCTGAGAAGACCATGAGGAACTAAGAACCTAGGCAAGATTGCACCCTTTTTTAAGAGTTGACCAATCTACGAACCTACCTGGTCTATTTGGCTGGTGGAAAAACGGTAGGGGTTTTGGTCTGTGTGGTTGATATGGGGAATCTTAGAATTTGATATGGAAACCACTTACTGTCTAAAGAACCCAAGAGTCTGATGTAAGAGCCCCCCAGTTGTGAAAGAACTCTACGAATCTGCCCCCAAGTCTGATCCCCTTAGAAGATTGTACACTTACCTTGAGGATTGTGATAAGAACCATTGCTTATTTCAAAAAAAGGAGAAGGAGCAGAAGAGGGACAAAACACTAGGACGCCCTCCACTAAATAATGTCAATATACAAAGGCCTGGTTGCAGATTGCACATAAAATGTATTTATTATTATTAGCTTGTTTAAATTGTAAGGGAAAGTCACACCATTTCTTTTCTTGGTGGGACAGGGTTTGCTATCTAGTCATATACCCCACATATGTGTCATCTTTAGTATATAAAACCAATCATAGCAGGCCGGAAACCCACAGAACTTTGACAACTAAGCTGGTCTATAAAAGTAAGTTGAATCAAGAAAGCGCCTCAGGTAAGCTACACCAGGGGAGCTGCTGGTAGGTACTCACCAGTTAGCTCACTGTGTTATTATCTGCACTTTCTGATACAAAAGGAAACTTAACCAAACTCCCAGTTATGTGTCGTTTAAACAAAAAGGTGTATCAAAATTAAGTAATATCAAACCAAAAACTAACCACTAAAGATCCCCGTTATACAAAGGAGGCTCAAAGTACTCTCCTATAAGGCTAAAATTGAGCTGCGGAAGCACATTACTCCTGGCTTTAATTTTTAGTGTCTGTACTCGTTTAAAACCACCATATCATGTTTAGACCATTTTAACTTGAACGACCAAAGAATTGTTGACCCTAGAAGCTCCTCTCAACTCTCTTCGGGGGTAACTTCTGGTTGGGTAAAAGTTGCTGAACCTGCTGGAGTCCTACCACTGTCCTTGTCAGATGTCACCACCCCTAGTGAAGGCTTGATGAAAGGATCTGCCAGTCCAGCGCCCCCGACCACAACCGGCGCTGGTAAAAACACAGGAGTTAAAAATCCTTTTTATAGAGGATTGAGCTTTATCAAGGCAGTTAAATGTGTTGATGAACTTTCCCAGTTTGCGGATGATGGGATCTCCAAAGAGGCTCCCTGCAGCGGCTGCCGGTATGGTTCAGAGGTAGGGGGCAAGGGCGGGAGGGGGGGGGGGAGGATGATTGGGGAAGAGGGTATAAAGAAATTTAATAAAAACTTACCTTTTCGCAGTTTCCTCACCGCGCCTCTTCTCCGTAGTCCTTTCTCGCTCAGCCATTGAAGCACACCCAGGCTCCAAGTCAGCTAATCACAACGCTGTCTTTGCAGCATTGTGATTGGTCTGAGCACCATGCTCCGGCGCTCAGACGCTGACTGGAGGCCTGGGCATGTTCTCCACATAGGCTGCGATGCAGCCTGCATGGAGAACATGCGAAGTGCACAAGACTGTTTTGGACTGCCTGAGAGGGCTGGCCAAGCAGTTGTTACGTGCTTAGAAGGGTCCTGCCTATCTCTCCTCCCCTGCCCCCTCACGTAAAGCTGCGTAAGTAGGAAAAAATAAAATGATGATAACGCAAGTTATTATCATTTTATTTTGCGTTTATGTGCAAAAAAGCAGTGTGGTGACGCTCCTCCGCCTTAGGGGGGGAGCCGCCACTGCTCCCCCTGTACATATGGGACCCACCTCAGATGTTGCCTACTCACCCATTTTTGGGTCAATTTTAATTTAAAGGAATCTGCGCGTCTCTGTAGCCATTGTGCAGTTGGCATTCCCTAGGAATATCATAGCTCTCTGCACCCAACTAGACAATGCTTCTGGGAAAAGTAGGGTACAAATGCATTGGCATCTTCAGCTATGTCCAGGATCTTGGAGAGGGGCCCTGCAACATCCAATAACGTATCCGGGCTTGAGCGCCAGGAATGGTCTCTCCCTTTGTTAGGGTCCCTCACAAATTTCGCTAGAAAGGTAGCCATCTTGGCATCAATTTAAACCCGAAAGTGGCTTTGTACCTCCTTATCAAGTGGTTTCCGTAGTCAGGTCACTACATAAGAAGCCACCTTTGGTGCTGGCGACCATTCCACAGAACGCGGGTGCAGCACATCATCAGGGTCCAGCATATCTGCAATGCGGGCCTGGGGAGGCGTATCCGGTGTAGCCTGACCCCAAGATTGCCTGAAGGGAGCCAGGGCCTGTTCCGTTCGCCCATCCCCATCCGAGATGTTAGGGGAATCATCCCAGTCTAAGGGGTCGGGGAAGTGGGAGAAAAAGAGGAACCTCCCAAGGTACCGGGAGTTGGAATTACCTGTGGGTGTGGGCGTGGGGTTGGGATTCAATAAATGCCTTCTTGAGGCAGGCTAAGGTGTCAAGATCAACCCCAGTGTCGTCTGTGTGTTTGCACTTAGTGTCTCCAACTAGCTGCCTTTGATCCAGTCCACCATCCCACCCTCATGTACCATGGGATCTCGAATGGCATTCACTGATCATGTACATCACTTGTTCTTCTCCTACCTTTCCAAACGACACTAGTTTGTTCACATGGTCACCTCTAGGTCTCAAAAGATCCCGATCACCTTTGGAGTCCCCCAGAGTTCCATACTTCCCCAGGTCATTTTCAACCTCTATATGGAGCCGCTTGATGCTGTACTCACAGATAAGAGCATCAAGTTTCATCAATACGCCAATGAAGCACAACTCTTCTTGAAAGTCTCCCCTGCTTTTCACATTCAACACCTCAGACACTGTCTGTTCATCATCAAGACCGGAATGATCAGTGCCTACCTGAAGCTCAACCCAGATAGGACAAAATTCATGGTAATTGCCAACAACAAAAAACAAGCACCATCCTCAATTACATGAATTTTGATGATTTTGAACCTCAACTTTGACCAAATACCAAGTAAGTTTGATTCACCCTGGACACCAGCCTTATCCCTCAAGGAACACATTGCTAGTAAAGCAAAGGCATCCTAGTTCCCGCTCTCTTTTCTAAAGAAAGTGAAACTGTTTCTTCCAGAAAACTGCTGTTCAAGCCCTCGTAAGCATGTATTTGGGTGGTGGTAACGCCCTGCTCCATTTTCTTCCATACTCCACAATGGCACCCCTTAAAGGATCTAACCTGAGTGAAGGCTCTGCTGCCTAAGGCCAGAGATTGTGAGATCTGTGAAATTGCTCATTTTCCCATTCTCCTCCTCCTTCCAAAATGATTCTGAGATATTTGAGAGATAATCTACTTCTAAGGGACATAATGAGAGAATGAGAATAAACAATCACAGGATTTGAGTCCACTCTGGGGCACGAACCTGGGGATATATTTAGGAGAGCTTGCAACATGCAAGTCAGATTCATGAAGCCATGAAAAATTACTCTGCGTGGCTTTGAATGGCTCCAAAAATCTGGAGTAAGGCAACGCAGCACAAATCATTGCGTTGCTTTACTCTGCGCAAGGGAGGCCTTCCATGGGCGTTGCGGTGGGTGTTCCAATGCAACTCCCATGGTTTTTTGTGCATTCCCAGGTTTACAAGGACGTGTAAACCTGGAAATGCACCAAAATGAAACACCTCCTATCTTTATTTCTCCTTGTTTTTTCCTCTTTCTATATGTGCTGCATTCTGCAGCACGCATAGATGGAGGAAAACGCCTTCAGGATTGTTTTTTTGCAGGAAGGTCCCCCTTTCTGCACAAAACCGCCCTTGCACCATGGTGCAAGGGTGCCTGCATTGGCGCTAGGCAGCCAAAATGGCACCAGTGCAGGGGAATGGACAGGAATGCGCTGTATGGGATAAATATGGCACATTCCTGCCCTTTCCCTGTCATGCAGGGCAGCGCATCAAGGTGACTTGCTGGGCTGCCCTGCGCTACAATATTCATAAATATGCCCCTGGTTCCCCAATTCCAAAGTCAGAAGCTCTGGCCATTAGACCACATCTCCTCCACTCTCTATTCTTTCTGCCTTCTCATGTGAAATATGTATGGCTGCCCGTAAAGTGATAAGTGCAGCAGAATGCCCATCCCTGAAGGAACAGCTGATTCTGAACTTGTAAAGATCGCTGCACAAGGGATGACAAAAGCTGATGACAGGAATCTGAGGGCATTCTGGGACCCAGGTCTGCTTTTGATGACCCATGGATTCATTTAGGGTTTGGTAGAGCAGAAGCTGTGCTATAAGTAAACAGGACTCCTGCTGTACCACATTTGTGGTCTGCCTCATTCATAAGGGGGGGGGGGGGCAAAGAGTCGGGTTTCCAGCTTCAGAGCTGTCTCTGCCCCTGGAAACCTTTAACTGAAGAATGGTTCCCAACAGGGCACTGCAAAAGGAACGCCCAATCTCGCATGGTCCTTCCGATATAAATATTTCTTTTTTGGGACCTCCAGGAAATGCCTAGAAGTCTTGAATAGGGAATAATTAAAATGACCCCAAACGCTGTAAGAGAACTCCCAGTGTTTTAAAGCCATTTATTTTTGGTTTTCCTGAAATAAACCTCTGCTTCTGTGTTTTTCTTCTGGAAAAAAAGGATCTGCCAAGTTAAGCAAGGCCTAAACAACAAGGGGCCAGCTCCACAAACGTCCCTGCCCTCTATGCAACTTCTGCACTGGATCTTATTATATGGCACATGGTCCTCTGCTAGGGGAGCAGGGGCAATGCTTGCCACTCACCCGCTCATGTCTAAATGGCATCTCTCCCACTATAGTAAATGCACCAGTGTTTCAGACACCGAGCAGTAGAACTGTAGTGTGCATGTCAGCAGCCAGTGCATAGGACCCTTGAGCTCTGGGCTCCTCGCCACTATACGAGCTGTTATCATTGCTAGCTAGGCACCAGTTGGTGTATTGACACCCCCAACACCAAGGCTGGTTCTAGGATTATTGGGGCCCCGGAGAGAAGGGGAATTTGCATAGACTTGACCCATTCAGGGCTGTCTGCATCTCAAAAGATGCCCCCTGCTCCTGAAGCTGCCGCCCCTCCCTCTCAGCCACCTACAAGCACCTCTTAACAGCTCATAAAGGGATGAAGGTGTGAGGGTTGCTCATCTCCAGAGAGGGTTCAGACTGCCAGGGAGCTAAACAGCCAGGCAATAGTTCTCCTGCTGTGCCTCTGTGTGGGTAGAGGAAAGAAGGACTAATTGTAACAAAACCGAGGACCATGCCTTCTTGCAACTGGGACTGCCCCCCCCCCCCCCACCCCCGTGTGTGCATCTAGGGAAGAGGTGTGGCGCAGCGGCCAGGGCGACTAACGCTGGGGATCACGGTTCGATCCCCGGCACCAGCGGCAGGTCAGCCAAGCACCATGTGACTCTGGGCAATAGCTCGCTTAATCTTCCCGAGGGCCCCCAGCGCCGGGATGCCTACGGGTAGCTGTGCGCTTTACATTTTACACCATAGCAGTGAGGCCAGGGGAGGGGCCCCCTAAGGTGGTGCACTTGCAAGGTAGCATCTTTCATTCGTGCAAGGCCCCAAGGTGGAAGACGGACTGCGGGGCCCTGGGCTACACTGCCCAAGCCCAGCGCCGTCCTGCCAACACCAGAGATCTGGTTCTGTCAAATGAACGCTGAATATTGTGTGCCTCCCAGCCATTAGTGTTGTGGGTTAGCCCTGGCACATGAACCCATGTCTTACCTAACTTGTTTTTCTATTGCACAGATACGAGTTTCGCAGCACCATCGCCCGAGCACTCTCGGTGCCTCTATGGAAAGTGAACATTTTACCAGAAGGATCAATGGAGGTCGTGCTGCAAAAATGCCAGAAGATGAGCTTCTTTGTGATAGGTAACTTACTACTCATTGTTACCTGCCATTTTGGGATGCATTCTGTCACTGTGTTCTTGCTCCTTCACAACTAGATGAGAAGCGCTTGTATTGTAAGGAGGGACGTGTGTGGGTTATAAGTCATAAACGATGATGTCACCCTAAATGATTTACTGTTGACCCCAGCTGGAGCACTAACTGCTCAAACGCCCCGCCCACCTTTGTGATGCATCCCAACCCCAAACTAGTTTCATAGAAGGGCTTCTCCTAATTTTAGCTTTCTTTGCTATCCTCTCTACCCAGATGGATTGTTTTTCAGTCACATTTTTGGTTTTTGATTGGCTTTTATAAATACTTGCCTTTGTTTTCCGAGAATGCAGAAATTCAGTAAAAACGCAATCTTGAGGCAATGTATTTGATGTGGCTGCTTCTTCTCGGTGGCCTACGCAAGGTCTATGTTTAATATTCACATATGATGGTTTACTGTCCAGTCTGCCATGCAGTGCAGCCAAGGTCACTGAAGATTAGACTTCTGTCACAGTCATAGGTGGGAACATTACCGGAAAAGGCCACCCACTTTGATGGTTGTTGCATCTAGGTCAGAAGGATTGGGTGAGGAAGATTTTGAGCAAGAATGCCAATCAGTACCAATGCGAGGGCAACTTAACTCATTAAGAGGGGGACTCAACTGCTAGTTCAGGAAACACTGGGTGTCTGTGAACTTAGAGGTTGGAGGGCATCCATTCATTTGGCTTGGGATTCTGAGATACTGACCTTCTCAAACAGCATATAAGGTGTAAATTACCCCCTGTCCTAGATTATAAGGATGTCACAAGTCGCCAAGGAGTTACATACATATAGAGGAAGGAGACTGAAGTGAGTTCCTTTATAAGGTTATAAAAATATGGGGTACTTTATTACATAAAATACATGGTCACACCATCACCTTTCCCACAAACCATTTAAACCCTTGGCATGTAGCTCTTTCAGAAAGAGTGAGCATGTTTGCAAACACGAAGAATAAAAATAGAGCATCTTGTGCAAAATTAAACAAATCAATGCACCTTTTAGATATTTGTTGCAAAAAGATATTCGAAATATGTCAAAAGTCAGTTAAAAAAAAAAAACCTGCCAGATCTCAGATTGTGTACAAACGTAGAAAGGCTCTAACTTCTCTATAATTATCTAAGGAATGCACAAATAATCATGTTCCTTCTGCTAGTCACAGTAAGCTAGAAAAATAGAGCAGAAGAAAGAAAAGCAACATTTAATTTCCATTGCTTTAAACAGCTGCTCCGTGACCTGACTTGCCATTCACCTTGGCTACTGGCTCTAGCAGCAGGCATTGTGATGTCAGAACTCACCTGTAATATCTTCTAATAGTCGAATTCTGACATCTTTTCTTTATAATCCATGTGCCAAATCCATTTCATGAATCCAATGTCTTTCAGCGTCTCTGCTCAATTCCGTCATGACCAGGTAGCTCAAAACAGTTCACAACTTTTACTGATTTTTGAAAATAATACATTTCTGAAAGAGATGAAAGGGCTTCTGCTTTCCAGTCAGTGGCGGCCGGAAATTTCTGCTTACCTAAGGTCAGTCAATAAGGGAAGACAGCAGTTCCAACCTCATCAGAGTGGGATGGGGTCAGTGAGACTGCTGACCCCACCCCACTCTGTGATGAAGTGTCACTGATTGAAACTTGGCCCTGGGCACTTCAGGGCTTCAAACTGAAGCACCCAGGTCTGAGGCAAAGAGTAACGCTACGCCTTGTCACCAAGTGGGAGGGCCTTATGAACCTTTTTGCTGAGCTGAGAAGGTCATGACCACAGGATCTGTGGCATCCTCAGCCCAGCAAAGTTCAGCTCAGGCAGCCAGGAGCCTGCGCATTTAGCCCATGTCTAGCTCCTGGCTGCCTGACCTGAAAATAAAGAGTCTGTCAGGCTGACCTTTGCTCAACCTGACAGACACGAGTAGTGGCTGTTACCAGACGGGAGTGGTGAGCCGGGGGAGGGGTGGCAAATGGGGCGAAAAGAAACCACTTACCTGGGTCGGCTGCCGTCTCTCCTCGGTCTTCCTCCTCCTTCCTACAGTTTCGGTCGGCAGCAGGAAGTACCCATTCTCCCCTGAGCCAATCACAACGCTGCAATGCACTGTTGTGATTGGTCTGAGAGCCATGGCTCGGCGCTCAGATGAGGAATGGGAGACTTTCAATGTTCCTCAGCAGACTATTTAATGCAGCCTGGTGGGGAAGATGCAAAGTGCGCATGACTGTTTGGCCGGCCCGAGAGGGATGGTAAAGCAGTCATGCCCAATTGAGGACTGAAAACCACTCCTCTCCCTGTTTTTCCTAACCCCACTCTGAGATGAAGTGTCACTGATTGACACTTGGCCCTGGGCAGTTCAGGGCTCAAAACTGAAGCACCCAGGTCTGAGGCAATGAGTGACACTACGCCTCGTCACCAAGTGGGAGGGCCTCAGGAACCTTTGCTGAGCTGAGAAGGTCATGCCCACAGGATGTGTGGCATCCTCAGCCCAGCAAAGTTCAGCTCAGACAGCCGGGAGCCTGCGCATTTAGCCCATGTCTAACTCCTGGCTGCCTGACCTGAAAATGAAGAGTGTCTGACCTGTTGTTATTGGTCTGAGCACCGTGGCTTGGCACTCAGATGGGGAATGGGAGACTTTCAATGTTCCTCACCAGGCTATGTAATGAACCCTGGTTGGGAAGATGCAAAGTGTGCATGACTATTTGCGCGGCCCGAGAGGGCCGGTCAAGCACTCATGCCCACTTGAGGAGTGAAAAACTCTCCTCTCTGCTTCTCCTAGCCCCGCCGTGAGAGCCACTGAATTCAATAGGAAAAACACAACGATAATAACGATACATTATTATCATTTTATTTTTCCTTTTGATCAGTGGGGCGACGCTCCGCCGCCTTAGCAGAGGAAGCCGCCACTGACAGACACTCTTCTTTAGGGGCAAACGGTGAGGGGGCGTGGCCTCTCAGCCCCTGTGGACCGACCACCGCTGTTCCCAGTACTGGACACCATAACAGACCCTGAATTGAACACTTTCATATGCATAACGAAAAACAGAAGAATGAGGGAAAGCACATGGAAAAGTATAGAAACAGACACAAAAAAGCCTGTGGTCTCGCTCTGCCAGTGCTTTGCAGTCACTGCTATTAGCTTTGCCAATGCTTTTAAAACTGTACAGACATTGACGAAGCCAATATCGGCCACCAACTATTTTGCAAGTATATATCCTTTCCTTTCAAGATGGCCACCATACTGTTTGTCATTGACATTCTGCCCAAGTATTTTTTTAAATAGTTTTTATTCTACTCAGTGACCCTAGAGGTTATGTTACCTTTACAATGATTCATGATTCATTTACATAGACTTACATTTGGCTCACATTTTAACGATGCTTTTTATTTACATAGACTTACATTCACATTGCATTTTTACAATGCACTGTAAATGTATGTTAATTTTTCGTTGCATGCTTCCACTGTCAGTACTTTTTCAAATTATGTACCAAATGTATTTAAAAAATCATGCAACTGAGCAAGCCACCTTGCTGAGCTAAGTAAAAAAAGGGCAGTAATGCACCATATTTACCATTATAAGACACATTCCTGTCCTTTCCTATCACAGGCACACTTTTGCTGCCTAACGCAAATGCAGGCACCGTTGTGTCATGTTGCAAGGGTGCTTGCGTTGGAGGCAGGATTGTTTTTGTGCAGGAAGGGAAACTTTCCTGTACAACAACAATACTTAAAGGGATTTTCCTCTGTCTAATTGTGCTGCAGAATGCAGCACACTTAGAAAGACAAAACAGCAAGGAGAAATGTAGATATTTCTGCTCATTAGGAGTCTGGTGGGGAAGCATACAGTTCTGACGCATTCCCAGATCTAGCAATGTTGGTAAAGCTGGGAATGTGTCAGAGTCCATGGGTGGATGCGTGGGAACACTCACGCTTCACCCATGGCACACATCCCTGCTGCAAAGTTACGCAAGACAGCGATTTTTGCTTCCTTGCATTACTCTAGATTTATCAAGTCATGCAGGGCCATGAAAAGGGGCCTTGCATGGCTTGATAACCTAAATTAGATTTTGCGTCGCCTTTGAAACCCCTTGTATGGCACATGGGTCACTCAAAAGCTTAGAAATATGTCCCTATGACAAAATCTGTACCCCGGCACTCTCAAAGTCCACATATAATACATAGGCAATATGCCAATCAGAAGTTCTATTCAGATTTATTGACCACTCACAGGAAATAGCAGTCTAGAAAGTAATTCAAAATTATTTAATTTAGTGTTTCATAAAAATGTCTCACTCTGTGCATAGTAAACATTCAATTTCTTGAAATAAAACATGTATCTGTTTTGTCACATTTGATCGGTTTTATCCCAAAATAGTACATGAAGGTCCAGTGGTTGTAACCTTCCTCCACGGAGTAGAAGTATTTTCTAAGAGTTTGATTGTTAAACATATATACTATGCTACTACACAAGTTAAACTAGTATACTAGGTCTACTACCGAGTCATACTACTTCTAACATATATTATGTGAGTGACTGTGTGTATTTCCGTTTGTGAGTGGGTGTCTGACTGGTTGTAGGGGTGAGTGAGTGGGTGTGTCAGTGGCTATATGGGTGTAGAAGTGGGTGTGTGAGTAACTGTGTGGCTGAGTGATTGGCTGTGTGAGTGGCTGTATTGGTGAGTGAGTGGATGTGTGAGTGGCTGTATGGGTGGGTGAGTGGCTGTATGGGTGAGTGAGTGGGTGTCTGAATTGCCGTATGAGGGAGTGACTGGGTGTATAAGTAGCTGTATGGGTAAGTGAGTGGCTATTTGAGTGGGTGTTTGGTTAAGTGAGTTGGTGTGTGAGTGACTGTATTGGAGAGTGAATATCTGTGTGAATGAATGTATGGGTGAGTGAGTGGATGTGGGAGTCCTTGTAAGGATGTATGAATGGTATGTAAGTGGTTGTGTGTGAGTGCTTGTATGGGTGAGTGAGTGGCTGTGTTGAGCGGCTGTATGGATGAGTGAGTGGGTGTGTGAGTGGCTGTATGGGTGAGTGACTGGCTGTATGAGTAGCTGTGTGGGTGAGTGAGTGGTTGTGTGAGTGGCTGTATGAGTGGCTGTATAAGTGAGTATGGGAGTAGCTCTATGGATGTGAGTGCTTGTATGGGTCTGTGAATGGGTATGAGTGGTTGTGTGAGTGGATGTATGAGAGGTTGTATAGGGGTGAGTAGATGTGTGTGGTTCAACCACTCACTCACACCCACTCACACACCTACAGAACCCCTTACATATTCATTCACACATCCACAGAACCACTCACACACCCACTCACTCACCCTTAAAGCCACTCACAGACATTCACTCTCCAATACTGCTACCCACACCCACCCACTCACTTACATATATACACACACTCAGACAGCTACTCGCTCACCAATACAGCCACTCGCACACCTATGCCCTCACCGATACAGCCACTCACAGAGCCACTCAGTCACCCATATAGCCACTCCCAACCCCACTCATACATCTATGCATCCACTCATACAACCAATAACTCATACATACAGCCACTCCTGACAGCTTCATTACCTGGTATCAGGATGGTCAAGTCTTCCACTGTTGTCCCCAATACAGTCACTCACACAGTCACTCACTCATATAGCTACTCCTGACAGCTTCATTACCTGGTATCAGGATGGTCAAGTCTTCCACTGTTGTCCCCAAATGCTGCAGCTGCATGCTTAAACTGAGTGGCACCATTAGGGTTGTTTTGTATTTTTTGAGGTTGCAGATATAATATTGGCAGTCAGGGGACCTGCTCACAAATCTATCTATGCAAACAGGGATAGTGCACCTTATTACATAGAATGCACTGCCCTGAGGGCAGCCGCCTACTTGTGCAGCCCTGAGGGCAGCAGGTTCATTTGAAAACCGGAGCGGCTGCTTTGAAGCTGCTCCCATGTTTCATGGTGCAGGCGGCAGCCCACCTGAACTTTGAAGAGGGATTAGAGATCCCCTTGCAAGCGGGTGCAGTGAGTGACTGCACCCATCTGCGAGGGGATGTCTGGGGGTCCATGGAACCCCTTATCCCCCTCCACAGAGCTGCCATCAGGGGGTGCACTTCCATTGCACCATCTTTTAGGTGATGCCCAATCACTTCACCACCTTACAGCTTCTTTGCCTCTGCACCTGCATCTGTAATATGGCACAGGCACAGAGGCAAAAGGATTCCTTCATTTGCATGGGGCTACATCCCCATGGAAATGAAGGAATGTCCTCTGACGATAGCGATGGAGCTTTATTTGCACCAGCGCTATCAGTATTACAGAAGGGGACACTCAAGTGTCTGTGGCCTTTACGTAATAGGGCCCCTGGTAGTCATGTCTGCTTTCATATGTAAATCCTATCATGTTTCCCTCTTAAGATCAGAAGTAGTGGCACATTTTCCGAAAAAATTATTTTACACGTTTCCACCTATTCAGTTTTTTTTTCCTCAGTGGGATTTGAATCTTGCATTGGTCTTCTTGATGACAGCCCAAATGTACCCAATGCACAGTTGCCCAGATTAAATTGTTATTGTGAAAACAATTCTGCTTGTGGGAATTACTTTTGTTTGTGAGGCTGGACAAGTACAGGTCCTCTCATTTAGTAAACTGTTCAGTGTTCCACCTGGATAAAATGCTTCTCTGCACCTTGACAATTGTTCCTGCCCAAGTTGGTTTCTGCATTTCAGTTAGACAATCCCATTACTCTTCCATCCTTTTTAACTCCTCCACATTTACTCATAGTAGAGGAATGGTTGCATAGGCTTGATCTCAGACATGTGGTGTTCTACTACACTGACCGCAGGAGACGGGCCGTGCCAACCAGCTCTTTGTGTGCATTGCTTTAGTAAAAAAGCATACAAGATTGATTAAACCAGCATTTTGTGTAGGGTCATCTTGTGTACCAAAATCTGTTATGCCCTGTGTTAGACCTGTTCGGGGGGGCCACAGGGCAGACATGGGCTACTGGTCTCCAGCCGTAGTGGTTGACGTCATCATTATTCACTTATGTCCTGGGGTCTGTCCTACTATTGCTCAGCAAACGTGGCTCAGTACAAACCTTTTAGCACTTGACTTTCAGGGTAATGAGGGTGAACATTCAAAGGCCTCTCGGAGTTAGTGTGATCGTTTACAAACTCAGAACTAAACAATCAAGCAACCGACAAAGGGCCAGATTTGCAAATCTTTTGCACTGGGTTTGCTTTACAAAAGTAACTCAAACCTGTGCAAAATGATATTATTGGATTTACTTTCCAGTACAAAACTTGTTTTGTGCTGGAACGTTGCCTGAAAATAACGCAAAGCAGCACTTACTGGTTCTGGGGAATCACTGCTGGGTAAATGTTTTCCAAACCAGTCTGCAGATTGGAGAGTAGTGTTCATACGGTGAAGTATCTATCCACCAAAACCTGCTGCTAGCTTTTTCTCATTTCAAAGTTTTCTAATTTGACTTGCGATTGCCGCTGTGCCTACTGAAAACAGGCTTGCATAGTTGACATTGGCACTGGAGGGCACCAAAACTCAATGGGAAGTGTCCCTGGCTTCCAAATTTCCTCCTCAAACAAGAGTATTACAGACTATTCGGATGATTGGCTTCATGTTTTTTTTTTTTTTTTAACTTTTATTATTTTACCCCTTTTTCTCAGTATACACATTGTATTACATATTTTACATTTGTACATTTTCCAGCCAATTTTGAGAAAACATCCATAATTTCACTTTATCTGATTTGAAATTTAAACAATATCGACTAACAAAGAACACAGATTAAAGAACAGGTAGCAAATAGACCTATATTGCATATTATGTTGCAGTATCCTGTAATGCCATAGTCTCTTTCCACTTCGCTATTGGTTCCCAAATTTTTAACCCTAGCCTTCTACCCCTTTTCCCCTTGCGTGCATATATTGCTTTCTCAAGATTATAGCTAGCTAATAAATTTGCCAACCATCTTTGCATTCCCGGGGGGATCTTTTCTAACCATGCTCTTGCTATCGTCCACCTCAGAACTGCAGTAGCCATAAACATAAACTCCTTATATTCAGGTCCATCCTGGTTATCTCTCCCAAACAAAATCCTCAAAGGTGTCCATTTTATTCGTATGTCAAGTGTATTAGCAAGAAAATCTTCCACATTTTTAATCAAACTATACAGCTGGGGGCAGGTAGCAAACATATGAATTATATCTGCGTCCCCTGCATTACATCGGGGGCAGGTGGTACCAGTGGAGCCTCCCCATTTAGCTATTCTAGCGGGGTGTGATACAATGAGAATAAAGTCTTGTAGTGCTGCGATTGTAGGGGTCCCGAACACAAAATATAACAACCCATATTCAAGGATTCTTGAAAACTTCCAGGCTCCCCCCCCCCAATTTTCCAACCCACTTATTACTAACTTTCTCCATATCATCCATCTTCCCTTTTACTAAGAATGCACAAAAAGATCTAATTGTACAGTCCCTTCCTATTTTTATTTTCTCCAATACTTCATTACTATTAAACCCCGCAATGCCACCCTGCTTACGACAAAGAAAACTCCTTAACTGTAAATATTTAAAAAAGTCCTTTCTCTCAATACCATACTTAAAAGTGAGGTCTACAAACTGTACGATCCCTTCCTCGTCCATTAAGTCTCCAATCTGTACTATCCTTTTTGAGACCATCTTGCCATTATTGGATCAGCAAATACTTCTGTAGGAAAGGATTTATTCTTATACAGCCTTGTATATCTATTGTATCTTCCGAGTCCCATTTTTTTTTAAAAGGCATTCCATATCCTATATGCTGCCACTACAGTCTTAAATCTGGTCCTTTTATGGTATCCAAACTCAACCCTGTTTAAGAAATTATTTTCTGCCTCTGCCCCCAGTACTATAGAATAGACTTCCGTAGACATGATCGTAACCCCTGTATCGAGCCCCCCGCCCCCAATTAACCCCTGCATATACTGTAGTGCTGCAGCCATTTGATATAACCTAAAATCAGGGGCCCCCCATCCCCCTCTTTCTCTTGGGAGAGTCATATACCTATAGGCCCGCCTGGTTTTCCCATGCGCCCAGATGAACCTATTTAGTACTCTCTCTATCATATTAAACCATTTGGCTTCAAAGACCAGAGGGACAGAGCGAAAGAAATATAAAAATTTGGGCAAGATCAACATTTTGATTACGTTAATACATCCCAGTAGAGAAAGATGTAAGTTATTCATCCTCTCCAGATCTCTCTTCACCTTATCAATCAAGGGGGTCAAATTCATTTCTACAATTTTATCCAAATCAGCCACTAATGATACCCCTAAATACACTGCCGAGTTAACCACCCTATCATCATTACATATAGCGTAGGTGTTTTTTATAATCTGCGTTTTTAATCTATTTAAACTATAGCCCGATATCCGTCCAAACACATGGGCCTCTACCTCGACCTCCTTTATAGCTAAAGTGGGGTTCGGCGTTAAAATAGCTATATCATCTGCATAGGCTAAAGTCTTTACCATGCAGCCATTTACCCTCATCGGTGGTATCCCCTGATTAGCTTCCAGTCGCCGCAGTAGTGGTTCGAGAACGCAAAAAGGAGGGGAGAGGAGGGACACCCCTGCCTAGTCCCCCTGGCGATTTTAACTGTATCTGACAGCCCTCCGTTTACTCTAATTCTCGCTATTGGGTTACTATAGAGTATCCGTATGGCTTTAACAAAAGGTTCCCCCATCCCGCACCACCTCATAACCTGCCAAAGGTAATCCCAGGAGACCCTGTCAAATGCCTTCTCAGCATCTAGAAAAAGTGCTGCGACAGGATCCCCTAGGATTCCTGCGGAGTCGAGCATTGTAACAACAGTCCTAACGTGCTGCGTTGTCCCTTTTCCAGGAATAAATCCGTGCTGTATGGGGGTTACCAACTGCTCAATGATCCCAGCCAGCCTCTTTGCTAGGATTTTAGAATATATTTTAATATCCGAATTCATTAGTGTGATTGGTCTATATGATCCTGGTGCTTCTGGTGGCTTCCCTTTTTTCAAAATTACAATTATGTCAGCCCCTCCCCATGATTCCGGACTGGATTCCCCTCGTTGAGCTTGTTGCATTATTAAAAACATATCTGCCACAAGCACTTTTTTAAATATTCGGTAAAATTCAAGCGGGATTTGGTCTGGTCCTGCTGCTTTACCAGCTGGTAAGCTACCAAGGGCCTCGTTGAATTTTTCCAACTGTAGGGGCCCATCTAATAGCTCCCTATCTTCTTCGGACATTATCGGCAGAGAAATATCTCTCAGGTATTCTTCAACCTCTCGTAGTCTTGTTGGACCCTCTGGGGTATACAGATCTGCATAAAACTTTCTAAACACTTCCCTTACTAGATCAGAGTCCATAACCATATTTCCATATGCATCCCTGATTTCTTTTATTCCCGCTGCAGCCACTCTCTGCCTGGTTCTGCTAGCCAGGACTCGGCCCACCTTCTCACTAAGTTCGTACGTCCTTTCCTTCTTTGTCAAAAATTGATCCGCAGCTTGTCTAGCCAACCCTTCCACTGCTTCAGCTTTTAAGGCTATAATTTTAAGCAGATACTCTTCTAAAGGTAAGTTTTTTACTATGGCCCTACTTAAATTCCCTTCCTCTCTTAATAGTCTCTGCCCGACCTGCTCTCTCTTGTCTCTTTCTCTCTTTTGTCTTCCTAGAACAAAACTAATTGTTTCTCCCCGTACTCCTGCCTTGAAAGTATCCCAGACCACTCCTGGAGCTGCTGTCCCCCTGTTAATATCCCAAAAGAATTTAATCCAAGCTGTCATGTGCTCCCTATATACAGGATCCTTTAGCAGGCCTCTCTCAAAAGTCCACTGTGAGGGTATTTTGGGTGTTTGATTAATTTTGACAGTGAGAATAACCGGACTATGATCTGAAATCACCCTAGGTAGCTTCTCCACTTGTGATCCAGAGAGCAGACAATTAGATATCAGAAAATAGTCCAGCCTAACCATGATCTTATGTGGAGCGGAGAAGAAGGTGCTGCCATCTAAGTGGGGATGTAGCTTCACCCAAGGATCAACCAGGGCATTATGTGTGACCATATCAGCTAATGCCCTAAATACTTTCTTCTTCCTACCCCGATATATCGCATCTGGAAGTGTAAATGAGCTCTCTGGATCATGGATGTTAAAATCTCCACAACATACTATGGGCTCAGGCCACTGAGCTAACTCAATTTCAAGAAACTGAAATACGTCTGGATCGTCTTCCGTAGAACCATAAATTGAAGCAAGAGTTGATTTCTGGCCCCTAAAACATACTTCTAAAATAACCCATCTACCCCATTGATCTTCCTTTTTCTTCCCTACAATCACATCCCTTTGCCTACCCAGAATAGCTACCCCTCTGGTCCTAGACCCCTGCTTAGTGCAAGCCAATACCTTAAACCCTAATTGCTCCAGAAGATATGTCCTCCCCGCTTCTATATGAGTCTCTTGAAGGCATATCAAGTCTAATCGCATAGGTTTCAGATATGCTGCTACTCTCATCCTCTTACTCGGCTCATTAAGACCACATATATTGATTGATGCTATCCTGCTCGCCATATCATTGACATTCGTAGATCCAGCCAGAGATAACCTTTATTCGCCATCTTCAAATCAGCTTGTGTACATCCAATATTTCCTACGTAGGTAGCAATGTGCCAAACCTTCTCATTTAACAAAAAACACAATTGTTGCTGTTTTCCCCCCCCCTGCCTCCACCCCCTCCTTCTCCCCCCCTGCGCTGCTCCCCCCGCCCTCTTACAGGCAAATAGGTCAACAGACCTATGTGTGCCCGCCTTTAGTTGCACTAGTCGCATCCCTCTCCCGCCAAGTACCTTACCTATGCTGTGTTACCCTTTTTATCCCTTTTTATCTCTAACACTTTAGTCTATACTCAGGTGGTACTTTTGTGTATGCAGATACCCATATCTCCTATCCTCCCTTCTGCTTCCTCATTTCCTCCAAAAAAAGCTCGGCTTTGATCTCAGAGTTGAACACCCAAATTTTCCCCCTCACAACTACTTTAAGCCTAGCCGGGTACAGTAGATATGCTTCCAACCCCAGGGCTTGAAAGGGAGCAATCATCTGCCTTAACTTCCATCTCCTCTCTACGGTGAAATGGCAGAAGTCAGGCCTGGCAAAAAAAGTGTTGCCTTCAAAAGTCTTCCTACTATCTATTCTTGCCTTGCTCAGAATCTCCTCCCTAAGCAAGAAGTTCCCAACATAGACTAGTATTGCCCTCGGATGATTTTGCTGACCGCCCCTCCCTGCTCCTCCTGTGGCCTGAGCTTTCTTCATTGTGAAAGGGAACCTGTGTACCCTCTGTATTTCTGTTTCCCACTGCCACTGGGATTCTGGGAAAGCACCCTTCAAGAGATTTATCACAAATTGTCTGACATCCTGTCCCTCTGACCCCTCTGCCACACCCAGCAATCTAACATTGTTCCTCCTCTGTCTGTTTTCAAAATCCTCCATCTTCCAACGCATGTCCTCTGCCATTTTTTCTTGCTCTGTCTTGAATAAATGCAATCTCCCAACATCATCCTCAAGTTTGCCGGTACACTCCTCAACCTCAGTTACGCGATCCACAAGTTCATCGTATAGCTTATTAACCTTCTTCAAGCTACACTGGATTTTCTTTGATGCCTGTCTCGCTCTGCGGCTTTCAGCTCTTGCTTCGCTTTGCATCTGTTTGAGAGTAGTAAACAGGGTATGAAAGGGACCCCCCTGGGGAGGGGTACCGCCTGCTGCCGCAATCTCAGTAATATTGCCAGAGTTGTCCTCCTCCTGGTATACTTGCGAGGTCGCAGAATAATCCCACAGTAACCGTTTCTCTGAGTGCCTGGATGAATTGGGTTCCTGCCTCCTTAATTTTGCATACCCTTTCTTAGTTGTGGATTCTTTCCCTGGAGTGCTAATGTCTGACTCAGTACCATCCTGATCATCCAGATCATCCTCCTCTGTGTTGGATTCCGATGAGGGTACTGACCCAGAATCTTCATTTACAGAAAAAAACTCCCCTTCTAGAGAGGTACAATCCCCTCCCTCCAGAGGGTTCTTGCCCGCGTTTGATTCCCCCATGACTTTCTGATTTACAAGGCTGTCCCTGCTACCCCAGGTGCCGATCCCTTTCTTGGATGCGTTCAGCTCTTCTTCCACAAGCATTAAAGCCCCCAGCATGTCTGCAGTCGTGCCTCCCGGATTCCCTTTGCTGATAGCCAATCCCCCTCTGGGCTCCCCTCTACCACTGCCTTCAGACTCATTCTGTTGCTCACCTCCAGTGTTCAATCCACCTACTTCCACTGGTATCTGAGGTTCAGCCGAGTTCGGTTTCGCTTTCGGCGCTTTCGACGCTGACTCAGCTCGTTGCCTAGCAACCAGACTCTCTGAGCCTTCCGCTACGTCCTCGAGGACGTCTCCCAAGGCCAAAGTGACAGCGTCAGTTTCGTGGAGGGGATCCAGTGGATCTAATGGCTCTGAAGTCTCGGGGACCTTCGCAGACAGCATCTCTGACATGGTAGGTTGCCGCATCCCCGTGTCCTGATTCCTGCTTTTGGTATCCGCGCACGGCTTCCGTGTATCTCCTTTCCTTACTTTCTTCGATTTCTCCATCAGAGGTGGGGGGAGTACTTACCTGATCGCACCCGTGAGATTGTCTGTTTTGGAGCTACCAGCTGTCTTCACTGCTGCTGGAGGGTCAGATGTCTTGCCCCCCCTCTCGCTCCCTCTCTCTTGATTCGCGGCACAAGTGTGTACCTTAGGAGCCATGGGATGCCCGGCTAAGTACCTCGTAATCACTTTCTTGACGTAGATCCAAAGCTGCCCGATCCAAAGCGCTTGTCTCTTAACGTGCTGGGCTTTAGATAAACCTTTATGCCACCGTCGTGCACACTCCATCAGGGGTAGTTTTTTACGGGTAACAGAGCATTTTGCTCAATGACTCATTGTCCAGCGCGGGAGAGAAAGAATGCGTCCTCTCAGCACAACGTTACAGCGGCCATCTTGCCCTCCTCACCCCTCATGTATTATACAGGTTTCTTTGTTTCCTGCTTAACTTGATCTGTTTAATGCTCTTTCTCAAATCACATACAGCAATGGTCTTCAAACCTTTTAATGCTGCACCCCCGGTGTGAAAAAAAAAGAACATTGGGCACCCCGGAAATTTTCACAATTATTCTACTAAATTAGAAATGTTTCAATATGTTTAAACATTGTGTATGAAAGTGCCCTTTTCTGAATAGTCACCCCCACTTTTTTCTCCAATTGCCGATCGTTATGACTCTGAGCCCAGTGCCTGTGCTCTCTCTCCCTAAAACTGTTATGTTCACCTTGGTAAACCCCTAATTGGCAAATAATTTACTCCCTTATAAGTCCCTAGTATATGGTACCAGGAGTACCAAGGGCATTAATGGTAAAAGGGACCCCAGGGCTGCAGCATGAGTTTATGCTACACTTGAGGGACCCAAGCAAACTACTTACAGCAGGCCTGCCATTGCAGAATGCAGAAACCGTGCACACTGCTCCATGTTGGCTTTAACCTCACCATAGGCCAGATGTACGACCCACTTTTGCTTGCGCAAACGGGTTTGCAAACCCATTTGTGCATGCAAAAACATCATGGGCCATGTACAAAACCTATTTAGCAAGTCACAATTTATTTGCAACTCGCAGAATAGGTTTTGCGACTCACTATTTGGAAGGGGTGTTCCCTTCCATGTACTAATTTTTTGCGACCGCAATGGCGGTCGCAAATCACTCGCAGGGGACCCCTTCTCCTTTCCAAATGCATGCGAAAATATTTTTTAAGGGTAGGCAGTGGTCCCAGGGACCACCGCCTGCCCTTTAAAAATGATGAAACGAAAACATTACATTTTTTTTTTTTTTTTTATGCTTCCCATTTTCCTTTAAGGAAAACGGGCTGCATTAAAAAAACTGCTTTATTTAAAAGCGGTCCCAGACATGGTGGTCTGCTGAGCCCAGCAGGCCACCATCCCTGGGAGGGCTAGTCATTCCCAATGGGCTCGCAAATTGTGAGAGGCTCATTAATATTAATGACCCTCGCAATTTGTGGCCCCATTGGGAATCGCAAACGGTGTTAAACACACTGTTGTACATTTTATTTTGACCCTAGCAATTTGCAACTCGCAAATAGTTGCATATTGCTAGGCGCAAAATAAGATGGTCGTACATCTGTCCCCATGTGCGTTAAAGTCCATGCACTGCTGTTAGTATATGTCAGTCACCCCTACGGAAGGCTTCCTGAGCCCAGGAGGCAAGGTGCCGTATATTAAGGGTTAGAACATGTACGTGCAAGATTATATGTCCCTATAGTGGCCTTTACCATTAATGTACACTGTAAGTGAAAGGCGGTCCATATGATAACATGGGCTTGTACCCAGACCCTCTCCGGGTTAGTAGCTCCGTTATGGTACCACTGAAATATGGCATGTTTGGTAGCAAACATAATGCCTCCTCACCCGACATGAATCCCATATGGAGGGGGACATTACATGCACTCAAGTGCCTATCTTAGAGGTGACATATGGTTGAACCCCCAGCCTAATTGTGCTTTGGCTGGCAAGCCTGGACTTTTCGGTGTCTGCTGCCACCACAGACCGGTTTCTGACCTCCTGCTAGGCAGTGTAAACACTCCCAGGACTCGGGAACACAGGCATGGTAAGGAAGGAGATCACAGCTCCCCCCTACCATGCAGGCAAGTGAATGAGCACATCAAGGAGGTCAGCTTCAATGACTGCATCGCCTCTGCTATGCATCAGGGCTGACTCCCAGCAGAGGAAACAGCCTTCTCCTGCCACAGGCACATTTGCTCTGGGACAGCTGGGAAATTAGCTATGCAAGGTAGCATACAACTCCCAGAAGGCTGTCACACCTCCAGGGTGAGCAACGGTCTGTACACTAATTTTAGTTTTCTGCTATGTTCAGGAGTGATAGAAAAGAGAGTTCTGGGTAGAAAAGGGTGATCCACCACCCCGGATGTGGTCACCTCAGGGGCAGATTAGCTACAGGAGCTATCTGCCCATTGGTTACTAGTCTCCACACCTCTAAATCCCCTAAATCTAGGATTTAAGGGAACTTCCGACACCAGACCATCAGATCTGATCAACCTGCATAAAAGAAGGAAAAAGAAGGAAGCTGAGGCCATGACCATAGGACTTTGCCCACCATCCAAAGCTAAAGAGGGATTCTCTGTCCCTGTGGCAACAGACTTGGAACTGTGAGAACGAACTTCGTCCTTTGTTCAAACTTGGTCTGGTGGCACCAGTCCCCTGTACACTGCAAGTAAAAACACTTCCAGGATCATTAGAATCAGCGGCCTTCGGGCTTGCCGAAAAACAGGTAATCCAGTGTATTGTGGGAGTTGTAGGCCTGCCTGTCCCAAAGTTTCAGGCGCTACCATAGGCCTCCGACCCCTGTGAAGTGCCTATACCTTTTCACTGGGGTTACCGCTGCCTTTTCACTGGGGTTACCGCTGCCAAGGCTTGTTGGTCACCAGTCTTGCAACTGACTCCCACATGTGACGCTGCATATACAGAGACCACCGTGCAACCCACAGCTAACTATTGACAACTGTGTCCCCATTGTCTTTTTGCAACTTGTTTCTTGCACCACCAGATAAGCAGTAAAATCAGCACAACCGCAGCCCCCGTTCAGCAGCAAGGACAGCCAGAGCACCTCCGCACCTGGAGCCCCCAGGCTTAGTGAAATTCTACAGACTCTCCTGGCCTGATCCTAATGCCTAGACAACCTTACCCCTGCAAGGATTCCACGAAACTTGACCAGGAAGTGGCCGATTGTCACTAGTGGTTTTTCCTGTTGACCACAATGTTATGTTTTTCATGTATTTTGTACTGATTTAATGTTGCTTCTAGAATCTAGAACTCCAATTATATGAATGCTATTCCATTCATTATAGTGTTTAAATTAAGATAAAAATACACTTTATTTTTTATTAAATTTGTGTCAGTCATGTCAGTTACTTATTGTCCATATTGGTACTCTGAAATGCTTAACACATGTTTCTCTAGTAAAGCCTGACTGCTGTTTGCCACTCTACCAATGCTGAGCTAAGGATTAACTAGCATGAATCCAAGGATCATCTTTGGGATATTTTGATCATACTACATGGTGAGATCTAACCCCCTTGCCACATAATATTCCACTTTCATACATTGGAGTTACAGCGGTGAGAATCCTGAAAATGTGTTTTGCTGTACCACATGGTCATAAGTAATTTGTGCATGAGAAATTTGCCAAATTGACTTTAGCATCAAACATTTAAAAAAAAAAAAAAACTTTTTTAAATTGGTTTATAAGGGCCCTGTATAGTTCCCCATTCCAATAGTACCTTTTAAAGGTCTGGACAAGTTAGGAAAGTTTAAAAGTTGATTCTAAATTTGAAAAAGCTCCCAACTGCTAGACAAAAAGATTAGGTACAATGGAAGCTGCACAGAGTCTCGACCTGTCAGTCATTCCAGCTCTGAAGATCAATGATCTAAGAGCTTTGTGCAAATTTAGAGGCATTTCCTACAGGAGCAGGCCAAATTAGATAGACATAATCAACCCTAAGATCATGAGCTTGATGAAGGTAAAGATGAGGTCCTGGCCCAAGTTGGAGATGATGGATAAGTGAATTAAGAATTTTAACCTCCACCCTTCCCCAGACCCCCTTCACCAGTGGAAAGTGACAGTCACTCTAGTAGACCCCCCCAATGGTAAGGTGGTAGTACCCTTAGAGGATGAGCTTGACCTGCTCTCCCTGGAGGAGAGGAAGCTTGAACTCAAGGAGAAGGGACTAGCCCTTGAGGAAAGTTGTCAAGTTGGGCCTAAGGCCCAAAGATGGTGGCAGCACAGGCCTTGAAAAATCCACTCGCCCACTGGCAATGTCAAGTGAGATTTTCTCAGGTCGAGCTATTTTTAGCATTTACTCGTCCGTGCTGGCAAGTTAACTTAAACTGGAAGGAACAGATGTTCTGTTCATTCAGAAAGTGAAATGAGCAATAAAAACACCTTTTTAAATCTTTTTTTGGTCTTGACACATTTGCTGTCTGTTCAAGGACAGAGGTCAAATGTCAGTTTTGTCTTTTTACTAAGTGTTGCTTATCTGTTCTTGAAAAATGTTTTTTACTTTTCTTTTTGTTATTCTTGTTCGTGAGTTATCTGACAATTGTGAAACAAAAGGCTGTAAAATGTCAGTTTATTTTTCTAGCACATTTAAACAGCTTGTAAATTAGTAGTACAATTATTTTAAAACATATCAGGAAATATGAAAACTTTTTTTTGTAATTCGGAAGTGTGATGCAAACAAAAGTTTACATAGGAGCAAAATAAATCAAAGCACTTTACTTGGTGATGTGCAAATGACAAATATTTGCAGAAACTCTATTTCCAGACTTTGTACAGTATATCGTTTTAAAACCACTTGTCAGTGGGAAATTCTGTGGGCATTTTAATGTAGAATCTGCTGATTGCAAATGACATGTGTTGCTATGTTATTCTTTAGTTGTGTATTAATTAAAAGTGAGTTTTTTAACATGAGTTGAGAAACATTTTTTCCCCACACTGATGACCATGCGTTTAATGAACTGAGGCAAGTCAGCGGTCATGTGTATCCTATATGTGGCTAGATTTGTATTGTATATGGAGCAACAGTTTAGTATATTAAACTAAACAAGAGTTTTCTGTACATATGACATGCTGAACTCGCGTATTTGAAGGTGCTCTCATGTGTGATAATGACCATAAGGGCATCTTAATTAAAATACATGCCCAGAATCACATAATTTGAAACGAGTTTATGGGTCAAGAGCTTTATGATTAGGTCAAGTACATTATTTAAGTCACTAGACCTTCAGGTCTAGTAACATTTTTACGATGTTTCGAGGCCTGCAGCAATGTTAACAGGGAAAATGATGAATCTTTTGACCGAAACATCCCCAAAGGGATTGTCCCCAAGTTTAGTGATGGAGATGACATGGATAAGTGTTTTGCAGCCTTTGCGATGGCCTGCAAGATGAGGAGGATATCATCCCAGCACTGGAGCTCTGGACTTTGGGAGTTATTCTCAGTCAAGGGCAGAGACAGACTTCTGACCCTTAATGAGGAGGTAGTCAAGTCCTGTCAGCATATGAAGGACACCTTGATAGAAGGATTTGGACTCACTACAGAAGAGTACAAGGTAGAGTTCAGAGACACTCGATCCACACTAGCCCCAGACTGTGCTGGGGAAGGGAACTAGAGGCAAGTAAGGGCATTGAGAGCCAGCCAGCCTCCAACATAAACTGTTCCACACAAATGGGGCCGCTCCCAATAAAAATGACGTAAGTAGTGCTCTAGTGTGCTATGTGAGTGTAGGAATCTCACAAAAACTTTAGGACTGGCCTCACACACCACCTGGTGTCATGCTTCATCATCGGACGTCCTCGCCCTCTAAAAACTTGGTTTGTTAGAGGTCGGGCATACACCTGACTACAGGGATGCACTTCTCAGCTAAGTGGGGGCCCAAAGTGAGTGAGGTTAAAAATCATTATAGTTGCCTCACTAAATTTTAATGAATTAGGTAACTATATGGTATCTAAAAACAAGTGAACGGTGACATGGGGAAAGTTAACCCCTCACCGTAAGAGTTCTGGTCAACATATTTCTGCCTGGTGTCAACAGTGGTACATGGCATTCGTCCCGACCTACATTTAAAATATATACTAGGGCTCCACTCTTACCAACACTGTGGTTTAAGTAGTCCAAACGTGGGGTGACATTTGTCACACTCCACTACCTGGGGGTCCTCTGTACCCCACAGCCTTCACCCTACGCACTTCATGGGAGGGAGGATAAAGGGAAAGGCCCTGTAGTCAAACCTTCATCAAGGTGCGCCTTCCGTTTCATCACCTACTGGTATCCAGCTCTCCTCCCCGGTGATTTCAGAGTTCAGAGACACCCATAAAGGTCAAAACCAGACATGGCTGAACTTTGTGGACTCTACAGTTAAAGCATTGGCAGGCTGGACAAAAGGCAATGAGGTGAACTCTTATGATGGGCTATATAATTTGATTATAAAAAGAACACATTTTAACTAATTGTACCACAGAGAAATTGTGTCAGCATTTGATGGATTCTAAGTTGTCTTCTCCCAGAGAACAGGGAAAGATGGCGGACAATGGGTCAGCGGCAGGGTGTCTAGGAAGACACATGGTGGAGGTGACCAGGAAAAGGGTTTACAGGCTTCTCAGCAGGGAAAAGAGGTGAGCAACAAAACATATAACAAGGAGTTCTCTAAAGCCCCCAAAATATTTTTTATGAGGGTGGGCCCCAAGACTTCTCCCAGTCCAAAGGCAAAGGGTACAAAGGTTAGAACTGGGATCCAGCAAATGTTTCTGGCTTTTGTCATGACTGTCATCAGGCAGGTCATAGGAAGAGATGCAGCATGCTCCAAAAAGTCCCCCAGTGATGGACAATCCAAGGGATTGGCTAGCATAGGAGTGGGGGTAGAAGTGTACTCTGGAGAGGCCAGAGGTTACACAGAGGCTACTTTAGGTCCCTGGGTGGGGTGGATATTGAAGCCTGGCTGTCTTGACTGCAAGCCCGGAGAAGTATAGACAAAGGCCAAAGATCAATGGGGCTGAAGTAGAGGCTCTGAGGATACAAGTGCTAGTGCCATTATGGTGCCAGCCATACTGGTTTCCCCAGACCACATGTTGTCTGGTGTCAGTCACCAGGTTACCAGTGCTGACAATGAGTCTAAGCTCCATCCAATGGCCTTGGTAAGCTTAGAGTGGGGAGGGGTTACTGGCCCCAAGGAGGTGGTTGTATCCCCTGCCATCCCAGTGGCGTGTCGGCTGGGAAATGATCCTGAGACGTATGCATGGCCAGAAATGGAGAGGAAGACTCATGCAGAAATGCTAGGTCTCCATGAGTGGCTGTGTGTCAAGCCAGTGGCAAGACAGGCTCACAACCAAAGGCTCCCCTAATTCTACTACCTGCAGTTGGGACTCCCTTTGAGATAAGGATTGACATAGTTGATCCCCTTGACCCTCAGACAGCATCTGCAAAATAGATTTATCTTAATGGTATTGGACCATGCCACAAGATATCCAGATGCAATTTCCCTCAGGACTGCAACTGCTCCTGCAGTGGCAAAGGCCTTCCTGGGCATTTTCACCAGGGTTGGGCTTCTTAAAGAGGTGGTCTCAGATAGAGGGACACATTTCATGTCTGCATATTTGAAAGCTATGTGGAATGAATGTGGAGTGAGCTACAGGTTCACTATCCCCTTCACCCTCAAAGTGCTTTAGTTGAAAGGTTCAACAGAAGCATGAAAACCATGATAATGGGCCTTTCTGAAAAACTCAGAAAGAGATAGGATGTCCTGTTACCTTGCCTCCTGTTTGCCAACAGAGAGATGTCACAAAGGGGGGTTGGATTCAGCCCTTTTGAACTTATGTTTGCCATTCTGTGAGGGAAGTCTTGTAAGGGAAGGATGGGAGAGGCCTCTCAAAGAGCTCAAGCAGGACACTGCGGATTATGGGCCTGTGGTCACGCATGGCAAAGTACATGAAAAGGGCAAATAAGAACCTAGAGGCCAGCCAGGACCTTTTAAGCACTGGTATGGTGAAGCGTCAACACTGGCTGCGAGTATATTTGGGTCCCGCGAGTGCCCTGTTTTGAATCCTTGCCCAGAGACGCATCAATAAAGGGTCATTGTGTACCCTGTTTTATTATCACTTTCACTTGCTCTGCTGCCCTCACTACTTTGGGCTAATCACTGTAGTATTTAGTATACCTTCCTTTACATATGAAAACATCCCTGAGCTCCTCCTTCTTGGGGCGGGGGGGTTGTAGCCCTTACCGTGACTAGGCATCACGGTATGAGGAGATTCCCAATGATGACCCCCACCCCCCTTTTTTAAGCTAGGTATTCCCTTATAGCAGTTGCATTTTCTTAGACCCAAGGGTTTCTTGTCTGTAGTAGACTCTGAAATGCTTTTCACATGTTCCCCTAGTAAAGCCTGACTGCTCTTTGCCAATCTGCCAGGACTGAGTTAAGGATTTATTAGTGTGAATCAAAGGACCATCTTTGGGGTATTGTGATAATGACACATGGTGAAGACTAACCCCCCTCACCACATAACATTCCACTTTTGTACATATTGCAGTTAAGTTCAGTTACCTATTTTAAATAATGCAATCAAACGCATGATAGCCAAACATACATTCTGGTCAGAGCACTGTTCTCAGCATGATGCTTCTTTTGGCCATAGCCTGGCGACACCTATGATCAATTAAGGCCCCCACCAGCCCCCGGGGGTCCGCTCCCCTAGTTTGAATGAAATGGCATTTGTAGAGCGCATGGCTACCCGGGAGTGTCCCAGCGCTATAGACTGATCAAGAAAGAGAAGCAGACTAAGGAAATCGCAGCGTCTTTAGTGGTTTGCGAAAAGTTATGTGATTGAAATTTGTGCGTAGTTGAAGTGGGAGGGAGTTCCAGAGCTTGGGGGCATTATAGGAAAAGAGCCGACCGCCGCTTCTGGACCTTTTTATTCTGGGTACCTTGGCGAAATGCAATTCGTCAGATCTAAGTTCCCTGTTGGCTTTGTAGGGGCTGATCAGGGATGAGTTAATGGGAGGGCCCGTCCCCAGCAGAGTTTTATGCGCAATACAAAGTCTTGAACTTGATACGTTCCAGCACGGGGAGCCAGTGAAGGGAGCGGATTGAGGGTTTAGCCGATTGTCTGTTAGAGGTCCCTGTTAATAATCTGGCTGCGCTGTTCTGGACTAACTGAAGTTTGGAGATAACAGATGAGGGGGAGCCTAGATAAAGAGCGTTCCCGTAGTCCAGCCTTGAAAGTATGAGGGATTGTATCGTAACCTTTTTTGCTGGGGCGGGAAGAAGGGGGAGAATTTTTCAAGCCATTCTGAGCAGGCCAAAACAAGTGGCTGCTGTCTTCCTGGCCTGAGTCTTGAAGTTCAGGTCCTGGTCCAGCCAGATACCCAGACTCTTGATCTCGGTTTTGGGGGAGAGAGGAGGGCCCATGCTGGGTGGCCACATAAGGTGGGGTTGGAAGCAGCGTGGGTTACCTAGTACCATAATCTCAGTTTTTCCACCGTTGAGTTTGAGCTGGGATAAGTCCATCCATTTAGAGATTTCTTCTAGACCAGAACGGAGCCTGTTAGAGTTGGAGTCCGAGTGGTTGAGGGCGACCACTAGTTGTGTGTCGTCTGCATAGGTCACTATGCGGATTCCCGAGGGGGCTATGATGGCAGCCAGGGGGGACATGTACTCATTGAAAAGTGTCGGGCTAAGCAAGGAGCCCTGTGGGACTGTGGGACCCCGCTGGCTAAGGTGGCCGGTTTGGATAGAACATTCTCCTCAAAGACCTGGAAGGTTCTTCCATCTAAGAAGGAGCGTAGCCATTGAAGAACAGTGCCAGTGACACCGACATTTCTCAAGCGCTGGATCAGGGTCGAGTGGTTCACGGTGTCGAATGCTGCGCTTAGGTCGAGGAGAATGGCTGTGGAGCCTCCTGAGTTGAGAATTTTTTTGCATTCCTCTGACTGCTAACAAGGCAGTTTCAGTGCTCTGGTGGGGATGGAATCCTGTTTGAGAGGAGTGAAGCAGATTATGTGTTTCGAGAAAGTCTGAAAGAATATGATTAACAAGCTTTTCTGTCACTTTACTAATTCCGGGAAGGAGGGATATTGGACGGTAGTTACCCAGTTCGGTAGGCTCTAGGCTTGGTTTTTTTTAAGTAGGGCCTTGACCATAGCTTTTTTCCAGTTCAGGGTGACCGTTCCAGTATTGTGCGAAGTATTGATCAGGTGTGGTAAGTTAGGAGCTAGGGTAGGGAGTGCCTGTTTCAAAATATTCAGAGGCACAGGGTCCCTAGGAGATCCACTCTTTACGGAAGCCAGCAAGGGTAGCAGAGTTTCCAGAGACAAGAGGGGGAAGAATTCGAGAGTGGGCATAGTGTTAGGTGGATCTGAATTAATTAGAAGCTCTGGGTCGTCATTCCTCTGAGGAAGGGAATCGATGATAGTTTTAACTTTGTCAGTTAAAAATTGCGCTAGTTTATTGCAACGTTGACCAGTGGGGTCAGGAGTTGTACGGGGGGCGGGTAATTTGATTAATTTGTTGATTATGGTGAAGGTTTCCCTGGGGGAGTTCTGAGCATCTAGAATCCTGTCTTCGTAGTAGGATGCCTGGACTATTTTAGTCTCCGCTTTGTACTTGCGGATAGCAGATCTGTATTCAAGTTTTTTTGAAGGGAGGTAGTCTTTCCTCCATTGTCTTTCCTTGATTTTACATTGCTGTTTAAGAACACTGAGGTTGGGGGTGAACCAGGGGGCATTGTGGGACCCTTCTGACTTTTTTATTTTAGTTTTAGGGAGGACTGAATCCAGTGATTGGTCTATCCAGTTAAGAAAATCTTCATTTGCTATAATAGGGCAGAGATTGGGTCTAGGTTTAGTTTGTTCTAGAACTTGGATCCATTCCTCTAATGGAAGCTTAGACCAGGGACGACCGAGCGTCCAGGAGGGTTGGGGGGGGGGGGGTTGGTATGTTGCGGGGACCAGGAGAGGTTGATCAGCGAATGGTCTGTCCAAGGAAGGGGGAAGGGCTCAGACCCTTGAAGGTCTTCTAAACTAGAGAACACTTGGTCTAGGAGGTGGCCTTTCGCATGGGTAGCTTGTGTGATTCTTTGAATTAGTTGAAACATTGCGAGATCCTTAGTAAGCTCAGTTGCATTTACTGCTGATTTAACATCAAAGTGGAGATTAAAGTCTCCGAGTAGAGTGAGATTGGGTAAAGAGCTTGCTAGATTAGATGCAGCCTCCAGAATAGATTGGTGAAAGGAGCCTAGTGGGCCCAGGGGGGCAATAGATGAGGATGCCAGTAAAAGATATGAGGGGAGAGAATTCTATGATCAAGTGGGCATTTTCGCAGTCAGAGACTGGGTTACCAAGCAGGCGGCAGGTGTAATTATCTTTATAAATAACTGCTATCCCGCCACCTCTGCCTATTAACCCCTTCCATGCTCAGGACGGCTCCCGGCCGTCATGAGTCACGGTAGTCATGTGCTCATGACGACTGGGAGCCGTCCGACCGTTGCCGCTCTGCCCACGCGCGACACATTCCCCGCCTGTGCGGGCGAATCAATTAGTGGGCGGAGTTCGGACGGCTCCCGGCCGTCGTGAGCACACGCCCACCGTGATTTATGCCGACTGGGAGTCGTCCTGAGCACCTGAGCGCCACACCCAGTCCCGCCCCCCTCGCACCACGGCGGAATTTGCCCCGCATGGAAGGGGTTAAGCGGTCTACTCTTTGGATTGCGAAGACTTGGGGGAGGGTTTGAATGATGTCTGGTTCTGAGCTAGTATTCAGCCAAGTTTCAGTCAAGAATAGTACAGCTGGATCGAAGTCTTTGAGGAGCATCCAAATCTCCATAGTGTGTTTAGGGAGGGATCTACAGTTAAGTAAGATGATTCTGAAATGGTCGGAGAGTGTTGAGGATTTCGAACAAGCGGTGGTGAATTTGAACTGGCAGTGGGGGCAATGTCCCTGGAACTTTTCAGGTGCGATGGAATGGACAAAGGAGGTGTCAAAGGTTCTGTTGAACTGTCTGAGTTGGGAGAGAGAGTAGTGGTAATGATGAGGAGAGGGAGATGTAGGGATTCTGGCCCCTGGGCCCTGTCGGGCGTAGATGGGCTTGCCTTTGGCACGCCAGCGGCATTCCCGCTGCGTGCGTCCGCTGCACGGTCGCGTCATCACGCGCCTTTGAAGCGGAGGAGGGAGACGCCTCGGTCCAGCAACTAGAATGCTGACCTTGCGCTCACAATAAGCGGAAGAGAGGAACTCTCCAGCGCGCTTTAGAGCATTGAACACAGCTCTGCCACCCCAATACACAGAGGTAACAACAGTATGTTTAAAATCACAATTTTAAAAGGCTTGCTTAAAAATAGAAAGTTTGTACAGGACCGGGAGACTCACGCGGGTGGTCCGCCTCCGATCGCAAGACCTCTGACTTACAGCTATCTCACAAGTTTTCCTGCAGTTACAATCTTTCTACATTTTGATGTATGGTATGCATCCTCACTTTCTGCTAAAAAAAATATTTACCTGTCTTCTGACGGAGAAGGATTCAGTTTTTCTGCACTCTCCCACTTTACTCTCCATAAGAGATTACCTTGCCACAAATCAAGCAATGAAAGCCCACAGTCACAAATCAACGAATAATCTTGTATTGCTCCTACTGCAAGGCATCTTTTGGCAACCTCTGTCTAAGAAGGCTGGCCTCTTGCAGTGCTAAAGCAGGTGTAGTTGCCTTTCCTGCATCCCCTTTCTTCTCAGCATTTAACTGTTTGATGCACAAGCATCTCAGTGCTTGGCAAGAAAAAGATGTTCCAAAGCTGTACTTCCCTCAGCTACCCTTGTCAGTTTCCAGTCACACAAGGTGCACATAAAGTCCTTTGAGGACAATTTATTTTTTTCAAGGTAGAATAGTTAACAATTTTCAAACAATGAATTCAGGTTGCTTCCTTGAATCCTTCATCTGAATTTCTTCCAGGTCTTCATTTCTCTCCTCCTCATGTTCCTCTGGATTTTCCCTCTCCTGGTCTTGTCCAGATGCCATTGCAAATAAGCAAAACATTTTGAGTCTCCAAAAAGGAAAAACATATCATACATACTATACAGTCTCCTTTACTGCAGAGCTCATCTACTGCAAGGAGTGTAATATGTGCAAGAAAGTCAAGAACAATTTGAATATGGAAGTATACATTCTCAGGAACCAATCAAACATCTTCAATCGGCTGTAAGGATTTGTGGTTTCTCCAGGGCTACAAAGAAATAATTGTGGGTGGATTGTACACACAGGAACTGCAGTTCTGATTCCTGGGACTGCAACTCCATCAAGTCTTTTAACGTGGACATTTTCAAAAGTAACACTACAGGTGTGTGATTTAAGGTGGACTTAGCAAACTCATACCCTCAAAAAATATAGATGAAATTGCTTTCTTTCCACACACAACTTATAAAAAAATTATAGCATTTGTGACACACATTTTTGGGTTTTGCAGCACTTGAAAAATAAGTCGCACCTGTCTGATCTTGCGAGAGCCCCGCACCCCGAAAAAACAAGTCATGGCACTGTAGCGTTGTTTCTATTTCAAGTGATGTCTGGTTTATGCTTTAAAAAATACACAGAAAAAAATGATTGCCTTGTGTAAAGTAATTTCTACATACTCAGGGCCCGATTCACAGAATTAACTTAAGACAAAATCCTAATCTTACTACTTTTGGTATTCACAGAAGGCATTTAGTAGTAGTAAAGTTAGGATTTTGTCCTAAGACTGTCTCAAGACTGTGTTTCAAGACAGTCTTAAGACAAAATCCTAACTTTACTACTACTAAATGCCTTCTGTGAATACCAAAAGTAGTAGGACCGACTTAAGACCGACTTAAGACAAAATCCTAACTTTACGACTACTAAATGCCTTCTGCGAATACCAAAAGTGATAAGTTTAGGATTTTGTCTTAAGTTAGTTCTTTGAATCGGGCCCAATGTATGAGGCAGTAAAAAGTGTTTTTCTGACCACATGTGAACATCTGCCTGAGAAGAAGTGCATTTCAATGTGAGTGCTGGTGTGCCTAGATGGGCCTTTGGGCCATATCTTTATTATTATGTTTTTTTATTTATTTTGCGTATTGCATACTTAAAAAAATAGATATCTAAACGTGAGCTTATTTTGTCCCGTGTGAGAATGAACAGTGAAATGTAATCATGCTGTTCCAGTTTTAGAAGTGGGAACGTGTCTCCTGTTTGATATAACTACTGACTGAGAACTGAACAATACATAATATTGTAATGGTTTGCGTTACTGTTGCTTTCAGTGTCAACAGAAAGATTCCTAATAAAAGTGAAAGTGTTGCGCAATCAGAATGTGTCTTGCAATAAGTTGGGTGGCCATATATTTTATGCAGGGCACTGACTGTACAGTTATTACTTTCTTTTTTAGGGTATTCTGATACAAAGAAGTTAGAATCCATTAAAGATCTTGAAGAACTGCACAAGTTCAAATCTTCGCCTCTGTGTTTTTCAGGTGATACAGGTAAGCAGTTGTATGCAATAAATATAATAGGACGACATTTTTCAAATGACCTTGCCTTTTGCTCAATGCCATGTATCCAGGGCTAAGCACAGTAGCGGCCCGTGCAGGTAAGCGTGGTGAGGTGGGGGCTTTGAAGGTGACAAGCGACAGGATTGGGAATGCAAAATAAATAAATAAAACCACTTAACTTGAGCTCGCTGCATTGCCGACTCGACGATGTGGCGAGCGCAAGGTAAGTAGTTTTATAATATATTTATTTTACATTCCCTATCTTGTCGTTTGTCACTTTCGCCCCCCCCCACTTCCCGCCTCACCGTGCTTACCTGCATGGGCCGCCACTGGCTAAGCATCAACAATTGTCAATAGTATACGTTCACAAATATATTAAGAGTGCTCGTCATCATTTTGGTGGGTGCTAACATTAGTAATGGCATAAAATTAATAATTGAATACCAACTAACCTTTCCACCACCACCCACCCTCCCCCCACCACCACCACAGACACACACTTTTAGTAGTGCTAGGAAGCTGGAGATGGAATCAGGCTGCATCTAGATTTGGAAGTCAGACTAAGAGGTCCATTAGGATGGCGGGCGGAAAAGCACCCCGACCGCTATGGTGGCGGTGCTTGGCCCTGATCCGCCATAATTGTAGCGGTCCAGGTCCGCACGCCAGGCAAGCGGGCGGACTGCAACCGTCAGAAAAGTGGCAGGCAGAAAATCACACCGCTGCGGTGCGACCGCAATGCTAATCGGACCGGCGGTGTTCAGGGCTTTGATGCCGGGCGGATGTCCGCCGGCGGTTGCTGCCGCCCGCCCGGCGGAAGACATCCGCCCTCCATCCTAATGGACCCCTAAATCTTTTTTTTTTTTCACAAAAAAACTGCCAGATGGTAGCCTGCTTTATTCTCCTTTCTTCAATTAAGTGTACACTTCACTTGGTGCAAGCTTGGTTTTTGAGTTATGTTTATGTATTCAATTAATTTGTGCACTTTTAGGTTTCCGTTTATTATTGTTATTGATTTTCCTTGTTTGCCTTGGTAATTTGGTTTTTATGTTTAAATATTATGTTGAATATTTACAAGCAGTGGTGTAATAAACAGGCACAGACACAATTCTAGTGTTCTCTGGGTCCACATCTTTCTATATTCAAATTATATATTAAACCCACGAACAACTCCCAGGCAGACTCCGTCTGGCCTTATAACAAGAGGCTACACCAGATCGGTTCTAGACTTTAAAACAATAATTCCCAAACTTCTTCACCCCTCGCTCAGTCCCGTTCTTGTCAATGCTGGCTTTCTTCCTCGTCTTGAGATATTCTTTAGCAGCAGCAGGGTTTGAAAACAAAGAATTCTCCCCCGCCCCTTCCCCGCACTAAATGTTGCTCCTCCTGCATCTTGAATTTGAAATTGTGTAAGAAACCACAGTGATAACATTCAGGTGATAGGATACACACTCGGAGAGTTTTGTTTTTTTAATATAGCACAATTTATTATCCAAATCAGTCCATTTTTGTGTATGCGGCTATACATTAAACAGTGAAAGTGCAAAACACTTTGGGGCTGATTACTATATCGGAAGGACCGACGGTCGGTTGAGGTCCTTCGGCCACCTGCCCCTGCGGTCCGCTCGCCGCATTACGATGCGGCGGGCGGAGGCATTGAGTGGAGGGACTGTCCGCGGTGCTTCCGATGGGCCCAAAGAGCCCGTTGGTGCATCGGAAGGCACCATAATGCCCTAATGACGGCAGAGCCTGGCTCTGCTCCGCCGTGGGGATTATGATGGCACTTTACGACAACTATTTCATGTCGGTCTTTCCAACATGAAAAGGCTGTCGGAAAGTGTCTGGCCTCCGCAATGGGGCCTGGGGGCACCTATGATGCCCCCTTAACATCCCTGCACTGTGTGGCAGGCCGCCGACGTTTGAGAAATACAGTTTGCAAGGGCCCCAGAAACAAGTGAGGCTATATTACTCGCTGACCTAAATATATATGTATATAGCTGTTTTATATTCACAGACGATTACTATAGCTGTTACCACGAGACAGTCTCAAAGCAGCTGCGTAAAATTAAGATACCGAATACCGATCAAGATATTTGCTAAAGCGGCTGCAATAAGGTACAAAAAATATATACCGACCACCGTTCATAAATAACCCGCGGACCTTTTACTCCCGCCTGACTGAAGCTTGAACCCGGGTCAAAGGCGACCACTCTGACAATTGAGCCGCACTCCTTCGACCCGTCTTTAGCTCGAACCTGCAACCTTGATATTATTGCATTCTAGAATAGTACTAAACTATGCCACGGCCCCCCCCCCCCCCAAACCCACCGTAACACAATCCGCCCGTCGACAACCGGAAACCTCGCTCCTGTCGGCGACGCTCCTTTGACCAGGCTGAGGTCCGAGGGGACAAAGAACAAAACCCTCCAGGACACAGCCTTAAATACTCTCTAAGTTTAGTTACTGCTAGGTTTCATTTCACTGTGCCTCAGGATGACATCACCTCAACCAGCCCACCCCTTCCTTGCCCCGGGGCCCTGGAGGAGGCTCAGTCCCGTGGCGCCGCTAAGGGCGCCCCTTCCCTTGGCGCGGGGGGCGCCTGTTCATTACTTTAAGAATATTTCAAGAGGCGCCAAAATGCTTCAATAAACTGTTCTTTTTTCACTGGTGTCAAGAAATGTGGTGCCCAGATTCCTTCTTGAACTTTACCATCTCAAACTGAATTTCTGTTTCTTTTAATTGAACAATTGTCAGCAATTCGGTCCCGGATTCCTGCTAGTTGCTTCACTCGCTTGGAGAGCAGTCTCTCTTAGACACGGCTTTGATTGTATATTTTATTTTGATGTATTTACACTGTTCAAATATTCATGTCCTGTAGCCTTCCTTCAGGGGGCGCCCTATATTCTCTTGTGTATTACCGCTTCTCAGATCTTTACTCCCAGCAGCGGAAAAAGTATTGGCATCATCGTAATTGGTTAAATTAGCACACATACCAGATGCAATTAACAAGAGGCTAATGAGGCAAAGTGGCTTGGGACAGAGGGGGAGGGGCACAAGCACCATGTCACATGGTGTGTCTGATGTTAGCCCATCCCCAACATAATATTTGTAAAGTGCACGTTCACCCCAAACGGGGTATCTTGGTGCTGAATAACAGATGTTTATTGTTACCCAACTCAATTTATTGACCTCCGATGGATGAAAGGTTGAGTGGACCCGCCGGGATTTGAACCTGTGACCATGAGGTCAAACACAGGCCCCTGCAGTGGATGCATTAGTCCACTGAGCCACCAGACATGGATCTAGTGGTGCTGACACTCTCTCACATGTTATGTAATTTCCAAAGAGGACAGTAAGATAATTCAGGGTGTTGACACATGCATGCGCATACAGCCATCAGGTCGCGGTTTTTGAATAAGGAGCCAGCTTGGCCTTTCATGTACCATTAGCAATAAAAGCAAAGCCAGTATTCTACAGTGCTGTGAAGTGGCACAGAAGTGGCACCAACCATTTCTTAAAAGGAAGTTCTTTACATAGTTGTGGAAAGGAAGAGGTGCCGGGCTGTGCCTACCCACACGGTCTGGGTTATCAGCAGCTCTGGAAGGCGGCCAGTGCTGTGCCAGGACCCAGGCTCTGCCGACGCACAAGGGACCCTGCAGGGGCACCAGCCTGCCAGGGCATTCCACCATCTCCCTGAACGATCTCGTAGTCTCTCAGGGATACTGGCTTGTTGTGAAATCAGTTGATGCCCTTACGCCTCAAGACATGTGTCTGACTCCACCCATCTACCCTTTTTATAGACCCAGGTTAGCAGAAGTAAGTCATGGATATAATGCACGCTTCACCAGCAGCAAGATGTGACCGTGCTTGCTCCCAAGAACCTGGGCGGATGTGGTCATAACTCCCAAGTAGATGGGGACGTCGGCCATCTTCCTTACAAACTCACAACCACCCTCTGTTTCCCACTCCCTCTCAAATTCCTTCTCCCCTTCCCCATTCATCTCTAACCATCCCTTTCTCCCCGTCACTCACGCACACTTCTCTCTAAACTCTTTCACTCTCTGTGTCTCACACACACATCCTGCTCTGGTATCACTCTCTCTCCTGTCAGGCATTATCCCCGACCCTTTACAGCAACTCCTTTCCTATTTTTTTTATTTTTGCCATTTGTGTCATTTTCCAACTCCCCTCCCTTGTCACATATACCTATTCCCTATTTTCTGGTTCTCCAGTGCTGCAAAGTCATACAAACGGCAGTAGTGTTATGCAAATATGATCCCTCTACTGCAGACAGAAAAACATTGTCATTTACAACGCCAATAGCTCTAACTTTCACAAATGCAAGACTGATTACACTGCAATTGCTTGTTACTTTTTGATTAAGCCCTCCATAAGAATGCATCTGTTTTCCTGCTCTCTCCTTGTGTGCTCCTTCCAAAACACCCACCCTTCTGTCCGTGTTTCTGTCTCATGTACAACACCCCCACGCTCTATTGTGTGCATTTAACCCAGCTACCTGTTGCTGTCACCCTTGTGTGCTGTTTTTTCTCTTGAGTGCTTTGTCTATCAACCGTTGTGCTCCATGTTTCTCAACCCTCATCCGCAGCTCCATCATATGCTTTTCCCTTATGTATTGCTCTCTGTAGGAAGCTGGCTCTGTATATACTATACCAAAGTGAGGTATAGTGTGCACAGTGTCCAGTGGAACCACAAAGGTAGGCAGAGGTAAAGTTAGATAGCACCTCACTCTCTATTTGTGGTAGCGTGGTCGAGCAGTAAGGCAGTATCAGAGGACAGTGTTAAGCATTTGTTGTACACCATCAGTCAGCAAATGAATTCACACACTCAAAGACTGAATTTCAGGCCAATTGTTTTTGTATAAAAATATTCTTTTATTTATTTTATTTTCTAGAACCAAGCAAGCCTGGCATAGGTAAGTGATAAGTACTTTGCAGTAAATATACAGTTGTAATACAGTTTGGATTTGTAATCGTAAATGCACTTTGTTTTGACTTACAGTATGGTTTCGGAGAAATGCAATACTTTGTAAATACAGTACATAGACTTGAATTTGCTTTTCAGTAAAATTACAGGTAGGTTACTTTTGAGATTACTTTTCTTACTCAGAGTAGTATATCTGGATACTACTCTGGGACATTTCCTGTAAACAGGTAAGTAAAATCGTTCATGTTAGTGCAATTTTAAAGAATTTCTTTATGTTTTCAAACTCCACAATTAAAAACCTTTCCAAGAAAAACAGTCAATGCTATCCTATGGAGGAAAATAGTGTTATCGGTTTTTAGGTAAGTGTTTGGTAGTGGAAGTTGAGGTTCTGAGGGTAGACTCAGGGGTCCCCCAGGATCAAGGATACACTCTTGTTACACCCTCAGCGGCACTAGGGCGGCAGGGTGCAGAGTGCTGAGGCCCAATGTTATCCAATGGGGGATAGGGGGCCCCCGGTTGGTGGCTGCTGACTAGCCGGCCACCTGGGTGTGAGAGCAAAGCTCCTGGACTTTCACTCAGGGCAAATGGGGAAACAAAGTAGCACCAAAGGTGCACCCTCAGTGGAACTAGGTCGGCGGGGTGCAGGGTGCTGTTTCAACATCGGTCGCATTGCTGATGCCAATGGGGAACCTCCAGTTTGCAAAGGCACTGCAGGTTTGGGGAGGAAGGTCGTCTGGGTGCGATCACCACTTCGAGAGGTGAGTTAAGTTAGGGGTTGGTTAGGCACTGTCGGTTTGGGCACACAAGGCTGTGGGGTGTCGGGTGCAGGGGTGCCTTTTGGGGTCGGATCTTCTTACCAGTTCCTGGTCGCTGTTGGGGGGACCTTCTGGATTTAGGCTGCAGGCGTCAGCTGGAGGGTTGAGGCAGGTCAGGGGTTGCCGGATCTTGGGTTAGGATCGCCGGGGTGACCTCCTCGTGGTGTTTGCCCTCTCGAGCTCGGGCCGTGGACGGCGGGTGCGGATTCGTGGTTTCCGGCCAAGGCCAGAGGTTGCAGATGGGGACAGGTGTTCACAGGAGACAAAGTCTTTGAGGTTGAAGGCAGGCAGGTCCTCCAGGGTTTCAGAGGTTTCTGGCTGCAGGACACACCAGGATTTCAAAGGAGCAGGTTTGAGGGGGGAGACAGGCCGGTAGGGCTGGGGCCAAGTCAGTGGGCGTCTTCCTCTTGTTAGCTTCTGCATGGCTGTTCGGTCCTTCTTGTAGTTTCTTCTTGTCTGAGGAAGCAAGGTTCAGGGGTGCCCCTAAATACTAGATTTAGTTGCGTTACAGGTAGGTTAAAGTTAGGGACCAATGGGTCCCTTCCTTGGGGTGGGTGCACCCCCTATTATGGCATCCTCCAGTGGGAGGGGGGCATGAGCCTGTCCATGGTTGGCTGAGTCCCTCCATCTGCAAGATGGCGTGGACTGAGAGTTGTGCTTCACCTCACCTCCACCACCTGAGGGGTGGAGTTGACAGAGGTGGGCACACCTCTTCCTCGCTTGTTTTTCCCGCAGGTTCTCCCGCCCAAAGTGGGGGTCAATACCAGTGGGGACCAGTTGCTGAGAGCAGCAAGTTGCCTGGGGAAGCTCACAAAGGTGGCAAGCCTTTGAAGCTTCCCTTTTGTGAACCCTGCCCATCCTGGGGGAGGAGGCTTGGCATCTCGTCCCAGGATGTGCATTGTTTCAGGCCCCAGAGAGCAGCAGGCTCTCGACCCAGGGGTCCAGAAACATGCCTGGAGGTGGCAGCTGTAAGCAACCACTCAGCCTGGACACTAGTGGTAGGTTAGTTTTCAGGGGGCATCTCTTAGATGCCCTCTGTGTGCATTTTTCACTAAATCCCACACTGGCTTCAGTGTGGGTTTAATGTGCTGAGAAGCTTGATACCATTATGGTGCTGTGGAGTTCGTAATGACAAACTCCCAGCACCATATACCCTTAATGGCAGCACTGCACTTAAAATGTCTAAGAATGGACTTAGACACTGTAGGGGTATGGCGCTCATGCACCTGTACCCTCACCATTGTTGTAGTGCACCCAGCTAGATGGGTGATTGACCTATGCCAGGGCAGTGGGTTGTAGGCATGGCACACAGAGATGTGTGCCACGTTGACTCTTTACTTTGTTCTGCACCAAAACACGCAGCCAGCAAAGGCAGTGTGCGAGTGTAATGGTACAGGACCTCTAAGGGTGGCACAATATGTGCTGCAGCCCTTGGAGGACTTCTCTGGTCACAGTGCCCTGGGCACCTATGGTACCATTTACCAGGGGCTGACCTGTGGCCAGAGATGCCAATTGGGTTTAGGCTTCAATGCAGTTTTAGGGAAAGAACATAGGCCCTGGGTACCTGATTAGCAGGAGCTCAGGGCACACTCAGTCAAAGCACATCAGCAATTCAGCAAAAAGTAGGGGCAACCGTGCAGAAAGAGGGCACCTTCTCTCACTCTCTCTCCCACCTGTGGTTTGCTCTCTTCCTCATACCCTACTTTCCCCATCTCCCACAACCACCAGTCCCCCACCTGCTCCTCCTTTGCCTCTAACCCCTGTGGTCCTTTTTTATGCTTTTGCGCAAAACAATCTTCATTTTTTTACTTTACCAAGTAGTGTCTGCCATTTAGGAGCTATACATAAATATAAAAGAAAATGGGGTGCGTGTCATTCGCAGGCATGCACATGTAAGTCTACTGCGGTTCAACCCTAGCGCTGGGATGCCTCCGGGTAGCCATGCGCTTTATAAATGCTACTTCATTCATTCATTGTGATTGTGCTTTCTAGCGGAATGATGCAAACATTGCTCCATTTTTCTACTTTTTGTTTATTTATTGATGCTGTACAGTATCGGAAAAGTATTTTGCTCCATTGAAGGGCAGTATTGTGTAAAGCCGTCTGGCCAAAAGGTCCCAGAGCCAAGACATTTTGGCTTTGCCAAGGCTTATTGTACATGTTATCCTCAGTCATTGACATATACTTTCGCTCACTCAGTGTAGTTGAAAGAGCTGCACTCTTTTTCATATAAGCTGAGTCATACTTATTGAAGGAAGGGCTGTAGGGCCTATTCACAAATTGTATTTTGTTTAGGTTTAGTAGTACTACGATAGTACTTCTAAAGTATTACAAAATAAAATTCACAAACATACGAGTGTTAATCTCCACCTCTCCTATCTCTTCTATGGGGAGATCCTCACACATATAAGTTTACTTCTTACTAGTAAATGTGAGAGGGGCCGGGGAGTTGCTGGAAAGAGGGGCCCATTCTACTAAATGGGGGGGAGGTTTAGAGAGGAGTAATGAGGAATTTAGGAAGGGGTTTTTGGAGGGACATGCATCCATCCACAAAATAAAAGTCCACTCCTATTCACAAAACATTACTTTTAAAGTTACTACAGCCACTAAGTGATCCAAAACAGTAGTCACTTACTCCAGCTCACAGCTGATGTAAGTCCAGCAGCACACATGGCCAACCAGTGGTACTGCAAAATAATCCCATTGAAAATAACAGAAGTTTGGACATTAAATAAAACATAGGATATAATAAATTTATTTAATATAGTTAACACATGAATAAATATAATGTGATGTTAAAACATCTCAAAATAAAACTATTATTTAATTATATAATATTTTAGCAAACTTTTTTGAATTTACAAATTAATGTACCATGGTGTTGTATGGCGACTGGGATCACACGGACTACAAGGTGTCATCTTTCAAAGGAGGTTCTTTTTATTCGATCCAATCACAATAGGTTGAAAGGCACGAGGAGTAAAGAAAGGTGAGTAAGGAAAAACAAATGTCCCATCAGTGTCCTCTTCTCCTTGACACCGTCGGGTCGTCTGCCTCTTGTCAATATTTCGGGGCGGGATAGGAAAAAACAAAACAAGCACTAGGGTTAGTGTGATACTCTGGGGTTTTAACGAGAGAAAAAGGGAGGGGAACGTGAGCGAGGAGTCACTGCGGCCACAGGGCGTGAGGGGAGCGGGGAAAAACAGTCACCGGAGGGGGAGTGGAATCAGTTGAAAAACGCTGGCACTGTCAGGCCGAGTCTGTTGGTGTCCAAGCCTGACCGGTTGGTCTTCGGACCTCCGCCCCCTCCCAAATCCCCGTACTCGAAAGCGCACCCGTTCAAGCCACGTCCCTCCAGGGCCGTGGCGGGGTGCAGCATCCTCTGGTTGGCCACCTGGCTTCTCGTACGGCTGTTCCGCGGGTCCTCTTGTCTGCTTGGGTTCCTTCGGCATCTCTTCACAGGATCTCCAAACGTCCACTTCCTCCTTCCGGGGTCTGCCTACTCCTTCCGGATGCCGACTCTTATCTAATTCGTCGGATGGTAGCACCGATCCCCCAAGGGGCGAGATCCATACAGGTAGAGCTGGAATTAAAGGGCCAGCTGAAATGCTCACCTGAATCCCGACGCGAACCTCCGCGTCCAGGAGCTGGAAGGGAAAAGAGCGCAAGAGTCAGTGGCCAGAGAGAATCCGTGAGTACTGGAGGCAGAGTCCGACACATTCGTTTTGATTAAAATAGGTTCAAATTACCTCTATACATCACACTTTATTATTAATGCATAATACTGACCCCACCCCACCACCTACACAGACCACAAAGCAGGAAACGCACACCACCACGGCTGTCTCCCAGGACCCCCACGAACAATACATGGAATTTAAACGCCGTGTGTTGGGTTGCCAGGTGGAGTTGGTGGACCAGCTGCGGGTGGGTTTTGAGCTCGTGGCAGCCAAACTCGATGCCATACGTGGGTGTTGGAGTCCCATCAGGAACCACGTACAGTCCCTAACGGACACCCCCTGTCCGCACCATGCTCACCGACAATCCTTGGCTGACCTAGCTGGGGCCATTACTCGGATAAAGGAACTGTCTAGTCTGACAGGCACCAGCGAAAACAGCACAGAGTTGGCACAGATGCGGAGGACAATGGAGACCATGGAGCAGATGCAGACTGGAAGTATGGCTGCCACGGCTGAACACCAGCGAGATGTAGCTGGGATCTTCCATGCCCTGCAGTTCCTCATCTTGCCATTGCTGCCACTGAGCCAGTCCCAGATAACTGCAGTGGGAACTTTGACACACACATCTCCGACCCCTGATGTGTCAGTGGCACACAGTGATGCAGCCCCATCACCTTCGCACCCTGATGTGTCCGTGGCACCTAGTGATGCAGCCATTCCACCGCCACACACACCGGACACAGAAGAAGTATCAGAGAAGTAAGATGTGGATGATAATTACTGTGTGAGGAAGGAGGTAATAGCATCCATCACCGCCAGATGGCCTGTCCCTACCTGGTTTCTGCCCTATGCATCATGCCCTAGGACAACAACTTCCACTGGCCCCAGAACACTCTGCGATATCCACCCGGCCCCGACATGAACTGCCACATCTTCACTGCTTGACAATTACACAGCAATCCTGCTGCCGACTGCACTCCCTCTTCCAAATCACTTTTCAATCCCCAAAGGACTCTGGTTGGCCCACCACTGGGCTTCCATGTTATGTGGGCTTGGATGGCCATTGTTGGACAGGCCACATGAAGGGCTTGCTCCCTCCCCGCATGACAGGGCCCAAGCCCCGGACCCCCAGGTGTTACCCACAAGAGCAACCCGCACCCCGTCTCCCGACGGAACTCCTGCCCCCGGACATCCATGTATCATGGGGCCGAACCACTACCGGCTCCCCCGGCCGGATCAGCCGCCATCTTGGACACTGCACCACGAGGCCGCGTGGCCTCAGCTCGACCCTAACCCTGGGCCTGGCCAGGCCCCGACATCCCGGCACCACCATCCACCCAGGAGGTGAACGGACCACTTGGCAGGTCAATGGGAGAAAGAACTGTCGATGGCTCTCCCCCGCCAGGTGCCGATCGCCCTCCAGCTCCCCCAGGCGCTGGCTCCACCCCCCTGCTGGGTGTCTGGACTCCCTCATCCCGGACCTTCCGACCTCCAAGCGCGAGGGTCCGGACATCAAAGGGCGCCAGACCTATAACTAGGGCAGCTCCAGAGCAGGAAGGCAGTTGTATCCTGGAGTCGAGAGACACCGAGAGAACTCAGCCTTGACGGACTACCGGCGCTGCCGTAGCCCTGCCTTGTGAACTATCGTCCTGCCTGCTGGCGCTGCCGCGGCCTTCTGCATCTTCCGTCCTCGTCGGGACCTGCTGGCGCTGCCGCGGACCGTGTAACGACCACCTTCATCGGGAGCTGCTGGCGCTGCCGCGGACCGTGTAACGACCACCTTCATCGGGACCTGCTGGCGCTGCCGCGGACCGTGTAACGACCACCTTCACCGGGACCTGCTGGCGCTGCCGCGGCCCGTCCCAAGCTAGAACATCGAGCTCGAGGATTGTGAGCTATCCATCAGACCATCTCAGCTACCAGATTGGTAACCAGACTGTCCCGCTACCCCCTTTCCCAAACCAAGAGACTAGAATCGAGGGGACCCCTGAGTCCAGACCCCCTTGTACCATTCCACCGTACCTTAAGAAATCGCTTATAAAGAACGTTAAATCCTATCCTTGTGTGGTGTATATCTGTGGGGGGGGGGAAGTTACGCATCTGTACGATCGCTGGAGACGGCTCTCCCCGGAGACCTCTCCCCTTGTCCTCGGCCGACCCTCCCGGTCCGTCTAACATTGGTGGCCAGCGGCGCGATCCGAATCAACGCGTAATCGTACAGAGAGTAGCTCACCCCACGACAAAACCACGATGTCAACCAAAGAGAGCGGATCCACCGAGAAATTCCAGATGGATAAATTGGAAGAGTACAGCCATCGTGAATTGAAACAATTCTGCATGGAACTAGGCATTGCTACCACCGGCCTGAGTACCAAAGACGATTTTAAGCACGCCATTGAGTCGTGGGCAGAAACCGGGGTCGCCAGATCCCCAGACCGAAACGGTGCAGCATCAGAGAGGAACGCCACGGCTCCCGAGGAGCGAGGAACGGGCCTCTCGCAGGAAGAGATCCAAGAAAGGGAAAAAAACAGACTACATGAGTTAGAAATGGCACGACTCAAAATGGACGGTGAACTAAAATTAGCCGAGCAAAAACTGAACCTAGAACATCTGCGGCTCCGAGAAGAACGGGAAGAAAAACAGAGGCAGAGAGAGCTCGAAGAAAAGAGATTAGCATACGAACACGAGCGCAAACTGGCAGAAATAGAACTACGGAAGCAGAACAAAGAACCGGAGGTGCCCGAGCGACCGCGCACCCCGGGAGCGACGGAAAAGAAAGTCCACATCCCCAAGGATGTCGTCCGAGAGTATGTCCGAGAGGACGACATACAACAGTGGTTCAAGGCCTACGAGATCGCCATGACCTCCCACCGGATCGATCGAAGTGACTGGGGAGCCGGCCTATGGGGGAGGTTCGTCAACGAAGGCCGCGATGCCCTACTACAGCTCCCAGACCATCCAATGTCATCCTATGACCACATGAAGGCTGCCCTCCTCACCCGATATGGGCTCACACCCGAAATGTACCGCCAGAGGTTTCGGGACTGCACCCGGATCCCGGGTACAACTTGGGTGGAATATGTCAACTATTTCAGCCGAGCCTTCGAGGGTTGGATCAAGGGAAGCCACGTAACGACCTACGAGCAACTTTTTAATCTCATGGTGTGGGAGCATCTATCTACCAACTGCTTCGTCGAGCTCAGGCAGCACCTCCTCGACAGTAAATTGACTGACCCACGGCAACTCGCCGCCGAAGCTGACCGGTGGGAAAGCACCCGAGTGGGCCGGAGAGGGCCACACGAGCAGAACCGGAACAACCAAGGTCAGCACCGTCCCCGAGGAGGAGGCCAGGGGCGAGGGAGAGACACCGTCCCGGCCGCTCCCACTGCCAGCACCCCGCCCCCGGCCAGCCGGGGGAACCCCCCGATGCGCCCGGGGTTCCGAGCCAACGTCATGTGTCACCGATGCCAGCGAGTCGGCCACTACGCCAATGACCCGAACTGTCCACAGAACCAAACTCCAAAACCCCGCCAGGTAGCTGCCGCCGCCCTGGGGGGAGAACAAATCTCCGAAGAACAAGAAGAATACGAGCAGGCACAACAAGAGTGGGAACCGGCCGCCATGGTTCTAGCGTGCCTAGGGGGAAAAGACATGGTCCCGCAGGCCCCCCTACCCGCCAACACCAGAAAATATAGCCAGTGGGTGAACATTAATGGGCGCCGGGCCGAAGCCCTACGTGACACAGGGGCCAGTGTGACGGCCGTCCGCTGTCACCTGGTAAAACCAGAGCAGATCCTGCCGAACATTCTCTGCCCCGTCCGCTCAGCCGACAATTCCGAGAGTCTATGTCGGATGGCCTGCGTCCCCTTCGAATGGGGAGGGGTCTCCGGCATGTTGAAGGTGACGGTCCGGGATGATGCCCCCGTGGACTGTCTCCTGGGGAATGATCTTGAGAGTTCCCCGTGGGCCGCCGTCGAAAGAAGAGAGCACCTGGGGATGCTGGGCCTCCCGGACTTGGCGTGCGTAACCACCCGGTCCATGGCCGCCCGTGCCATCCCCCGACCAGAAGAACCAGAATGGCCTGCACCTCCTCCCCCGATCGCTCCAGTAGAGGACACCGACTATACCGACCCCCCAGAGCAAACCCCCGAAGGGGTCGCCCAGCCCCAGGATCTTCCCGGCCTGGCTCAGTAGCGTCAAGAGGGGGGGCCCACCCAGGAACAGTTCCGCCAAGAGCAGAAGACCTGTGCCTCCCTCGAGGGACTCCGCCAGCAAGCCATCGCCCAGAGCGCAGGGGACACCACCGGAGCCCATTGGATCTATTGGGATAACGACCTGCTATACAGTGAACAGAGAATCGCGGAGTTGGGGGCCAGTCGGGTGCTGGTGGTGCCCCTCCGTTTCAGAGACTTCCTGTTGAATTTGGCCCACGATGTCCCTCTGGCTGGACACCTGGGCCAGGACAAAACCTACAGTCGCCTGGTGACCCACTTTTTCTGGCCGAGGATGCGAAACGACGTCCTCAACCACTGCCGGTCCTGCCCCACGTGCCAGGCCAGCGGGAAGAGCGGCCGCAAGCTCAAAGCACCTCTGCAACCCTTCCCAGTTGTCACCACCCCGTTCGAGAGGGTGGGGATAGACATTGTGGGGCCCCTGGACCCCCGCACAACACAAGGACATCGGTTCATCCTGGTGCTGGTGGACCACGCCACCCGCTACCCTGAGGCTGTGCCCCTGCGAACTGTAACAGCTCCGGTGGTCGGCCGGGCCTTAATGGGGATCTTCTCCCGGGTGGGCTTCCCCCGAGAAGTCGTCAGCGACCGAGGCACAAACTTTATTTCGAAATATATGAAGTCCCTCTGGCAACAGTGCGGGGTCACCTACCGATTCACGACCCCCTATCATCCTCAAGGAAACGGACTAGTTGAGCGATTCAACCGCACGCTCAAGGGAATGATTGGGGGATTGGAAGAGCCCCTCCGTCGCCAGTGGGATGTACTACTTCCGTGCCTCCTCTTCGCCTATCGAAGTTCCCCAGAAGTCCCTCGGTTTTAGCCCTTTCGAACTCTTGTACGGGCACCCTGTGCGAGGGCCCCTCAGCCTAGTCAAAGAAGGTTGGGAGATGGCCCCCCTAAAGACCCCTCCAGACGTCTTCAAGTACCTCCTGGCACTACGCAATCAGACCCGGCGATTCAGGGAAATGGCAAAAGCGAATCTTGAGGCCAGTCAGGAGGACATGAAAAAATGGTACGATCAAAATGCCTCCTCCGTCGAATTCGAACCTGGTCAACAAGTGTGGGTGATGTCCCCCACCGAACCATGTGCCTTGCAGGACAAGTGGACGGGGCCCTTCAAAGTGGTCGAACGCAAGAGCCCCGTCACCTATCTCGTCGATATGGAGTCTCCCTGGAACCCCCTCCGGGTCCTCCACACCAACAGACTCAAACCCCACTTTGTGCGCTCGGAACTCAGCCTCCTGATGGCTACAGACAGTGGGGCGGAAGAAGACTCCGAACCTCTCCCTGATCTCCTGAAGACTCGGGAGAAAGATGGTTCCGTGGACGGGGTCCGGCTCTCCGGGGCCCTCACCCCAGAGCAGCGCCAAGGCTGCCGGGACCTCCTGCTGCAGTTTGCTACTTTGTTTTCCCTCACCCCAGGGGTCACCCCCTGGTGCTTGCACGACGTGGACACTGGGGACAGTCCCCCCTATCAGACACCGGGCATACCGCGTACCAGATCGGGTGCGGGCCTGCATCCACGAGGAAGTGTCCAAGATGCTCACGCTCGGGGTCATCGAGCCCTCGGACAGCCCCTGGGCCAGCCCGGTCGTGCTGGTCCCCAAAGCTGCTGCCCCCGGCACCACTCCTGAACTCCGATTCTGCGTCGACTATCGGGGCTTGAATGCTGTCACCAGGACCGACGCCCATCCCATCCCCCGAGCGGATGAATTGATCGACCGCATGGGGGCTGCCCGCTACCTCAGCATCTTCGACCTGACAGCGGGCTACTGGCAGATCGGTCTCACACCCCGAGCCCAAGAACGGTCCGCCTTTTCTACCCCCGATGGCCACTACCACTTCAAGGTCATGCCCTTCGGCATGAAGAATGCCCCAGCTACTTTACAGCGACTAGTGAACCAGGTCTTGGCGGGGCTCGAAGAGTTCAGCGCCGCCTACCTGGACGATATCGCTGTGTACAGCCGCCACTGGTCCGACCACCTCCACCACCTCCGAGAGGTCCTGCAGGCCCTCCAGCGGGCCGGCCTCACAATCAAGGCCGGCAAGTGCCAAATTGGTCAGGGGTCCGTGACCTACCTCGGACACCAGGTGGGCAGCGGTCTGGTGGCCCCTCTGCAACTCAAAATCGCTGCCATCCAGTCCTGGCAACCCCCAGTCACGCAGACCGAGGTCCGAGCCTTCTTGGGACTCACCGGCTACTACCGGCGGTTCGTGAGGGACTATGGCAGCATTGTGGGGCCCCTCACGGGTCTCACGTCCAAAAACCACCCGAAGAAGATTAACTGGACCCCCGACTGTCAAGCGGCCTTCGAGAAGCTGAAAGCCGCCCTGTGCACTGCCCCTGTGCTCCAGGCCCCCGATTACAGTCGGGAATTCATTGTGCAAACGGACGCCTCCGACCACGGCATCGGGGCGGTTCTCTCCCAGCTGAACCCCGAGGGTCTTGACCAGCCGGTGGCCTTCATCAGCAGACGCCTCCTGGCCCGAGAACAGCGCTGGAGCACAATCGAGAGGGAGGCCTTCGCAGTGGTGTGGGCCCTCAAAAAGCTCCGGCCCTATCTCTTCGGTACCCACTTCCGGGTGCAAACCGATCATCGACCCCTGCAGTGGCTAATGCAGATGCGGGGGGAAAACCCAAAACTATTGCGCTGGTCCATCTCCCTGCAGGGGATGGACTTCACTGTGGAACATCGACCGGGCCAAGACCACGCCAACGCAGATGGCCTGTCACGCTTTTTCCGCCTCGACGAGGAGAGTCCCCAAGAGGATGGGTGACTCTCCCCGCCTTCAGCTGGGGGGGGACGCATGTTGGACAGGCCACATGAAGGGCTTGCTCCCTCCCCGCATGACAGGGCCCAAGCCCCGGACCCCCAGGTGTTACCCACAAGAGCAACCCGCACCCCGTCTCCCGACGGAACTCCTGCCCCCGGACATCCATGTATCATGGGGCCGAACCACTACCGGCTCCACCGGCCGGATCAGCCGCCATCTTGGACACTGCACCACGAGGCCGCGTGGCCTCAGCTCGACCCTAACCCTGGCCAGGCCCCGACATCCCGGCACCACCATCCACCCAGGAGGTGAACGGACCACTTGGCAGGTCAATGGGAGAAAGAACTGTCGATGGCTCTCCCCCGCCAGGTGCCGATCGCCCTCCAGCTCCCCCAGGTGCTGGCTCCACCCCCCTGCTGGGTGTCTGGACTCCCTCATCCCGGACCTTCCGACCTCCAAGCGCGAGGGTCCGGACATCAAAGGGCGCCAGACCTATAACTAGGGCAGCTCCAGAGCAGGAAGGCAGTTGTATCCTGGAGTCGAGAGACACCGAGAGAACTCAGCCTTGACGGACTACCGGCGCTGCCGTAGCCCTGCCTTGTGAACTATCGTCCTGCCTGCTGGCGCTGCCGCGGCCTTCTGCATCTTCCGTCCTTGTCGGGACCTGCTGCCGCGGACCGTGTAACGACCACCTTCATCGGGACCTGCTGGCGCTGCCGCGGACCGTGTAACGACCACCTTCATCGGGACCTGCTGGCGCTGCCGCGGACCGTGTAACGACCACCTTCACCGGGACCTGCTGGCGCTGCCGCGGCCCGTCCCAAGCTAGAACATCGAGCTCGAGGATTGTGAGCTATCCATCAGACCATCTCAGCTACCAGATTGGTAACCAGACTGTCCCGCTACCCCCTTTCCCAAACCAAGAGACTAGAATCGAGGGGACCCCTGAGTCCAGACCTCCTTGTACCATTCCACCGTACCTTAAGAAATCGCTTATAAAGAACGTTAAATCCTATCCTTGTGTGGTGTATATCTGTGGGGGGGGGAAGTTACGCATCTGTACGATCGCTGGAGACGGCTCTCCCCGGAGACCTCTCCCCTTGTCCTCGGCCGACCCTCCCGGTCCGTCTAACAGCCATGTACAGCTCCGTCAGTCACCAGAATGTGAATAAAACATTCGAAATCACACAGATGTGTCATGACTATGTTGGTCACTCGCGTATGAAAGTATCTTGGGATGTAGGGACAATGATTGCACAAGAAGGTACACCCTGGTGAATGGCATCAATGTGCATGTTTATCCCTGAGACACATGGCCAATTGGATGACTGTGAAGGTGAGTACTAGCTGTGTCCCCATTGCACATTAACAACAATCTCACAACCCCTCAATGTAGGCACACGTCCATTTATTGAATAGGGTGGTGTGTAGGAATGACCAAATCAGTAGCAGGCAATGCGTGGTGTCCTACATCACATGTGATAACAGAACTTCACATCGCATACCTACTCACACACATCTGTGTGGACACATTCTGTTATGATTTGACATTGCTCCACATGGTCAGAGGTTGGACACCATACTCACATTGCTGAAGACACGTAAGTGCACCGGTCTGCCAGCAACTATCCCAAAACAATGTCTGGCTCACAGAGGTTGAGCTGTCAAAAGGGACCCATCCGGAGGAGCCTAGCGCGCAACCAAGATGGCCGCGTAGGTGCGAGGCTCCCGAGGACCTCCGCGACCTCCTGCATAAATCCTGACCATATCCTGTCCTAGACGAGGGGACTGTGTTCGTGAGACCGAGCTGAGGTGCCACCCGTTTTCCGTTTCCAAATCGGACCTCGGACACCGGCGGGAGCATCGATTGAGGTTTGCGGCCTTCTCCACGCCGGCCCCCCGGATTGGAGTTGTGGGGCTATCCGGAGACAAAGTGAACAGCGGCGGCGGGCGAGGCTGGGCGATTCGCGTACCCCGCACTTTCACTTTCGCTTTCGCGCCCTCCTTGCTGCCAAGCGAGGTAGGGTCGCGAGGCGGCGTGCGGTGGTGTGGCTTCATCGGGGTGCCCTGCCGGCCCGCCAGCTGTGATCCGCCCTTCGGAGCTGTGGTCGCCCTCCCCCGGAGCCCGTGAACTGGTTTGTCAGCCCCTTTCAAGGAGATTGGCACGATTTGGGGACTGGAGCCATGTCCACGAAACAAGATGGCGACCGGGCAAAGGTGAAATCGACCCGCCGTGGCGCAGCCCCTCAGTCTAACAGCATGGACCGCTACACCCTCCAGAAGGGATCTCCAGAGGCGCCGCGTAGGTCCCCTGTTGGCCCGACTGATGCTCCTGCTCTGCCCGCGGATCTGACCCTCCGGGACGTCATGGGCGCCATCGCCGAGATGAAGGCCTCAGTGGACCAGCGCTTTGACACTCTGGCGCAAAAGATTGACTCTGTCCTCGTGGATGTGGGCCTGGTGAGGGCCGATCTGTCCAAGACGAATGACCGGGTCGACTCTTTGGCCCACACCACCTCGGGCCTCACAACGGACGTGGCGGCCCTCCAAAAGGAGGTGCGCCGACTGGGCCAGGCGAGCGCCCTGATGGATCGTCGACTGGAAGATTCCGAGGGTCGGGCCCGGAGGAATAATGTTCGCATTGTCGGGGTGCCGGAGGGACGTGAGGAGGAGGAGGCGGCGGATCTGTTTGTGGAGGACCTGATCCTCACCCGTCTCCAGCCCCGGGGGCTGAGTAAACTCTTCGCAGTGGAACGTGCCCACAGGGTCCCCGGAGGGAGACCTAAGATTGGAGTCCCTCCGAGGCCTCTCATTGCCCGGATCTTCAACTTTCGGGACAGAGACGCTATCCTGCAGACTTCTAGGCAACAAGGACCGGTCAGACTCGACAATATGGACGTAAACTTCTATCCTGATTTTACTCCGGCGGTCCAGAAGCAGAGACTGAGTTTTCTCGGAGTCAAACGTCGCCTACGGGACCTGAACCTCAAGTATGCGATGCTTTTTCCAGCGAAGTTGAGGGTAGAGGTGGATGGCCGCACGCAGTTTTTTGATCGTCCCGAGGCGGCCGGGGACTGGTTGGACACTTTGCCCGGGGATCGGGGCCGGGGGGGTGGGGGGGGCGCGGTGGGTGGGGAGGGCTTGCCGGATCAGGACTGAGGGACTAATAGTAGGCCTTGCTCTGGACAACATTATTGTCATCATTGACTGATTGTGTAAGTTCCCCTCCCGTGGAGGTCGTACGGGGTCTCTTGGGGGCTTTCCCTCCTCCTCTGGGGGACTAGTTAGTGTTTTCATCTATGGGGCGACAGGCACACTGCACTTTGGGGGGGCTGTTTGGGCTCATGCAGGGGTGCAGGGAGGGGGGAGTTCTGTTGGGACGGGTGGGTTGGGGTGGGGTGTTGTTCGTTTTTACCGCAAGGCAAACCCTTTACTGTATTGGTGTTTTTGAGGTGCTCTCGGGGGGACGAATGATGGCTTCTGTATGTGATGGGGGGCAGGGACTTGACTTTGTTGTCTTGGAACGTTAATGGACTGGGGGATAGGATTAAGCGAGGTGTGGTCCTGCAGTATCTGAAACGAATTTCGCCAGATGTGGTCTTTCTGCAGGAGACACACCTTATTGGTAATTCCTTTTGTGCCATGAATCGGCGTGGCTATCGTTTGGTGGCCCACTCGGGCTTCACGTCTGGCTCGCGGGGGGTGGGCATCATGGTTAAGAACTCGCTCCCGCTGGAAATAGATGAGGTGCGCCATGATGAGAGGGGACGCTACACTGCCTTGGTGGGGAGAATGGAGGGCAAAGTGGTTGTCTTTGTTTCAGTGTATGTCCCACCGGGGCTACAGTCTACCACTTTTGCGGACCTGGGGCGCCTCCTCCTTGACCTTCCGGGGGGGCTTCTGGTGGTTGGGGGGGATTTCAATGCGGTGGTTTCTGGGACTATGGATCGTCACCCCCCTAGGGACCTCCCCCGGGCGCAGGCGTGGCTGTCCGGCCTCTTAGATACATTGGGATTGGTGGACTGCTGGCGCTTAAAACATCCCACGCAGCTGCAATACACCTTCCATTCGGGTGCCCATGGTAGCCTCTCGCGGCTTGATCATATCCTTGTCCCTGCGGCCTATGCTGGGAGGGTGGGAGAGGTGCGCCATCTGGCGCGGGGTATTTCAGATCACTCCCCGCTCCTGTTGCACTTTGGTGTCCTCCCGAGGGGGGAGGGCAGGGTAGCTCCAATCAATGCCTGGTACCTGCGCGACCCCACCATTCGTGCTGACCTGATTAAATCCTTGCAGCGGTATTTTGAGGAGAATGTGGGGTCTGTCCCTTCGGCTATCTCCCTTTGGGAGGCCTTCAAGACAGTTATTAGGGGGGAGGCCCTCTCCTTCATATCCCATGCCCGGAGGCGCGAGCAGGAGGAGGTGACCCGAGTGGAGGCCGAAATTACTGAATTAGAGGGTGATTTGGGGAGTGGGGTGACGGATGCTGCACTGCATGTTCTACACCTTAAGCAAGCGGCCTATAGGGCCCTCGTCACGGAGGCAGCCAGGGGCCTCAGTAGAGAGCAACAGGGGCGACTGTATGATGTGGGTGATAAGGCTGGTAAATTGATTGCGTGGTTGGATAAAAAGGAGAGAGCGAGTCGTGTGGTCCCGCTGATTGAGAGGATGGATGGTGTACGTGTCACCGAGCCAGAAGACATTGTCTCTTGCTTCGCGGATTATTTCCGCGAGGTGTATTCCCCGGTCTCTCCCTGCTCGGAGGCGGATTCCCATGCCCTGCTTCGAGAGATCGCGCTGCCCTCCCTTTCGGTGGAGGACAGGGAGTCGTTGGATGCTGCTCCTACCTCGGACGAAATTGCCCTCGCTATACGCTCGGTCGCATCTGGCAAGGCCATGGGCCCGAACGGCATCCCTATCGAGTTGTATAAGCTGCGACCGGACGTACTGGCACCCCCACCTCCGCGCGATGTTCCTGGCGGCCCACTCGCGGGGCTCCCTCCCGCCGGACCAACGTCTGGCTACAATCGTGGTGATCCACAAGGAGGGGAAACCCCGAGACCGGGTTACCTCCTATCGGCCTATCTCGCTCCTGAATGCGGAGCCCAAAATCCTTGCCAAGGTGCTCGCCAACCGGCTGGTCGGCGTGGTAGGCGATTTGGTCCACCAAGACCAGTCTGGCTTTATCCCCCATCGCAACACGGCCCTCAATCTGCGGCGCTTGCACGGGGTGCTCGCGCGTGTTCCGTTTGTGCGGGAGCCGGCCATCTTGGCGTCCTTAGATGCCACCATGGCGTTTGACACGCTCGAATGGCCATACATTTGGGCGATGCTGGCGAAATTTGGATTTGGACCGGGATTCATCAGCTGGGTCAAATTGTTGTACTCGGGCCCGTTAGCGCAGGTGGTAGTGAATGGGCGAGTCTCGGCCCCGTTCGCGCTGGGACGGGGCACGCGACAGGGTTGCCCCTTGTCGCCGCTCCTGTTTGCATTGGCCTTGGAACCCCTGGCGGAGTGGCTGCGGTGGCACCCTTCCATCCGTGGTCTCCGTTGGACCCCCGAGTATGAGGACCGCGTGTCCCTCTACGCTGACGATATCCTTTTGTACCTAGCCTCCCCGCGCAAATCACTGATTGACCTGGTTGATGTCCTGCGCTCCTTTGGCCGTAACTCAGGCCTTGTCATCAACTGGGCTAAATCATGTGTCTATGTGCTTTCCGGGGAGGCTCCCGTCCTCCCGCGGGGATGTCCGATCCAGATTGCCTCGCAGGGGTTTCGGTACCTGGGTGTCTGTATCACGCTGGACCCGGAGGCCCGCTACGAGCGACACTTGCTTCCCCCCCTCCAGCGCTTGAAGGAGGACGTCGCGCGCTGGCGGCGCCTGCCGCTTTCGCCGCTCGGCCGGGCGGCATTGTTTAAGATGATGTCGTTGCCGCGCTTCCTGTACGCTCTCCAGAACACTATGGACCTAGTCCCGGCGCGCTACTTCCGTGAGGTGGAGAGTCTACAGCGCCGCCTGTTCTGGGACGGGAGGCCGCGTATAGCCCTGGTGAAGTTGACGCTCCCGTGGTATGACGGGGGGATTGCCCTCCCGGACATTAAGTGGTATTACTGGGCCTCCCAGCTAGCTGCAATTAATCACGGTCCTCTATGGGCCCGCCTTGAACCCGGCATTTGAAATGGACAAGATGCTCCTGCCCGGTGGCGACTACAATCGAGCACTCTACTCTGGCGCGCCGGATCCCCGCTTGACGGGGCCCACGCGTGTCATGGTGCGGGTGTGGCACGCGGCCAATGCAGCTATGGGGTGGAAGGACCGTTTGACCCGGGCGTCGCCGTTGTATGCGCCTCAGCGGTTGGGCTCCCTGTGGACCTCGAAGGGCTTCGAGAAGTGGGACACGATTGGCATCAGTAAAGTGGGGGACCTCTGGACGAGAGGGGGATTTAAAACATTCGAGACGCTGCAGACGGAGTTTCAGCTGCAGGGCAGTGAATACTTTCGGTACTTGCAGGTCCGTCATGCGCTGGGCTCCGTCTTCCCAGACGTCGCCTCCATCCCGGAGTCTTCCCCCCTGGAGGATAGAGTGCTGGATGGCCACGTTCCGGATAGCACGATCTCCCTCATTTACAAAAAATTGATTAATGACCGCTCGGGCCTGCTGACCGGCCTCCGCGAGGCTTGGGTTGCCGACGGGCTGGAGTTGGACGACGAAGACTGGATTTCCGCGGTGGCCTCTCCGAAGGAGGTGGCCATACCGGCTCGCCTTCGCTTCGTCCAGCTTAAGATACTCCACCGGGTTTACATGACGGGGCCAAGGCTTCTGCGTATGGGTTATGCTGAGGATGGGTTGTGTAAGCGTGGGTGTGGTGCTTTGGCGACTTTTTTGCATATTTTGTGGGAATGCCCGAAGGTGGAGCGATTCTGGCGTGGTGTGCATGAGGTCCTGCGTCTGGTTACGCATGTCGCGCTGTTGCCTGAAGCGAGGAGATGCTTGCTGAATGTGTGGGAACCAACTGATTACTCGGTTCCGCAGACGCGATGGGTGACTCTGGGATATATGATAGCTAAGCGTGACATCGCTCAACTGTGGGGATCCCAGCGGCCCCCGGCGGTGTCGGCCTGGAAAGAACATATGGATTGGTGCATGTTCCGAGAAAAGGTGGTGTATGTGGCGAGGGGCAAGCCTGGGGCGTGGGTGAAAATATGGGGCCCCTGGAACGCCTACCGCGGGGGTATCTGCGAGCCACCACTGCTGCCTGCTGCCTCACCGGCTCCGTCCCCCTAGTTGACCCCCTCCCCCAGCCCCGGGCACAGAGTTCCCCCAGTCCTGGACTTGTTTCCCTTCCCCCTCTTTAGATTCCTGTGGATGGTCGGGGTCCCTCATTTGAGGAGCACGTGTGGTTACCTTCGATTGCGGGTTGCCTTGCGGGTGTGGTTTTTCTATGTTGTTGTGTTTGTATAAAATGAAACCGTATTGTGGGCTTAGAGTCATGTGGCCCACGTCGTTGATGCCTCCTGATTTACTTCTCTGCAACGCCAAGTGCCCTTTTGTAAGTTTGTCAGGTGCTCCTGTCACTCTAGCGGCCGGCCGGAAGGTTGTAGGCCCATACTTGTATATACTTGAGATTGCAATAAACGGTTTCAAAAAAAAAAAAAAAAAAAAGGGACCCATCCCCATTGTACATGCTTCAGTCAGACCCTCTCTGTGTAGGGACGATGCTCATTGTGGCACACGAGTGGTCAATCTAATCAACACTCATCACAGTTCGACACCAGTGAAGTTGCGTAGACTTTATAGGCATGTGTGTGTCAGTACAGACAAGGAAACTGCCACAACATGCAGGGACATGCTTAAGACACTTACACGCAGCATGGGAACATGTCGAGGTGCAGGAAATGGGGAGGCAGAAATGAGCACCAATCATTACGGATGGCAACGGTCTCAGCCCACCTTGCCTTGCTGGTCGAGTCATGTGTTTGGTGTCTGCCCATTGCCCTGTGTGAGGGGGCACGACTTGCAGCCCATGGGGTCTGCATAGTGCTCTGCCACCGGACTGCGCCGACTGTCTGCTCTGCTGACAGTGATCAGGTGAAAGGGTCCGACAAGGTCATATGTCGTGCTACATTGCCATGTGTGTGCTCTCCCCCCAGCAGTGTGTCCGAATTGGTAACGTTGCCAAACGACGCTGTGCTGCTCCGACCATGGAACTGCATCACCTCGCACAGGTGTGTACACACGCGTAGTTACACGCACATGCATTCAGAGTCCAGACGAAGGCAGACATGTCCTCTGTTGTTGCGGATATGTGAGCATTCCCCATGATGCTACAAGGTGTTGGGACCTGTGCTGTGGGTGACAATCCGATGTGGCTGTAGGAACGAAGTTACTCGTCCATGAATGCCAGCACAGCTTCATGTGCAATGTGTTCCAATAGTACGTGGTTGTCGGGTTCTAGGAACACCAGGGTGAGCCAATCCATTAACTGGTTCGGGCAGATGTGCTCAGTCCACGCTGTTTCCCCAATCCGCAACACAGCCCAATAGGGGAGCGCCTCGATGTGGTCACTGCACACAAGGAGCTGTGCAATCTCCCTTGCGCAACTGTCAGCACATGCGTCAAAGATCAGTGAATCCCATGCACGGCTATCCCAGTGACACTCCTGTTCGTGGGCCAACAGGGAGCGCACTGTCAGGTCATAATCCAATTCAGCTACCGTTGCGTTGGATAGGCAGACCTCTATGGGTCACTCGAATGCGCATGATCGACAGTGGAACCAGGGCTGGATGCAGGTGACGTAGGCAAGACGGAAACTCAGACTGAAACTGATTCGCAACACTGCAGCAGTGAGCCCAACAGATGTAGCATTTGTGCACTGTACAATTCCAAGTGAGAGGGGTTGTGCATGTGCCTGTGTGCCATTGCGTTTGTTGGGGTCGTAGCACGGGCACTCCTCAGCCGGTGGAAGTTTGGTGTACGATATGCCACAGCTCTGGGCAATGAGTCGTATGTGTGTACAACGTTTGGACGTATGGGTAGTTTTTAGCCAATGTGTCAAGGGCATCCCTTGCAGGTGTAGGTTGTGCAGTGACAAGTGTGTGTGGGGTGTTGGCACATTGGAGTTTCATTAGCGCAGTTCATAGTGTGGGAGTCGTCGGAGGCTGGTATGGTATCTCATGCAGGGTGTGCCAGCTGCATTCAGGACCAAGGTCTGGGGTTCGGTTGGCCTTCAGCCTTGTGTGTTGAGACAAAGGGGCTTTCATTCCTGATTTCAGTCTGGCTACTGCTTGCATTTCTTAAATGTGATGTGGACTTCGCGCTGACTTTGATGCCAGGCCTGTGATTTGGGGTGCACAGATTTTGAGACACGCAGCTGTTGGCACGTTTGCATGAGCCAAGGGCCCGATTGGCCTTGCGGTCCTTGTTCAGTCCCTCTTTCTTTCTCTCTCTCCCTGTCCTTTCAGTGCCCGACACACTTTCTTATATTGGATATTGTCTTGCAGGCTGTGAGTCACAGATTGTACAGGGATGCCCCGCCATGACTCTTCAAAATAGGATGTGACATTTTGTTTGGTCTTTCAATGGTGAAAGTATGAATCAGGGTTTCAGTGCTCACATGTATGTTGATTGTTGCAATTGTGTGACATCAGGCGTGTGCTTTTGTTCATGTTTTCCTGCCATTGATGTGCAGTGTCTTGGTCCGGGGGAGGTGTGGTGTGCCCGGGATGGGGCCCGTGGTGGTCCTGGGGGTGGTGAGTGTTGTGGCCCTCTTGGGTGTCTGGCACGCATGTTCAGTGGCTCCACGTCATCTGTTCTTCAGGTGTGGCTCTGGGCTGGGCTCCCTTTAGTGGTGCAGGCTGCCATCCGACTTTACACCAGGTCAGAGCAGGTGTTAATTTTCTGCTGCTAACGTGCTTTATCGCATGTTTCGTGGTCTTTACGCCGATCTGGCTGTTCGTTGAGATTGTTGTGGAGTGGTGGTGTAGTGGCTTTTTGCACGGGAATGCCTACTCTGCATCTCATTTGCGATAGTTGCCGGGGTCATCTGTGGCAATGTTTTTTGCGGCTGCTATCACAGGTGATGCTATGGGCTGTTAGCACCAGCTTGTGAGTGGGGTGATTAATTTATCGCGACTTTGGCTGCGATAAAGTGGCGTTAACTCGGCGATAGCTCCTTGAAAATATGCCCCTTAGTTAAATAAACCTTTTTACTTTTCCCTTTACGTTGCCATTGGGAGACTCTACTGAGATATTCTTGTGGTTCAATGATCTAGGGAAATAGATAGGTAAGAGGTGGAGCAGTAGGAGCACCAGCCCTACCTTTCTCTAAAATGACTAGCGTGGTATTCCAGTCTCTCCCGAGTCTGTTTCATACTATAGACTGGGGACCCTTGTCTGCATTTGTTCACTTTCTGATACCAATTCAAAAACACTGGCCATGTTCTGCATCTACTTTATTTTTAGGATCGTTCAATTCCTTTCAAAATTATTCACTCATTCCAAGTCAAAGGTACCACTATGAAGGAAAGTTTTTTTTTTTTTTCTCCAATCCTCATTAGTGAGCCCACCCACTGTCACTGGTGGTCCACAGCATGGGCAGGAGTCCCTTTCAGTAAGGTTTCGGTATGCTTAGATTTTCTACCACCATTATGTTTTCTTCCTTCATTTATAGAAAACAAAAAGGTATCTGTCATGGAGGGAGGTGAGAGTAAATGAAAAGTAGGGTAGAGGGTGGTGCCTTAGTCAATTTCTTCTAACTGATCTCATTGGAGGGAATGTATAATTCAATCACAGTCAAAGATACGCTTGCATTCGGTCAGTCTGTGGTTGTGCACCTGGAGAGACTAGCAAAGAAGACTATGTGACTGGATCAAAGAGCCTCTTTCTCAAACACATTCGTCCTTTAGGGATCTGTGCTTCGGGTCCTGGTGCTCCTGCCTGTCTACCCAGTCCGCACCCTATTCTCCAGACCCCACTTGCTCTGTAGCATTTATTACATGGACACCGTCTCTTTTGTGGGACTCCTTCCATCCCTATCTACTCTACCATTCTAAAATAGCACTGTCTTCTAACCAAACACTTTGCTGCACTTTTCGGCACATCGCATACAAAGAAGAAAGGCTAAAATCAGTAAACATGATCAGATATCACCTTCATTTAGTTCTGTATGCTTACACTATCTGGCCAGCATACCAGGTCCAGCACTGGGTTGTGCACCACCCCAGTAATTCTGTAGAAATCTCTCCCTTACTTTGGTACCTGGGGTTGTCATGTGGAGTCCCATCAAGCTCCTGTGCCCTCTGGTGTCTGAGTTAAGACTCTTCCCAGCACACAATGCACCATGTTCAGTGGAAGATAAACACCTCATTCTCTGATACCACAGAAGTCTTTTATATGTTAAATGGCAAAATCGAGCAAGCAGCACAAATATTCTAAGGGCCTGACTTAGAGTTTGCAAATGGGATAATCTGTCACAAATGAGGGATATTCTGTCTGCTGGATTACGAGTGCTTACGACAATAGTTATGGTGCACAAGATAGCCATCACATTTGTGATGGAGAATCCCATCTGCTAAAATCTAAACCAAGGGTAGGATGTGATTCTATAAGAAACTCTAGATAGACTACGAGGAGGTGCTTAGCTCATCTCTAGGTGAGAATGGAAGATGACCTTGAAGGTTTTTTTCGACATTGGGATATGGTAGAAAGCGGATTTTACTAAATCTGCAGTTCACTCCTGTCATCTTCAAAATGAGACTATGTATACTTGAACAGCCAGATCAAACCGTGCAAAGCACAACATCGAGATGCAAGATGGTATTATACACCTAAAATGCAAGTCAGTATTCAAAAATGCAAAGTCTTTGGTAGTAAGTTACTCAAGTATAAGACTATTGTATGAAAGGAAGACCAAATGCAGTCCGTTTGCCCCAGTGCATTATGGTAAATGCAGTGAATGATAACACTTACTTCAGTGACAGTCTTTAGTTTTTCACCCATGTTGGTGCAGCCAGTGCTGTGTATCTCTAGGCACGTGTTTCAAGGTAATTGTCCTTTTTAAGTAGATAGCAACACATCATTTTGGGGGTGCTGGAAATGCTGCCAATGTCTTCTCAGTTCTCTGTACCACTCACTGGGCACTGGCGCATCAAACAGAACTAGTCAGCTCATTAGCTCAAGGGAATCTTATCAAACAAAAAGAGGTTGAGAGCACACCGTCTCACATCCCAGCGCTCAGTTAGCTCCAGTGCATTATGGTAAATGCAATGCATGATAACACTTACTTTTGTGACATTCCTAGTTTTTCACCCTTGCTGGTGCAGCCAGTGCTGTGTTTCCCTAGGCATGTGTTTCAGGATAATTGTCTTTCAGTAAAGAGCAACACATTGTTTTGGGAGTGCTGGAAATGCTGTCTCAACTCTTCTCATGTCTCTGTACCATTCAGTTACTTACCTGGATACTGTAGCTCTCAAGTACTGTTATCTTTCATAGATTCGCATGCTTCAGTCATTTCATTTCATTCCACTTTATTCGATTAATTAAAATCATAAAAGTGCATCCCTGTCAGCTTCTGATTGGCTAGTGCTCGATATTCTGTGACATTGCAAGTATTATTTGAGTGTAGTTCAGCAGCTAAGAGGGTGGTTGGATTGTTGCCAACTGTAAATTCAAACTGGTCCTGGGTAACAACATATCTATTGATGTTTGACTATTCTGTACCACTGGGTAACCTTCACATAATTTGGATTGGAAAAGGTGTCAGGATACCAACTACTGTCCCTCTGTGAGATCCTGTGTCAGATATGTTCTAGAACTAAAATGCCTGCTGGTGCTGTGAATGGATAAAAAAGCTAGACTGCCACAAGTGCGAAGAACTGGCCTGAACTTAATTCCATGAACCACAAAGCCCAGCTGCTGTGAGCATTCCATGAGGATCTGCCACCAACTCTTCCTGCTGCCCGAAGGACGGTTTTTCAGATGAAAGTCCTATTTATATGTTAATTGCTGTCTCTTATGCTTTGGCTGGCCAAATATTTTTCAAGAATATATGCTTACATTTGTTATGCTTGACTCCATGATCCATTTTGGGTCCTCTTAACTACATACATATGTGAAATGCGTAATAATAACCATATCAAATTCAATTGTGGGTCTGATTCACAACTTTCTTTCCAGTGAGTCAGTGTATCCTACTCGCAAACAAAATCTGGAGTAATTCACACTAATTCACACGAAGTCAAGAGAAAGAAACCAATACTTCCATAAATTAATTGTGAATTTGACACATCTATCAATCAATCAGGATTTATAAAGTGTGACTAATCACCCGATAGGGTATCCAGGCGCTTGCAGGTCCCAGAGGCTTATTCGAACAGCCAAGTCTTCAGGGCCATTCGGAATCACGGAAGTGAAGAATAGTCTGGAGATGCATGGGGAGGCTGGTACAGGTCTTTGCTGCAATGTGGGAGATGGAGCGTCCTCCACTTCTGCTTCGTTAAATGCAGGGAGTATGGGCAAGTGAAAAGGCGGTATCGCGTAGTCTTCTCCGCGGTTGGTAGAAGTTCAGGCGGTGGTTAATGTAGGCGGGTCCTTGGATGTATAGAGCCTTGTGAGCTTTGGTCAGCAGCTTGAATCAGCATCTCTTCTGTACGGGCAACCAGTGGAGTTGCCTGACGTGGGGTGTGATGTGGGTTCGTCGGGGGAAGGACGAGAATGAATCCGACTACGACGTTCTGTATGGTCTGAACTCTCTGTAGTAGTTGTGCTGCGATTCCTACGTAAAGAGTGTTGCTGTAGGCCAGTCTGCTAATGATGAGGGCCTGTGTCATGGTACGTCTCGTGTGTAAGGGTAGCCTCTTAAATATCTTACATGGCATGCAGAGTAAGGAAGTAGGCAGAGGAGACTGCGTCGATCTGTGATTTCATGGTGAGCTAGTTGTCTCCGAGGCTTCTGGATGGTCGGATGGAGTGGGTCCGGAGTCTGATGGCCACCAGGAGGCGTTCCATATCGACTTTGCAATATCATCAAGGAAAGCATAGATTGAGGAATATTGATTTGCTATTGTAAGTACACATTTACATAAACTTGATGATATTGTGAAAGTTGAAATCTTGATATTGTTTCAGGTCGGTATTTTAAAGTCAGTTTTTTTGTATCGCATCTTTGAGACTGGTGATACTCGATCAAACATTGTCTCACGTAGGAAAACAAACCAGTTCAAAACAATATTCATTGTATGTTTTGCATGCCTGGTTACCCTATTCTTCCACCCCTATATTTTTCTTTCTAACAAGTAGGATAGCGTGTACGAGACTGTCAGATGTTTTCAAGTAGTCAACTGAAGTGATCGGTTTTAAAAACCTCACTAGGCCATTAGGAGGCTGACGTTAAAATAGGTCTTCAAAGCCAAGCAGACCTGAGCAAATCAACAGTCTAATGTTGATTATTAGTGATGCAAAACTGCTTAAAGAGAATTGTTTTTCCTGTACTCTGGATATCTCCCTTAACCCATACACCATATTTGGACCGCTTCTGCGTCCCGCCTTTCTTAATCTCTGTGCAAGGTACCGGCCCTCCTAATGAATATATGTCATAACACATGCATTACATTGCATGCCATTACAACGCGGTTGTTACAATGACCGCGTTGTTACATCGCATACGATTACATCGCAAGTCGTTACAACGACTTGCTGTAGGGGGTGCATTGGACTTAGGAATAGTATAATTTATTCCTACTCCAGTTTGTGCAACAGCAGGGAAGGTGTTGGATTGTGAATCCAAAACCTTCTGCCCCCTACAGTTGCCCCCTACAGTAAGTTGTTGCAACAACTTGGGATGTAATCGTATGCGATGTAACACGGTCGTTGCAATGACCGCGTTGTAATGGCATGCAAAGGTAACCATGTCTCCCCTCCAAACACAGATGCAGGTTGTGGCAATGGAAGGATCAAGTTCTCTCTAGCAATGCGTCAAAGGTTACAATTAAAATCCAGACTGGGCACAGTCCCTCAATTTTAGGTCTTCGTAGAGTTGAAGAAACCGGGGAGACCATCACAGCATGTTTTTGAACAGCATATACAAGAGCTGAGACTTGGGTGAGCGAAGGTGCATTTTTGAAGGAGGGTGAAATCCGTAGCCCAAAAGTCCCACATAAAGGGATGTAACACCCAGCATCATAACGTAGCCCCTGCCTCCCCCTTCCTACAGGACACCACATCCTAAATGGATTTTCTGTTCTTCTCAAGAACATTATATAGATGCAAAGTGAAAAGCATAACTAAGTGGTTTGCAAACGTTTGACTTCTGGGGACCCCTACATAATCATTACTGGAACCCAGTGACCCCCACTGAATCATTATTGGAATCCGGGGACCCCCACGAGTCATTACTGGAAGCCAGGGGACACCCGCCTAATCATTGTCGATGATTTGAACCGTAAAACAATACTCCAAAAATAGAGAAAAAGGCATTCAGCAAAGAAATACACAAATGATGGCACATTTAATTTAATCCGCAAACACACATAAAGAAAATCAAAATTAAATTTTAATAGAAAGGCTGGAGCTTTTCTAAATTCAATTGAGGACACTTATCATCCATACTCTATTCTGTATGATGTACCTGCACAGCTCGGATGAATCAATCAGATGATATTTTAATTTGGAACCTCCCATCTCAAATTTCTTCACATTTACAATGTATTTCAGAATGTTCAATTGTACATTTAGCTTCTTTATTTATATACACTTCATTAATCTGAGTCTGTTAATATTATATCATTTTCAAAGTAGTCGCGGACCCTCTAAGGAGGCTTCACGGACCCCCAGGGGTCCCCAGACCACAGTTTGGAAACCACTGGCATAGCTGAAATGTAAGGGGTCCCTCTGTTTTGCAGTGGCCCCATGAAATTGCCACAGGTCATAACCACTTAGGTCATCAGAAAGAACTGTTGTACATCAATATATGCAACTGCAACACCCTAATTTCCTACAGGTATATAAATCTATGATAAAGGCAAGTTTGCTGGTCTGATGTTGTGAATATACATAAAGTGAAAATATTAACGTCAATATTCTTATTTTTATCACAGCATCAGCACCAACCGGAGCAGCTAGTATGGTGGTATCTCAACAGCTCCCCGTCCTCTGGTTCATGATGTTGTGGCTTATACACAGACTTCAGCTGGGATCATTATTTAGCTGTTGAAGGAGAAACCAGTTTCGAATGGAACTTTCAGAGCCTGTGCTAGATCCTACCTCTTTGTGGTTTGCATTGGTGTTGACCTCCATCTTTCTTGGTGTACGAATCTATGAACTGACAGGAATCATTGTTGTCTTTTATTTACTGATGTGTTTAAGATCATCGTTAAAAGATGTAATTTCACAATAAATCGCACAAACTGTGAAGTACGTTTTTTAATACTTTCTTTAGATATAAAGTGCTCTCGGAAAAATCTTTTGCGACCCTTGAAGCCCATATAAAGCTTATGAAAGTACAGCTTGGCCTGTGCGTAATCTAAATTATACTCGCAATAGTAGAAACATTTACAACATTTTTTATTGTACAGTTTTGCATACTTTTTTGCTTGTGGGAAACTGGTTTGAATACAAACATCTTGCTTACATTGTAATCTTAAACTTGTCTCCTGTCAATATGTTACCTGATCTTTCCACACGCATTATGCCTCATGTGAAACTTTTGTACAAGATACAGGCAATCCTGATTTCACAATTTTGTGTAACTGTGTGCAAATTTCAAGAAATATTGCAGATAAAATGCACACTTTGCACAGTTACGCAGGTCACAAGAGGCTTATCTAAAATAGCAGCAGTGAACCTCTGACAGAGGTAGCATTCATTTTTGCAGGGCTAGTGGTGTGGGTGGTTCGGCATCCATAGGCAGGGTGGTGACCCACATGGGTAGCACTGTGTGCATAGGGTTCCCTGGTGTAATAGTTGTGCGCAGTAAACCTGATTAGCCATGTTTAGCAATACTCTTTGTGCCTGCTCCCAGAATTCCAAGTGGACGCTCACTGCATAGAGACAATATAGCATGTCGGCTGCGGGTATCCCATCTCCCATCCAAGTCACATGCATAAGTTTTTGTTCATGATCTCCTTTGAGAGACTAGTTTTCTGTGCACTAAGGTATCTAGCTATATGTTTACACAACCACATTACCATAACACATTACACATTACACATTATTTAAAATCAATGCAATTACGAAATTCCATAAGGAGAAAACATGTTTACCAAGTATACTTTTCAACCTGCTGTCAGAGAAGAATTATTTTCATAGTATATTATTTTGACAAATATTGCTTTAATCAAAATTAATACAATCTGTAGCAATAGCTGTTCTTGTCCACTGACCAACTCAAATGCTAAATACACATATAAAGATTCCATAGGTAGTGATACTTATAGAATTCTCTGGTCATGTGGTCAATATGACCTTTCTGAATGGTATTTGGAATTCATTCAACTCTACTTCTATGTTTCGAGTGATGCCTTCAGGTGCACTGGTCAATTCATGATTTCATAGACAATTGGTCTGGATAGCCATAACAGGTATTGGTTAGCTACTTCAAGGCAGTAGATTAAATGTTCGCTCTTACGTAAATAAAAAGTCCATTTTATCCAGACACAGGAGATTGGATCTTGGAAATTATAGTTTTGGCAAGCTATGAGAAGTTTATCTACAGACTTAGGGCCTGGTTATGAGTTCAGTGGTGTGGGAGAGGGCCACTACACCAGCGCCCCACTTCCACATCGCCGAACTCAACGCTGACCACCCGCCAGATTAGGAGTTTTCTCCTGGTCTGGTGGGCAGTGCTTTGGAGGTCCCACCCATTTCTGCTACATGAGTTTGTGCCTGCAGGCACACTGGGGATTGGGCATATTGTTATTGTTATAGTACTTATCTTAACCCCTTCCCCGCTCATGATGGAACCGTTCCGTCATGAGCCACGGTTGCCGTGTGCTCATGACGGAACGGTTCCGTCATGACAATCCTGTTGGCGGCCGCTCCGCCTGCGCGGCGCTGTTTCCCCGCCTGTGCGGGGGGACAACGCAAATGGGCGGAGTCATGACGGAACCGTTCCGTCATGAGCACAGCTCAACTGTGGCTCATGACGGAGCGGCTCCGTCATGAGCACAGGCCCACCGCGCTGCCCCCCTGCCCCCCCAGCGCTGCAGCGGAATGTCCGCAGCAGCGAAGGGGTTAATGTCCTCTTATAGTGTAATCTGCATTCTGTAGGGAGATGATAGGATAACTCTCAGGCCTCTGTATTTTATAGCTTTAGGATTTTAAAAAAATCCACATGCATTTGCACACAGTTGTTACTCACTCTTACACACCCTTATATTATTCTTCCATTGGAACTTTTTGCCACTTCACTTGCTTCTTCTTCTGGGTAAAATTAATTTAGGATCCTCGGGGTTCTTTGAGGCAAACGCCCAATAATGACTCAAAGGTGTTTTCAACGAAATACCGTTATGGAGTGGATACCGATTGTTAGACCTGTCACCCTTAAGGTGGTTGTTAGAAATGAGGGTCTCTAGTTGGCAGTAGCTCACACCCTGTCCAAGTAGGGACCCCTTCCTTCTAGTCAGGGTAAGGTAGTTGCACACCCAAGATAACCCCTAATCACCCCCTTTGTAGCTTGGCACGAGCAGTCAGGTCTATCTCAGAGGCAATGTGTAAAGCATTTGTACATACAACACACAGCAACACAGTACAAACACTACAAATGGACACCACACCAGTTTAGAAACATAATTAATCTTTATATAAACCGAACAAGACCAAAACTGCAAAAATCCAACATACATGAGCAAAGATATCACTTTTTAAAGGTTTGAGCAATTCTTTCCATAGAACTCTGGGTGCGTTGATTTTAGCACAAAGTACCTTTAATACATCAAAATCCAAGATGAAAAACAGCTGCAAAGGAGGGAAGTGTCGGAAAACACCAGCAATGCGTTGGTTCTTGAGTCCCAGGGGAATGAAGGCATCCGTTATGCTGCATGCAGGAGAAGTGTTGCGTCGATTCCTTAATGCGAGGAGAAGCGTTGCGTCGAAATCCAAAAACTGTTCCTTTCTGCAAGGTGATGCAGTGGAAACTTGCCGTCCAGGTGCGATGCTTGGAAATCCGGACATGTTGGAGACGATGCGGCGGCGAAACAGGCGCTGTCAATTCTTCCAGTCATAGACTAATGGTGCGTTGATTCCTTCAGCCGCACAGCAGGGCCTGCATCGAAGTTGGAGCGGGGTACTTGAAGGTCAGCTACTCGGTGCTCTGTATTCAGGCTTCAGAGGTTATTCTGCCCGTGTACAGGAGCTGTGTTGATTTTTCAGCCACACCACAGCAATGCGTTAGTTTTCAACCGTACAGCAAGCTTGCAATCGGAAAAACGGCGCTGGAAGGGCGATGCATGGAGTGAGTCTTTGAAGCCGCCAAACCACCTCCAAGGGCCCAGAACTGGTATTGGCACCACTTGGCAGGTCCCAGCAGAGGAGTTCAGCGTGGCTGTAGGTGATGTCTTTGGCCCTGAGGTTTCTTAACAGGAGGCAAGCACACACAAGCCCTTGGAGAATTGTCTCAAGTAGGATACCAAAGCAAAGCCCAGTCCTTGTCCTCTCCAAGACAGAAGCAGCAACTGCAGGCCAACCCAGCAAAGCAACACAGCAAAGGGGCAGTCCTCCTCCTGAGAACTCTCCACTTCTTTCTCTTGCCAGAGTCTCCTCTTGATCCAGAACTGTTCTAAAAATGTGACGTTACAGGTACCAAAGCGTATATCCCATTTGGCCTTTGAAGTGGGTATACTTCAAAGGAAAGTCTTTATTGTCTACAAGATCATGCCTTGGCTCCAGACACACTACAGGGGGTGGAGACAGCATTGTCAGGAGACAGGCACAGCCCTATTCAGATGTCAGTGACAACTCCTCCCACCACTCTAGCTCAGGAAGAGCACAAAGAGCCCATCAGTCTAAACCTGGCGTTTGTTCCACAGGCAGGTAGAGACACAGGATGGTAAAGCAAGAAAATGCCCACTTTACAAATGTGGCATTTTCAAACACGCAATCTAAAAATCAACTTCACTAAAAGATTTATTTTTAAATTCTGAGTTCAGGGAGCGTAAACTCAAAGGGGCCGATTCACAGAACTAATCTGAGATAAAATCCTAAACTTACTATTTTGGTATGCACAGAAGACATTTAGTAGTAGTAAAGTTAGGAGTACTAAATTTACTACTACTAGATGCCTTCTGTGAATACCAAAAGTGTTATGTTTAGGATTTTACCTCAGATTAGTTCTGTGAATCGGCCCCAAAATCACTATCTCTTTCTAATTGAATGCTGCACTTGTAAGATGTTACAAGGCACCTTCAATAATAACCTATGGGAGAGATAGCCCTTGCAAATGTGAAAATGAATTTAGAAGTATTTCACTATCAGGACATGTAAAACACACCAGTGTGTGTCCTACCTTTCACATACACTGCACCCTGGCCATGGGACTACCTTGGGCCTACCTTAGGAGTGCCTTACATGTAGAAAAAGAGATGATTGGGGCCTGGCAAGTGGGTTCACTTGCCAGGTCAACATGGCAGATTAAACAGTACTTGCAGACACTGCGGTGGCAGGCTTGAGACATGGTTACAAGGCTACTCTTGTGGGTGGCCCAATCAGCGCTGCAGGCCCACTAGTAGCATTTGATTTACAGGCCCTGGCGCACACAGTGCACTTTACAAGGGACTTACTAGTAAATCAAATATGCCAATCATGGATAACCAATCATAATAACAATTCACACAAGGAGCACTTGCACTTTAGCACTGATCAGCAGTGGTAAAGTGCACAAAGTACCAAAACCAGCATACATTTAAAAAATACAGGCGGTAGAGACAAAAACGCAGGGGAAACCTTGCTAAGGATGCCAGGTCTAACAGCGGTCTCCCCCCCCCCCCCCCCCCCCCCCCCAAGCTTTAACCTGCTTACCTACTCATTTTGTTGGCCTTGGAACTCTGAGCACGTTACCACTGCTGACCAGTGCTGAAGTGCATGTGATTCTCCCCTAAACATACTAATATTACGTACTAATATTACTTTATTTCGGTATTTCACCATAAAAGAACGGCCTCAAATATATATACAAGCAGATAAAAACTTAAGAATAAAAACAATTCATCAAAGATATTACATTATTAAAAAAAAGACAATAAAATCAGGCACAATCCAGTCCATGATCTTGCATCTTGAGGACGTTTCCCTTACCACCACATGGAGCTTAAACGTGAAACTGCAAAGACTATATAAGAATCCGTGCTGTACTTTAAGATTCTAAATGCTTCCCTGCAACGTGTGGTGCCCAGGTTTTTGCACAGCTGAAGCAGCCATCTACTTCTTGCTGTTTGACAGCCCCGGCAAAAAAAGAAGACGTGGACTTCAGTCTCATCACACAAATTACATGCCGGACACCCACTTGTACTTCCTCCTGACCATTTGCCTGTGAAAGCACGCAGAGGGAGGCAGCAATGGCGAAACTGCACATACAGTTTCCTTCCTAGTGCCGGGTGGATTTCATCAAGACATGCCTCCAGCCTACAGATGTCCTTTATTTCCAGGAAGAGTGAAGTGAGGGTGCCATGTGCGGGTTCTGCCTGAAGTTTTGCGGATATTCTGCCCCAATAGCTAGTACTCGGAGACTTTCGTGATCTGCTCAAACAGGCTGTGTCAGGATTATCCCATAGTTGTTTTAGACCTATTTCATAGAGGCTCTCCCTGACAAATAGAAGCCATGGCAGCTTGCCTGAGCCGGGGAGTTTCAGGATTTCTGAAAGCTCTAGTCTGTACTTGGATAATTCCGGTGTTGCCCAAAGGCGCCGCCACAAGAGTAGTGGCCTGTAGGCAATTACCTCAGCAATGGATCTAACCCCTAGGTCCATACGCAATCAAACCAAGGGGGAGCTTATCGGTAGCCCAAGCAATTATCTAAGGAAGTTATTCTCTGTAATGGCTAAGGACCTGTGATTAGAGTGCCCCCAGAGTTCAACCCCATATAAGGCAGTGCTCCTCGCCAGGCTTTTATAGATCTCCATAACTGGGCTAACTGGCTTATGGAAAGTCTTTCTAAAAAACGTAGCCAGGCCGCCTGTGGTTTGTGTTAATTTGAGGTTGGATTTCTTAATCTGAGCCACCCATGTCATATTTTCAGTAAGGGTTAGGCCCAAATAGTCAAATACAGAGACCTGGTTCAAAGGGGTTCCATTCATATGTGGGTTTGGGCGTGTGGATTTACTGGAGTTGAAGATCATAAATTTAGTTTTATTGATGTTAATCTCTAATCCCCTACTACTACAAATCTTGCAAAACCCATCTAGAATTCTTTGGATGCCCATCGGCGACTTGAAGAGGAGGAGAGTATCATCTGCAAACATCATAGCAGGGAAATGCTTTTGGGCGATTCTCGGAGCATCTGTGTCTTTGCATGATCTCAAAGCATCTATCAACCCGTTGATGTAAATGCAGAACAGGGTGGAGGCAAGCACACATCCCTGTCTGACTCCCCTATTGACAGGGATGGGCTGCGTTAATTCCCCATTTTTCCCAAATCGGATTTGGGCGTAATTTCCATTATGTAATCTACTCAGTGTATTTAAGAGATAAGAGGGAAGTCCCAACTCACTTAAAACCCTCCATAGTGCATCTCTGGGTACCAAATCAAAAGCACTCTTCAGATCAACAAAGACCAGAAACAGGCTACCCCCTTCTAGTTCGACTGTTTTCCAATAGAGAAGTTGGAGCCTGAATATCTGGTCTATTGACGTTTTCTCCCTGAAACCAGCCTGCAGGGGGGGGGGTCAGGATCTTTTGATCTTTGAGCCAGGATTGCAACCAGTTCAAGAGGATCCTGGCAAAGATTTTCTGCGAGACATAGATCAGGCTGATCGGTCTATAATTTGCCGGTGACAAGGGTGATCCCTTCTAATACACTGGAATGATCTCGGCACCAAGCCACGTTGCAGGTATCACTATTCCCTGCAAGATGGCATTAAAGATCACCCAGAAGTATGGGCCCCAGATCTTGGGTTCGGCCCGATGTAGATCCCCTGGGATCTTATCCAGTCCAGCTGCCTTACCAGGTATGATTTGGTTTAGAGCTTTATAGACATCTGTCAAGGTTATCTCAGGAGTATCTGTCCCAGGCCCCAGTGGAATCAGGGTGTCTAAGGTCCGACCTCCCTCTGCATCATCTAGTGAGGCATAAAGGGCTAGGAAGTGCTCTCTCCAACTATCAGCCGCAATATTTGTCTCGAGTGCCGCATAGCCTATGTTACTACCTGTAGTCACAATGCTCCAAAAAGATTTCATATCTTTAGAATCCAGGGCGGATTTCAGACTATCCCACTGATAAGTTTCCCATGAAAGTTTAGCAGCTGCAATGGTGGTTTTATAGTCGTATCTAGCTGCTTTCACTGTAATGTTGCTCTGTGCTTTTATGGCCTCTATTAATGCCTTTTTGGCCGCCCGACAGTCTTTGTTAAACCAAGAATGCCTAGGCGTCCTCCCACGGGCTTTGGTGCACAATGACCAAAATGTCTCTCCTGGAGCTTTGTGATCATAGATTCGTTAATTATTTTGAGTTCATCCAGAGACGCGGCAAGGTCTCCAGACTTCACTAGCTCTGATAGGGCCTCAATATTGGGAATAATGGTAGTGAATAAAAGAGCCAATTTACTACATGATTTTTCCACCCAGTTCCACCTGACTTTCCGTCTATTATTTGAGAGGGTCAGTCTATGGTCAGCGTCAGATGGTTTAACAGACTTGTACCCACTGGGAGGCAAATTTAATGTGAGTTGTAAGGCGTTATGGTCGCTGTCGTGCCGTGCGCAAACAATAAAATCTCTGGCCAGAGGTTGATTTCTAAGAGAATATAGTCTAAAATAGAGGAGTGGCCAACTCTATTAATGGTATGGTTTCCAGGGGAGTCTGAACCAAAACGACCGTTACAGGCTCGCAAAGAGTCCTGCATCTGAGATGGCTCCCTACCCACATGCAAGGCCCACCCGATGGTCTACCTCGTCCCTTACAGCTGGTATGTGGAATGAAACAAAACCCTTACGGGTTGAGTTCACCACCGAACAGGTTTCCTGAAACCTACAGATGTCACACTTATCTACAAATATCCCCCAATCGGGGCAGTCAAGCTTGTTTTTAATGCCTGCCACGTTCCAGGACATGATCTTAAGCTCGTCTGATTCTCTATTACTGCCTGCGAGATGCCCCTGCTTTAGAATCTTTTCTTGGATAGCGGTGGCTGGTTTAGGTGCAGTACCTGGAGTTATTGCTTGGGGCTTGTTTGGGGGATTAACATTTCTTGTGGTGTCTGCTCCCCTATCTACATTATCTTTGTTTCCCCTGCTGTCACATGGGTAGATCGGGGCTAATGGGTAAGTAATGTCAGATTGTAAGACCATGGGGGTAGGGGAAAGTTTAGGGCTGGCAGGTGAGATTGGGATTGAGGGGCGATCAAGGAGAGTGATTTCCCCTATGTAGGTGTTTTCAGTGATTAAGTTGGGGTTAATTTCTTGCGAACTAGCTGACTTCTGGTTAGGGTCCCGGGCTTTTCTTATTGGGTGATCCATCGCAAGATAAGTTCAAGGTTGGCCCATAATAAAGAGTCAATAGACCTCCTCTAGGGCCCCAAATCTATTTGCCAAGGGCAGGTTGAAGACATAGGGTTGCATTAAAGGTGGGCCGTGTCCTGTCATTGCCCGTGTCTGGTACCATGTGTTGTATTTGGCTCTGTGACCTTCCCTGCCTTCGTTGAAAAATAGTGGGACATATGGGGAGCCCTGCCCTGTACTTTGCCAATTCTGACTCCATGTGTGAGGCCTCGATCTAGGATTATCCATTTCATCATAAACTGCTGGTATATAAAAATGGGTGAGCGGGAAGAGTCTAATAGTTGTACCTATAAATGGAAAACCATTGCTTGAATGCAATAGACGTTACACAGTAGTCGGGTTTCTAAAATTAACTATAATACAGTCCCCCCTGACATCTTTAGGTTTGTTGCCCATCCAACCCACTCTACGTGTCAGGAGTATTTCCTCAGCATTGGCACAATTAAATTGGTTGTGTCTGGCAAACAGATGTAAACATTTGTTTTTTAGCTCAAAATGACTTTCCCTCGGTCCTTCTTTAAGATGGGAACTCCTGTAAGAACGATGACGTAAGGAGCGGAGGCTGGTGGGAGGTTTATAGTGGGCAATTCCATGGCTTGCCCACCTCTGTCTCTTTGTGTCCCCCTTATTATGGAGTGGCCCAGTGGTACCCTCATGTCCAGATACAGTGCCCCTTCCTTTCTCACGCTGTTTGATTTGGCCCTCCTGGATGGCGTTTGGGTCCCTGCTAGTAATAGTGAACTCCTCTCTGATCTCAGTGATTCCAGATTCGGCTGGATCTGCGATCACTTTGTCGATCTCACTTGCCGGTGTGGAGGGCTTAGATACTATCCTAGCATTGCAAGAGCATTTAATAGTAAGTAAATCCAGCCGAGCGGATATGTGGGCAAGTTCCTCAGTCATAATGTCTCGAATTTGGCCACGTATTGCTTCTAACATGGGAGCTACCCAAGCTGGTGGTGTCAAGTCAGTGGACCAAAGTCCCCCCCCTCCGACACAATTGGGTCTGGGGAGCCATCATTGGTCTTTTTACGCTTGGCCCCAGCCCTTGTTGACTTGAATGGCTGTCTTGGGCAGGTGGGTTTAGCTGGACCCTTAGTGGCTCCCCTCCTTCTAGTAGCGACTTTGGGGGTCAAGCCTATGTCGGGCCCTGGGGACGTGGTCAGTTTGGCTGCTTCAGGAGGTTGGTCATTTCCATGTTGGGAATTTTGAGAATCTGATACAATACTAATCTGTGGGAGATCTAGAGTTAGTGATAGTCTATGTTCAGTGAGTTCAATCTCATTTGCCACAACACCAATTGCCCTTTGAACCATCCGGTCAATAGATGTCTGCGGTAGAGAGGGGGGTACAAGCCGCGGTGGTGAATGACATGAAGCAATTGTAGTTTGTTTCCCCATGATGACAAAGTTAGCTGAGTCCAATACTAGAGGCAGTTTAATTTACCTAGACTGGGCTCAGTTGTGCCCTTCCGCAGTTGTATGCTGTGTGGGGACAGAAAGAAGGTCAGCCAGAACTATTAAAATAAATGCAGCTGAAGGAAAATGTAGGAGAGTAGGATCTGCACTTATGTTGCCCCCACTTTTTTTCTGATGTATACACTGGTTTCTGGCTATAGTCTGGTTGGGTCCCTGCTAATCAGGGCCCCAGTCTCTCTGTTCTCTCTAAACGACTTGGTATGCATATTAGATGCACTAGTGATTGAATACTGTGAATTCTGTAAACAGAAAGGGCACTGGACTTCTGATTGTACCAAGTCAAAAGACCAAACCACCACCACTCCAGCCCCTAAGGCACCTGTTCCCCCTAGTGCAGTTATTGGTGGAGGTGGTAATCTGAATAAGGGTGTAGTAGGGTTGACCCTGGGCTCTGATGTGGACTCTGGCCTAGTCAGAGTACCAACACAGGCATTGCTAGTTTGTGAGGGAGACCTTGATATGTCCTTCCTAGTGAGTCCCAGTATTCTGGGCAAGTACAAACAGCAGCCTATAATAAATGGCAAACGGGCTTTGGCATTCAGGGACACAGGTGCTAGTGTCACCATGGTGGCAGAGGATCTAGTGGACCCTGCACAGATCATCCTGGGTGAAATGTACCAGGTTACCAATGCAAGCAATGTAAGGACCAACCATAGTCTGGCAGTTGGGAATTTCTCATGGGGAGGGGTAACTGGCCTCAAAAAGGTAGCAGTCAGTGCAGACCTCCCTGTCGAATGTCTATTGGGCAATGATCTGTAGACTTCAGCCTGGTCTGAAGTGGAGTTATGGACTCATGCTGAGATGTTGGGCATACCTGCAGAGGTATTTGCTGTGACCAGGTCCCAGGCCAAAATGCATAAAGCTGAACCAGCTCTGGATCCTGAAACTATGGACCAGATGCTACCCAAGAGGAGGAGCAGTAGGGTTAAGGCAGTGCCTTCCCCTCTGTCTCAGATCTCAGATTCCCCTCCTGAGGGAGGAGAAGCAGAGCCTGAAGAAGGAACTGCCCCAGAGGAACTTGAGCCTGGTCAGGTTGAGTTCTTGGGGGCAGGGGGACCTTCCAGGGAAGATCTGAGTAAGGAGCAACAGTACTGCCCCACTCTTGAACCCCTCAGACAGCAGGCTGCTGCTGAGGCTGCAGGGAATGCTAGTGGGTCCCATAAGGTTTATTGGGATGAGGGACTCCTATATGCTGATGCTAGAGATCCTACCCCTGGAGCCACCAGGAGGTTGATAATACCTCAGAAGTTTAGGGGGTTCCTCTTGACCCTAGCACATGATATCCCATTGGCAGGACGCTTGGGCCAAAACAAGACCTGGGACAGGCTTGTTCCACATTTTCATTGGCCACACAGGTCAGAGGACACCAAGGAGTTTTGTCGCTCCTGTGTCACTTGCCAAGCCAGTGGCAAGTCAGGTGGCACAACAAAGGCCCCCGGATATCACTACCTGTGGTGGGGGTTCCCTTTGAAAGGATAGGGATTGACATTGTTGGTCCCCTTGACCCTCCCAACAGCATCTGGGCACAGGTTTATCCTGGTGGTAGTGGATCATGCCACCAGGTACCCAGAAGCAATTCCCCTCAGGACCACCACAGCCCCTGTGATGGCAAGAGCCCTCATTGGAGTCTTCTCCAGAGTGGATTTCCCTAAGGTTGTTATATCTGAAAGAGGTACAAACTTAATGTCAGGGTGTCTAAAAGCAATGTGGAAGGAGTGTGGTGTAACTAAAAGTTCACTACTCCCTATCACCCACAATGCAATGGGTTAGTTGAAAGGTTCAACAAAACCCTAAAGGGAATGATTAAAGGCCTCCCAGAAAAGTTCAGGCGAAAATGGGACCTTTTACTTCCCTGCCTTCTGCTTGCATATAGGGAGGTTCCACAGAAGGGGGTTGGTTACAGCCCATTTAAACTTCTGTTTGGGCACCCTGTCAGAGGCCCATTATGTTTGGTGAAGGAGGGCTGGGAGTTACCTCTCAAACCTCCCAAACAGGATGTGATGGACTATGTACTTGGTCTCCGCTCCCGGATGGCAGAGTACATGAAGGCAACCAAAAACCTTGAGGCTAGCCAAGAATGACAAAAAGCTTGGCATGACCAAAAGGCTGTCCTGACTGTTTATCAGCCAGATCAGAAAGTGTGGGTGTTGGAGCCTGTGGCCGCCAGCAGTTCTCCAGGACAAATGGAGTGGCCCCCATACAATTGTTGAGAAAAAGGGAGAGGTCACCTACTTGGTGGATCTGGGAACTCCCAGAAGCCCCCTTAGGGTGCTCCGTGTCAACAGATTGAAGCCATATGTGGACAGGGCTGACATGGGTTTGCTCATGGCAACTGATGAGGAGGAGAGTGACCCTCTCCCTGACCTGCTCTCACAGAACCCTGATGATGGGTCAGTTGATGGTGTTGCTTTGGCAAGCAGCCTCACTTATCAGCAAACTGAATGCAGACAAGTTCTGCAACAGTTCAGACATATGTTTAGCCTGACCCAAAGTCAGACTTCCTGGTGCACCCATGAGGTGGACACTGGAGACAGTCTGCCTGTAAAGATTAAAATCTACAGGCAACCTGACCATGTCAGGGACTGTATCAGGACTGAAGTCCAGAAAATGTTGGAACTAGGTGTAATTGAGCCTTCAGATAGCCCTTGGGCGAGTCCAGTAGTCCTTGTGCCTAAACCTCATACCCAGGGTGGTAAGAAAGAAATGAGGTTGTGTGTTGACTACTGAGGTCTCAATCCAGTCACCAGGACTGATGCCTATCCAATTCCAAGGGCAGATGAACTAATAGATACTTTGGCCTCAGCCACGTACCTCAGTACATTTGACCTAACAGCTGGGTACTGGCAAATCAAGATAGCTGATGATGCCAAGGCCAAACAGCATTTTCAACCCCTGGTGGGCAATATCACTTTGTGGTAATGCCCTTTGGTTTGAAAAATGCACCTGCCACTTTTCAGAGGTTGGTGAATAAAGTTCTGACTGGTACGGAAACTTATTGCTCAGCTTATTTAGATGATATTGCTGTCTTTAGTTCCACCTGGCAGGATCACCTGGTCCACCTCAGAAATGTTTTGGAGGCCCTGCAAAAAGCAGGCCTCACTGTCAAGGCCACTAAGTGCCAGATAGGGCAGAGTCAGGTTGTGTACCTGGGCCACCTTGTAGGTGGAGGCCAGGTTCAACCATTGCAGAGCAATATCCAGACCATAATGGAATGGGTAGCTCCAACAACCCAGACACAGGTTAGAGCCTTTTTAGGCCTGACTGGGTACTATAGGAGGTTTAAGGGATATGGATCTATAGTGACCCCCTTAAATGATCTGACCTCTATGAAAATGCCAAAAAAGGTTGTGGACAGCTAGCTGTCAAGGCATATGATGACCTCAAGCAGGCAATGTGCACTGCCCCCATCGTGTAGAGTCCAGACTACAAAAAAAGTTCATTGTTCAAACAGATGCTTCAGAGCTGGGTGTGGGAGCTGTACTGTCTCAACTTAATGATGAAGGTCAAGACCAGCCAGTAGCTTTCATAAGCAGAAGGCTGACCCCTAGAGAGAAACGTTGGTCACCTATAGAGAGGGAGGCCTTTGCTGTGGTGTGGGCCCTGAAGAAGCTGAGGCCATACTTGTTTGGCACTCACTTCATAGTTCAGACTAACCACAAGCCCCTCCTATGACTCAAACAGATGAAAGGTGAAAATCCTAAACTGCTCAGTTGGTCCATTTCCATACAGGGGATGGACTATACAGTGGAACATAGACCTGGGACCCAACATGCCAATGCAGATGGACTCTCAAGGTATTTCCACTTAGAACACGAAGACTCAACTGGTCAAGGTTAGTTTAGTGTCCCTGCGTTGGGGGGGGGGGGGGTTAGTGTAGGAGAGTAGGATCTGCACTTATGTTGCCCCCACTTTTTTTCTGATGTATACACTGGTTTCTGGCTATAGTCTGGCTAGCTCCCTGCTAATCAGAGCCCCAGTCTCTCTGTTCTCTCTAAACGACTTGGTGTGCATATTTGATGCACTAGTGATTGGATACTGTGGTACCTTATGAGCCCCTAGTATATGGTACCTAGGGCACAGGCACTTCACAGGCCTACCAGGGGCTGAAGCATGTATTATGCCACCCCTGGGAAGCAGACTCAATCTAACACCACAGGCCTGCTACTGCAGCCTGGGTGAGGTAGTGTTGGCTCTCCTCACTGAGGTATAGGTTCCTATATCTCACCATACACACACACATAAACCTATCAGCCACCCCTATGGCAGGCCCTATCAATCCTGAGGGCAGGGTGCTTGGTTTACAATGTGAGGGGGTGCCTCTGCATGAACAGGACCCCTCTGCAGCTGGCAGAGTCTATTCTCTGACTGTTTGTGGATGCGGTTAAACCATATACTCTAAGTGCATTATAATGCTAACTTTGGAATGACTGCATCAAAACATGTCTTGTTTGGTGTCAAACAACTTGGAATCATACCCCCACATCAGTCCATGATGTGGGAGTATGATCCCATCCTTCTAGAGGGGACGACATGTGCCTACTGTGGTAACACGGTAGAAATCTGAAAGAGCCCTGGCATCACAAAATGGATGCCACCAGCACAGACACTGGGCTGCCCTCCTGCTGCTGACAAACTCGCAGTGAAGGAGGCCCAACAATAGGCATCCTGTCACAGGGAGGTGTCATTACCTTCCAGACAGGATTTAGTGTATTGGGGCTGGGTGGGTGCCTTTCTAGAGTGCTTTGAAGTCCTGCACTGGGGCAGCAGTAGGCTCCTCTGTGCATATGCCAGCTCAAACCGGTTCAGGGGCTACCTGTCCTTGCTCTGGCGTGAAACTGGACAAAGGGACGTGGGTGTAACCACCCCCTACCCTGACCCTCCCAGAGGAGTGGTCCTAGAGCTAGTCCCTCCCCTATCTTCAGTATAAGATAGGAAACCTTGCCATTGCAAAGTAGATAACCCTGGACAATGCTCTACAAAGAAGAATCCTGGCCCTTCAACGTTCCACTACCTTTGGAAGACAGAAGAATCTCCCTTGGAGTCAAGGAACGACTCCCCTGCGTGGCAGGCACCAAAAACTCTAATCAACAGTCGCAAACTTTCCCGCTCCCACCGGAGTCCGAACTCCCTGCAGCCCCTAAAGTAGATTTCCTGACTTCTCGACGGCCATTGTGAGTTCCCAGCAAAGCTGAGGCAAGTGGACCCCACGAGTGACGAGGAACAGCAATACCCGGGTACCGTGCACTATTGTCAAGTGCAACCCCTTCACGACGTTCTACGAACTTGTGCATTGGACCATTTGGGGCCCAAGTCTCCAGCAGGTTTTGCAGCGAAAACCAGAGGCCTACCCCATCCCGAGTGACCGTGGGCTCCTGTGAAGCATTTCCTCAAGAGGCGTCTTTGTGATCCCTTGCCGTTGGCTGGTGGGTCCCCCGAAGACTTTCTTATCAAAACAAAGGGCTCCCCTGGTTGCTCCAGGCCTGCCCTCACTCACCCTTGCTGGGTGAGTCCCTCAGACCTTGCTGGTCTGCAATGCTGACTTTATTCACTTTCCACGAGACTTGCTGTTGCCAAGGCTTGTTGGCTCCAATCCGGTTGCCGATACCTCAGTAAGCTGCAGACGTTGTGAGACACTCCAAATCCAGCTGCTGGTCATCGTCCATGCCTCCTGGTCCTCGTGAGCGAAGAGTCAAAACACCCTTTATCACCTGAACTCACCCGACTTCCGTGGGCATCCATCTTCCTGGTCACTGGCAAGTGACTGTAAACACTGTCCCTTCAATTTTCAGGTCATCTGCATCTTGAATCCAGCCTTGGATTCCACTAGACACTTCTTCAGTCTTCGCAAGCAGCAAATCTTCTTTGGTCTCCATAGAAAACAGTGACGCGACCCGACATCAAAAGACCCCTATGCACCCGGCTTCCCTGGGTGAGGTAACTCGTGCACTCCGGTGCCCTAGTGTGTATTGGCCCTCGAATTACTTACCTTGTAAGTGGCTTGCTTGTAGCCTTCCTCGAAGTACCCTAAAACTTTAAAAATCAAACCGCAACTTGCTCCATTGTAATCAATAGGGAACCCGCTGCTGTGTTCTCACACTGCATGCGTCTCCCGGGGGTCTGTTACTTACCTGCTTTTGCTGCATTAGTGAAGCTCCAGCGATTCTAAAGGCCCTAGGCATTGTCATTCTGCAAGTCGACTTTCCTAAACCTCTTTTTTATTATATGGTCTGGTATGCCCCTAGGGCCCCAGCCATATTTCTGCTTGACCTATTGTGAAACGTTGATATTTGAATGTGTTCCTGGCTTCTAATCTCATAAAGAGATTAGTAGAGTGTGTCTAGTAATAAATACATATATATTTGATATATATACCTGTGTTGTCCTTTTCATTTGGTAATTCAAGAGATTATAAGGTAAAACAAGCTGCTTTACATTCCTCTGAGACTTAGCCTGAAGGCTGCTCTCCACAGCTACCACTAGGATAGCTTTCCTTAAAAGGTTGTCTTAAACCTATCTACCATAAGAATCGAATTGGACTGGTGCAAGGTGGCCACTATAACTAGTGACCAGCATATGCCAGGCTAACTTCTCACAGAAAATAAGGGGCTTGAGTCACTTACGGTTTATCTTGCGATTGCCCTAAAAGTTGTTGTTAAGGTCCAGGCCTCAATTTGCCTCTACTCTGATCTGATTAGGTACGGCCGCGACAAAGCAGTCCATTCATAATGCCGGGTAAAATGGGGCAAAACCAAGGGAGAGGCCCAGCCCAACCTCGGCCAGCCACGGAAGGGCGCAAACGGGTGCTACGGGAGCTGCAAGATGATTTTAAGCGCCTCCGTGCGCTGGAAGGTGACGTCGGCCTGGAGGCTGCTGGGGTTTACAGTCCCCTGAGCCCCCTCCTCCTCACAATGCCTGGTGCCGGTGGAAAAAGCTGGTATCAGCGGCTCCCATGCCTTGCCTCTCCACCACTCCTGTGCAGGCTCCTAATAAAGCGCCCACGCAACCTTGTGAGCCAAACACGCCACACACCGTGCGCCACACTCCACTTACCAGGCCCCTCAGTGCTCCTAGTACCTTATGCCTTGTACCTTGCTGTCGGACCGTAACAGTTCTCTATGCCCCCTGCTGGCTCTAGTGCACCTCCGCACAGCTCCCTGAAGGCTCCCTTGCTGGCTCCTCGCTGTCCTGCCCGCGGCTCCTCGTTTTGCCCGCGTCTAACAGACTTGCAGCCTCGCGATCGGAGTTGGGCGGGCAGGGCTGAGCGCCAGGGGTTGAGCGCCGTGAGTCGGGCGCTGAAAGCCGTAGCTGGCAGCCTCTCGCCTCCCTGGATTTTGCTGCTGCTCCAACACCCGCCTCTCAGAAGCGTCCGGGCCTGGGGTTCCTTCAAGTGGTACTGTCCGGCTCCTAGTCCAGCCGCCACCGGCGCTTCCTCGTGTATTCCTCTGACCAGGGATAGGGTCGCCTCGCAGCCGCAGCAGTGCAGGAGCAGGGACTGCCGCCGCGTGCCTGTGGAGCCAGCCTCTGCCGGAGCACGTGCGTCTCCCGCTGCGGGGTGGATGCGGCTGCTGCGGTGGAACACACCTGTGACTGACCAGACTCGGCATATTTAGTTTACTTCTAAAACCCTTGTAAAGTTGTATACCATGTACCCAGGGCCTGTAAATTAAATGCCACTAGTGGACCTGCAGCACTGATTGGGCCACCCAGACAAGTAGCCTTTCAAACCTGTGTGTGTAGTTTACTGCCACTTTGACTTGGAATTTAAAATCCTTTGTCAAGCTGTAAACTCCCCTTTTATTACACATGTCACCCCTATGATAGGTTCTAGGTAACCCATATGGCAGGGTGCTGTGTAAGTAATAGGTAGGACATGTACTTTACATTTTTGCATGTCCTGGTAGTGACAAATGCCCACATTTGTTTTCCACTACTGTGAGGCCTACTCCTCTCATTGGTTAACACTGTTAATTCCTTAATGCACTTTTAAGCTTTAATTCCTAATTAGAAAGGAATAGCTGTGTCATGTTTTATATAATTGGAATGGTCATGATAAATCATCTTAATTAGTAAAGTTGGATTTAAAATTTCCATTTTAGAAATGGCACTTTTAAAAGTGGGCATTTCTCTGTTCTTACTGCTTTGTGTGAATGCAGCCTGTCTCCAATGCACGTCTGGGGGGGGGGGGGGGAAAGAGAGGGGGAGAGAGTAACAGCTACACTTTGTGCATTCCCTCTAGACAGCCACGAATACAGGAAAGTTAGGGTGGTTTGAGCACTCAACTGCATTGGGATAGCCCTTCCTGGGCAGGAAGGAAGGAGGAGCTGACACCTGCAAGTGAATAAGTAGTGTCCAGTCCTCACAAAAAGGTCTGATTACCCCCTACTGATAGTCTGGAGCCAGTGCTGGGAAGAAAGGGCTTCTGTGCACTTCAAAGAACCTTCTTTGAAGTCACCTTCACTTCAAAGGCACAACTGCGTATAAGTACTGGGTATCTGACCCCACCACGACAGTAGACTACTGGACCTATGAAGACCTCTGCCAGGAAGAACTGCCACCCTCTAGACTGCAGCTCTGAAAGAATTGCTTTCCTGCTTTGATGTGCTGCCTAATACCTGCTGTTTGTTACCCTCTACCCTAATGAGGAAAGGACTGTACCCATCTCACTTGAACCCAGAGTGAGTTCAAGGGCTTGCTGGCTTGCCCCTTGTTCTGATGTCTCAGGGCCATCAAAGACTTCCTACAACCCTGCAACAGCACCTGGACTCTGCCACCTGTGAGTCCTGCCTTGACAAGTGGTGCCAATCCAGTCCTTGAAAAGGGACTTTTCTGTGCTGACCCAGCACAATCCACGCATCGATGACTTTGCTCTGATCGGGACCAGTGCATCTCCTGTGATGCCGACGCAGGTACTGCTCGATGGCATTACTTTGATGGACTGTGTGGCTTGACGATGACAGACTGCGTGGCTCGACGACAACGCATTGCCTTTATCGCAAAGGGGTTCGTCGACGAATTCTCGCTTACTACTCAGATCCGAACCAATGCATCGCCTCCATCCACAGGCTCGACTTTCATTTCTACTTCCTCCATGTTAAAATGAAGCTTGGAACTTGCTGGCTTACACAAAGCTTAACACTTAGCAACATCGCTTATACAAACCTGTGTGACTGCATTTAATCTAACAATATTGAGCTGTGCTTGTTCTTTTCTCCATGATAGAAAATACACTAGAACTGTGAACGTTGCACAGAACACAAAGGTTAAATGCCTTGTGCAATTCTCGGACATTCCCTTCAGGAAGACAGCCTAACACTGCTTTCCAGTAAACAAAGGTTCACATGATTTGTAAAACTAATGCTAAAACGTTCTTGTGTGGCTTTCTTATATCACGTAAGTAAGTGCGCCACCCATTACTTGTCTAGAAGGTTGGGCAATAAGAGGAACATAGGGTAGGATTCTTGCCAGGTTTAGGGATCAGAACGATTTAAGAATTGGACATGGTGGGTGTGAGGCCGGTAGAGGGAAAGAGAGAGTTCAAAAGGGTGAGTAGGGGAGCTTGGAGCTGAGGTAGAAATGCCATAAAAAAGGACGGTGTGCGACCATCAGAAGATTTCGGCAGCCGAAAAGGACTCCTCCAGATCCCGAGTGTGGCAGTAATCCAGAGGGGGCCAAGGACAGCTCTGGAGGTAATTGTCTATCACGGCCAGGTGTACTACCCCTGGGGCGTAAAGGGTTTGGTAGTAGTCCTGAAAGGCTTTCACGAATCGCCCAGGCCGAATCCGCTTTCTGAAGTTTGGCAATGTGGGAACTCGTGCATTGGTGACACAGCCTGCTTACCAGGAGGTAACCAACTTTAACTCCCCCCACGTAGTACTTTTGCTTAAGGGTGAGGTGCGAGTGATCAGCCTTGCTGGCCCGGAGGGCCACAAGCTGCCCCCTCAGGATAGCCAGTTGGCACTTGGCTTGTAGCGTGGGATGTTGTTTGTCGGTGTGCTCAAGGGTGACAATGTCTGCTGTGAGCTTGTCTTCAAGGAGGCACACCTCTCAAGTCCTGGCTATGGTGATGAAAGTCAGCACCCCGAGTATGGTGGCTTTGAAGCCATCCCGTAGAACGTAAAGGTAGGTTCCCTGCAGTGTGTTGAGCCAGGTCTTGTAAGAGCTGAGGGGGAAAGACGCCAGCGTGCGGTGCGCAAGTTTGGGCCAAAGGGAGCATCCATGTGAGCTCAATGTGGTCGTGGGCTGAGATGGAAAGATCAGAAATATGTGCTGAAACAAGAGCAGGCAGTAAGGATGAAGAGACAAGTAGGTGGTCGATGTGGAAGTAGGACAGATGCACATGCAAGTTAAAAGAAAAATCTTTAGAATCTGGGTGAAGGTAGCGCCAGGTATCAACCAAGCCTGCATGTCTTTCTTGAGTGATCTGGACATCGCTCCAGTACCCTGGGCATGGGGGGGGTTCTTCTGTCTAGCAGAGGGTCCCATACTTGGTTAAAATTGCCCCCCATGACTAAGTCATCGCTCACTGCGCCAAGTTGGTCTGAAAGGGTGCGACGTATGAAAGTGTCTTGAGCTTGATTAGGCATGCAGAGATTAAGGAGTGTCAAGGTGTCCCTCCCCCTCTCTAGTGTAAGGGTGATGAACCTTCCATCTGAATCCCTGGTGAGTTTAAGAACCTTCGGGTAGGCATGTTGTTTCATTAAGATAGTGGCTCCCAAAGTTTGGTGGTGGTGCATGCACAGTATTGGTGTGGGTATTTGGGATGGGCCATGCAATGATGGTCCGCATGGATGAGGTAGGTCTCCTGCAAAAAAACATGTCAGGGTCTTATTGTAGGAGGTATCGCCACACCTGTCGCACTTGCTAGTGGAGTTTAGCCGCATACATTAAGAGAGAGTATATTGAGATCAGATGTGACCATGGGCATGGACCAAGAGACGGAAGGCTTATCGGGCGTGCAGGGAGTAGCAGGGCGAGCTGAGGTTTAAGAAGGTGGGTCCCCGATTGTGCCGAAGGGAGGGGGGTGAGTAAGGCTATCGGAAGGAGACCTTGAGGGGACTGAAAAGACATGCAAGGGCGCTGTGGAGAGGTAAAAGGGCCAACCGAGCCCAACCAAATGAGCCACTCCAAAAGGGGCCAGGAAAGGGTTACCAGGCCCGGAAGAGGAGTAGACCTCAATGAATGAGAGCTTGTTGTGTGTGAGGGATGGCCTTAGGCAAATCGAGCATCCAGTGTGGTCCAGTAATCAATCCTGCAAAGGGGAAGAAACCAGTGAGTAACAACAAGCAATGAGCAACAGTAGGTTGGGCTCCGTGCACTGGCCCCTTCTGAGCGAGCAGTTGTCCATAGGGCCAGGGAGCTGGCCACACGGCAGCAAGCAAGGAGCCAGGCTTAGGTCCTCATCAGTTGGAGAATGTGTCCCCTCCGACTTCATTTTGTAGATGTGCGCGATGAATTCCACTTTTGACGTCTCCACGGCTTGAGTGGGCTTAGTGTGGTGAGAGCGACCCTACCAGTGGACTGTACCCCATTTGGGTCATCAGGAATCCAAGTGTGTGGAGGAGGAGTGGGGATCCCTGTCCTCAGGGTCCACTGGGCGGCCCAGGAGGGACCTGGCCTCTGCGAGCGAGTGGACCATTCATTGCTTGTCATTCCAGGTGAAAAGCAGTCCGAAGGATTGGGCCGACTGGTACTCTGCCACCCCATTCAGACATGGCCATATGCAAATCAGTCTGACCCTGTGCCTCATGGGAACAGTTCAGCCCGAACTGCCAAGCCATGCCTTCCCTGGACCGGAAACAAGCTTCCTAGGACTGGTTTCTGGCATTTCAGCCGTCTTCAGCCAGGCTTGCTTGAATCCAGTGGCAAAGTGAGCAAGGGACTCACGTCTGAGCATACCCTGCCAACTTATGGCGAACAAAGCGGTACAAAAGGGGGTGGTGATGGACGGAGCCCTTGCTCACTTTGCCACTGGATTCAAGCAAGCCTGGCTGAAGACGGCTGAAATGCCAGAAACCGGTCCTAGGAAGCTTGTTTCCGGTCCAGGGAAGACATGGCTTGGCAGTTCGGGCTGGACTGTTCCCATGAGGCACAGGGTCAGACTGATTTGCATATGGCCATGTCTGAACTGGGGTGGCAGAGCGGGCTAAAGAACGGTGATAGATCAAACACAGATCTGTTGACTGGGTGTGAGTGTTTGATTGGTTCTGATGCTCCGTCCATCACCACCCCCTTTTGTACCGCTGGGTGTAGAAGGTCAAGTCGGCACTGTCCAGGCAGCTGAGACTTTGATCGGGCGCAATAGTTGGGCACAGCAGAGAGGGGTCCCCAGAGGTAAGAGGAGGAGGCCCAAGGGGGCAGCAGCATGTGGCAGTCAGATCCAGGGCAGGCGTAGGTGCAAGGAGGGTGAGGCGGTCCAGCACTAGACAAGGGCAGCTGATCCTTTAGGCACTAGGGGCAGGTTCTGGGCAAGCAGCAAAGCAGTTCGCCCCGAGGAGGCCAGCTCGGACCACGCCTGATCATTGGGCAAGTCCCGCCAGAGGTCGAGGGTCACGGCGGAGTGCACCCAAGGTCTGCCGCAGGCACAGGAATAAGGTCAAGTGGACGGAGACATACGGACCCCCGAGGGGATCTAGACAGGGAGTCTAGATCCCTAGGGAGCTACGGCAGTGCCCCCAGGAGTCACTGGTGGTGCGAAGGAGGCTCCAGAATATCCACAACGTTGGCCAGTCACTCACTGGGTTGAGCCAATCCCCAGGCTGCTCAGGGCAGGGCGATGTTAGCGACTGGACGGATGCCCTGGGCAAACATCTACATCTGCGGTCCAGGAGCCCAGAGGGCCACGGCAACTCCTCCAGCAATCCCCAGCAGCTTCGCAGAGGCCACCAAATTACAGGAGACCCCTTGCAGATGCTCCCCGGTGGTGAGGCAGTACAGGGCTGTCTGGGGCAAGATGGCAGCCATGGACCTTGAAGAGCAGCGCAGCGGATCCAGAAGGCAGGTGAGGTTCAGGAGTTCCTCCGCCGGGCCTGCCCTGGTAAGTAGAGGCTCTAGTACCACTGTGGGCCAGGATGGGCAGAGGAAGCAGCACATGCAGACTTTTGGGGCCCAGTGGCAGCGGGACCTCCGGGTTTACACGTCCGGCACCATGCTAGGTTAGGCCATGCCCCCGCCTGACCTTTAATCCTTTTAATCTTAAACCTTAAGTCTTTTGTCCATGGACCGCCAGACTCGCAGGGCCGCAGCGGTTAGCGGTCTTCCGACCACCCTATTACACTTAGGGCGGTTTAACCGTCATTGCCCCTCCGCAGTCACCAGGGAACCGCTGTCCCCTGGCGGCGTTGCATCAGTCAGGATGCTGCAATATGCTTGACGGGACCGCCGCGGTCCAGCCAAGCATATTACAAGTTTTCTCTCTGCCACGGTTTTCATAGCGGTTCCACCGCCATGAAAACCACGGCGGAGGGAAAAAGGACCCTACAGGGACATGAAGAAAATGTATGGGTTTAGCCAAAGTTTGAGGTTTGCAAGGGCTTCTGAGTAAAAAAAAAATCTCATGCGATTCAAACAAGTCACATCACCATTGACTCCTCCAGGTCTAACTTTTGGGAATGTCTGGGTTTAGTAGATTTCCTGGGAGCCAGCTGAACTAGGCCCCAAATTCCACAGCTACCCACAGTGCAAAAAAGGGTTGGTTTTGAGTTGAAAATTTGAGCTGTTCATGTTACGTTTTGGACCATTTTCAGTCATTGCTCTAGGCCCACCACACAAGTCAGGTACTGTTTTTATTGTGAGACATGTGGGAACACTGAATGGTAATAAATGTATGGATCCCTGCAAATTATGGAACCTTCCATCACAGAAATGAGGAAAATGTGTATTTTTAGCAAAGGTTTGAAGTTTGCAAGGCCTTCTGGGTAAAAAAACCTCATGAGAACCACACAAGTGACACCACCCTGAACTTCCCTGGGGCTAGTTTTCAGAAAGGTATGGTAGGATTTCTTGGGTGGCGGCCAAGCTCAGGCCCAAAATCCACAGCTATCCATATTGCAAAAAGAAGGTAAGTGGAAATATTTGATCTCTTCATGTTGTGCTCTGGGCCTTTTTCTGGCCTGGGTGCTTGGCCTAGACACACAAATGGAGTACCAATTGTATCTGAAAATGTGTGGGACCACAGAATAGTAGAACATTTGTTATTACCAATTGGATTTCTCCGCCTTCGTGGCTTCCAAATGCAAGCCAGTGTGCAAGGAGGAAGACATTTTGCAAAATGCCCTCTAAATCACACAATAGTATGGTTAAGCACAAATTCTGAGGTGTACAAATAACAATTGTTCGTGAACTCCGTATCTTCTGTACATTTCAGAATAACCATATATAGGTTTTCTTCATAACCATGTTTTCATTCTATACATTTTACCATATGAATTGCTGTATAGTCTGAGCACAATGAAAAATCCTTGTAAGGTGCAGCTCAATTGTTGGCTCTGCGTATTGCTTGTTATATATCCCCATGACCAGAAGGGTCTATCGTACATAACAGTATATTGCTTTTGTATATTGCACATCATGAAAAGTAGTTACATATGAAAACGCTGTCACAAATGGCTGTTTTTTCCTACTTATTTTAATTATTTTGTTACTTCAACAGTTTCTTTAGGAAATCCTTGAGAGATCTACACAAATAACCCCTTGCTGAATTCTGATTTGTGTCTACTTTTCAGTAATGTAGAACTTTCAGGGATCACACTGGGTTTCAACCGTGTTTCAATTACAAACTGCAAGTGGGTTGAAAAATGGACTACCTCTTAGAAAAATGCCAAAACTGTAGAAAAAATGTTTTTTGATACAGCTCTGCATGTTTCTCAAAGTTTGTGATCTTATCACAGCAAACCTTTCATCACTGATGCCATTTTTAGAAGAAAAACAAACTCATTTTTGCACAATACCTTTCCCCATTTTTCATAAGAAGACCACAATGAAGTTATATTTTGGCTGTTTTCGCAGTTCCCTCTAGGGGAAATGCATGCAATCTCTAAAATACTATTAAATACTATATAATCATATTTTGCCCCCCTTCCCTCTGTTGTGTTAGGTCCACCGTCATGCTCAAGTAGCGGAAACTGTCCTCTGCGCCTGCAGCCTAGGGTCAATCGCCTTCCAGTCCAGGACTCCTCGTATTGGTACTCGAGTGGAGTTCTCCCAATTAACTTGAGTCCTGACGCATCCCTGAATATCGTCAGGATTTCTATGAGGTGATGGACTGAGTCTTGTGGCCTCTGCACAAAAAGAAGCAAGTCATCTGCATAAAGGGAGATGTGATACTCAAACCCCCCTTCCCACCTAAAGCCACTGAGACAAGTGTCTAGCCTGATGAGTGCTGCAAGGGGTTCCGTCACAAGTGCAACAGGGACAGGACTCCATTCACATGGATCTGGGTCCAGAGCTTTGTGTATAAAAGAGAGTCCCACTGCCTGAAATAGGGTCCAAATTGTATTTTGCGGAGGGATGTCTGCAGATAAGGCCAGTGAACTGTGGCAAATGTTTGTCATTGTCAACTAAGAGAAGTGCGGGCTCCTTCGATAATTCATCTGCCCGAGCCAGGGTTAGATGCAGAAGGTGGAGGCATTGTCTAGTTCTCCTATGGGGCATAAAGCTGTTCTGATCTGCATGGATCACAGAGCCTACCACCTTGCTGTAGAGGGTGACCCCCACTTTGGCCAGTATTTTAACTTCAAGATCATAAGGGAAATAGAATGGTAGAGGTCGCATTCCACTGGAAGCTTGTTCGGTTTTAGGTGTACTGTGATGGTGGTCCCGTGAAGATCTCGGTTCGGGGTCCTCTTCTCAAATGCATCCTCATACAATTTCAGGCTACTTAGAAAAGTGTAAATGGAGCGAACCAATGGTAATTAAGGGCGGACTCCAAACCTTTTACGGTAACCAATAAGCCTCACAGCAACAGAGTTTATGCGCTGTTAGGCAAGACCTAAAAGACGAAAATGGAGTGTCTCTATAGTCTTTCCAATGAGTACAGTTCTTTGACTCCCAACAGCATGAAAACTTAAAAATTAATAATCTTGGGCACCAAGATGAACAATTATTTTTAAAAAATTGTTAAATTGCTCACAGTACTTGTAATTACTCACGTAATCTGTGAAAACAAATTATAAAAATGAAATTGTTAACGCCGCAAACGAAGGAAACTGAGTAAAGTGCCAAGCCCCAGTGACATGTTCATGACAGAGTCATCACCAGGAATGGTAAACTTAGGAGCGCACTTACCCAGAACAGGGAACACGTGCCTAAATTAATTGGGCTTCGGTGAACAGGGGTAAGACTTAGCCAGCTGTAACAATTAAATTTAAAGAGAAAACATTATACTGGAAATAGTCCAGCAATTACGGAAGAAGGAGGAATCTTGCACCCGCGCAGTGAGTAAATTATGTGAAGGCTGCTGAAGTCAGCGTGTAAAAGATATCTGTATCGATCAGAGTGCTGCTTGAAACTGAAAGGATCAGGATGCGTCTAAGGTGCATCTGGATTATCAAAAATGCCGCCTGACACTGCGTCATGAGCGCTATGGAAAAACCCAATTGAAAAAAGAATGAAAGGAAAAATGCAGCATGTTGTAATTAGATTGGGATTGAAAAAATTGGGAAAGGAAAAAATTGGGAATAGCAAAAAGATATAATTTGATTTGCGGATACATGTCCAAGCAATACATCAGGGCAAGAAGGACTTGAAAAAAGATAAAGCAGCAAAAGAGGTCAATGTAGCACAAAAAAATAAAAAAAAATCATTTGAATTATGTGGAAAGGGGGTATGACGATGGAATTGCAAGACTATAGGTCATTATGAAAAAATTGACACATAACAGAATATACTTATGATACAGAAACAGGCCCCAGCAATGCCTTGGGGCAAACAAGAGTTAAAATGGTACAAAAAGGTCGCTATTGTGTAATATCTGGCCGGGCATATGGCCTATAGATCTACACATATAGTACAACAATACATAAGGAGGTACACTGGAGGATGTATTGCAAAAACCTAACATTTAGAATGAATGACACGGAAACCCTATACGATATAGTGAAACATCAGATCATAACAACAGAGTTACATTCTTCCATATAATTCAGTCCATGTGAAATACTGTCACGTTTGAGAATCCACTTCGCCCTGTTCAGGCAGGAGGGCATGTGTATCACCACCAGGGGGTCACTTTATGAACTCAATAACTTGCATCCTAATGTCCTTCTGTGTGTGTGTGTGTGGGGGGGGGGTTCAATAAAATGTGCCACCAAAAGTGTTGACATCACCTTACATCATATCCTGATTCTGTGTTGGCAATCTCGTTTTTGCTTTCTGTGTTGTGTGTCCCATGTAGCTATAATCACAAGATCACCAAACCGCATAAATCAAGTTTTAAGAGTTGCAATTGGTATAATCTTTCATGGTGTGTGTGATATCCCCATGTTGGAATTTCTTAGTGTTGTAAGTGGATTCACACATGACACAGTTACCACACTTAAAATGTCCTACAATCTTTTTGTACCCCCCACAGAGAGACTAGATTAACCGGTATTTTGCGGATGCCTGCAAGGACCAAATGGTCTCAGAGGTTTTTCCCTTTATTAAAAGAAAAGAGAGATCATTCATTTGAGATGCCAATAGACTGAATTAGTGGGCAATGTTTTCTGATGATATTAGTAATTTAATTACTTTGGGTAAAAAAAGGTAGTGACAGAGATACCTCGATCTGTGCTTTTTTCTCTTTTGGTGTCAGTAAAAGTTCTCGAGGGCAATGTGATGCCGGTTTGAGGAAACGCTTTACGAGCCTATGTGGGTATCCTCTTGCCTAAAGTTTTTTGCCCAGAAAATCTGCCTTGTGGAAGTGATCTTCTCTAAATGTGCAACTGCAGCATCCATGGACCGCGGCACTCTAAGATGGAGATTTTTACTGCAGTAAGCAGCTGAAAAGTCTGGGTGAAAATACTGGTGGAATAAGACCAGGTATTGCTGATTCCATAAGTCATTGCTCACTTCTCAGGTTTCAGTCTCCAACCTTCCTAAATTCGCATCTCAGTTCTGTAGATAATGAGACCTCCAGTATCATCAATTCAGGGGCGCATAATTAACACCACTCTATCTGGGTGACTAATACTGAGGGCATGGGTGGTGTAAAATCCCATTAGCTGCTCATAAAATTAAACAAATTAAAACATGTTTTAGTGTTGGTTGGTGTCAGTATTAATTTAATATCATGAATAATTCTAAGGAGCAGCATTTAACTAATGATAATGGTTAGAAGCACTGCCTTTGTGTGCTATTGCACGGCTGGAGCCTTAGGTGAAAATGTGGGCAAACGGGCTTCATTCCAAAGTTGGCCCTTTACAGGTTGAAAGTAACACGGCCTGTATACTGGCATATCAGCTGAAGTAACCTAATTTCCTGTACAAATTTCGAAGGACACCTGTCCTCTTGTGCTTGACTTCTGAAATCAAGAGAGGACTAGAGGGCTAAATGTAAGCAGTGCAAGGCAGAGCTGGAGTTAAGGGGTATTTGTCTGAATTCCGACTCTGGCACCTGTTCTTGAGCTTAAAATGATTTCTGCACCAGCTCCAGTGAATCATCCTGAATGTATCCAAGAGACGTGCCCAACACCAGAACACAGATAGAGGCGACAGCACATTCAGTGGGCTACCAATTTTTCCTCTGTTGCTAATTTCTTTGGGGCAGAGTTTGCATAAAATAGTGCATGGGCTGACCGTCATGATGGCACTACTCATAGCTTCGCCCTTGATGACTTCATTTAGCCTCTCCTCCCTCTGCCAATTTATGTTTTTTTGGAGTTCATTTTTCCTGTTCTACCTCTGGTGTGCAGCAGGGGCGGCTGGTTACATTTGAAAGTGGTGAGGCATAAAACAATTGTCGTACTTCACTGTGGCGAGCGAACGTAGCGAGCGAGCATGAACCTCCAACGGGGGTTATGGGAAAATTTTGAAAAAAGAGTGGGTAAATGGTGCCTTTTCAAGCAACTCCAATATGCACCAACCTCAAATGGGCCCAGAGCCCTAGACTCAGGGAACCCTACCAAATCTCAAGCCTAAACCTCACAAAACTAGCCTCAGTCTTTTCTATTTTCTGGCTTTGCTACTCAACATTGCAACAGATTGAGACAAATGGGTGGTAACACAAAATAAAGAGGTGCACAAATCAACTCCAACATATAGTTACCACCTAGATGGAACAGGCGCTGCCTTCAACATGTGAGTAAAATTAAATTTGAATTTGGTAAAGCAAACAGCCTTTTATCATTTGGAGGACGATATGGTTGAGTAAAAATAATTATCTAAAACTAACACCTCTTTTTTACAGCCCTTAGGAGAAACAAAACAGTAACATGAAGCACTCTACTTGTTATTATAAATCTATTGAGCAAAGTAATGATATATGATGCCTCTAAGAGATACACAAACGTCACTTTAAAGTCTTCATAGAACGTGGAATCCTCCCTTGACTCCCACCATCCACCTGTTGCCAATAGCCAATTCGGTAAACTTGCATAGCCATGGTCCGAACCCCAAAAGAGATGACCACGTGGGAAACTGATTCAAGGCTCATGGGACCAGAAACAGCGGCCATTTCAAACGCTTACATAAACCGCTGACAGCTCGAAAGCGGCAGACCTCCGGATTAAGTTGTGCAAAAAACAATAAATGTACAGAAACATTCATCACAAGTGCTCCTCATCATGTGCAGCATTCTGTAAGATTATTCTTGAATGCCAGAGCCAGTATTTCATATAAGTGTTAGGCTAGTGAGAGGCTGCCAGTCAGGTATTGCGTCTCTTTAAACTGGAAGTCTGCCTCACAGGCAGTCTCCCTTCAGACACTGTCCAAGCCGGCCAGTTAGCCTCAAGTGCGCACATTGCATGCTGCATCCTGCCAACTTGGTGCCTTCACCCCCAACACTAAACCCAGGTCCGTTCAGAAGGCAACCGGCTCCTGGAACCGGATCTCAACAAGCCACATCATAGATGGAAAGCAGGTCTTCCGGTCCAGTTCCTTGCACTGCATTCTGGTACTTGCAGTCCTGGGTTTGTAGCAGGGCGAACAGATCAAGTAGTACTGACAGCACTCGCATTTCCTAGGTCCATGTGAGTAGCCCATCCAGGCCAGATTTGTTTCTTTGCATTGTGGGATTTGCAGTCCCAGTATAATGGAGTGAAGAGCCCTACAAGCATCAGAATAAAAATATCAAACCCCAAACTCGTGGAACTGGGAACTTTGAGAGCTCTGCACCGCAAACATACTAAACCCAACTGATTAAATCATTTTGAACCGCCTGCAGCTCAAATTCAAAATATCTACAGGGATCTAGCGTTACCATGTGAGTCAACAGGAGTGTAAGCTCAGTAAATAAACACAGGTGCCTCTGCTAGATGCTGCAAGGCCAACCACAATCAGTGCATTTCAATACATCTGCAATTACTGGAGGTGATTTCACCGCCGGCTCATCTGCCTCGTTCAGCTCTGCACAAACACTCAGCGCTGTTACTAGCAAGCATGTGACTGCTGCAATGACATTCACAGCAACTCTGCCTTAAACTAGCGACTTTTGAATAGATCTCTTAAAGACAAGCAGCCCTGTTCCAGCTTTATTGCAAGGAAGGAAGTGATTATTTATCCGGCTGCCTTACAACCAGTAGATGATCGCTGCTCTTTTGGCGGCCTGCTAAATAGCGGAAAACGTCAGTCAGTATCTGTCACTTTATTATACAGTATTGTATTTATATAGCGCGCGGACATTGTTAGGAATCAGCTAGCTTCACAAACTGGCAAATTGTTATCATGTGTGGACCTTCAGCTTGTCCTAGCTCTTGTTTTTTAACTCAACATGTTGCATTCTGGTACTTGTAGTTTCTTGTTTAACACCGTAAGTACCAGCCCAAACATCACAGCATGCAAAGTGCTATTGGCTAAAAAGAAAGTCTCACTCAATCTGTACACTAGTCCTGATCACCTTGTTATATTTCATCGGTTTAAATATAACATATTTTTGGCTGGGCACAGGCGAAAGCAGAACAAAATCACCCATTTGGCAGAGAAATGTGCACATTTAATTACGTCAAGGCAATATAAAAAAAACTTTTTACCCATGTCCCTGCAGCTTACGCACAACAAACATTTAAAAAAACGCAAACCAAAAATGCCAGTAAAAATATTGCTAACTTCTTCAAAGGATGCGGGTGGAAAGACCTAAGCAGAGAAAGGCTGGGCCCTCTGTGACATGCGACTCGCAGACTTCACATGCATCCGTTTCTTTTCTTTAATCGTCCAGCACTAACCACTGTTCGACTTGGACCATAAGTATACCAAACCCCAGAATCAGTGCGGGGAAAGAGAATACTTACCAGGAGAGATCAGACTGTTAATAAAGTAAGACCCCTCGCGACCAAGCAAACGCGTGAATGTCACATTTCTGGCTGTAGCACTTCAGACTAAAATCAGCATGTAAAAACACGGACCTCTTAGAAGAGGCCTTCAGCGTGGCAAATACGAATACAGAGGCTTCAAAGCTCGTGGTACCGTTAAAAATCCTCAGGATTACGTTGTTTTTAGCCCGCCAAACTTCACCTTGTTACATTGCTCCTCTTTCAGGCTGACCCCTGTACACAGTCCCTCCTGTTCGTTTCTCTTCTAGACCCTGCTTCCCTTCCGTTGTGCCCTTCATACAACACCAGCCACATAATGAGATTGAAGAGATTAATTTTACGAGTTTATGCTTCACGCTCACAGGCTGTTTGTTCACTGAATGCCTATCTCTTTTCATTTACGGTGAAAGAATTTAAGCTCTTGTCTTAATATTGTTTCCTGTCCTAATGATGACGCGGAACAAACCAGGGTGGAAAGGCCGTCGATCTTCACGGCCTGTAGACATGTTCTTTTAAAGCAACGGTTCCACCTGATGTATAACATTCACTGCTCTGTATTTTTTTCCGAGCCGTCTTGTATATGGTTCTAGACACGATACACCTGCCACTTTCCCTCTCAGCACCGTCTTGATAAATATGTTTATGTAATATGCGTGACTGTTGTGTTTTTTTTACTGTTTTGCCCACTGCTTTATTCATACGCAGTTGCGGCTCGCGGGGGGGTCGCGCGGGGGTGGCGGCTGGGGGGGGATGGGGGAGTTTTAAAATACATTAAAAAAAATCCTACCTGAGAGCAAGTCCGCCGTCCGCACTGCCTCGGGTCCGTTGGCGCCTACAGCCCTCTCAGCCAATCCTGGCGCTGCCAGCAGTGCCAGGATTGGCTTATGGCGCGGTTACTGCTCGTCCGCCTGCCCATTAGGAGACCGAGGTTTGAGCCTTTGCTCAACCCTCGCTCTCCTAATGGGCATGCGCCAGCCAGAGCAGACACTTGTGCGCATGACTGGGCACGGCGCGAAAATTCGCTCACCTTCGCTACTCATGCGCACTTGTGCTGCTGCCTGTTGCCCCTGCCTGGTCCGTCTGACAATCATGTCAGTCAACATGACGCCAGACCGACCGCCCACCCCCTTCAGACTCTGAAGGGGGTGGGCGGTCCGACGTCATGCTGACTGACATGATTGTCAGTTCTCCCTCGGCGTCTTTGAACTTAATTAAACTGATTCAGTTCACTTAAGTTCAAAGACGCCGAGGGAGCTGCGGGCGGGGGGGGCTACGCCCCAACGCCCCAATGGATGCACCGCGCCTGGTGTACAGCATGAAAGGGGTGTGTGTGAGAAAGGTGCTTAAGTGGAAAAGGAAAGCAATGACTCTAAAACAGAGTTGCCATCCGTCCAAATGTTGACCAGTGTGTATGTATTTTTAAAATCCAGTCATCTATATTTTAGCTTTTTTTGTCCAGACTTTGGCCTGTACCTGTGGGCTTCTGCTAGAAATGGGCGTCTCCAGTTGGCAGGTTGTTACCCTGTCCGAGTAGGGACCCTTCTTCCTAGTCAGGATAAGGGAGTTACACTCAGGCTTGATAGAACTGAAACGTACTATTGTTATCTTACTCATGTTTTACCCAATATTAATGTTAGCATTTATATGGCTAATACGTTATATCCGCATACTGTGTGTAGACGTAACCGGTAAAAATATTAGAAAAGACAATAGCAACCTTTAATAAAAAATGCCACTAGTTACCAGGTATATATCTACACGTAATATAAACTTTCAATTCAGCATATAGATCCAGATAGACAATTTCAATTGTTTAAGATCATTTATTTATTATGTTTTATAAATGGAAAAATAATTTCTACATACAAAAATGATGATTCATTCAAAAATATATGAATAATAAACAGCAATTCAAAATTTGATATAACAGTCATATCCTAAGAAAATGATAATATGGTCAATATATTAGTTGATGGAAGCAAAGCGGTAGATGGAGACTACGCGCGTTTCGGCAAAGCTGCCTTCATCAGGAGACCGTCTATTGCGTAATTACTCTATAGGGCACAAAATAATACAAAGAAAAGTAATAAATAAATAAACAAATAAAGCAAACATGTATTTTTTGTTACTTTTTTAAAAATATAAACGTGTTGTTATATATGTAAACACACCTGGCAATTTTGGTCAATAATTAAATACATAACAATACAATGTTAAAACACTTATTTACAACGGCTAATTGAAGTTCATCTGAAAAATCACAATTTTATCAAAGAATAATGAATTTTGTAACTATTTTTAGCAGAAAGAGAAGAAGGAGAGAATAAATAAAAACGTACATTATAATCACTTTTCATATAACAAATCATATATGCAAATCTATAGACACAAAAATCCCTTATTTCCTCAGACATTAATAGATAACAATGGGAAAAACGCACTTATAACGTCATGAAAAATCTACATAATTGTCACTTGTTGTATGACATTACAGCCCAAAGAATTTAGAGATAATAGAGAAAAATGAAAATAGATTAGAGGTGAAAAAAATATAAATATAAGGTAAAGGTGAAATAAACAACAAAAGACCGTTAAAGAGGGGAAGGAATAAGAAATAAATGGAAAAAGATAAAGATGAAAGAGAGCAGAATAATAACTTCTAATTATAGGTTTTAAAAAGAACCTTTACAAGCTAGAAAACACTCGTTGAATTATTTATTCTCAAAAATTAATTACGTGTTTATCAGGGAAAAAAATATTAATTCAGCAACTTAAAATAAGTACATGCCTCTAATACATACTAATGGTACTACCCAAATGATATAAATAATATTATATGTTGATTTACTTACTAAGATTCTATAAGGTAAGTTTAATGAATGATAGGATATAATGCAGTATTTCTTTTTATCCGGAAGTATTCACACTAAGGCAAGTATATCGGTATCCTAGAAAGAATCAATAATAGTTTTTAAACATTATATTAAGCTTTATTCTGAATCTTTGATAAATCGTTGTTGCCAAACACTAATATATGATTCAAGCTAAACTCACTAAGAAGAAGACTGGGGATCTATCAAGCCTTGCAAATGATCTATGCTGTCATGACTCAGATAATCACTAATAGAAAAAAACGAATACTCACTAAAACCGTTGTTTGAACGCAATGTAGGCGAGTAATTACTTAATGTTGTTGTGAGGAGAGTTGATACATATGTCGATATCTAAAAAAAGGGGGGAGTATAGAAAATGTATAACAAAGGTTTCAACCCTCTAGGAAAGCTTCCCAAGCTTAAGGTAGGTAGTATCGAGCCTGCGTTTGTAACCATACCTTGGAAACAATTGAAGAAAGATGAAGAACCTTTTAGGTAGAGCTTCACAAATCTTCTAGTGATAAACAGGATAGATGCAAGCCAATTTTTTCTGCACCCTATCTTATAAACACAATAGATATCCCGCACAGATTCTTAAAGAGTTGATACATATGTCGATATCTAAGAAAAGGAGGAATATAGAAAATATTTTTCAAAGGTCTCATCCTTCCAAGAGAGCCTCCTGCGCTTGAGATAGATAGTATCTCGCCCATATTTGTATCCATACCTTGGTAAAAGTTGAAGAGAGATGAAAAAGTGTGACCTTGCGGGTAGAGCTGCACGATTCTTCTGACGATAAACAAGATAGATGCAAACCAATGTGTTCTGCACCCTATCTTATATAGAGGGTAGGTTTCCCGCGCAAATTCTAATTGGTATAAACGTGAGCCAATGGGCTAAATATCCTACGCACCGGTATGATCGGAACCTGCTTCCCCCCCTCCAGCGCCTGAAGGAGGATGTCGCGCGCTGGCGGCGCTTGCCGCTCTCGCCGCTCGGCCGGGCGTCATTGTTTAAGATGATGTCGCTGCCGCGTTTCCTGTACGCTCTGCAGAATACTATGGACCTCGTCCCGGCGCGCTACTTCCGCGAGGTGGAGAGTTTGCAACGCCGCCTGTTCTGGGACGGGAGGCCGCGTATCGCCCTAGCGAAGCTGACGCTCCCATGGTACGACGGGGGGATTGCCCTCCCGGATATCAAACGGTACTATTGGGCCTCCCAGCTGGCTGCGATTAACCGCGGCCTATACGGGCCCGCCTTAAATCCGGCCTTTGAAATGGATAAGATGCTACTGCCGGGTGGTGACTATAATCGAGCGCTCTATTCCAGCGCGCCTGACGCACGTCTGACGGGCCCCACGCGTGTCATGGTGCGAGTGTGGCACGCGGCTAATGTGGCGATGGGGTGGAAGGATCGTTTGACCCGGGCGTCACCACTATACGCATCCGAGCAGTTGGGCTCCCTGTGGACCTGATAGGCATCAGCAGGGTGGGGGATCTCTGGACGAGGGGGGGATTTAAAACGTTCGAGATGCTGCAGACGGAATTCCAGCTGCAGGACAAGGAGTACTTTCGGTATTTGCAGATCCGTCATGCACTATGCTCCGTCTTCCCGGACGTTGCCTCCATCCCGGAGTATTCCCCCCTGGAGGATAGAGTGCTGGATGGACACGTTCCGGAAAGCACGATCTCATTAATCTATAAAAAACTGATTAATGACCGCTCGGGATTGCTGACTACCCTTCGTGAGGCTTGGGTTGCCGATGGACTGGAGCTGGACGACGAGGACTGGATCTCTGCGGTGGCCTCCCCGAAAGAGGTGGCCATACCGGCCCGCCTTCGCTTTGTCCAGCTCAAGATACTCCACAGGGTCTACATGACGGGGCCAAGGCTCCTGCGTATGGGCTATGCTGTGGACGGGTTGTGTAAGCGTGGGTGTGGTGCTTTGGGGACCTTTCTGCATATCTTGTGGGAATGCCCGGAGGTGGAGCGATTCTGGCGTGGTGTGCATGAGGTCTTGCAAGTGGTTACGCGTGTGGCGCTGCTGCCCGAAGCGAGGAGATGCCTGTTGAATGTGTGGGAACCTACCGACTACTCAGCGCCACAGACGTGGTGGGTGCCTCTGGGATATATGGTGGCCAAGCGCGATATTGCCCAACTGTGGGGCTCCCAGAGGTCCCCGACTGTCTTGGCCTGGAAGGAAAATATGGATTGGTGCATGTTTCGGGAAAAGGTGGTGTATGTGGCGAGAGGTAAGCCTGGGACATGGGTGAAAGTATGGGGCCCCTGGAACGCCTACCGCGGGGGAATCTGTGCCCCGCCATTATTGCCCGATCCATCGCCTGCCCCGTCCCCTTAGCCGACTTATCTCCCCGGTACCGGGCATTGAGTTCACCCAGTCCCTGTCCTGATCTCTTCCCCCTCTTGATACTCCTATGGATTGGTAGGGTCCCCCTTCCAGGGGAGCACATGCTGCTGTTTCCGATTGTGGGTTGCCTTGTGGGTTTGTTTCTTTTGTTGTTATTTAAGTTTAAAATGAAACCGTTCAGTGGGGTCCGGATGGTGTGGCTATCAACGCTGCTAACTCCTGTGCATTTTCCTCAGACGCAACATGCGCTCGACAGTCTGTATCATATGCTCCTTTTGTCTGCTAGCGGCCGGCCGGAAGGTTGTAGGCCCATCTTTGTATATATTTTGAATTTTGTAATAAACGGTTTCAAAAAAAAAAAATATATATCCTACGCACCATGCTAAGATCAGGCAATAGGTTAGCATTGAGATAGAAGACAGACTATGCGTGCTAGTTTTCGCAGAGAGATTATATATGTGCAAAAACATATATCCATACGATATTAAATGTCGTCCTGAGCATTCGAGAGCAATATACTAGTAAAATAAAATAAAAGGAGCGGACAATATAATAATTATCCAAATAAAAATTGGGTTATTTTTGTTAATTAAGTAGAGAATCGAACTAACGATTCATAGGTTCAAATCATGAGTGATATAGGCTCTACTCATTTGAGCTACGTTAGCGGAGTGAAGCGAACACCATATTTCACTAAATTGGGAACGTAATCGTTCGATCAAAAATGGGTCTGAAATACAAAGTGTGCAAAAAACAAATATTTACAATTAAAACTAGTCTATAAAGGCATAGACAAGATATGTTTTAAATGTCATTGAGTATAAACTGTTTCCAGTAATATTAGCCTGAAGAAATGTTGTAGATGGATGGAGAGTGCACAACTAATTAAAGCTTACCTAACTGAAGAGTTAAATGATAACTTAACACCGTGCGCGATCTAGAAAAGAAAAAGTTCTTAAAGAAAGCAAATTTTAAAAAAAATAACAAATAGTAATATTTACATTGATAAGGATATCTCAGTGTACGTCATACAGAATAAGCTAATTGCAACTTCATAAGAATTGAAATATTTGTTCCGATGCATTAAAGCAAAAATTGCAGGGCAGAATTTTAAATGTTATAAAAAAGTCTGCTCCCACGGGATCTCAAGATTAAGACCCTTGATAACTGTATCTAAAGAGAAGATCCAAAAGACCTCACGTTTTTTTCTTATTTTATCAGAGCACTGTCCTTCTTTTGTTACAATTCTTTCCAAAATGAACCAACGTAAGTCATCTGAGCTATGGGTATTTTCTAGGAAATGTCAGTTTTCTAGTTTTTATGGCTGATTTGTGTTCAGTCAATCGTGTGTTAAGTGTGCGTGACGTTTCACCTACGTAACCTTTATGACACGGACATAGGAGCAGATAGACAATGTTTTTAGTTTTACAGTTGTTAAGATTTCTAGGTGTTATAGTTTGTCCGTTAAAATGTAGTTCCTTTGCCTCTATTGCTAGCGGACAAATTTTACATGTGCCACACTTAAAGTTACCTTCTACCGGATTCATGCCAACAATACTTCGCTGTATTGGTTCTTTTTGTTGTGGCAAACGTGATCTACCCACCAAATCTTTAAGATTTTTATTTTTGCGATAAGCAAAAAGTGGTTTAGGTATTTGTTCAGGTTTGGATTTGTTGACATTAAGTAAATGCCAATTGGAACAGATGATTTGACGAATCTGTTAGTTCATAAGAGAATGTCGTGTCACAAAAACAAGTTTTGCCTCTTCCTTTTGCTGTGTATTTTTCAAAAGATGTTGGCGATCAAAAAATCTAGCACGTTTGTACGATTCCCTAATCAATCTATGCGGATACCCACGATCTACAAATTTTTGCTTCATATCAACTGCTCTTTTGTCATAGTCATCCAGTTTGGTACAATTACGTCTTAAACGTAGAAATTGGCTAAATGGAATACTGTTTTTTTGAGTAGTAGGGTGAAAACTATTGTAGAGTAACAGAGTATTACGGGCAGTGGGCTTGATGTAAAGATCCACAAACAGTTGGCCACATTCATGTTTAATCAAGATATCCAAGAATTCTAATTCGATGTTACTTATATGTGACGTAACCGGTAAATACAGATGTTGTGTTAGGTTGACATCTGTGCCACCATTTTAGTTCGGGAAGACGCCATTTTCTATTATAATCAAAACTGTTACTTGTTCATTTACGAGAAATTATACTTGGTAAGTTTCGTTTCTCCAAGGCTGGAACTTGCTCATTAGAACATGCCTTTTCTGTTACATAGAGGCCTTCTCCCACCTGTCTAGAAGGGAGGATAGACCAGACGACCTTGGATAGTAGATAGCTTGTACCAGGCTGCGGAATCGAAACTTATGTTCTGTGCCCCCATTGTATTACGACAGCTACCCGTACTTTTCCATAATAGGCAGGTCTTTGTGGGCTCCGCAACCTACATAGGAGGCTGGTCAGATTGGACTCCACTGCAGTGTACTTTGTGAATAAACTATTTTGATTGTATTCTCTGCTGCGTCATCGACTCTTCATTGTTTAGAAGGCAAGAGGAGGTCGAAAGTCACCTGGGTGACTCTAGTGGGTCACTTCCTTCAGTTGGCTCCCAAACATGGACTCCACCAGGTGACCCAACCCACCCGTAATCGGGTCAAGGGGGTCGGGGTTGCGTCCGGTCGGATCGGGGATCCCCATATGATAGAGCTTGGTTCTCGCAGCTGCCCCGCCTGTCTGTTCGGCCGGTTCCTCATCTAGTGGTCATCTCGGCTGGGGTCCTGGAAAGGCGAAACCCTTGGATCTGACCGTTTTGGTCTGAAGAGTCGGCAATAGAGAATAAACTTGTAGGACCCATGTGCACGGGTGAGTTTTGGTAAGTGCTGGGCACTCTTGATTAACTTGGTAGGTCTGTGGACCCTTGTGATACGGACCTCTCTGAACGTTCTGCCAGGCCACTTGCTGAATTTGGTTAATATTGTAAAGGCCTGGGGCTAGAGCCTATCTTGTCTTGGTACAGCCTGAGGACTGACTTGGAGAGTCCTTTTGTTTGGGTGTTCTTGTTGTGTGTGTGTGTGTGTGTGTACATGTGTTGATTTAGCTGGAGAGTGAATGCGTCTGATGGTAGAATGCCTTGTTGGAGTAAAGTGTTGTGCTTGGGGTGCCGCTGTTGGTCTGCTGAGCATCGGTTGCAGGAAAGGCAGCCTGTGCTTCTGGAAGCCACTCAGAGTTTTGAGATGTATGTGAAGCACGGTATCGGCCATATTATGTTTCGTACATTGTGGCACAAGTATACAAGGGACAATATTGAGCTTCAGTGGCCACTGGAAGGTACCTTTGATGAACAAAAATGGAATTATTTACAGGACAAATTATTTGCTAGGAGAAGTAGGTAGTCGATGTTTGATACTTTGCAGTTATAGCAGAAAGAAGCTAAACAGAGGCGTATACGGGCCGAAAAGGAGTCTAGGAAGAAGGCGATGTAAACAGTGGTTCAGAAAGCAGTAGCTTATGATAAGGAACAAATTGAAGAAGGTAGTGAGTGTGCAGATGGAAAGTTTTGATTGCAATGTAATAAGTCCTATGTTGTTCGAGAGGATGAGGATGCTTTTTTGGAGGACCCATTGGACACTCGTCCCTCGCCTCCCTATGCCCCACAGAAAATATATCCTGTTGTTCCATTGCTTCAGCCCTCCGTTGCCCCACCACCTCTTTCTGGTCTTTCTGCAGGCTTGACAGCTTCAGCTCCAGCCCCCTCTGTCTCCCCTCCAGTATCGCAACATGCGAGTGTGGTGACTGCAGGCAACATCGCAGTGTCTGCTGCTTCCCCTCATGCTTCTCCTCCTACTCTCACATCCACTACACAGTCATTTCTGACATTGTCGACTGCATCTGTACCTCTTTTGTCTTTCCTGGGTACTGCATCTGTGGGTTTGGGAAGTTTTGGAACACCAGTGCGAGGGTCAGATGCAGGGGATTGGGCGGCGACACGGGAACCAATGGGGAGGGCATTGATTTGGGCCAATGTAAGTGAAGAAGGAATCACAATGGGTTCGGAATCCGATTTATAATGGGGAAGATATATGGAGTGTGATGAAAGATTTTGATCCGTTTGTACAGCAGCATGCCCTTCAGCATATGTCGGCTACTTTGATTGGTTTGTGGTAACAGTGTATTGGAGGTACAGCTCCTCAGGTTATTTATGATATTCAAGATTGTGTGTACTAGGTTGGTATGGCCCCTGCACAGGTTTTGGGAATGTTAGGAGGCTTCTCAGTTATCGAGAAAGATTGCATAATCGTACTCCAACTGCAGTGTCTCAATTTCCAATGAGAGAGGAGCACCCTGTTTTTTATCCTGTGATCCCAGAACAGCGTAATCAGGATGGAGATGTAGTTCAGCAATGGGTGGAGGCTCATTTTCGAGAACAATGGGTCTAAACCCCTTGGAAGAGAAGTGAGGTGCTTGCTCTTAAAAGTCATCTACCAGATCCTTGAAAAAATCCTACCGCATACTACAAAGAAATAATAGATGCTGTCTCTTCGTCAGTTATGACTTTAGAAGATATTGATATGTTTTGGGGGCTTTTGGTACCAGTGGACATTTGGTGGCAGGTGCATACACAGGATCATGCGGCGGAGCTGGGTGGCACTTGGAATTGGTTAGGGCATGGGATAAGGAGAGAAAGGCTGGTGAGAAGCCAAAAGCTGAAATTGTGGCCTTGCCGAACCACATTATTACCTATATGCATTCTCTTATCCCACGTAGGAAGGTGGATTGGGACAAGTTAACAGCATGTTGTCAGAAGAAAGAGGAAAGTGTGTCAGATTTTTTTACTTGTTTTGAAGGGGTGTTTTTAGATTTTAGTGGGCAGGATTTATCAGTCGACGGTGGTGTTCGGTTATTTGTTAACAGGTTTGTTACAAATTTGCTTCCTGAAATTGCGGCTCGGCTGCAAGCTTCTGAGAGTACTTGGACTACTTCCTCCCCTTCAGTGATATTGAGTATGGTTCAATATTATGAGCATCGAGAAACTGAGAAAAAGGACAAAGTGGAGAAAAAGAGCCAGGATTTGAAGACAAAGGTGTTGTTGCAACAGGTTGCGAGGGGGTCTGGAAGGGGCAGAGGTTCTGGTTCGGCTCAAAGGTCACGGGTTGCCGGTAGAGGTGGTGCGCCCTTGGGGCTAAATCAGTGGGCATATTGTAAAGAGGAGGGAAATTGGCAAAGCGAAGGTCCAGAACTCAACCTCGCCCTTGTGTCTGTCTAGTGTGATTGCACATCCCCAGCTCCTGTCACTCTCAACCCAGACGGGGAATACACAACCAGGCAAAGGCACACAAGACGGTTAAGCAAGAAAATGCCAACTTTTTAAAATATGAAAATCACCTTCACTAAAAGATGTATTGTTCAAGTTACACTTGTAAGATGTTACAAGGCCACTCCCATTAGAGCCTATGGGACGGACAGCCGTTCAAAAGCGAAAAATGAAATATACAGTATTTCACTACCAGGACATGTAAAACACACCAGTACATGTCCTACCTTTCACATACTCTGCATCCTGCCTATGGAGGTACATTGGGCCTACCTTAGGGGTGCCTTACATGTAAGAAAAGGGAAGGTTAGGGCCTGGCAAGTCGGTGCACTTGCCAGGTCGAGATGGCAGTGAAAACTATGAGTAGACACTGCAGTGGCAGGTCTGAGACACCTTTGAAAGGCTACTTGCGTCGGTGGCAAGCCCACTAGTAGAATTTGATTTAAAGGCCTTGGGCACACACAGTTCACCGTGCTAGGGGCTTACTAGTTCTTTACAGCTAACTAGTAAATCAAATATCCCAATCATAGAAAACCAATCATAAGACAATTTACATTAGGAGCACTTGCACTTTAGCACTGAATAGCCGTGCAAAGTGTGCAGAGACACTAAATCAGCAAAAACAAATTCCAGCATACCATCAAAAACAGGAGGTCAGAAGGAAAAAGACAGGAGAAACACGCCCAAAGATGCCAGGTCTAACAGCTTCAAACAAGCTATTCTCTGCTCAACAGATTTCATGATTAGGGAAAGAAAGAGAACAAGCATTGGCATAGCCAATAGGTCGCACCTTTGGGACCTTATAAGTGTTTAGCCATGCAACAGTTAATGTTATTGCACCAAGGATATTGTGTTGGATAAGTAAACACTTATAAGGTCCCAAAGGCAGGACCTATTGGCTATGCCAATGCTTTTTTTTTAAGCTTTCAGCCATGCTGCACAGCATGTGGGCTGCTATATAACACGACTAAAACATTGATGAAGCCAATAGATCTCGCATAGTGTAGTGTGGGTTAACCACGCCCTATGTACAACGCTAAGTTAGCATAACCTCGATGGCTGTTAGAAAGCCAGCTTGCTGCTGCTTTTGCACGCGACACTGTTGTTACATGTTATTCATTCGAGAACGGCTGACTCGACTTTGCTTCACATGAGAACCGTCTGTTGTTTAACATCCTTAACAGTGAGCAGTGACCTTGGTCTGTACACCGTGTAAAGAACGAGTCTGGGTCACTAGACGGGGCAGGTTGTTGTGTTCAGGTTGATCGTACCACTTCTTAGCCATAACATACATACAGCTGCCAATACCTGAAAGACGAGCCCTTTAATATTACAGAGCAGCATGTTTTCTGTTATATTCGAAACGAAGAGCTGTTGCAGGAGAGAGCCTAGCTGATCCTGTGATGTGATTCCACTAAGCTGATCTATAAGGTATGGGGTCCCCCATGCAAGCCTAAGAGACCTTCTATTAGTCTAATAATACCTTATTAGTTGCTAGAGAAAGGAGGGTGGTTGTGTTCCACGGTCATTATTATTATGATTGCTGCTTTTATTTTCTATGGTATTGTAACAATGCTGATGGTTCTGATCCTAACCATTTGTCTGCTTGTGTTAGCCAAAGTACTGCATCTTAGGACGCGAGGTGTATAAAATAAACTCTTTAAACTTTACCGTGTCTTTGTTATTCTGTTGTGGACTGATATATAGCTACCAACGGGTACTTCAGATTCCCACCACTCCTGAGAGTATCTAAGTCGCTTGTTCTGGGTTGTCTATTGTAGGAACCTGGGGTCACCAGGCCCTATAGGCGGTAGCGTGGCGCGAGCCGGTCGGGCAACCAGAGGGCTATGTGTTAAGCAACCATACACCACACGCTTCTCATGGGCTAGAGTCACACACAATAAGGGACGCCACACAGTTTAAATTATGCAAATACTTCAAGTTTATCCAAGTATAGCTGGTCAGTTGCAGTTCAGGAAATAACAAGACAATACATGAATCACAATACCATCGTTCAGTACATGCGACACTCTTGGTGATATCTATGCAGTGCCTAACCTTGATTCTAGCGCTGTGCGCGCTTACGTAAAGTCTTTCCCTGAACCGGCCATCTAACTAAGCGTAATACTTGTAAGGGGAAACATTGGGTTCACTAACATGGCGCCTGTCGAACTGAGCGCTCCTCGTGACCACTGGCCCCTAGTACTGTGAAGCAAGGCATATAAAACACAGCGCTACGCGCAATCAGTTGCATGTGGAAACGTTGGCGTAGGACAGTTATCACAACGCGTTACTCATAATCAGTTGTAAATCATTACCTTCGAGCAGAGCATATAACACAATGCGCTACTCGCATTCCTGGGCATGTAACTACGGTCGAGCAGAGCATATAACACAATGCGCTACTCGCATTCCTGGGCATGTAATCTACGTTCGAGCAGAGCATATAACACAATGCGCTACTCGCATTCCTGGGCATGTAATTACGTTCGAGCAGAGCATATAACACAGTGCGCTACTCGCATTCCTTGGCAGGTAATTACTTTCGAGCAGAGCATATAACACAGTGCGCTACTCGCATTCCTTGTCATGTAATCTACTTCGAGCAGAGCATGTAACACAGTGCGCTACTCGCATTCCTTGTCATGTAATCTACTTCGAGCAGAGCATATAACACAGTGCGCTACTCGCATTCCTTGTCTCTCCGGCTGGGGAAGCAGGGTCGGTGGAGTGAAGCGCCACACGAGGGTAATGTCAGTCAGTTCTTTGGGCGGCTTCCAGCGGGGAGGATGACCGGACTTGCGGAGCGGGTCCCTATGCTCCGGTGCAGTTCACAGAGCACCGCGCTCAGTATTACCGAAGGGGGGACACGGACAGGATCCCTCGGCGGGGTCTCTCCGTCGCGCAGGCAGGGGAGGGGACTCCCACGGAGGGGACAACCCGGGCCAAGTGCGGTGTGGTTTCCAGACCAGCAGGGGGCGCACCAGGGGGGATCTCGGCCTCCGGGCTTACCTCCGTCTCGGCGTCAGCAGGCGTCCGTCCTCACGACGTTGGGGGAACTCGGCCCCGACCTTGCGCACCTCCTCACACGGCTGCGACGGCAGCGACGGGGCCCCGGGCTTCTCCTGGGCCTCGCGACACAGCAGGGCACTCCTCCAGGGCCTCACGACACAGCAGGGCACTTCTCCAGGCCTGCAGGCCGCGGCGGTGAGTGCGCTGGCTTCGTCGTCGCAGGGGGGGGCTCAAATTAAGGATGGGGATATGGTGCTCAGCGGAGCACGCTGCCGGGGGTCCCAGACCAGGGCAGGGAGTGCGGGGGTCACAGCGCTAGTACCTGGTCGATCCCCGGTGACTTGGCAATCGGCTTAGCATTTAGTTTGATAGGTCAGCTTGGACACGCAGTCTCAGCTCTGGCATTCAAGGCTTGCAGCTCGCTCTTGTCATGCAGTCTCAGTTCTTAAAGTTAGGTTTCAGTTCTCAGTTGACAGATGAAGTCTTTTGGCGCAGATGTATCTGGCGCCCTTAAGGGGTTCTGTTACAGGGGTAGGGATGGAGAGGGCGACTAGGTCCTTCCTAGTCAGGTTGGCAGAGAGTCTCTGGGTCCTCCTACTACTGGGCAAGATCAGTGGGATTCACAGGGCACCTCACTCACTTAAGAGGAAGTACCTAAATCCTGTCACTCTCAGAGGCATAAGTCCCTGGCTAGGCCCTACCGCCTACACTCCTGGTGGATTCTTCCAGCTCTGCTTCACCCCAATGGCCAACTCACCACACAAGTTTCCCTCCCACTCTTAAGTAGCCCTAGGTCAGGTGACCTCTAGCCAAGGCGGCAAAAGTAAAACCCCACCTCCCTTCTAGAAGGTTCCAGCTTCTTCCAGGAGCTTCCCCACTCTACCTATGGGACAAAAGGGCGGGCTGGTATCGCAACATTGTTGTGGGTCCCAGCCAGCTCCTGGCAGCTAGGGTGCTACTATGAAAAACGACCACCCTGCAGTAGCAGGGGTCTGTGGCAGCCATCTTGGGAGAAGGGAGCACCTGCACCTTAACACTGCCTGGCAATGAAAAGGCGCCCGGAGACCTAGTCCAACATAAAAATGAGGGTGGAAAAAATGAGGCACGATACAAAAATAGAAGGGGAGACCACCCTAGGGCTGACAGGTCCAACATGCGTCCCCGCCAGCCGAAAGAGGGGAGAGCTACCCAACCTCTAGGGAGTTCTCTTCACTAAGGCGGAAAAACCTGGAGAGACCGTCAGCATTGGCGTGGTCAACTCCGGGCCGATGTTCCACCCGAAAGTCCATCCCCTGTAGGGAAATGGACCACCTCAACAACTTGGGGTTTTCGCCTCTCATCTGCATGAGCCAGCGAAGGGGGCGGTGGTCGGTCTGGATAAGGAAGTGAGTGCCAAAGAGGTATGGCCTCAACTTCTTCAGAGCCCATACCACCGCGAAGGCTTCTCTCTCAATGGTGCTCCATCGCCGTTCCCGAGGGAGGAGTCTTCGAGATATGAAGGCCACAGGTTGGTCTTGGCCCTCGGTGTTGAGTTGCGAGAGCACCGCACCTATGCCGTGCTCTGAGGCGTCGGTCTGTACAATAAATTCCTTGCTGAAATCGGGTGTTGCTAGTACTGGAGCTGTACACATCGCATTTTTCAGCGTATCAAAGGCTTCTTGGCATGCAGCTGTCCATATGACCTTGCGAGGTTGTTTCTTTGAGGTCAACTCCGTCAAGGGGGTCACGATGGTACCATATCCCTTGACGAACCGGCGGTAATACCCAGTGAGGCCGAGGAAAGCTTGGACCTCTGTTTGGGTCTTGGGGGGCTCCCAAGCCAAGATGGTTTCAATTTTGGCCTGGAGGGGTTGCACCTTACCTCTGCCCACCAGGTGTCCCAGGTACACGACAGATCCCTGTCCAATCTGGCACTTGCTGGCTTTAATGGTTAAGCCAGCGCGTTGCAGCGCCTGCAATACCTCCTGGAGGTGTTGCAGATGGTCCTCCCAGCTGCTACTGAAGACAGCTATGTCATCCAAGTGTGGTAAATAATTTAATTACCGGGACTTAATTTGATACAGAAAAATAATAAAAATAGCTCAGTAAAATAAGAGGCAAAATCCGTGGTATTAGAGGTTCGGAATGGGCTTTATTCCAATGGACGATTCGAATCGTGGACTCCAAGTTCCATCACCACGGAGGTTCAGGAAGTGAAGTACATACTTTATTGATAAGTAATCACTTTTATACAATAGGCATTACAGTGAAGTAAATGCAGGAGGCGTAACAATTGATAGTAAAGATAAAACATACATGCGTAGCAAAAGTGGGCGTAACTGGGTGTAACTAAAGAACGTCATCGGGTATGATGTCATAATAGGGTGGTTCCATGAAAGAATTTCGCAATGTCAGCAGAAATACTTGGCAGAAATGCGCGCACAGCAGCATGACGTATGATTGACGTGCAACTAGGGGGTGAAGGGGACTTGACATTTAGCTCTACATGTGGCGACAGAAGTCTGGAGGGTCAAGTCAACCTAATCCCAAATCATATCTAACATCCTATGTTTAAAGAACTATGTTATCCAAAAGAGAGGTCTCTTAGAGTAGAATCTTATTCTATACTGACTATACTGACTGTTAGTGCGTGTACAAGCGTCTAAGTGTCTACACTAGATGCGAGGGCAGAAATCTTCCATAATAATAGGGCTATGAATTACTTGCATAAAGACAGAGAAGCCGGGCCTTTTGCTCGGTAGCTGGAAGAATGTTTACTTAAACTACTAGACAGGAATGCATTGGACAGGGAGCGGAGCAGATAATTTCGAAGGTGAAATACAGTTTTTGGCAGGCAACAGGCTGATGTCAGGCACCGTGAGCCGCGCAGGGAATGAGACAAAGTTCATGGTCACAGATGCAGGCTCAGACTGGAGCTTTCAGAGGCAGAAGGCAAGAAAAGCTTGATGACAGAATCAGGGCCTACTTGCCTGGACTGTAAAATGGCATAAGTGAACCATATAAAGCCGGTGGCCTTTCATACTTAGGGATGGAATATCCGGCCCATTCATGGCGGATCTGAAAAAGGACATGTTGACGGTGGACGCACATGTGTTTGCGTCTTCATAACTGGAACTGGAGGGAACATACATGTACTTGTGATTCATACATGAAACCGTTGGGGTCCAAGATAGGGGACATAACTGATCAGAAAAATCCATATTTCCACATTCCCTCCTTGTCCCCTACTTGCCCGTTAAGAGATATCAATCTTCATCAATCCGTTGATCTGTTCATATAGCATCATTTGTTCTTCTTTTTTCTTCTGGGATGAATGAAATCTTGGTGGTGGAATACACGATGTGGCACACAGACCACAGATCGCTGGTCCACATTGTAGACATAGACAGCAACTGAATAGTATGAGAAAGCCAATACCTAGGAAGGATAGGACCTTCCATCCAAAGGTAGATAATACACTCCAAACCCAACCGGACCAAGTCCAGGTGCCTGGATTCTGGTGTATCTGGCTTACAATCTTATGAAGGCGAGTTATGGCTTTATATACAGATGGCGAATTTTCTGGTATGAAAATGCAACAACTTGATCCGATGACCCTACAAGCTCCGCCCCTATCGGCCAGGATGACGTCAAGGACAAGACGATTTTGAAGCACAACAATCCGCATAGCAGACTGCTCTTCTGTTAAATTGCCTAAGGCGGAAATAGTTTCGTTCACTACTGCTTCAAGGGTTCTAGTTAATCTACGTATCAGCTTACTATTAGTAACGGTACCTATATAGGGAAAAAGACCTTTATTGAAATCTGTGTATTTTTCCCATGCTGTTTCAGTGTAATCGACTATTGGGAGATCTCTCCTTTCTCTATTGTGTACTAAATGAGTATTTCTGTGATAATCAGGAGGAGCTAGGAAAACAGGTGGCAAAAGGAATCCGATGTAGCAGGTACCATCCCAATCTAGAGGCAGACGTATATATGCCGTCTGACCACATATGAAATAGGAATGGCGGGAAGCTCTAAATGTAGACTTGCCTTGATCACTAAATTCTATTACAGTGGTGCATCTACTATGGCCCATATGTATGGAACCATTCTTTCTTACACATAATTCACCTTTTACTGGAAATATTGACATAGCGGGCAAAATTGGAGTAGCTTCGGATTCGACATTTAGGATCATAAGATTAAGCGTAAAATTACCTAATCCATACACTTCATTTTCTAGATCAGTTCCTGTTCTTTTGGGAAGTCCCTCCTTGTTAGGGTAGCAGACTTTAAGTAAAACTAAGTTCAAATTTCCCCATACCCAGTTGTCTTGATAAACTGCAGAATTCGAATCTAGGGAATTAATTGAACTAAACCATGCTCCACAGGAGCCGTTGTGTGTGAACGGGTATGGAAAGAGAGGTAGAATTCCTTTATAATTCTGATAGGGAGGGAGTCGGCCACATATCCAACAATTTGTAGCATTGCTAACCTGATGGGAATGATGTAACATACTAATAAACGTGTTATTGCGCAGCGCAAATCTATAGGACAACTCATGCGGAGGTAATTCACTAAAAGAATGTTCAGCAGTAACATTATAAACATGTCTAGAAATAGGATAATATATGTGCAACAATATACTTGCAGTAATTATTAAAAGACTTAAGAAAAACAAAATTAATAACGTCATTGTGCAATGACTACGCAGTGATTTACAGTACGCATGTCGTTTCAGTTTTATCCTTCTGTTTCTTTCTCTATACAGGTCCAAGGGATACATGTCAGAGACAAATTCGACCGATTCACCTTGGAGAGGACTTAAACAATCAAATTGCCTGACTGGTTAGACCTGAGTTTTAGTTTGTATAGTTCATGGCTATTCAGTTCAACCAAAGGGAGTTTTGAGTCAATCGGGGAAGACACGCAAGGTGTGTCATTTACATCTGACGGTAGTCCATGAAATTTCTTGATATGACTTGAATGTATCCAGCCTTTTCGACCTTCGATCTTCACGGCTGTCCTCGTCGTTAGCAATACGAGCTGAGGCGACTTCCACCTAGGATCCAGTTGGGACTTCCGATCAAAGTTCCTCACTAGAACTAAATCCCCTGGAATTACGTCATGTGGTTTCACCTCGGTGTTGTCGGGAAAGGCTGCAGCTACCTGTGAACGACAAGATTGTAGTGCAGACATCAAGGAAGCCAAGTAATCTGTCAGCATATTACAGTCAATATCAGTTATTTTGCGTGGTATAGGCGTCCCCCACATATTTGGTGGTCTACCGAAGATCACCTCATAAGGGGATAGCCCTGTTCGAGAGTGTGCTACCATTCTCATGTAAAAGAGTGCAACGGGTAAGGCTACTACCCAGTCGACACCTTTCTCTCTGCATATTTTGGACAATCTAATTTTCAGGGTCTGATTATGTCTTTCCACGAGACCTGCTGCCTCGGGGTGTCGGACACAGTGAAATTTCCACTGATAGCCTAACAAAAGTGAAACGTGTTTCATTAGTTCGGATGAAAACGGCTGGCCGTTATCTGAGTAGACAACACGTGGTAAACCGTACCGTGGGAAGAATTCTCGAACTAACTGTTTGGCAGTAGTCGGGGCAGTGTAATCTGAAACCGGGTATGCCTCTGTCCAACGGGAAAGAGCACAGACAACTACGAGAACATATTTGAATCCTCGACATCGTTCCATCTGGATATAATCCATCTGGAGGACTTCAAAAGGGTGATCAGGAGGCTGAAATCCACCCTGTTCTACGGGAATGCTTTTTCCTGGGTTAAACTGACAACAGATCATACAGGTACGAACTTTTTGTTTAGCTGCTGCTCGTAAATGTTTGTTGAACCAAATGTGTTGAATGCTGTCTAGCATAGCTTTTTCTCCTAGATGTGCTGGACTATGTACAGTATTAATTATAACTTGGACCATTGAATCAGGAAGGAACCACACAGATTTTTCCTTCGTCATCCATCCTTGATCCGTTTGGATCCCTCCTAATTCAGTCCATTTCTTTATTTCGTCTGGTGTAGCATGTGTCTGTATGTCAATTACGTCAAGAGCGGGATCCTTAACCGTCATACAATGTGTTGGCGTCGGGACTATTGTCTTTGTCATGTCGGATGTTTGAGTTTGAGCAGTCTGTTTAGCTGTTTTGTCAGCTAGATCATTGCCTTGAGAAATGATATCAGTAACTTTCGTATGAGCTTTACATTTCATAATTGATATTGCAGTGGGTAGATGTATTGCATCTAGTAAGGCATGAATGAGGGGTCCGTGCTGAATGTGGGCACCGTGAGAAGTTAAATAACCTCTCTCTCGCCACAGCACGCCGAAGTCATGTACAACTCCGAATGCATAACGTGAATCAGTGTATATGTTGACTTTTTTATTTGTGGCTTGAATACAGGCTTGTGTCAGAGCGATGAGCTCTGCTGCTTGAGCGGACAAGGTATTTACGCAATTTGTTTCAATGATTTCAGTGTCTGTTGTGACTGCATAAGCAGCCACTAACTCTCCTGTACCTGTTCTCATACATGAACCATCTACATACAACGTCAGGTCTGGGTCTGACAATGGGACATCTGTCAAGTCTTGTCTGGGTTTCGTCGTGATAGTGATAACTTCAATACAATCGTGAGCTAGTGGGTCTGTTCCGATTACAGGTAAAAGTGTGGCAGGATTCAATGTATTACAGCGTCTGATTTCTATATGTGGCTGAAACAATGTTAATTCGTAACCAGTGAGTCGCGCTATAGTCAAGTGTTGTGTTTGCGTTCGATTCACAAGAACCTCTACTGCATGTGGTACTTGTACTGTCAATGGATGTCCTAACACTATGGCATCGCTTTGTCTGATTGCTAAAGCTGTTGCTGCCACTGATTTTAGGCACGCGGGCAAAGCCTGAGCTACGGGATCTAATGTACTAGAAAAATAAGCACATGGTTTGTGTGATCCTGCTTGTTCCTGTGTGAGTACTGACAAGGCAGTACCTTCGCGTTCTGTAACAAAGAGTGTAAACTGTTTATTGTAACATGGTGTTGCTAGAACAGGTGCTTGGCATAAGGCTTTCTTTAGGCTTTCAAAAGCTTGTGCATGTTCCTGAGTCCAAGGGAGAGCAGTCGATGTGGCTGCCTCCTGTGTTGTCAATTGAATGAGTGGTTTTGCTAGAAATGCATACTGAGGGATCCACTGCCTACAATATGAAGTAAGGCCTATGAAAGCCCGCACCTCCTTTTGTGTCTTGGGTATTGGCATATTAGCAATTAGCTGGATGCGATCTTGTGTAAGCTGCCTTCCCTCCTTGGACAGCGAGTGACCAAGGTAAACAACTCGCTGGACACAGAATTGCAGCTTGGAAGGGGACACCTTGTGCCCCTTTCCGGCCAGAAATTGTAAAACCGTCAGTGAGGCTTTTTCACATTCAGGTTCGCTTCTAGCGGTGATCAGCAGATCATCGACATATTGAAGCAGGGCAGTGTTGACTGGCATGTGGATACTGTCGAGTTCTCGTTTCAGTGCTTGGCTATAGATGCTGGGGCTTTCTGTAAATCCTTGAGGTGCGCGTGTGAATTTAAAGCTACGTCCATTTAAACTAAATCCGAACAGGTATTGGCTTTCCGGATCTATTGGGACGCTGAAAAAGGCATTCTTGAGATCAATTACAGTAAAGAACGTGGCTTTGGAATCAATAGCTGTCAGTAATGACGAGATATCTGGGACCACAGGGAATTGTGGCACAATGCATTTGTTCAATTCGCGCAGATCAATAACCAATCGATATACTGGCGGGGCCTTTGGATCTGTTCGTTTAAGAATCGGAATTATCGGGGAATTACATACATTGGAGTCTGTTTCCACAACCACTCCTTGGGCAATGAGCTCGTCAATGATTTGCAGTAAAGCCACTACAGCATCTGGTGGTAACTTGTATTGTCGCATTCGTGGTAGTACCACTCCTGCCTTTAGTGTAACTCGATATGGCGTAATATTCATGCAACCAACATCAGTAGGGCCTTGTGCCCCTAACTGTGTAGGTAAAGTCTGCAGTCGGGGATCCATGTCTCGAGACACATAGTGACCTTTGAAATCACGTAAAAACAATCTTACTCCTTCCGGAGAACAACATATTATAGCTCCTAGAGCTTTCAGTGTTTTTATACTTAACAAGTTTTCTGGACATGATTTAGTAAGCAATAAATCTGTAGTTCGGGTCAAGGGTCCAATCGTAAGTGGAAGAGGCTGTGATACTTCATTAACAATAGGTTTTCCTGAAAAACCAAGGGAAATATTCTGTGAGCCTGAGAGGGGTGCCCCTGGAACTTCACTACGTTTTATGGTTGTTCGACTTGCCCCTGTATCAAGTAAAAATTTTCTATCTTGGCCTAATAGTTCACTATGTACATAAGGTCCTTCTTGGTCTACAGGGACCTCGATAAGGGGTAAGCCAACTTCCCTCTCTAGGCTGGTTCATGCGTATCGTTGATAATCAGGATAGTCGTACTGTGCGGTCTGGTACAGCTGTCGTGTCGTGGTTTGTGTGGCAGCAACAGGCAGCGCTGGTGCAGCTGGCACAAACTGTATAGACTGTTGTGGAGCTGGCATGGACTGTGCATGCTGCGGGGCTCCTTGTTCATTCTGATCCTGTCTAGGTGGCCGTGGTCTTTCTTTTGTAATACCTGTGGCGATATTACGCTTCAGGACTGGGCAATCGTGTATGTAATGACCTGGTTGTTTACAATAGTTGCATGTCCCTTTTACAGGTCCTGCTGAATCACCGGACTGTGTCGTACCCTTTTTATGACCTTCAGCTGGAACCGTCTGGGAGACTAGCATTTTCATTTTTGTGTCTTTCATGCGTCTTTGTTCATGTTCTTGTTCCTCTCTAATTCTATTGTGATGATACTGTAACATTTGTAACATTTGTGATGGGGTGTTACCTTGCCAGGTACTCTCGAATTTTAATACTCTATTCTTCACTTGGGGCAAGGAATTTTCAACTAATTTTGTCACAAACAGATGTGGGTAAGATTCGCTACTTGCTTTTATGCCACTATTTATACCAAAACATTTTTCGAATCGGGCATAGAAATCACTAGTGTCTTCATCTTGCTTTTGTTTACAGGCTGAGATTGCACCCCAGTCTTCCTTTTTCGTAGTTAATAAACGTGGCAGTACCTGTACTAGTAAACCTGGTAGTGCTTTAGTTTTATCCCCAAGCCCTGCTCCTGCAGTTCGGGCCTTTTCTTCTGCTTCTAATGCTGTCCAGTCTATCTTTTGGTCTCCCACCTCCCACTCTTTTTCCTTGAGTTTTTCATAAATGCCCGCAGGCATTAATAACTTCAATATTGTCATAATGTCGGGATAGGTATACTCTCCCATGAGTAACATGTCTTTAATTTCTCGGTGAAAACCCGCTGGATCTTTGTCATGACTGGGTACCACTTTCTTCATTTCTAACAATTCTATTTTCGATATGGGCGTATATACAAATACACGTTTAAACTGATTGTCCTCGCCTTTTATTGGGTGTACTTCTCGTAAGGGATTCTGTCTGTCCATGTAATACGTCGTTCTTTCCTTGATGGGCAGTGAGACATGTTCTGGGCATACAAAAAGAATGTACTGCTTTCTTGATTCTAGTATTTCTCTAATTAACTTAGTACCTGAACCTCTCCATCTATTCGTGAGTAATTCAGTCAATATATCAGGTAAGGGACCAGGATCTGAATGTTGACTTTTATATAGTATAAGAAGTTGTTGAATCATATAAATCCCAGCTAAACGCTGTTCATCTGGGGTGAGGTTAAAAAATGTGTGTGCTACTGTATCATCACCATATTTTCCGGGACTGTCAACCCAATGAACGGCTGACCTGGCTAATTCTTGTTCATCCATAGAATCGAGTAAATGATAACCCCTTCGTTCTCGGAGTAATTTGTCAGCGGCTTGGAACGAATGCTCGGGGGACCTTATATTTATTATAGGTGTTTGGAAATTCCTGTTATTATCTGTACATATCGGACGTATCGGGTCAGTAAAACATCTAGTACTATTACAAGATCTTCCTCTACCTACATAGGCTATGGTTTCTGACTGTCCTGTGGGCAGTCCTGATCCTTCCTCCTCCTCGTTTTGTTCGAACTGGTCTACCGCTAATCTCTCTTCGTGTATGCGTTCTATTTCTTTACGGATCTTTCGGCACATGGCTATTATACATGTTTGCCTATCATGTTTCCCTTCTGATATATTCTGGCTCCATCTGGTAAGAGTTTGCATTGTTTCCGGATCTAGCCCCGGTCGGTCTTGATTTCTGATCACACAATTTATGAGGAAACGTAACAGTTCCCCCTGTATCTCCACTTTCTGGTATTCCATAGCTCTGTTGTCTTTGGCAAGGACCAGGGCATATGGTCAGATGATTGGTGGCCTCCTTCTTTAGGTAGCTGCCCAACACCAACACAATCTGCCAGGAACCTAGGCGTCATCTTCGACACCCAGCTCTCTATGGAGCTTCAGGTCAACAGAACGGTGGCTACCTGTTGGGGAGTCATCAAGACCTTGAAAAGAATCGTACACTACTTGTCCCCTCAGGCACGGAAACAGGTGGTGATCGCCCTTGTTGGCTCAAGGCTTGATTACTGCAACTCAGTGTACGCCGGGGCCAACAAGGGCCTGCTTCAGCGTTTGCAGGTCATACAAAACGCGGCAGCGCGGTTTGCTCTCGCTTTGCCCTGGCTGGCCTCGATGATCTTAGCAAGGAAGAACCTCCACTGGCTCCCAATCTCCTCAAGGATCACTTTTAAACTCCTCTGCCTTACATATAAGGCTTTAACTGCAGGCCCGGCTGATGCCCTTGGATCACTTCTCTCTAGATACGTTCCGAGTAGATGTCTCCGATCCAGTGAGCTTAATCAACTGGAAATTCCCAGAGCCAAGAAGGCTAGATGGGGGAGCAAAGCTTTTTCCATACTGGCTCCTCTGATGTGGAATTCACTCCCCCTGGGAATCAAAACACTGCCCTCCCTTGACCTCTTTAGGAAGTCATTGAAAACCTGGCTCTTTATCAATGCTTACCAGTAGGCTCTGTTTCTTTTCGCTCACAGTCTTTATTTGGATTAGGCGCCTTGACGCCCATTGGGCATAGCTGCGCAATATAAATAATGTTTCATTCATTCATTCATTCTGTTAATACATTCAGAATCTCGCCCTGTTTGGACAAAATGATATATATTATCTAGATGCATAGTCATTCCTGGTAGCTTCCCTAAATACACCGCAGCTCGTCTGATACGTAATGATGCCATGATCATTTCGTCCTCTTTGCCGGGCACAGGGTCATATCTACAATCTACAAGAAGTTCCTTAAGCGTGCGGGAATTTATGAGTTTGGGCGTACGTGGATGCGCTGATTCTTGAAAAGTAAGTTTATTTATTCTGGGTGGCGTAGAAAAAATGTTGGTAGCACCTCCGGTAGCCCCGTCTGGGGTACCGGACGTGAAAGGATTCGTTGAACGCGATACAGCAACTATAGGTGTGGACACAGCTGTAGAAACAGCTGTAGGAACAGATGTAGAAACAGATGTGCTTGCCGGAACTTGTGTCAGGATTTGTTGTTGTAGAGGTACAGATACAGGATCTTGGCGTTGAACTTCCCCGGCAGACGGTCTATGTGGGGCGGGGTTAGCATACTCGGGAGCTGCGTCATCTAAATATGAGGAAAGAAAAACATCTTCTGCGGTTCTAGGATGCCCCTTAGGATGCACTTTTATTGGAAATAATGGGGGTGGCAAGTCTTTTGGTATCTCCGGAGTAGCCTTAGGTAATCCTTCGGCCAGAAGGGGATACATACCATTCATAAGGGCATTTCTTTGTCTGTCTATTTGTTCTGATTTCACTCGTGTACCTTCTTCAATTAATAGATTTTCTCGGACTTTATTTGATTTCTCCTTATTTTTCTCCTCCTGTCTGAGTGCTTTTTCTGTACGTCTATGAGATTCTTTACGCCATAACTCAACGGCGTCTTTCTGTGACTGTCTAGCTTTCCTTTTCCATAACTCTTCCTCTACTTTCATGATGCACTCTGCATCCCAGGTCCCAGCTGCGGGCCACCTCTGACTTTCTGGTAATTCCTTGGTGTAGTCTACCCATAAATCAAGAAATAATATAGCGTCTAAGCCGTGTTTTTGATACATGAAGTACCCTGGAGTGTCCCTAGGAGGAATAGGAACAGCTTCTTCGAGTACCCCTTTTCTAGTTGTGATCTGTCTTAGTTTCGAAAAGAGCGGCATATTGAGAACTGATCTGATACTTGATCTTTGAACAAACTTAATACAATAGTCTTCGAGATATGAAGGCCACAGGTTGGTCTTGGCCCTCGGTGTTGAGTTGCGAGAGCACCGCACCTATGCAATGCTCTGAGGCGTCGGTCTGTACAATAAATTCCTTGCTGAAATCGGGTGTTGCTAGTACTGGAGCTGTACACATCGCATTTTTCAGCGTATCAGAGGCTTCTTGGCATGCAGCTGTTCATATGACCTTGCGAGGTTGTTTCTTTGAGGTCAACTCCGTCAAGGGGGTCACGATGGTACCATATCCCTTGACGAACCGGCGGTAATACCCAGTGAGGCCGAGGAAAGCTTGGACCTCTGTTTGGGTCTTGGGGGGCTCCCAAGCCAAGATGGTTTCAATTTTGGCCTGGAGGGGTTGCACCTTACCTCCGCCCACCAGGTGTCCCAGGTACACGACAGATCCCTGTCCAATCTGGCACTTGCTGGCTTTAATGGTTAAGCCAGCGCGTTGCAGCGCCTGCAATACCTCCTGGAGGTGTTGCAGATGGTCCTCCCAGCTGCTACTGAAGACAGCTATGTCATCCAAGTGTGGTAAATAATTTAATTACCGGGACTTAATTTGATACAGAAAAATAATAAAAATAGCTCAGTAAAATAAGAGGCAAAATCCGTGGTATTAGAGGTTCGGAATGGGCTTTATTCCAATGGACGATTCGAATCGTGGACTCCAAGTTCCATCACCACGGAGGTTCAGGAAGTGAAGTACATACTTTATTGATAAGTAATCACTTTTATACAATAGGCATTACAGTGAAGTAAATGCAGGAGGCGTAACAATTGATAGTAAAGATAAAACATACATGCGTAGCAAAAGTGGGCGTAACTGGGTGTAACTAAAGAACGTCATCGGGTATGATGTCATAATAGGGTGGTTCCATGAAAGAATTTCGCAATGTCAGCAGAAATACTTGGCAGAAATGCGCGCACAGCAGCATGACGTATGATTGACGTGCAACTAGGGGGTGAAGGGGACTTGACATTTAGCTCTACATGTGGCGACAGAAGTCTGGAGGGTCAAGTCAACCTAATCCCAAATCATATCTAACATCCTATGTTTAAAGAACTATGTTATCCAAAAGAGAGGTCTCTTAGAGTAGAATCTTATTCTATACTGACTATACTGACTGTTAGTGCGTGTACAAGCGTCTAAGTGTCTACACTAGATGCGAGGGCAGAAATCTTCCATAATAATAGGGCTATGAATTACTTGCATAAAGACAGAGAAGCCGGGCCTTTTGCTCGGTAGCTGGAAGAATGTTTACTTAAACTACTAGACAGGAATGCATTGGACAGGGAGCGGAGCAGATAATTTCGAAGGTGAAATACAGTTTTTGGCAGGCAACAGGCTGATGTCAGGCACCGTGAGCCGCGCAGGGAATGAGACAAAGTTCATGGTCACAGATGCAGGCTCAGACTGGAGCTTTCAGAGGCAGAAGGCAAGAAAAGCTTGATGACAGAATCAGGGCCTACTTGCCTGGACTGTAAAATGGCATAAGTGAACCATATAAAGCCGGTGGCCTTTCATACTTAGGGATGGAATATCCGGCCCATTCATGGCGGATCTGAAAAAGGACATGTTGACGGTGGACGCACATGTGTTTGCGTCTTCATAACTGGAACTGGAGGGAACATACATGTACTTGTGATTCATACATGAAACCGTTGGGGTCCAAGATAGGGGACATAACTGATCAGAAAAATCCATATTTCCACATTCCCTCCTTGTCCCCTACTTGCCCGTTAAGAGATATCAATCTTCATCAATCCGTTGATCTGTTCATATAGCATCATTTGTTCTTCTTTTTTCTTCTGGGATGAATGAAATCTTGGTGGTGGAATACACGATGTGGCACACAGACCACAGATCGCTGGTCCACATTGTAGACATAGACAGCAACTGAATAGTATGAGAAAGCCAATACCTAGGAAGGATAGGACCTTCCATCCAAAGGTAGATAATACACTCCAAAACCAACCGGACCAAGTCCAGGTGCCTGGATTCTGGTGTATCTGGCTTACAATCTTATGAAGGCGAGTTATGGCTTTATATACAGATGGCGAATTTTCTGGTATGAAAATGCAACAACTTGATCCGATGACCCTACAAGCTCCGCCCCTATCGGCCAGGATGACGTCAAGGACAAGACGATTTTGAAGCACAACAATCCGCATAGCAGACTGCTCTTCTGTTAAATTGCCTAAGGCGGAAATAGTTTCGTTCACTACTGCTTCAAGGGTTCTAGTTAATCTACGTATCAGCTTACTATTAGTAACGGTACCTATATAGGGAAAAAGACCTTTATTGAAATCTGTGTATTTTTCCCATGCTGTTTCAGTGTAATCGACTATTGGGAGATCTCTCCTTTCTCTATTGTGTACTAAATGAGTATTTCTATGATAATCAGGAGGAGCTAGGAAAACAGGTGGCAAAAGGAATCCGATGTAGCAGGTACCATCTCAATCTAGAGGCAGACGTATATATGCCGTCTGACCACATATGAAATAGGAATGGCGGGAAGCTCTAAATGTAGACTTGCCTTGATCACTAAATTCTATTACAGTGGTGCATCTACTATGGCCCATATGTATGGAACCATTCTTTCTTACACATAATTCACCTTTTACTGGAAATATTGACATAGCGGGCAAAATTGGAGTAGCTTCGGATTCGACATTTAGGATCATAAGATTAAGCGTAAAATTACCTAATCCATACACTTCATTTTCTAGATCAGTTCCTGTTCTTTTGGGAAGTCCCTCCTTGTTAGGGTAGCAGACTTTAAGTAAAACTAAGTTCAAATTTCCCCATACCCAGTTGTCTTGATAAACTGCAGAATTCGAATCTAGGGAATTAATTAAACTAAACCATGCTCCACAGGAGCCGTTGTGTGTGAACGGGTATGGAAAGAGAGGTAGAATTCCTTTATAATTCTGATAGGGAGGGAGTCGGCCACATATCCAACAATTTGTAGCATTGCTAACCTGATGGGAATGATGTAACATACTAATAAACGTGTTATTGCGCAGCGCAAATCTATAGGACAACTCATGCGGAGGTAATTCACTAAAAGAATGTTCAGCAGTAACATTATAAACATGTCTAGAAATAGGATAATATATGTGCAACAATATACTTGCAGTAATTATTAAAAGACTTAAGAAAAACAAAATTAATAACGTCATTGTGCAATGACTACGCAGTGATTTACAGTACGCATGTCGTTTCAGTTTTATCCTTCTGTTTCTTTCTCTATACAGGTCCAAGGGATACATGTCAGAGACAAATTCGACCGATTCACCTTGGAGAGGACTTAAACAATCAAATTGCCTGACTGGTTAGACCTGAGTTTTAGTTTGTATAGTTCATGGCTATTCAGTTCAACCAAAGGGAGTTTTGAGTCAATCGGGGAAGACACGCAAGGTGTGTCATTTACATCTGACGGTAGTCCATGAAATTTCTTGATATGACTTGAATGTATCCAGCCTTTTCGACCTTCGATCTTCACGGCTGTCCTCGTCGTTAGCAATACGAGCTGAGGCGACTTCCACCTAGGATCCAGTTGGGACTTCCGATCAAAGTTCCTCACTAGAACTAAATCCCCTGGAATTACGTCATGTGGTTTCACCTCGGTGTTGTCGGGAAAGGCTGCAGCTACCTGTGAACGACAAGATTGTAGTGCAGACATCAAGGAAGCCAAGTAATCTGTCAGCATATTACAGTCAATATCAGTTATTTTGCGTGGTATAAGCGTCCCCCACATATTTGGTGGTCTACCGAAGATCACCTCATAAGGGGATAGCCCTGTTCGAGAGTGTGCTACCATTCTCATGTAAAAGAGTGCAACGGGTAAGGCTACTACCCAGTCGACACCTTTCTCTCTGCATATTTTGGACAATCTAATTTTCAGGGTCTGATTATGTCTTTCCACGAGACCTGCTGCCTCGGGGTGTCGGACACAGTGAAATTTCCACTGATAGCCTAACAAAAGTGAAACGTGTTTCATTAGTTCGGATGAAAACGGCTGGCCGTTATCTGAGTAGACAACACGTGGTAAACCGTACCGTGGGAAGAATTCTCGAACTAACTGTTTGGCAGTAGTCGGGGCAGTGTAATCTGAAACCGGGTATGCCTCTGTCCAACGGGAAAGAGCACAGACAACTACGAGAACATATTTGAATCCTCGACATCGTTCCATCTGGATATAATCCATCTGGAGGACTTCAAAAGGGTGATCAGGAGGCTGAAATCCACCCTGTTCTACGGGAATGCTTTTTCCTGGGTTAAACTGACAACAGATCATACAGGTACGAACTTTTTGTTTAGCTGCTGCTCGTAAATGTTTGTTGAACCAAATGTGTTGAATGCTGTCTAGCATAGCTTTTTCTCCTAGATGTGCTGGACTATGTACAGTATTAATTATAACTTGGACCATTGAATCAGGAAGGAACCACACAGATTTTTCCTTCGTCATCCATCCTTGATCCGTTTGGATCCCTCCTAATTCAGTCCATTTCTTTATTTCGTCTGGTGTAGCATGTGTCTGTATGTCAATTACGTCAAGAGCGGGATCCTTAACCGTCATACAATGTGTTGGCGTCGGGACTATTGTCTTTGTCATGTCGGATGTTTGAGTTTGAGCAGTCTGTTTAGCTGTTTTGTCAGCTAGATCATTGCCTTGAGAAATGATATCAGTAACTTTCGTATGAGCTTTACATTTCATAATTGATATTGCAGTGGGTAGATGTATTGCATCTAGTAAGGCATGAATGAGGGGTCCGTGCTGAATGTGGGCACCGTGAGAAGTTAAATAACCTCTCTCTCGCCACAGCACGCCGAAGTCATGTACAACTCCGAATGCATAACGTGAATCAGTGTATATGTTGACTTTTTTATTTGTGGCTTGAATACAGGCTTGTGTCAGAGCGATGAGCTCTGCTGCTTGAGCGGACAAGGTATTTACGCAATTTGTTTCAATGATTTCAGTGTCTGTTGTGACTGCATAAGCGGCCACTAACTCTCCTGTACCTGTTCTCATACATGAACCATCTACATACAATGTCAGGTCTGGGTCTGACAATGGGACATCTGTCAAGTCTTGTCTGGGTTTCGTCGTGATAGTGATAACTTCAATACAATCGTGAGCTAGTGGGTCTGTTCCGATTACAGGTAAAAGTGTGGCAGGATTCAATGTATTACAGCGTCTGATTTCTATATGTGGCTGAAACAATGTTAATTCGTAACCAGTGAGTCGCGCTATAGTCAAGTGTTGTGTTTGCGTTCGATTCACAAGAACCTCTACTGCATGTGGTACTTGTACTGTCAATGGATGTCCTAACACTATGGCATCGCTTTGTCTGATTGCTAAAGCTGTTGCTGCCACTGATTTTAGGCACGCGGGCAAAGCCTGAGCTACGGGATCTAATGTACTAGAAAAATAAGCACATGGTTTGTGTGATCCTGCTTGTTCCTGTGTGAGTACTGACAAGGCAGTACCTTCGCGTTCTGTAACAAAGAGTGTAAACTGTTTATTGTAACATGGTGTTGCTAGAACAGGTGCTTGGCATAAGGCTTTCTTTAGGCTTTCAAAAGCTTGTGCATGTTCCTGAGTCCAAGGGAGAACAGTCGATGTGGCTGCCTCCTGTGTTGTCAATTGAATGAGTGGTTTTGCTAGAAATGCATACTGAGGGATCCACTGCCTACAATATGAAGTAAGGCCTATGAAAGCCCGCACCTCCTTTTGTGTCTTGGGTATTGGCATATTAGCAATTAGCTGGATGCGATCTGGTGTAAGCTGCCTTCCCTCCTTGGACAGCGAGTGACCAAGGTAAACAACTCGCTGGACACAGAATTGCAGCTTGGAAGGGGACACCTTGTGCCCCTTTCCGGCCAGAAATTGTAAAACCGTCAGTGAGGCTTTTTCACATTCAGGTTCGCTTCTAGCGGTGATCAGCAGATCATCGACATATTGAAGCAGGGCAGTGTTGACTGGCATGTGGATACTGTCGAGTTCTCGTTTCAGTGCTTGGCTATAGATGCTGGGGCTTTCTGTAAATCCTTGAGGTGCGCGTGTGAATTTAAAGCTACGTCCATTTAAACTAAATCCGAACAGGTATTGGCTTTCCGGATCTATTGGGACGCTGAAAAAGGCATTCTTGAGATCAATTACAGTAAAGAACGTGGCTTTGGAATCAATAGCTGTCAGTAATGACGAGATATCTGGGACCACAGGGAATTGTGGCACAATGCATTTGTTCAATTCGCGCAGATCAATAACCAATCGATATACTGGCGGGGCCTTTGGATCTGTTCGTTTAAGAATCGGAATTATCGGGGAATTACATACATTGGAGTCTGTTTCCACAACCACTCCTTGGGCAATGAGCTCGTCAATGATTTGCAGTAAAGCCACTACAGCATCTGGTGGTAACTTGTATTGTCGCATTCGTAGTAGTACCACTCCTGCCTTTAGTGTAACTCGATATGGCGTAATATTCATGCAACCAACATCAGTAGGGCCTTGTGCCCATAACTGTGTAGGTAAAGTCTGCAGTCGGGGATCCATGTCTCGAGACACATAGTGACCTTTGAAATCACGTAAAAACAATCTTACTCCTTCCGGAGAACAACATATTATAGCTCCTAGAGCTTTCAGTGTTTTTATACCTAACAAGTTTTCTGGACATGATTTAGTAAGCAATAAATCTGTAGTTCGGGTCAAGGGTCCAATCGTAAGTGGAAGAGGCTGTGATACTTCATTAACAATAGGTTTTCCTGAAAAACCAAGGGAAATATTCTGTGAGCCTGAGAGGGGTGCCCCTGGAACTTCACTACGTTTTATGGTTGTTCGACTTGCCCCTGTATCAAGTAAAAATTTTCTATCTTGGCCTAATAGTTCACTATGTACATAAGGTCCTTCTTGGTCTACAGGGACCTCGATAAGGGGTAAGCCAACTTCCCTCTCTAGGCTGGTTCATGCGTATCGTTGATAATCAGGATAGTCGTACTGTGCGGTCTGGTACAGCTGTCGTGTCGTGGTTTGTGTGGCAGCAACAGGCAGCGCTGGTGCAGCTGGCACAAACTGTATAGACTGTTGTGGAGCTGGCATGGACTGTGCATGCTGCGGGGCTCCTTGTTCATTCTGATCCTGTCTAGGTGGCCGTGGTCTTTCTTTTGTAATACCTGTGGCGATATTACGCTTCAGGACTGGGCAATCGTGTATGTAATGACCTGGTTGTTTACAATAGTTGCATGTCCCTTTTACAGGTCCTGCTGAATCACCGGACTGTGTCGTACCCTTTTTATGACCTTCAGCTGGAACCGTCTGGGAGACTAGCATTTTCATTTTTGTGTCTTTCATGCGTCTTTGTTCATGTTCTTGTTCCTCTCTAATTCTATTGTGATGATACTGTAACATTTGTAACATTTGTGATGGGGTGTTACCTTGCCAGGTACTCTCGAATTTTAATACTCTATTCTTCACTTGGGGCAAGGAATTTTCAACTAATTTTGTCACAAACAGATGTGGGTAAGATTCGCTACTTGCTTTTATGCCACTATTTATACCAAAACATTTTTCGAATCGGGCATAGAAATCACTAGTGTCTTCATCTTGCTTTTGTTTACAGGCTGAGATTGCACCCCAGTCTTCCTTTTTCGTAGTTAATAAACGTGGCAGTACCTGTACTAGTAAACCTGGTAGTGCTTTAGTTTTATCCCCAAGCCCTGCTCCTGCAGTTCGGGCCTTTTCTTCTGCTTCTAATGCTGTCCAGTCTATCTTTTGGTCTCCCACCTCCCACTCTTTTTCCTTGAGTTTTTCATAAATGCCCGCAGGCATTAATACCTTCAATATTGTCATAATGTCGGGATAGGTATACTCTCCCATGAGTAACATGTCTTTAATTTCTCGGTGAAAACCCGCTGGATCTTTGTCATGACTGGGTACCACTTTCTTCATTTCTAACAATTCTATTTTCGATATGGGCGTATATACAAATACACGTTTAAACTGATTGTCCTCGCCTTTTATTGGGTGTACTTCTCGTAAGGGATTCTGTCTGTCCATGTAATACGTCGTTCTTTCCTTGATGGGCAGTGAGACATGTTCTGGGCATACAAAAAGAATGTACTGCTTTCTTGATTCTAGTATTTCTCTAATTAACTTAGTACCTGAACCTCTCCATCTATTCGTGAGTAATTCAGTCAATATATCAGGTAAGGGACCAGGATCTGAATGTTGACTTTTATATAGTATAAGAAGTTGTTGAATCATATAAATCCCAGCTAAACGCTGTTCATCTGGGGTGAGGTTAAAAAATGTGTGTGCTACTGTATCATCACCATATTTTCCGGGACTGTCAACCCAATGAACGGCTGACCTGGCTAATTCTTGTTCATCCATAGAATCGAGTAAATGATAACCCCTTCGTTCTCGGAGTAATTTGTCAGCGGCTTGGAACGAATGCTCGGGGGACCTTATATTTATTATAGGTGTTTGGAAATTCCTGTTATTATCTGGACATATCGGACGTATCGGGTCAGTAAAACATCTAGTACTATTACAAGATCTTCCTCTACCTACATAGGCTATGGTTTCTGACTGTCCTGTGGGCAGTCCTGATCCTTCCTCCTCCTCGTTTTGTTCGAACTGGTCTACCGCTAATCTCTCTTCGTGTATGCGTTCTATTTCTTTACGGATCTTTCGGCACATGGCTATTATACATGTTTGCCTATCATGTTTCCCTTCTGATATATTCTGGCTCCATCTGGTAAGAGTTTGCATTGTTTCCGGATCTACCCCCGGTCGGTCTTGATTTCTGATCACACAATTTATGAGGAAACGTAACAGTTCCCCCTGTATCTCCACTTTCTGGTATTCCATAGCTCTGTTAATACATTCAGAATCTCGCCCTGTTTGGACAAAATGATATATATTATCTAGATGCATAGTCATTCCTGGTAGCTTCCCTAAATACACCGCAGCTCGTCTGATACGTAATGATGCCATGATCATTTCGTCCTCTTTGCCGGGCACAGGGTCATATCTACAATCTACAAGAAGTTCCTTAAGCGTGCGGGAATTTATGAGTTTGGGCGTACGTGGATGCGCTGATTCTTGAAAAGTAAGTTTATTTATTCTGGGTGGCGTAGAAAAAATGTTGGTGGCACCTCCGGTAGCCCCGTCTGGGGTACCGGACGTGAAAGGATTCGTTGAACGCGATACAGCAACTATAGGTGTGGACACAGCTGTAGAAACAGCTGTAGGAACAGATGTAGAAACAGATGTGCTTGCCGGAACTTGTGTCAGGATTTGTTGTTGTAGAGGTACAGATACAGGATCTTGGCGTTGAACTTCCCCGGCAGACGGTCTATGTGGGGCGGGGTTAGCATACTCGGGAGCTGCGTCATCTAAATATGAGGAAAGAAAAACATCTTCTGCGGTTCTAGGATGCCCCTTAGGATGCACTTTTATTGGAAATAATGGGGGTGGCAAGTCTTTTGGTATCTCCGGAGTAGCCTTAGGTAATCCTTCGGCCAGAAGGGGATACATACCATTCATAAGGGCATTTCTTTGTCTGTCTATTTGTTCTGATTTCACTCGTGTACCTTCTTCAATTAATAGATTTTCTCGGACTTTATTTGATTTCTCCTTATTTTTCTCCTCCTGTCTGAGTGCTTTTTCTGTACGTCTATGAGATTCTTTACGCCATAACTCAACGGCGTCTTTCTGTGACTGTCTAGCTTTCCTTTTCCATAACTCTTCCTCTACTTTCATGATGCACTCTGCATCCCAGGTCCCAGCTGCGGGCCACCTCTGACTTTCTGGTAATTCCTTGGTGTAGTCTACCCATAAATCAAGAAATAATATAGCGTCTAAGCCGTGTTTTTGATACATGAAGTACCCTGGAGTGTCCCTAGGAGGAATAGGAACAGCTTCTTCGAGTACCCCTTTTCTAGTTGTGATCTGTCTTAGTTTCGAAAAGAGCGGCATATTGAGAACTGATCTGATACTTGATCTTTGAACAAACTTAATACAATATTAATACAATAAACACAATAATGAACAGTCATTCACACCACAATATGCAGGACGTATTAACACATTTAACATTTAATATTTAAATGAGCAACAATGATGATGACGATCTAAGAAAACTTAATCACTAGAACATAATACTCGGCATTAACTGAATTATTCTGAATTTATATACTTGATATACTAGATATACTGCTAAACAGTACAGATACACTGCTAAAACAGTGCAGACCGGATTTGTGTACCCAAACCCGTCTTGACCGGCACAGGCTATGTGCACGTCAGAACGCCTCCCCAGCAATGGTACTCACCGGGTAGCTCGGAACGGAAGGCCTCGGAACGGAACTGAACTGGACTGGACTGGACCGGACTGGACTCGACTCGAAAACTTCGGAAACTTCGGAACATCGGAAACCTCGGAACTTCGGAACTTCGGAACTTGGTGGGCCTCTGTATACCTCGGATCTTGCTCTCTCAGCTAGGCTCTGGTCGGGATACTTCGCACTTCTCACCGCCTCGTCTGGGTGTTGATCGCAGCCTCAGTCGCCCCCGCGATGGTTAAGCCAGCGCGTTGCAGCGCCTGCAATACCTCCTGGAGGTGTTGCAGATGGTCCTCCCAGCTGCTACTGAAGACAGCTATGTCATCCAAGTAGGCTGCTGAGAAGGACTCCAGGCCAGATAGTCCCTGATTCACTAACCGCTGGAATGTGGCCGGAGCATTTTTGAGCCCAAAGGGCATCACTCGAAATTGGTAGTGGCCCTCTGGGGTGGAGAATGCTGTCTTCTCCCGTGCTCCGTCGGCCATGGCAATCTGCCAATATCCGGATGTCAGGTCAATGGTGCTGAGGTACCGGGCTGCTCCCAGCCGGTCCACCAGCTCATCTGCACGTGGGATGGGGTGAGCATCTGTCTTCGTGACAGAGTTCAACCCCCGGTAGTCCACACAGAACCGAAGTTCTGGCGTCGTACCCGGTGGGGCCGCTTTCGGCACCAACACCACTGGACTAGCCCACAGGCTGCTGGAAGGTTCTATCACCCCCAGCTCCAGCATCTTTGCCACCTCACGCTGGATGCTATCCTTCACTCGGTCAGAAAGCCGGTAAGACTTGTTCTTTACCGGGGGGCTATCCCCTGTGTCCACATCATGGGTACACCAATGAGTGATTCCAGGCGTGAGGGAGAACAACGAGGCGAACTGTCCCAGGACATGGCGACAGTCCCTCTGCTGCTCTGGGGTCAAGGATGGGGAGAGGACTACACCTTCCACCGAACCATCCTTCTCTTGTGCCGCAAGAAGGTCAGGAAGAGCTTCACTCCCTTCCTCTTCGCTCCCATCCGTCACCATAAGGAGAGCAAGCTCCGATCGCTCATGGTGCGGCTTCAGGCGGTTGACGTGGAGCACCCTGAGGGGTTGACGGGGGGTTTTTACATCCACAACGTATGTGGTCTGGCCTCGCCGCTCCACAATGTCGAACGGGCCAGTCCACCGGTCCTGGAGGGCACAAAGCTCTCCAGGTTCCATAACCCACACCTTCTGTCCAACGTCCAACTCGACCGTCCGAGCGTTGCGGTCATACCACTCCTTCATTACGGTCTGGCTAGCCTCCAGGTTCTCTGTGGCTGCCTTCCACAGCTTGGCCATCTGGCTGCGGAACGCCAGCATGTAGCTGACAATGTCACGGGGAAGCTTCTGTGAAGTCTTCTCCCACCCCTCTTTCACTAAACTGAGGGGACCCCTAACGGGATGGCCATAGAGCAATTCAAACGGGCTGAACCCGACTCCCTTCTGCGGTACCTCCCGATAGGAGAATAACAAGCAGGGGAGGAGGACGTCCCATTTACGCCTCAAGCCTTCGGGAAGGCTTCGGATCATCCCCTTCAATGTCTTATTGAAGCGCTCTACAAGCCCGTTAGTCTGGGGGTGGTAAGGGGTGGAGAACCGGTAGGTCACTCCACACTCCTTCCACATGGCCTGCATGTAGGCCGACATGAAATTGGTGCCCCTGTCCGACACCACGACCTTCGGGAATCCCACTCGGGTAAAAATTCCCAACAGTGCCCGCGCCACCACCGGTGCAGTGATGGTCCTCAGAGGAATAGCCTCTGGGTACCTTGTGGCGTGGTCCACCAAAACCAAGATGAACCGGTGTCCCGCTGCGGTCGGAGGGTCCAATGGTCCAACAATATCGATACCGACCCTCTCAAAAGGGGTCCCGACCACGGGAGCGGTTCCAACGGGACTTTCAACTTTGTCCCAGTCTTGCCACTAGCCTGACAAGACTTGCAGGTCTTGCAAAAGGCGTCTGAGGTAATCCTCATCCTGGGCCAATAAAAATGGGGGACTAACCGTGCAAAGGTTTTGTCCTGGCCCAGGTGTCCAGCTAAGGGGATCTCGTGCGCTAACTCCAGCAGGAAGGCCCGGTAACACTGGGGGACCACTATGGCCCTCGAAGATCCATGTACCGTCACCCTGGGCTCACTGTATAGGAGACCATCCTCCCAATACACATGATAACCTCCCAGTTCCTGACTAGCCACTTGAGCGTCGGCCTGCCGCCGCATACCCTCAAGAGTGGGGCACGTCCTTTGTGCTTGACAAAATTCTTCCCGGGTAGGCCCTCCTTCCACTTGCCTGTCAGCAAGGGTCGGCAAGTCCTCCACAGGAACGACATCTACCTCCGCGGACTCCGGGGGCACCTCTGCGGCCTCCCCATCCGACTCACGGGGCATGTCCTCTACCTCCTTCTTCTTCCCACGTTTGGGTTTGGGTTGGGCCATGATTCCAGGCTCCAACTCCGGGTGAGTTCCATGCCGGGCAGCCATGGACCGCGTGCTCACGCAAGTCCATCCTGGTAATCCCAGCATCTCAGTGTGAGCGTGAAACTCGACGTCCTTCCATTTGGTGTGCTCCAGGTCGTTCCCTAGCAAACACCCCACAGGCAAGGCAGGGCTCACAGCAACTCGCAGTAGGCCTTTGACTCCTCCCCACTCGAATGGAACACGAGCCACTGGATAGTGACTCAAACTGCCGTCAGCCAATACGGCCGGATGGAACTCCTCGGGGACTACTTGGTCTGGGGACACCAGCCGCCGCACGACAGTGGTCATGCTGGCCCCTGTGTCCCTCAGAGCTTCCACCTCCTCCCCATTAATTCTCACCCTCTGCTGATATTTAGCAGTGTTCGGGGGCAAGGACACTACGGGGACCACCTCTCTATCCCCGAGTGAAACCAGTGTCAGGCCTGTCCACTCCCCTTCCCTATCTAAGGGCAGCTCCACCCCAAGCGCTATACTACTCACCCCGGGACTCTTCACGCCCGATGGGGCTGGTGGTCGCTTGCGACACTTGGGATCTCCTCTGTAGTGTCCAATCTCCCCACACTCGTAGCACCGCACAATCCTTGGCTGCTGACTCCTGTCAGGGTAAGTGGGTCTTGTGGAATTGGACGGGGGTGGGGTTCCTACTCCCTTCCCAAACTTATTTTGGGGACCTTTCGAGAACTCCACCATTTTATCTCCCCCCTCTTTCTTCTGGGGGAAACCCTGTCCGCCTTTCGAGCCATCTCCCCCGGGGCCCTTGTGAGACACCCGGGTGCTCACCCAAATATCTGCCTCCTCCGCAAGCTCTCGAGGATCCTTCAGCTTGCGGTCCACCAGATGTTGGCGCAGCTCCGGAAAGCTCTTATCCAAGAGGTGCTCCCTTAAAAAAAGATCGTACAACCCTTGGTAGTCCTGTACCTCGCTGCCACGCACCCAACCATCTAGTGCCTTCCTCGCATAATCAAAAAAATCTACCCATGTCTGGGTGGACAGCTTATGGCTGCCACGAAACTTCTGCCTATACTTCTCGGGATTCAGGCCAAACTTCTTTAACAAGGCCTCTTTCATGGGGGCGTACTTAACCTGATCCGCCTTGGCCAAATATAACAGGGTGTCCCTAACAGTGGGAGGTATATACCGGTAGAGACCACCTTCCCAGTTACTCTCGGGTACCCCATGGGCCGTTAAGGCTACCTCGTATGCCTCCAACCACTTCATGATGTCATCCCCTAGTGTATAATTGGCTATGACTTCTTTGGGTAGGTAGAATTTTGGTTCTTGAGGTTCCCTGGGTATGCTGCCACCATTGTCTTTGTTAGACGCATTCAATTGGAGGGCGCGTAGCTCCAGCTCTTTTAACTGAAGCTCGTGCGCCAGCTTCTTCTCCTCCATTGCCCATTTCTTATTCTCTCTTTCTCTTTCTCTTTCCTGTTCCAGTTTGGCTAGCTCCCATTTTAACTGCCTCTCTTCCCTTCTGTCCTCATACTCCCTTGGAGACGCGCTCCTGCTAGACCCTGTCTTACTACTGGCCCCAGAAAGTCTCCCTGGGGGCACATTTTCAGACTCCTCTATGTTTACAATGTCTAGGACTTCTTGGGCGCTCTCCTCCTGAGGTACATCTGGCGCCCCCTGTCCCTCATCCCCTTTCCCTTCTGGGTGGGCTTCTACCCATGCCCTAATGGCGGTACGGAGTTCCGGCGCTTTGGCCCTCCGCATCCCAGGCACCCCCAACTCCTGCGCGAACTCCCTTAGTTGCTTCACTGTGTACCCCTCGAGGTCAGCTAACCGGGATTCCATTCTGGCAGGTGGGGACCTAGACTCTAAGGAGAAAATTCCTAGGGTGTAGGCAACAGTTAGTGGCTCACCAGGTTTCTTGCACTCTCTACCTGGACAGTGGAACTAATGATCCAGCAACAATGGTTTCTGAGCTGTGGAACAAAAAAAATGTAGGATAGGCGTTTAATTGTGGCGCCCTTCGCCTCACGGAAGGGTGCTGTATGGTCACAAGTCCCAAGGATCCCACCGCTGGCCAACAATGTAGGAACCTGGGGTCACCAGGCCCTATAGGCGGTAGCGTGGCGCGAGCCGGTCGGGCAACCAGAGGGCTATGTGTTAAGCAACCATACACCACACGCTTCTCATGGGCTAGAGTCACACACAATAAGGGACGCCACACAGTTTAAATTATGCAAATACTTCAAGTTTATCCAAGTATAGCTGGTCAGTTGCAGTTCAGGAAATAACAAGACAATACATGAATCACAATACCATCGTTCAGTACATGCGACACTCTTGGTGATATCTATGCAGTGCCTAACCTCGATTCTAGCGCTGTGCGCGCTTACGTAAAGTCTTTCCCTGAACCGGCCATCTAACTAAGCGTAATACTTGTAAGGGGAAACATTGGGTTCACTAACATGGCGCCTGTCGAACTGAGCGCTCCTCGTGACCACTGGCCCCTAGTACTGTGAAGCAAGGCATATAAAACACAGCGCTACGCGCAATCAGTTGCATGTGGAAACGTTGGCGTAGGACAGTTATCACAACGCGTTACTCATAATCAGTTGTATATCATTACCATTAGTCTTTATTCGATTTAACAAAATCATGAAAGACACTAACACAAATCAAAAAACATTACATATAAAAACACATTATATCATTACCTTCGAGCAGAGCATATAACACAATGCGCTACTCGCATTCCTGGGCATGTAACTACGGTCGAGCAGAGCATATAACACAATGCGCTACTCGCATTCCTGGGCATGTAATTACGTTCGAGCAGAGCATATAACACAATGCGCTACTCGCATTCCTGGGCATGTAATTACGTTCAAGCAGAGCATATAACACAGTGCGCTACTCGCATTCCTTGGCAGGTAATTACTTTCGAGCAGAGCATATAACACAGTGCGCTACTCGCATTCCTTGTCATGTAATCTACTTCGAGCAGAGCATGTAACACAGTGCGCTACTCGCATTCCTTGTCATGTAATCTACTTCGAGCAGAGCATATAACACAGTGCGCTACTCGCATTCCTTGTCTCTCCGGCTGGGGAAGCAGGGTCGGTGGAGTGAAGCGCCACACGAGGGTAATGTCAGTCAGTTCTTTGGGCGGCTTCCAGCGGGGAGGATGACCGGACTTGCGGAGCGGGTCCCTATGCTCCGGTGCAGTTCACAGAGCACCGCGCTCAGTATTACCGAAGGGGGGACACGGACAGGATCCCTCGGCGGGGTCTCTCCGTCGCGCAGGCAGGGGAGGGGACTCCCACGGAGGGGACAACCCGGGCCAAGTGCGGTGTGGTTTCCAGACCAGCAGGGGGCGCACCAGGGGGGATCTCGGCCTCCGGGCTTACCTCCGTCTCGGCGTCAGCAGGCGTCCGTCCTCACGACGTTGGGGGAACTCGGCCCCGACCTTGCGCACCTCCTCACACGGCTGCGACGGCAGCGACGGGGCCCCGGGCTTCTCCTGGGCCTCGCGACACAGCAGGGCACTCCTCCAGGGCCTCACGACACAGCAGGGCACTTCTCCAGGCCTCCAGGCCGCGGCGGTGAGTGCGCTGGCTTTGTCGTCGCAGGGGGGGGGCTCAAATTAAGGATGGGGATATGGTGCTCAGCGGAGCACGCTGCCGGGGGTCCCAGACCAGGGCAGGGAGCGCCGGGGTCACAGCGCTAGTACCTGGTCGATCCCCGGTGACTTGGCAATCGGCTTAGCATTTAGTTTGATAGGTCAGCTTGGACACGCAGTCTCAGCTCTGGCATTCAAGGCTTGCAGCTCGCTCTTGTCATGCAGTCTCAGTTCTTAAAGTTAGGTTTCAGTTCTCAGTTGACAGATGAAGTCTTTTGGCGCAGATGTATCTGGCGCCCTTAAGGGGTTCTGTTACAGGGGTAGGGATGGAGAGGGCGACTAGGTCCTTCCTAGTCAGGTTGGCAGAGAGTCTCTGGGTCCTCCTACTACTGGGCAAGATCAGTGGGATTCACAGGGCACCTCACTCACTTAAGAGGCAGTACCTAAATCCTGTCACTCTCAGAGGCATAAGTCCCTGGCTAGGCCCTACCGCCTACACTCCTGGTGGATTCTTCCAGCTCTGCTTCACCCCAATGGCCAACTCACCACACAAGTTTCCCTCCCACTCTTAAGTAGCCCTAGGTCAGGTGACCTCTAGCCAAGGCGGCAAAAGTAAAACCCCACCTCCCTTCTAGAAGGTTCCAGCTTCTTCCAGGAGCTTCCCCACTCTACCTATGGGACAAAAAGGCGGGCTGGTATCGCAACATTGTTGTGGGTCCCAGCCAGCTCCTGACAGCTAGGGTGCTACTATGAAAAACGACCACCCTGCAGTAGCAGGGGTCTGTGGCAGCCATCTTGGGAGAAGGGAGCACCTGCACCTTAACACTGCCTGGCAATGAAAAGGCGCCCGGAGACCTAGTCCAACATAAAAATGAGGGTGGAAAAAATGAGGCACGATACAAAAATAGAAGGGGAGACCACCCTAGGGCTGACAGGTCCAACATCTATACATTGGGACCGCCGAGCTAAATCTCGGATAACGAATGTGACACTAAGCTAGTCGGATAGGGGTTCTTAGTTCTGAGGGTGTTTCTGGTACACCACAATTCTCTGAGGTCCTGGTTTCCTGCGCATAGTTCTGTGCATAAGCAGAATCCCTGCAACAATAGTTGAGACCTATAGGCTTTGTCAATGCTTGGAATCTAGTATATAGAGCTAGATAAGGCATTTTCAGAGCCAGCAAATAATCTGTGATAAGATTTACTTCACTTCACCCAGTTAAGGGTGCAGGTGATCAGAGCCCGCAGGGAAACCGCACTGGAACATCCCGTTAATAAGCGCGCCTCCCTGCTCTCACACATGTACCCTGTGTGCGAGCACTGGCGAGATTCGCACTGCATTCTCTTGTCCAGGGCTCCCAATCATTGGTATAGGTGTTTCCCATCTTGATGGGTTGAAGGACCCTCATCCTTCTGAAGTGTTGGCCTCATAACACTGTCATTTAACAGCGCACGAAATTGGCAAGCACCTCAAAAGTGCTCATTATCGTTGAAGAGGTCCATACCACCCCTGGATGTGGACCCGTACGCAATATGAAAAATAATAAATAAAAAAGCAATATCTCACGGGAGGCATATCATCGTGCTGCTGTGGGAGACATGGGGGAGAGACATTGAGCAATGCATTTTTCAAGCCTCCGTTAGACGCTCTGTTTAATGCAATGAATAGGAGCCAGGGCTGCGAGACAAGCACCCCAGCCCCCTGTCCTAATAATTCTGAGCTCTTATCGGCGCTGCTGCGTTAATGGAATATGGGAGCGCTATCAGGGCTTGCAGGGATCTGAGGGGGTGGGGAGCCACGGTCTGATATATTCTCTTAAACTAAACAAGGAGGAGTGGGGGGCTCTCCTGCACAAACAACATACAATAATGCATTGCGTTTTTGAAGCACACCTAATTTTTAAACCTTGGCTGTTCTCGCGATATGCTAATAAATAAAAAAATAAATATTGCAACTGAATATGATAAACAATAAAACTAAACATACTAATTCCTAAATTTATTTTATTTATTTTGAAAGTTTTATAGAGCGCGGACAAGACCCTTGCGGGTATCAGAGCGCTTAACAGTAAATAAAGTTTTTATACATAAACCAAAAACGAATTGAAGCATCTATACACAAAACATGTTACAAGAGCAAAGTGATCAGGTACAACAGGACGCTATCCTCATGCGACATGCAACCGGAAGATGGAATGTCCAGATTGCTTAGCAGGTCCCTTGTCCTAGTCAGGGTAATGGCCGCGCTGTAGTAGTTCGTCACAAAACATTGGGCCTTATTCAGGTGAATTTGGCCATGAGAATTGATTTTACTTCCTTTTTGAATGAGACAATAGAGGGGTTAAGTCTGGTTTCGGATGGTAAAGCATTCCAGATTCTTGGTGCCATTCCTGAGAAGGTACGGTTGTATGTTTTTTTATTGTTGAATCGCTGTGGTTTTAGTAATAGTTTTTCCACACTTCTGGAAGATCTGAGCCCACCAGAAATAGTCAGCTTCTGTGTTAGATATCTAGGTGCGTTGTGGTGCAGGCTTTGTGCGTCATACACGCTATCTTCAAATGAATTCTGGCTTCCAGGGCAAGCCAATTCAGTGATTTGAGGTCTGGTGATATGTGTACATTTCTTTTAGAACCGGTGATGAGTCTTGCTGCGGCATTGATTGAGGCTCTTAGTGGTGCCGTAGTTGCTTTGGGTAGGCCGCAGAGAGAGACGCTTCCGTAATCCACTCTTGGGATAACTAGTGCTTGTACTGCTTGCTTGAAGTCCTTGCTTGGTAGGAAAGGTTTCAACTTCCTCAATGTGTTGATCTGGTAGTTAGTTAGCTCCCTTTGTAGCATTGCTGATATGTTTTTGCATATTGAGGCTACTGTCAAGAGTTATTCCCAGTGATTTGGCTGAGTCAACGATGATAGGTTGAACATTGAGTGCCGTCAGGTGTTTTATCCACTCTTGCATTACAGGGACTTGGGCGGGTGGAGCTATAAGCAGGAATTCAGTTTTTTGGGCATTTAATTTGAGATGGTTTTTTGCCAGCCATATCTGGGTGTCCCCAAGCATTGTGTTGAGCAGTTTGATGTCTTCAAAGGTGTTGATCTTGAGGTATAGTTGCGTGTCATCCGCGTACATGTGGTAGTGCACGCTAGATGCTTGAAGAAGTTCGGTGAGGGGTTCCAAGAACAGGTTAAACAAAGTCGGGGATAAAGAGGACCCTTGCGGTACTCCTAGTGTAACTGGTACGGGTTTTGACATGGTGTTGTTGGCCTTGAATTGTTGTGTTCGATTTTGGAGAAATGAGGTAAACCAGTTTAGCACTGCACCTGATAAACCCATTCTATGCTTCAGGAGATCCAACAGGTTCTTGTGCTTGACCGTATCAAAAGCTGAGGATAAGTCCAGCAGGATGAGTAGGCAGGCTCCGTTTTAATCCAGGATTTGTAGCGCGTCATCAATTATGTGTGTCATGGCTGATTCAGTACTGTAACCTGTTCGGAATCCTGATTGGTATTTATTCAGCAAGTGGTCAATATGCCTTGTCAGTTGGAGGTGTACACATTTTTCCAAGAGTTTGGCTAGTGTGGGGATGTTGGAGATAGGGCGATAGTTGTTTAGGTCCATCGGGTCCGCCGTGGGTTTCTTTAGAATGGGTGAGACCTGCCCCATTTTGAGGGTGTCCGGGATGCAGCCTTGTTGAAGTGAGCTGTTTATGATCTTAGTCCAGAGAGGCAGAAGTAGTGGTGTTAGGTTTTAAACAGCGTTTGCGGGTAGAGGATCAGCAAAGTGATTGGCAGGGTTCATGTCTCCAAATATTTTACTTATGGCTTCTTCGGAGTATGTCGAAAAGGATGACCAGTCGGCGTCGTTTTTAAGGTTAGGCTGTGATGGGAAGTGGTACAGTGCAATTGGCATTTCAGGGGAGGACTTCGTGTGCGATCCCGTGTGTAGGGTTAGATCATTGAGGAGGTCAATCTTGATATTATCTGTCTTCAGAGTGAAGAAGGCAGAGAATTCTTCACAGTTGGGTTGCCGGCAATCTAAGTGTTGTGGACGTTGAGGTGTGTCCTTACATTGGGTTTTAATTAGTTCGAAGAGTTTTTTGGGACGATTTCTAGCCTGGTCTAGTTGGTGGCTGAAGAATTCTGCTTTAGTGCGCTTGATCTTTCTGAAGTATGCGTTTCTCTTTTGCCTTAGTGTATTTAAGTGGTTGGCTGAAGGAGTTGACCTCCAAGTGCGTTCCGAGGCTCGGAGAGAGCGTCTGTCATTGTTGAGCGTGCCATTGTACCACGATTTGGAGTCCTTTATGGAGGCTCTCTTTAGTTGCAGGGGGGCTACCTCATTTATTATCCTGGTCATGGTATTAAGGTAGTGATTGGTAAGGTCATGGACTTCCGACGATCCCGTCGGAGGCAGGAGTAGGTTGTAACTGGACGATGGAAAAGTGTTAGGGTTTATTTTTTTTGTATCTCTTTTCCAGACTTTAGGTCTTGTGGATTGCACCAAGTTCAGTTTCACTACTTCCTTGATAAAGAAGGTAATGATATGATGGTCTGACCGGTCACAGGGTTGGATCGAGTCTAGCTGAGTGTAATCTCTTTTAGAGATTATTATATACAGTATTGAGCCTTTGTCGTGTGTGGGGGGCTGTTGCATATTTGGGTAAGGTCTAGATCCTCTAAGAAGTTTTTGAGGCTATTCACCATTACATCCTTGTGGTCATTCCAGTGGAGGTTGAAGTCGCCTAAGAATATTTGTGTATTTTGGCGCCCGGTGTTTGTTGATACCATGTCCATGACGTGCTCAATGAAGGCCAAGTTGCCACCTGGTCGATGATATATCGTGTGTAAGGAGCAAAGTGGTTTGTCATCACTGGTGATGTTGAGGCATATGTATTCGCAGGAAGGGAATACCGGTGTAAGTGATCTGTTTACTGAGATACTACTCCTGTGTATACACGCGATGCCCCCACCTGTTTTATCAGTTCTATCCAATCTGATGATGTCATAGTTAGGAGGTACTAGTATGTCAATGATAGGAGAGGAGGATTCATTTAGCCATGTTTCAGTAAGCAGTATCAAGTCGAGATCTTGTGAGAGAATGAGGTCGGCTATATCTGCTGCGTGTCTAGCAGCCGATCTACAATTTAAGAGGATGCATTTGAGGCGGGGCGTGATGAGGGATGAAGTAGGTTCCTGAGTGAGGGGGACTCTTTTTAGGTTGTTGTCAATGACGCCTCTAATGTTATGTTTGATGGGCCTGTGTGGGTTGAGGGGGATCGTTGGAATGGTCATTGTCGAGGGCGTGATAGGGTTCGTGAGGGCAGGGGCATATGAGTGAAGTAGAGATAGTAGATCCAACTCTGAAAGCGAATTGGTGCTTCGGCGTGGGCGGGTTGGATTATTAATGGCGGGAACTGATTTCCAGCCGGGTAAGAACGGAATAGAGGTGTTTGTTAGGTGCATCAAGGGCCCGCTAGCATTGGGCTGTCTTGTAATTCTAGAGAGCCATGGTTGTTTAGAAATCAACTCCTTAAATGCTTGGAGTTCTTCTTTGATTTGATGTAATGCGCTCATGATCTCATCGAGTCTAGGGTCTGGAGTGTTGAAGAGTGGTGTTGTGGTCTGTAATGTGGATGTGACTGGGTGCGTTGAGGTTTGGTCGGGTTTGTGGGCTAGTGCAGGTGTGGGTGGTGTGGTAGGAAGTGTAGGAGGCGCGAAAGGATGATGAGGGGATGTGGAGGGCTGAGCTGTTGATGTGGAAGTCTGGGAAGAGGGTGTAGGAGGTGTACTTGGGGACAGAAGGAGCTCAGGTGGTGGTATATCCTCATCGTGGAGGTGGAAAGTATTATTATGTTCTGACACTTGAACCAGGTGTGTTGGGCTGGACTGAGGGCTATCTGTACAAGGAGTCACAGTGGGTAACGGCAATGGGGTAGCTGGAGGGTTGGTTATGGGGGGGGAGTATGTTGACAAGTGGGACAACTATGCTCGAGCATAAGGGGGATTGGTTATCTGTGATTTGTGCGAGTGCTACCGCGGTAGTGCTAGGTTGGAATACTAGAGCAAGGTTGGGAGGAGTGTTTGATAGGATGATGTGCTGCGTGTTGTAGTCCTGGGTAGTCTGGGTGGAGGTATTTATTATTTATTTATTTAAGAAACTTATAAAGCGCGCAGCTACCCCCGTCGGGGGTGTCCCGGCGCTGAGAGAGCAAGAATATCACCAAAGGAGGCAAACCGGGTCATACCCTTCCGACCCAGTGAAGCAGAAGCCCTCCTACTCACGGTAGGGTGAACAGCCAAGTTTTTAATTTGCGTCTGAAGATCTGCTCAGACTCGATAAACCTAAGGTCCAGAGGGAGGTCGTTCCAGAATTTAGCCGCCGTCACACCGAACGTTCTACCACCGCTCCGGGCTAGCCTGAATCTGGGAACAACTAGTAGACGTAGATTATTTGACCTTAGGTTTCTAATAGACTTCGAAAGTTTGAGTCTTTGGCTCAGGTAGGATGGGCCAGTTCCGTGAATGGCTCGAAAGGCAAGGGTAAGGATTTTAAACTGAACTCTACGAGTGATAGGGAGCCAGTGTAAATCTTTCCGATATGCTTTGACTGAGTTGCGGGCAGGGATGTTTCCAATAAGCCTGGCAGCCGCATTTTGAACGATTTGTAATCGGTCAATGAGATAGAGGGGGGCTCCAGCGTATAGGCTGTTGGCGTAGTCCAGGTGTGCTGTAATGAGAGCATGGACAATAGTTTTGCGGGAAGTCTGGGGAAGGTAAGGGAAGATCTTCCTAATCATGCGCAGTTTGCCAAAGCAAGCTGCGGTGACTTTGTTAACCTGGGCTTTGCAGGACAAGGTGTTATCAAAAAGGAAGCCGAGATTACGGGCTGACTCTACTGGATTGGGGGGGGGGTTCAGCACCGTAGGCCACCACAGGTCAGCTGGGGGGGCAGGTTTCTGAGTAAAGAAAAGCACCTCGGTTTTGTCTGTATTAAGGGCCAGATGATTGGAAGCCATCCAGGTGCAGATGTTGCCAAGGCAGTTACGAAAGTTGGAAAAATGCGAGTCAGAATGGTCTCTGAAAGAGAAAATAAGCTGGGTATCATCAGCATAAGAGACCACCCTGACTCCCCATGATTCGACTACCCTGGCAAGGGGGCCCACATACACGTTAAACAAAAGGGGGCTCAAGGCAGAGCCCTGAGGCACCCCGCAAAGAAGGGGTTTGTCTTCTGACTCAAAAGGGCGGAGAAGTACCCTTTGAGATCTCCCTGTGAGAAATGATTTGATCCAGGCCAGGGCTGTGCCTCCGATCCCCAACTGCTGCAGCCTAGTCGCCAGGATATCATGAGAAACAGTATCGAATGCGGCGGACAGGTCCAGGAGGACTAGCATGGCCTCCTCGCCTCTGTCCACCGATTCCCTAATCGTCTCCGATACCTCTAGCAAAGCAGTCTCAGTACTGTATCCCGATCTAAAACCGGACTGTGAGTCATGCAGCAGATGGTTAGTTTCTAGATAAAGGGCCAGTTGTTTCTGGACCATTTTCTCCAGAATTTTGGCGGGTTTAGGTAGAAGGGAAATGGGACGGTAATTGCTAAATTGGGAAGGATCTGCATCTGGTTTCTTTAGGATGGGAAGCAGCCTGGCTTGTTTCCAAACTGAAGGGAAATGACCATGATACAAAGAAGAGTTCCATATAGCGAGGAGAGGGTTGATTAAAACAGGGGCTAGATTGACCATCACTTTCGCCGGAATTGGGTCCAAAGGAGATCCAGTCTTCACCTGATTTAAAAGTGACAGGGAAGAATCTAAGGTCAGCTCAGCAAAGGAATTAAAAGAGCAGAGCTGGGTGTCTGACGGACCCAGTTGGGGGCTGGAAGGTATGGGCTCAAAGGAAGCTGATAGTTTGATGATTTTATCCTGGAAGAAATCAGATAGTCCATTGCAGAGACCCTGTGTGGGAAAAGATTGGGCCTTCAGGGCAGGCGGATTCACAAAATCCTTAACGATAGTGAAGAGGGTTTTTGAGGAATTCTCCGCCTGATGGATAAGTTTAGAAAAATAATCTCTCATTGTGGACCTCTTAAGTTTTTGAAATTTATTTAATGCCGTTTTATAGGCTGATTTGCTGATAGGGTCATAGGACTTGCGCCATTTTCGTTCCAACTGTTTACATCTGCTTTTTTCCTCTCTCAGTGTAGAGGAGAACCAGGGAGCAGAAGGACGAGATCTGAAGGAAGTCAAAGGGACCAGGGGGGAAATCCTATCTAATGCAGAAGAGAGAGCAGAGTTAAATCTAGCTGTTTCCTTGTCCAGGTCTTCCAATGGATTAAAATGATAGTCCAAACAGGTCTTAATGGCCTCACTGGTAACTTTCGACCATTTGCGTCCTATTTCTCTGTTCATGGAGTAGGGGAGGGGCAGGGAGGGGACGTTGAATTCAAAAGGGAGTAGGTAGTGATCTGTCCACGTGAGGGGTACAGAGGGGAGAGAAGAGATGCCAGGGTGGTTCGAAAAAATAAGATCAAGTGTATGACCTGCATTATGGGTCGGACCCTCTATAAGCTGAGACAGGGTCAAACCCTGTAAAGTTTCGAGCAGAGAAGAGGCTTGAGTGCAGGCGGGATTGTCAACGTGGAGATTGAAATCTCCCAACACTGTAAAATCCGAGTGTTTAAGGGACAAATCTGCAATCGAGTGTAGCAGGGTGCTAAGGGATGCGGAAGAAGCGGAGGGAGGGTTATAAACCAGGATGCCAGCAAAAATTGTAGAGGCAGAGTCCATTATTGTGAGATACATAGCTTCAATGAGCCCCAAGTTGGGAATTTTATTTATGTTAATAATAAAGTGGGACTTAGCAATAACAGCAAGGTAGCGTCTAAATCGGATGGAGGTAGATGTAGGGATGGTGATGTGACATGGCTGTCAGTGGAGGGCGATGCTGGGGTGCTTTGTGTGGTTATGGTGCAGATGGCCTGGGTAACCGTTTGGGATTTCGACACTTGCTCTTTAATAATGGGGAAGATGCTATCCAGGAGGTTTAAATTATGGTCCGTGGATTGCATGAGGATGGTGCCGTTATTGTAGATGGTGATGGTTGCTGTTGTGTGAAAGAGCTGGAAATGGGAGATGTAAATAACTAGACCGTGAGCGGATTTCCTAGTGGAGGAGATCGTAAATAAGGTAAGGAAGGCGTTCCTCCATTGCGCTCTTCGTTTCGCATGAAAAATGATATCAGTAGTAGTGTGCCCATTGTGCATTGAGAATTAGGGATCAGCGATGGGTGTTTCAGGATGAAGTTTTATGAGATTGTGTTTAAAGCGTTTGGCTACTTTTTTAGATAAGTTGGGTGGTAAATGATGGTGTAGGTGTGTGTGCCTGTTAGTTCCATGATATGGCGTAGTTAGTGCTATGGTATGGGGCTCAAAATGTGTATAGGGCTAGTTGGGTCAGTGTACTGAGTTATGTCAGGATTGTGGAGGCAGGTGGTTGTGGGAGGGGGAAGTAAACCGCTGTAGAGGTATGTTGATATGGATCTATGTGAGGAGAGGGTGTTGAGTCAAGAGCCCTAAAGGAGTGCACCAATGGTGATGACAGTGGGGAGAGAAAGGTGGCCGGTTATGCAGAATACAGAATTTAATAAGCAAAAAGGTTTACCTGAAGAATCCGCCCTGTAACGCGAAGGTAGCTCGGTCACTGGTCAAAGGATAAGTTATACCCTTGTATGGGAGTCGTTCCAAGATGGCCGCCTCCACTGACAAGGAGACTCCTTGCTAACTGTGTAGTCCTTTGTCTCTCTCAATGAGCTGTGCAGTAGCTTGTAACCCTTTCGTTTCCTTATTGTAGTTGATAGTCCTCTTTCAGTTGTTGTGCTTGAGCTGTTATTATTATTAGGACGGGGGCAGCCAGTGTCCGTAGGTGGACCCCTTGCCCTTGTTGTTTCAGTGGACGGCCATTTTGCGAGTATGTGGCCGAGGGGTATTGCCAGTTAGCTTATAATACAGTGAAAAGTAAATAAAGGTGCTCGATAAGTGAACAGTACCGTGCAGGCGTCCGATGTATACTACGCCTGAGGGAAATGCAGGCTACTGCTGGGTCTGTCCTTGATGATCGTGGCTTTGCAGTAGGGCTGCTGTGGATTTATTGTATTTATTGTATGCCCCAAAACAAAACTAAATGCGCAGTACACAATCCGATTTATGTGCATTCACCGTCGTTATGTGCTGCGATTTGGGGGCGGGGAAACGTATCGCCTGCTATCGTCTCCTACCGCCGTCCCAGCAATGCGGGAAAAAATGCGCTTACGTTGTGTCTCTGCTGAGGCGGCTGGAGAGGCTCTGCCACCTCCCGGTCAGTCTGCCGTCCGACCTGGGCGCTCCCCGCTCCTTGGCCCGTGCGGACGTGGCGCGACTTGCAGGCTCGTACACCAACACTCCTGCCTTCTCGCTCCATGTGGGGGCCGAGGCTCCACTTCCGCGATGCTGTGTACCATAGGGTTCCTCCACCGTAGCCTCCTACATCGCCAGCGGTCTTTCCCGGTCAGAGCGCCCTGTCCAGGGGTCCGCGGCCAACCATCCGCTACACCCGTGCAATTGGCACCATCCCTCCAAGATGCAAACTAAATCATGGCTCGTCCCGCTGCCCTCAAACTTCAGCGGATCGGAGAGCACAGCCAGCTCGCCTACCTGGTCTCGAGGAACACCGCTGGACAATACGCATGCTGTATCGGGGTAAGTGGCACCAATTTGGCCCCGATCCTTCTGAAAATAGATTGACACGATGAGTGAGTAATTTCTGTTCTCGTAGCATGCTCTGTTCCGTTCTGTTGCTGCCGCTAACCAGGATATACGGATTTCAGGATCCCAAGCGTACGGAGCTCCTTCGGAGGGCTCCTACCAGTCGGCCATCTTGCAATATATTTATAAAATAATTTCCGCACACAGCAAATAAGTTCATGGGACTATAATAACAAGCAGGGACAAGTGAAACAAGGAGGGTTAGAGGGAGTTAGCGAAAGTAAAGGGGGACAGAGGAGGCTCACAAAAATTAAGCGACAATAGATTGGGGTCAGAGAAAGCAAACAAGGACTTTACTTTTAGTATGAGGAAGTGAAGCGCACCCGACCGCAGGCTGGAACTGAGGCGAAGTAAAGACGCGATGCCGCGAGATGCGCTCTGTGGTGGGGGAGGGGTGCCTCGAGGAAAACCAGATGGCAGAGTGAAGCCAAAAGAAGTGAGGAGGAAGTAAAGAGATACATAGGTACATAGAGGGCACACAGTGAGAGAGGCTGAAGTAAAGAAATACATAGGTACATAGAGGGTACATAGTGACAGGGACTGAAGTAAAGAAATACATAGGTACGTAGAGGGCACAAAGGTTAACGGGGACCTTTCAGCTGCTGATTTCCATATTCAAATATAAAACTGATATACATGAGGGGACACGATTGCCCAGACAGTATTGATGAGTGTCAAAATGATAAAATAGCAAAACAGTACTATCACATACCGCATCATTTGCCTCTCTGTGTGCATAAAGTTAGACAACATGCAACATTTTTTGGACTTTCCTTGTGTATGACTCCAACATCCCTGTACATGTAACAAACGCCTATATAATGCTTATAACACTGCACAGTCACCAACCCGTGTTATAGATGGACGGGTGCATCATCTCGTATTGTGCTCGCTACTGCTCGTTATTAATGTAGAGGTAAAAGCGAGACTAGAATCTGCGTCCATCTGCAAATACAGAAACTCCTCGAATGGCACGTGTAACAACAAGCATTGCAAAGCCAATAAATGAGGCTTTAGAGTGGTAAACACTAGCATGCACAACTGATGCTTGTATGCAACAGGCAGCACATTAGAGCCAGACCCACTGTTTCTACCATTCATTGCTTGTTAAAAATGCTACATTATACACGTCCTTGATAACATATACAATAATTGATATGGTTAAGGCAACATTTCCGACAACCCTCTCTGCCTCCCTCCCACTTCCAACAGTGAGCCATCCCCTCAAACCACGCAGCCGGGGGAGGCAGCTTGTCTCGTCTCGCAAACACCCTAGCTTTACGCCTCTTTGCTAAAAGGAGGGCGCTACAAACCATTTAAGGATGCACATTTCAACAGTACACCGAAGAGGCTGTTTTGTAAATGCCGTCACATGCTGTCTAACCCGCTCCAAAAGGACATCACCTTAGTAAGTGTTGACATATAAGCTTTAGGTCAGGGCACCTGGGACTCTACTGACGTCTTGAAGCCTAGTTTCACCCTTCCGCCGACTACATTTAAGGGGCAGGAAGATATTTATTGACACATGCAGACACAAAAAACTCACATTCAGGCACATTTGTGGAGTTCAAAGATTGCCTATGTGGTAAGCGTCACTTTCAGCCAGCCCTAGATTTTTTACCGGCAACATTTAACATGCTGTCAATCACAAGCCTGTCCTTGTAATGGCGATAGCAAATCTGCAAGTCCCAGAATGCAACACTCAGTTGCTAAAAAAGGCGAAGTGGTTGGCTTTATACACATTGTAGGTCATGTAGCAGCTACGCCCAGGATCGAATAAAAGTTAAAACAAAGTAGATTACTTCTTTATTATACTGAAAGTTTGCTCCGCTGCGGTAAAGTGTCATACGCTTTACAAGTGCAACAACAAAAATGTCACTAGCGTTCATAGGTGGCACTTGTATTTCAACGTAGGCACAAAGCATCCCATGCAATATATGTAAGTAAGTAAGTAATTTATTTGTACATGATTAATTAAAATCTTTACAAAACAATAAAAACATTGCTAAAAATTGTTAAAAGTTCATTATGCGCGATTTCCTCAATTTTACAAGTTTGGTTTATATCAGTTCATAATTGTCAATAAAATGTTTCGGCGGTCATCAAAACCTCTTGTGTCTTTTTTCTACTAAGTCAAAAAACTTTACGACCCGACAATTTAATTTTGTTTTAGTGGGGTTAAAACACAGTTTAACAGCCTACCTGCATGTCCGGACGCCATCTAATTTGAAGGAGGGACGTAATAAATTATACCTCAAATCCTTTAGTTTAGGACAAATGCACATTATGTGGACGATGTCTTCCTTGTCAGCTTTACACAGGCGGCACTGCTGCGAGAAGTTTTTTCTCACCCAGGGTGGTAAATGCGGAGTTACCGGGATTACGCCGAGGCATCATTTTAAGAACTTTTCTTACGTTTTTCGATTCATTCCAATGTTGAGATATGCTTGTGGCTGCATTCTTCCGAAGTCACTGAGCGTGATCCAACTGTGCGTTCATTTTGTTAATGCCTCCTTGTCCTCAATAGAAGAGATGATTTGTGCTGATTTTTTAGCGACTTTTTTGAAAGACAAGATATGCAATTTATGGGATTTATGGGGAGAGTCGGAGATGACAGAGCCTCTGAACCTTGGTCAGGCAAGACACTGCCTCTCGCGAGTGAGTCCCGGGAACGCGTGAGGGAGGTACTGATCTGATCTCAGTGAAAAAATATGAACAGGATCACGGAATTCAAAAGCGAGGTAGTCCTTCACCCCAAACACCCCCTCCCCAATTGGTAGCATTTTTTTTTTTTTTTACAAATTTTTATTCAATTTTTACATGAGGAGGAGCAATGAGTTACATTCTGCATTGAACACAATACTTATACATCGGTCTACGGATATTACACAAGTATCATGAGCATCCTTACAGACGATATTACTCAGTTGTCGATACACTCCGGATAAGACATACGAGAGGCTGAATGTACATTAGGTAAATACATTACTAGGTATCCGACCGTGTCTATGTGCTACTCTCGTTATCCTCAAGGTTCCGTATCTACGGGGGCAGCGCCTCCCAAACAACCCACCAACTCCCAATCCGCCCCCCAATTGGTAGCATAAACAGCATTCTTGATTTGACGGCGTAGGTAACAGGTATCATAATGTATGACAACTTGACAAGTGGTCTACGTACCCGAGTGAAAGTAAAGAGGGACTGAGGTGGCTCACAGAAATTAAGCGACGACAGATTGGGGTCAGAGAAAGCAAACAAGGACTTTACTTTTAGTATGAGGAAGTGAAGCGCACCCGACCGCAGGCTGGAACTGAGGAGAAGTAAAGACGTGCGGCAGCGAGACGTGCTCTGTGGTGGGGGAGGGGCAGAGGGGTGCTGCGAGGAAAGCCAGATGGCAGAGTGAAGCCAAAAGAAGTGAGAAGCACAGTGGGGGTCAAGACATGCACGAAAGTTAATTACCCACATGGCAGCTGCGCACGTGCACGCACACATAAACGCAATCACTAGGCTAGTCAAAGCAGCTTGTGGTAACACTTTTTAAAGCCTCTACTAAATGTCTCGCAGAGCAGGGCATGCGCTGGCTCTAGCGAGACCTAAAAAGGGTCCGTAACACTGTAACACATCACTATAACAGGTAATAAAGAATGTATTTTGTTAAGAGTTTCCCTGGTAAGTTAGACAGGCTCAGCACAACTGGAAACTCTTAACTTGCCTATGGGCAAGGAGGCCGAAGGATATATTTCATTCAACAGTAAGCCAAGACATAAACGCTATGAATGTGTTCTTATGGAAACAAGTCAATACACTCCTTGAAGCACAAATTAAATATTCTGTTGTGAGAAGTTGGCCTGGCATATGCTGTCTCCTAGTTATAGGGGACACCTTGCACCAGTCCAATTCAACTCTTATTGATGATAGGTTTAAGACAACCTTTAAAGAAAGCTATCCTAGTGGTAGCTGTGGAGAGCAGCCTTCAGGCTAAGTCTTGAAGGAGTGTTAAGCTTATTGTTTTACCATAGATACCTCTTGAATAACCAAATGAAAGAGTAGCCCACACAGGTATATATATAAAATATATGTATATATTCTAGACAGAATCCCACAGTCTCTTTATGAGGCTGAGGCAAAGTTACAATTCAAACAAGCATTCATAGATACAAATAAATAGCACTGGAATCATAGGGCCCCAGGGGGGGACCAAACCATATATTAAAAAAGTGGTATAAGAACCACGACAATTCTACAGACAATGCCTAGGGCATTTAGGATCGCTGGCCCCTTAAGAATCCACCCCAGGTGATGAGGAAGGGGACCCACGGGAGGCGGTGCAGTGGAAATAGCTGCTATCGGGACCTCTATTATATCCTATGGAGAATGTCGCAGTTGAATTTAAACAGATTAAAGACACTTCTAGCAGGAGTTCAAAGTTAAAAACTTAGAGTTAAGCTTTTGAAGAGCCCACTATAACGAGAGTACCGAGGTACCACTGTTACCTGCCCCAGGGAAGCCGGGTGCATAGGTCGTTTTTGATGTCGGGTCGCGGGCTGATTTTCAATGGGAAAATGTACAAAACTGCTGCTAGCCAAAAGCGTCGAAGATGCCGTGAAGATTGAAGTTGTAGAGTTTGTAGAGAAGAGCCTGAAAGCAGAGGGGACAGAGTCTGGGTCACGGCACAGTGACCAGGGAGGTCAAAGGAAAGAGCCCTTCAATGTCGGGTGCTTCAAGTTGAAAGAGGTGTAGCTTGGATCTGCAGCCACGGGCTCCGGGAGGATTCAAGGAAGGCCAGCTTCGGGAGAGTTACTGTCCCACGTCAGGTGAGGGTCGCTGCGGTGTTAGTGTCTGGATTGGATCCACTAAGCCTTGGCAACCGCAACCCACGCAAGATAAACAAATCAGCTACTGGTGCAGACCCACGAGGTCTGTGAGAGGTCTCCTTCAAGGAGACTGGAGAGCAGGCCTGGAGCAACCAGGGTAACTCTTAAAGTTGAGGATTGTCCTCCGTCAGGGCCCACAATTTGAGAGACAAGGGACCGCGGAAGGCAGCAATTTGGCGTGCGTAAAAGGGAGCCAAGGGAGCTAGGGTGCTGGTCTTTGGCACAATTGCTGCTGAAAGGTTGGCTCAAGTTTGGGCCAAAGCACGACTTCCCCACTGGTCAGGGTTGTGTGCTATGCAAGAGGTGGCCGGTGTCCTTGGGTATCGGGGATCTCGACACCCACGCGGTCCACAGTGCTCAGCTCGGCTGGGCACACTCACTGGCCTCTGGGATGCTCAGGAAACCCCCCTCAAGGTGCTGGGATTCGACGAAGTCTGAAGGAGCAGCAAAATTCCAACCGGGTCACTTGCAGTGTTTCAGGTGCCTGCCAAGCAGGGGGGTAACTCCTTTACCCCAAGGGAGATTTCTTCCGTCAGCTGGGAAGCAGCAAGTCGAAGGTCAAGACTGTAAAGTTCAAGTGTAATCTGAGGCTCTGGGGCCACGTTATTCACCTTTATCCCCAAGATTAGGGGACTGTCCAGAGTAGTGTCCACCAATGAGTGGTGAGGCGGGAAAGGGTGGCTACACCCTTTCCCCTTTGTGTGTTTCCCGCCTAGGCGAGGGGCTGGATGCCCCTGAACCGGTTCCAAGCGGTGTATGCAGAATGCAGGCGCTGTAGCTGCCTACGTGCAACTCTGAAAGGACATTTGGTGCACCCACCCAGTTCCAATCCACATATCCTGTCTGGGGAGGTGCTAGCACCTCCCTGCCACAGGAGCCCTATTGTCCAGCTGGCGAGGCTGGGATTTTCCCCAGCAACAGCCAGCCAGAGTTGTGTGGGTGGCGAGTGGTAGCCATTTTGTACTACGTGTGCACTTTTAAATTGGTGTCTAAATTCTGCCGCTTTTCGCATATCGCCCCTCTAGCAGGGGGGAATCGTACCCTCATGCCCATGGCTGGACTGGGGGTATGATTCCTACATGTTTGACACCAAACACGATATGGTTCTGGGTAGCCATTCTCAAGTTATCGTGTTCTCGCGATACACTTATAATGCGGTTAAGAGTATATGGTATGGCTACACTACAAACAACCCAGCAATGGTTTTACGAAGGTTGCAGAGGGGCCCTACTCAGGTAGGGGTCCCCCCTCACACATACCTCAGCACCCTGCCTTGTAGGATTACCAAGGCCTGCTATAGGGGTGATCTATGAGAGGATATGTGTTGTAATGGAGTGGGATATAGGATACCTACATCCCTGTAAGGGGTGCTAGCACCACCTTACCCAGACTACAGTAGTGGTCTGGTGGTGTCAGTTTGTATGGCTGTCCCAGGGTGGCACAATAATTGCTGCAGCCCTGGTAGGCCTACTGAGGGACCCATGCCCTGGGTACCTAGGGTACCATCTACAAGGGACTGCCAGGGTAACCTAAGTATCCAATTGGCTTGTACCTAGGGTACTTCACATTAGTTTTAGGGAGAAAGCAGATAGGCTGGGGTCCTGGATAGCAGGATCCCAGCCAGACTAGTCAAAAACCACTCAAATACCAGGCAAAAAGTTGGGGGCAACCATTAGTCAGATTCCACTTTCCTACATCTGTGGAACCCGAGTTTCATATATTATCATTTGTGCGCTATGTACATTTGTCAGTAAAACTGCTCGTGCAAATGTAGTGGTCTGTAACTGACAGCACAGTCCCACACCATGCTTTAGTAATATTTTCGTGCCTTTCTTGCCTTCTTTGCTTGGCTTTAAACATGAGAAAGTGTCACACATTTGGTAGTAGAAGTCACATTTAAGTACCTTGGTACCGTGAAAATGTCACACATAAGCAATCTGTAAACTTGGCAGCTATGACTGCGGTGCTTGCCAACTTAGATTATCAGCGCGCAGAGTGTCCCTTAATCAGGAGAGCCTGCAGTGTGGCTCTATGTGATAGGCTGTGGCTAGTGTGATGGCTGGACAGGTAGTGGGTGGCTTGCCGGACCAGGGCGGATCGCTCAGTCTGTTAATGATCTTTATTGATGAACTTATTCCTTTTTAGGTCGAGCCTATAGCAGCAGCATGCATGCGCTGCTCGCTCTGCGAGACATGCAATAATGGAGTATGTAGTGGAAGCTCTGACCACTCTCCACCCATGTTTTTAATTGGCTCGTGTCATTGTCTTTCGTAAATGCTGCCTTCTGATTGATTATGAGGCTTCTTAGTCCCTCATTATGGCCATGTCGTCATTTGTACCCTCTCATTGTTACTGGCCCCTTTACTTCAAGTGTTACATGGTACGGTATGTGTTATTTAGCCTGTGAGCACTACATTGTCTGGACCTTCTTGCCCCCTTCTCCCCCCTCCCCCGCCCACACTCCCGTTGTCCGTGCTCCCCCCCGTTGTCCGTGATGTAATGCAATAGGTCTTGTATAAATGGGAGTCCTATTGCATTGCAAATGCTTGTTTTTTTATGTATTGTTTGGCCCGATTGCACTGGAGCGCTTTACAAGAAAGCCAGACTAGTTACACATGTTCTAGGCATGGCGAGATAAAGTGAAGTGCCCGGAATCACAGGATGGTGAGCCGAAGCCGGGATTCAAACGTGGTTCCCCAGCTCCGAGGGCGGTAGCTGAAGCTGCCAGGCCCCTTCTCCTACCCAACAATGTCTGCCCTTTGGAAATTATGGATAGATAATTCTGCGCCATGGCTGCATCGATAATTCTGCGCCATGGCTGCATCGATACGTCTGTTTTCTGCTCGCATCCTGCCTTTAATCGGATTATGTAGTGCTGCCCCGGTACAATTTCCTATAGAAATGTTGGGAGCATGCGGATTGATGGCCTCTTCCAAGCTGCGCTGTCAGTTGGTAAATCGACCCAACGTTACAGGTTATTGTTCAATGAATCCTGCAAAAACACAGTGGTTGACTGTCAACTCCGAAGGAGACCTGTTGATGCCAACCACAGCTCACTGAGTTTCCTGCTCTGGTATTTTTTCTTTTTTTTTGCAATTTTTATATAGTGTCAACTCAACCCAGCATTTACATGAGCACCAGTTACATTAGATAAGTACACATTCATTTTTGGTAGGTACAGGTAGATTAAGTGATCTGCCCAGAATCACGCCATGACTGGAACCTGGTTCCTCAGTTCCAAAGTGGCAGATCTGGCCGTTACACCACATCCTCTCCAGAAGCTGAGAGGGTTACAGCGCAGGTTGGGGTGCAGGCATGCAAAGAGGGCTTACAGCCTGCATCTCACCCTCCCCACTTTGATATCTCAGCTGTTGTTTTTGTCACAGCCCCCTACCTCCCACACCCCTTCTTTCAGAGATGGGATCTCATTCCTGGCCTTGCGTGCCTCTCTGGCTTCTTGGCTCTACAGCCACAGGAAATCGAGGAAACGAGTAGAGCCCCCATCAGCTGCCCACATGCAGCATGTGTGGACTGCCCCCCACAGGAGGGAAGTTGTCTCACATCTGATTCGGAATGAGGCCAAGGGGATGTAATGTTATTGTCGCAGCCTGACAGCGCCACGCCGGGGACCTGTGAGCAGGGGTAGGGCAGCGGGGGAACAACCTTTCTCAGAGGAAGGCAGCACCCTTCGGAGGACTGGCCATGAGAGGCGAGACTGCTGGACCCATGTACGTGACCAGTAGAGGTGGGCGAGACAGCAAATGTAAAAGGTGAGCCGAGCTAAGGGTCTGGCCGGCTCTCAAAATTCAAAAATTGTATTTACTGAAAATGTGGATGTTTCGACTTTAATACGTCACATTTTATCACTGCACAGAGAAGAAGTCATTATTAAAAGTGATAGTTTTTAAACATGAGCATAAAACCATTCTTCCCTCGCCCTTATCCTGGTGACAGTGCCATTAGTGAACTACCAGGCAAGACAGATGTCACATGAAACCCTGTGTGTGGCACAAATTCTTAAACATAGAGCAACATGAGACTATTAAACACAATAGGTTTTGTACAGCTTGTATTCTGAACATGCATGAAAATGAAGGTGCTTTCATATGCGATAGTGAAGAAAAAGTAGGTTAAGTAAAACAATATATTTGCCAAAGATCACACAATTTGGTTAAGCAGAGAAGCCGCAATTAATGCAGGTTTTCTGGTTTCACTTAGTACAAATAAGGCACTATAAATGGGTGTCTATGGGCCTCTCCTTTTACCTCAAAGGTTAATTCTTTCTTTTTCCATCTTTGTGCATGAGGGTTAAGCGAGGGTGGCAGGCAGAAGCCACATGAAAGCTCGGCTCGTTATGAGCTTGAGGTTCTAACAGGACCTTGAGCTTTAGGTTCCAGTGTGGCTCGAGCTTTCAGCCACTTGCCCACCTCTAGTGGCCAGTTTACCTCTAGCATAGCTGGCCTTTAAGAGGCGCCGGCTAATGGACTCGTCATGAAATATCCAATTTTTAGGTCTGGCCTGGCCCGGTAATCAGTTAATGTGTTGTTGCCAATTACTTAAAATATAGATAGAATGAGTTTTGTCTCCCAGGCGATTAATACTTTTTCACCTTATGCTATTGTCTGGTAGGTGTGTCATTTTGTCCCCCATAAAGTGCTTACATTGATATTGATAATATTTACTAAGCACACAAAAGGTGTAGTGGCGCTACAGTGCTACAAATGCATGTAATAGTTGAAAAATTAACTCGGTCCTCACACGTTCATTTCTTGATCTCATGCCTATATAGTATACAGAAAGCAACTCTTGTATTTGTGTTTTTTACTGCAGTAGGCTTTTTAAAAATGTTTTTGTCAGGCCACGAGTGTAAGCCTGACCTTAGGATGGCCACCTAATTGGCTTTTAGGTCGAGCCTAAGGGCAGCGCGCATGCGCTAATGTACTGGAGTATGCTATTGAAGCCCCTCCTACTCTCCGCCCATATTTGTCATTGGCTTATGTCATTGCCCTTCGTAAAGTCTGGCTTCAGATTCGTAACTAGGCTTGTTAGTCCCTCCTTAGTGCCGCCTTGTCTTCCCTTGTAACCTCCCATGAGGACTTGCCCTTTTACTTCGGTTGTTACACGGTCTGCTTTATAAGTTGGTGAGCACTATTTTCTTTAATGCTCGTCCCCTATTCCACCCAGTGCATCAGAGCACCCGCCCGCTTTGTTTTCCTTTGCAATATATTTTATTCAAATTACAGAGCGCACCTATTTGTAGCCGCTGCGCCTATTTAATTATTTAATATACGACGCGGTCCGAATTCACTTTAGTGGTTGTGCCTTCCAGCGCCAGCCACTTTCACTTTAGCAGCCGCTCTACAAAGTTTTTGAATATACTTCTTTTTTAATAAACTTTAGGTGAAAGCACCATACACGCTTTCACTATAATGGTGTTACAACAAACAAATGATGGACGGAATGCTGACAATGCAGACATTCTCCCCCAGTCAGGAGATCTGGGTTAAATCCATCGTTCTTTTGCCCACTACGCCACCCCAGTTTAGACATGGCCATATGCAAATCAGTCTTGACCCTGTGCCTCATGGGAACAGTCCAGCCCGAACTGCCAAGCCATGTCATCCCTGGACCGGAATCAAGCATCCTAGGACCGGTTTCTGGCTATCAGCCGTCATCAGCCAGGATAGCTTGACTCCAGTGGCGTAGTGAGCACGGGTCCCACGTCTGGGAATACCCATCCCACTTAGGGCGAAAAGCGTTACAACAAACAAATGATGGACGGAATGCTGACAATGCAGACATTCTCCCCCAGTCAGGAGATCTGGGTTAAATCCATCGTTCTTTTGCCCACTACGCCAGCCCAGTTTAGACATGGCCATATGCAAATCAGTCTTGACCCTGTGCCTCATGGGAACAGTCCAGCCCGAACTGCCAAGCCATGTCTTCCCTGGACCGGAATCAAGCATCCTAGGACCGGTTTCTGGCTATCAGCCGTCATCAGCCAGGATAGCTTGACTCCAGTGGCGTAGTGAGCACGGGTCCCACGTCTGGGAATACCCATCCCACTTAGGGCGAAAAGCGTTACAACAAACAAATGATGGACGGAATGCTGACAATGCAGACATTCTCCCCCAGTCAGGAGATCTGGGTTAAATCCATCGTTCTTTTGCCCACTACGCCACCCCAGTTTAGACATGGCCATATGCAAATCAGTCTTGACCCTGTGCCTCATGGGAACAGTCCAGCCCGAACTGCCAAGCCATGTCTTCCCTGGACCGGAATCAAGCATCCTAGGACCGGTTTCTGGCTATCAGCCGTCATCAGCCAGGATAGCTTGACTCCAGTGGCGTAGTGAGCACGGGTCCCACGTCTGGGAATACCCATCCCACTTAGGGCGAAAAGCGTTACAACAAACAAATGATGGACGGAATGCTGACAATGCAGACATTCTCCCCCAGTCAGGAGATCTGGGTTAAATCCATCGTTCTTTTGCCCACTACGCCACCCCAGTTTAGACATGGCCATATGCATATCAGTCTTGACCCTGTGCCTCATGGGAACAGTCCAGCCCGAACTGCCAAGCCATGTCATCCCTGGACCGGAATCAAGCATCCTAGGACCGGTTTCTGGCTATCAGCCGTCATCAGCCAGGATAGCTTGACTCTAGTGGCGTAGTGAGCACGGGTCCCACGTCTGGGAATACCCATCCCACTTAGGGCGAAAAGCGTTACAACAAACAAATGATGGACGGAATGCTGACAATGCAGACATTCTCCCCCAGTCAGGAGATCTGGGTAAAATCCATCGTTCTTTTGCCCACTACGCCACCCCAGTTTAGACGGCTGATAGCCAGAAACTGGTCCTAGGATGCTTGATTCCGGTCCAGGGAAGACATGGCTTGGCAGTTCGGGCTGGACTGTTCCCATGAGGCACAGGGTCAAGACTGATTTGCATATGGCCATGTCTAAACTGGGGTGGTGTAGTGGGCAAAAGAAAGATGGATTTAACCCAGATCTCTTGACTGGGGGAGAATGTTTGCATTGTCAGCATTCCGTCCATCATTTGTTTGTTGTAACGCTTTTCACTATAATGGTGGCCACGCCCCTTTGTTTAGATGCTGCTCACAGTAACCTGAACATGCGAGCAGCGTCTAAAAAAACGGGGGCGTAGCCACCATTATACTGGTCTCTCATTCGCAAGAGTTTGAACTTTTGCCATTAAAAAAAAAATGCCTTTTATATATGTGTTCCTTTTTAAAACACATAAATAAAAGGCATTGTTATTTTCAATGCCAATACTTAAACGCTTGCAAATGCAACACCTATTGCATTGAAAATGCTTGTTTAAATAATACAGCCTGTGACCTATAATATGACTCTTTGTATAGTTTCTCGTTGCTCAAATGGGTGTAATTTCTGCTATTTATACGTTTCCCTCGTTTTCATTGCTTGATTTTGCCCGTGAGAAAGTGTCACTCATAATGGTTGAAATGTCACTCATAATTACACTGAAATTATGAAATGTCACATATAAGCAATGTGAAACTTTGGCAGCTATGAATATGTTGGCATGCATGCAGGAGGTGCCCTGCACAAAGCAGATTCAGGAGCATGGCCAGCTCTTCAGATGCAAAACAGCCTCCATGCCCATAAATGTCATGAATGTTTGAGAAAATCATGCTTGGGGCCTACTGGAGATGCCCTTTTCTTCCATTAAGCCAAAGTGTTCAAATATTGTAATATCACTGGACGGAGGCAGGAAGGCATGATTTGTCCAGGATTAAACAGTTTGTTAATATAACAGATCCAAGATGGAAGCACAATGCTACTTGCTGCAAGGGCCAAACCTGCCGGCTTTGGAGCTGGGAAACCAGGTTCAAGTCTTGGCGTCGGCTCAACATCCTATAATTCGGGGCAAATCATTTAATCTCCCGTGCCTACCAAAAATTTATGAGACCTTGAGTAATGTAACTGGTGCTCATGTAGAACGCTCCACCCAATACCTTTAGGTCAAGTTCGCACTATATGAAAATTAAAGAAAAAAATAAAAATAAACAAGCATTGGTAAATGCATTAAGTTTCGCTTAAGTTATTAATTATAAGCTGTTTTTGTTGTAAGATAGCTTGCTGAGTAGTTGTACAATATAAGTTTCAGAAAGCATGTTAAAGTGTTATGCCTTATTTATGTACAAAAAGGCAATATATTGAGCTGTTACTAGAGGTATAGTGCAGGTAAGTAATAGCAACATTTTGAAAAATGAAATGAAAGAGGGGAAATAATAGAATTAATTAATGAAATAGCAATATTATGTGTTTAGAGGAGTTCTGAGAACGTGTGGGTCCGGTGCCACTGCACCTGCTGTACCATTCAAACCATGCCCCTAGTGCCTGCATGATAACTGCATTTGTGACTGCCTGTTTAGTAGTAAAATATAGCAATATTTGGTGTTTAGAGTACTTCTGACAACGTTTGGCACTGGTGCTACTGCACCTGCTGCACCTTTAAATCATACCGCTTTTGCCTGCTAGATAAATGCACTTGTGACTATCTTACTTAGAAGTAAAATTTTGCAATAATCTGGGTTTAATGGAGTTCCTAGAGCTTTTGGCCCCAGTGACACTGCACCTGCTGCACCATTCAAATCAAATCCCTTTTTAACTGCAAATTAACTACAATTGTGACTGCATGTTTAGTAGTCAATTATAGCAATATAATGTATGTGTTTAGAGGAGTTCTGACAACTTTTGTGCCTGGTGCTACTGCAACTGCTGCACCATTCAAATCATGGCCCTGTTGTCTGCAAGGTAACTGCACTTGTGGTTGCCTGTTTAGGAATAAAATATAGCAATATTAGGTGTTTAGTGGGGTGCCTGCAACTTTTGGTCCCAGTGCCGCTGCACCTGCTGCACTACTGAAATCATGACCCTTGTGCTTGCTAGATAACTGCACTTATGACTGCCTGTTTAGTTGTAAAATATAGTAATATAATGTATTTAGAGGAGTTAAGACAACTCTTGGGTCCGGTGCCACTGCACCTGCTGCACCATTCAAATAATGACCCTAGACTGCAAGATAACAACACTTGTGACTGCCTGTTTAGTAGTAAAATATAACAATATTTGGTGTTTAGTGCAGCTATGACAACTTTTGGCCCCCTTGCCACTGCATCTGCTACACAATTTAAATCAAGCAACTTTCAACTGCAAGGTGACTGCAGTTGTGGCTGCCTGTTTAGGAATAAAATATAGCAATATTAGGTGTTTAGTGGGGTGCCTGCAACTTTTGGTCCCAGTGCCGCTGCACCTGCTGCACTACTGAAATCATGACCCTTGTGCTTGCTAGATAACTGCACTTATGACTGCCTGTTTAGTTGTAAAATATAGTAATATAATGTATTTAGAGGAGTTAAGACAACTCTTGGGTCCGGTGCCACTGCACCTGCTGCACCATTCAAATAATGACCCTAGACTGCAAGATAACAACACTTGTGACTGCCTGTTTAGTAGTAAAATATAACAATATTTGGTGTTTAGTGCAGCTATGACAACTTTTGGCCCCCTTGCCACTGCATCTGCTACACAATTTAAATCAAGCAACTTTCAACTGCAAGGTGACTGCAGTTGTGGCTGCCTGTTTAGTAGTAAAATATAGCAATGTTAGGTGTTTAGAGGAGTTCTGACAACATTTGGGCCTGGTACTACTGCACCTGCTACACCATTCAAATCATGACCCTGTTGTCTGCAAGGTGACTGCACTTGTGGCTGCCTGTTTAGTAGTGAAATATAACATAGCTCTTGTTTATTAACTTTATTTTTAACGTGCCATATTATTACATTTACAATTTGATTATAATGACCAAATAGATTAAGTTGAAAAAATAAATCTGATGATGCCTACAAAGTGCTAAGAAAGGCACTTAGGCATGAATAGGAAATGCAACAAACGTTCTAAGGCTAAAGCATCTGCTTTACACAACTAAGTAATAACAAGCATTTGCAATGCACTAGGTCTCGCATTTACGCGAGTTTGAGCTATTGGCATTGTAAATGACAATGCCTTTTATTTATGTTTTGGTTTTTAAAACAATAAAAGGCATCGTCATTTACAATGCCAATAGCTTAAACTCGCATAAATGCGAGACCTATTGCATTGCAAATGCTTGAGATCACATGGGGTCTTCCACCCGTTAAGTACCAAGAGTCCTGTGTGCCTGTGTTATTATTGTACAGCTGGTCCCGGGCCCGCCCCGAAAAAGATTATCCTGGCATTGCTTGATATCTTGTCTAAGATAAAGCTTGCTCTGTCTCGAGAATCTCGCCCCATAAAGCAGCATACTATGGGTTGGTTTGATTCTGCGTGGGTCTATGTATCTGCCTGTATTGGAGGTGGTAGAGGCCAGTAGCCCTACTGTTCTCCCAACTCAAGGCCATGATAGCATACCTGAGTTAATACACCTCAGAACAGGGCAATAACTTACATAGCCGCAACAATTGACACAGATAACTTACTTTAATACAGATTTGACAGTCCAGACTAGATATAGAGGGACCAAAGCAGGCCTCTATTCCCCAACAACTGGTTGACAGGGGAGAGAGTGAGGGTAATAAAAGGGAGGGGGCAGCATTTTTTAATTCTCGCCTAGGGCGGCAAAATACCTAGAAACAGCCCTGGTTATACGTTAGACATCGGCAGAGCAAACTCCACAGTATTTGTTCCCAAAGTGTTTATACTTTATTTTCCCTTCAACAAATCATTCTCCGCTAGGTAAGCATGCAACGGATATGCAATTTTGCATCTTTAAAGAGGTCCTGGGAAAAAGTCAGCAACACAAACTGCTTAACAGCACTGGCTCTGTAAGACAAAAACAGTATCTGCTGCTACAAAGTAGTGAGTGTTAAAGAGCAGAGAGGGGATGCCAGCTAGCAATGCCAACTGGGAAAGATAAAAGAGGGCATTTACAACAGATGGACTGCAGAGAGTTCCCTGGAGGGCGGGCTTTTCATTTCAATGCAGCCTTTTAAAATCCAGCGTGCAAACTAAAGTTACAGAAGGGGGGCAGCAAGTTTGTGGTAAACATTCTGCAGGTGGAGGCGCAAGAGGCAAACAAGCATTGGCAGAGCCAATAGATATAGCTTTGGCTGGCATCCTTTGGCTTAGTCAGTGTTTGTTAGACAAAACTTGATTTCAGAGGAGCTGTTGGGCCTTCGCCAATAACAAATAAACAGACTAAAAAACAAGAATATATTTTTGGCCATAGCAGCCCCAGGGAGCGAAGGCATGGTGGTATTGACTGCTGTTACTTACAATGAGAACCAATGACCGGCGTGGGCTGACCCACTACCCTATACTGAATGCAGTAATGGGTGTGAGAAATATGTGAATGACACCACAACAGACCAATGGATGAAGTCAGGCTAAAAGCCCCTACAAGTAAATATATTAGCAATATAATTACAATAAAATCAAAAAGGTCTCAGCCAATGTCAGACCTAATACAAGCATTGGCAAAGCCAATAAGCATGTCTATAAGACCACTGGCTCTTCTAATGCTTTTAGTCATGATGTACAGTATTGCAGTAACTGCAGCACAGATATACACATACACACACATAATGTGAACAAGATGCCGTGTGAGGTGAAATGCATTGTTGTTTTGCCAAGAGAATTAAACGTTAAAAAAATAAAACACACAAAACAAGTTGATGCGGATGTCATGTCATTTTGCAGGCAAATGCATGCACCCGTCAACAAACAGACACTTTTTACAATGTAGCAATCCAAGGTGAATCTGTACATAAAAAGTAACACAAAAGCACCGTTTTAAAATGCAGAATGAAAAAGAGTGACTGAACAGGGTGGGGGAGAAGCAAATGATATAGAGCAGGGGGAAAGCATATGAGGGAGACAGCTAGAAAGCATATGAGGGAGACAGCTGGAAAACACATGCCCTCATTTAATTCTTAAACAAAAACAAAATAATAGTTACCTAATAAGTTAACAGAGAAAGTATGGTAACCATCCACTCAAAGCAATAGTAAAGAGGAAAAACAATACCAGGAGGGATGAAACCAGGAAAGCTGCTCAATATAAAGCAAACAAATAAGACTGATAGCAAAGCCAACCAATGGGTAGGCTGCAAGCCCAAGTATGTTGTTAATAAACCCACAATATGTATTTTGCAACCAAACTGCGTGCATTATCAAGTAGATTCCAGGTAAAACCCAGTCTGAAGTTTACAACCACCCTGCCAGTTCGTGGTCCCTCATTCTTTTGAGGGAGACAGATAAACTGTAACATTTTGTTTAACACATTACTCTTGTAACCCTTCCAAAACACCTAGTCATTTAAAGCGAGCCTTGACCAGCCTCCCAAGGCCAAGGAGCCCTTCTAACAAATGTCAATGCGTTCAAAGTTGATATAAAACAAAATGCCTCAAGCCGAGACCCACTCTGCCCTTTACAAGCAAACGATCCATACAAAACACGACAGTGAGATTTCAGCCTGTCTGTGTCATCTACTGATTGCCCGCCATCGCTCCCTTGCTGACTCCCAAGCATTCGCACAACACACCGGCTCCCAGAGTAGCCGTCTGCAGCGTGCGAGCTTTCACCCACTTTTCAGCAGTCGCGTGTCTGCTTGCTGTGGGGGGAGGGGCAGAGGCAGGGAGGCAGTGGCACTTTCATCCTCGCTACGAAGCCTGAGCGGAAGGACTCACCGGGCGGGTGAAAAAAGGACGCTCGTAGTAGTAACCGGTGCCCAGCAGGCTTCTGTACTGGTGAGGAGACTTTGAGGGGTGAGTTGGGGGGCGGGGACGGGTTTCGCTATTGAGTGGTGTTGCGAACGGAGGCGGGTCAGCGCTGTCACTGCAGTATTTAGCGGATGCGGTGAGGGGGCGGGGGTCGGCAGCGGCGGGGTGTGTGCGCGCGCGTGTGCCTGTGTGTGTGCGTGTGCGTGTGCGTCTGCGCAAGCGCGTCCACAGACCCCGATCGCTGCGCGTGCCCCGGTCTGTCTCCCTTGAGAGGCATCAGGGCAACAATAGTTCTCGTTGGCGGCAGCGCTTCGCGCTGCAACGCCAGCCAGACCTAAAAAGCAAGCATTTCAGCATACTGTTAAAAGATGTCTGCCTTTTCCGTGGGAAGAGATCTTATCTTGACAGTAAATGGGGCTTAAACAGTGTGAACAGCTTTAGTAGAAGTAACGTAAATGCGTGCAGCTAGGGGAAGTTAACACAAAAAAAGTTACACACAAAAGTGCATTAACACAGTAATTCGGCATTGGGAACTGATGAGTCCCCTTTTAAGATATATTAAATACAAGAGATTTCACAAGCACAGCGCAAGCGAAACCTATAAAGGGTGTACTATCAACCACTATTGCATTTGGTGTAAATACCACACGACTGGATGATTATTATTTTTTTGCAGTTTTATATAGGGCAAACTCGACCCAAGAGCAGTGCTTAATTTGTGCGGTGGCTTACGGTGCTTAGCACCAGCACTTATTTCTTATGGCCGGATCTACAGCTTACAATGCACGCGATAAGAACATATGCTTTGTAGTGAGAGATAACGGTCTCCTAACCGCACTCGGACCACCAGATACAGCTGGTGAGGTGACATGACATCCTTGCCTCAGCTCAGCATAAGTAAATGATAGTAGTGCTAGTGCTCTACGGCTGCTACCAATCAAATGCTGCATTCCTGCTTTATGATGAATTATTAGCCCGGGCCTCGTCGTCCCGCCTTGACACTGAATCGGGAGTGTTTCCTCTGGAGTCGGACTGACCAATGCAGATTAAGGTCCCGCCTGTTGTCCTTCAGTCATTCAGAGAAGCAAGCAGCATGTCGCACAGTACCAAGCCTATAATTAAAAAAACACAAAAGGCAGTAAGTAATTACTAATTATTTCATGTTTGTTTTGTAACATGTTGTCTGGTAGTTTAATGGCTGAGGTACGTCACATGCTAGGAAAATTGTCCGATCATAGGTCAGGGTTCATTTGCAAAATTCCACTGTAGATGACCAACTGCTGCTGTACAATCCTGATTGCCAGGCTACCCAACCCGAGTCAAGACTGATAATAAATAATGTGTCTATATTTCATAGCACATTAATTCAACTGGAATTTAGAAAGGGAAATCTTACTTTCCCTGAAAAGAAAACAATTCGGTTTTAAATGGCGCAGTGAAAGAGATCCGTATACTGCCGGGCACAGTTCATGAGAGAAGCCCTGCTGAGTGCAACTTCACGGAGATCTAACGTAAATAGCAAAATGTAAGTTTCAGTCTGAAGTAGAAAAAGAAATGAAAACTGAATTAACCACATCAGTCTTCAAATGGGTAAAAAAACGACTTGCACATAAATGTTTCATCAACTTTTATTACCAGAGGAAAGAACAAATACACAGTCCTGCAAGACATACGAGGAGCAAATAGATTTAAAGAACATTTTTTTCAAAGAAGGGGCTGCATATTGCCCTAACAGCAATGTCACTATTTAATCTTGAAGTATTTAAAAAACACATTTGAACTAACAGCATTATTCCTTTTTTAGTAAACAAATTGTGATCTACGTAATGCTCACATGTGAATTTTACATCTGCTCCATTAGTTTTACACTTTGTTCAGGATAGACGACACATAATTTGCAATTGGACAAAATATTCGAAAGCACTCCAGGTACAGTATGACAGATGCGTGAAATGCAGTGCTTAATTTGTAAAATATGAAGTGCAGGTGCTCAAATGTTTTTAGGAGGCCACACCCATTTCCCTCGGCTCCACCCACTTCCACCAGTGGCTCCAACCACATCCTGAATTGGCACTGCTGACTACTTGGGAGGCAATTTTCTTCTCTGGATTATGGCCCGGGAGGCCCAGGCTACTCACTGCACCTTTACTCTCATCACGTCTTCACCCTTTTTTTTTTGCAGATTATTATAGCGGTTTATGTGAGCACCAGTTATGTTACATTAGGACACATTAATTCGCTTGATAGGCAGGGCGGATGACATGATCTGCCCAGAATCACAGGCTGCTGAGCTGACCCCGATGTAGTATCTAGAGGGACAGGGCAGGCCTAAGGGCATGGGGGACCAAGCAGCCAAATAAGGGACACAACAGTCAGGGTCACTGGAGTGGGCCGAAGACCACGAGCGGTCTCGAGCCCGTTTATTTATGCCTTCGGGCGTGCCCGCCCTCCGGGTGCGTGGGTGCGTGCTCAGCGTGATGGAACGGGCCGGGTGGCTCCGTTACCACATCCCTCCAATCTTTTAGATACAGAGATCATTTATCACGGAACAGTTCTGCTCTTGCGCACACCACGCAAAGTCTCTGAGTCTCTTACTTGGGGCTGGGTTTGGCCGAAGGCCATACGGCTGGCTCCGGGGGACATCTCCTCGTCCGGTTCCACAAGCTCCTCTGCCACTGGGTGCCCCCGCCTCTTCGGAGGGCCCGTCCTCTCGATCTCCCGCGCCGGACGGTGAGGGTGCGCTCTGCGATGTGCTCGCCTGCCCTCCTGGTGAGCTGCACCCTTCTCGGGCCTCGAGCTCCTCCTCCTGCGGGTCAGTCTCAGGGGAAACTGAGGTGATTCGTTTGAACCAAGACGCATTTCGAGTCACTGTCCGTGTTCCTCTCCGGGCTGACACCATGGTGCCCTGCACCCTGATCACCTCCCACACTTCCGGTTCAAACGGGGTGCGATACTTCCAATTCGGGTACCGGTCTTTCAGGATGACCCCGTCTCCCACCTGGAGACTCCTCGCCTGGGCTCTCCTCGTCCTACTGGCCTTCTCGTTGGAGGTCCGCCTTCTCCCTTGAGCCGCCTCTTGGTCCAGCGGCCGAGGCTGCCACACGTGACTCGCCGGGATATTGTCTCTGGGGGCCTTCTTGAACAGAAGGTGCGCTGGCGCACACCGAGTAGTACAGTGAGGTGTCCGGCGGTACGCACTTAGGAACTGCGAGAGGCATTGATCCGCGTCTTCCCCTTGCTCGACTCCGATGCTCAGAGCCCGGTTCATCGTGCGCATAAATCGTTCCACCTCTCCATTCGCCTGGGGCCACTGCGGGGTGATCTTCCGGTGCCTGACCCCTCGAGCTGCTAAGTAGTCCTGGAACTCTCGTCCCTGGAACGGTGGCCCATTGTCCGACCGGACTTCCTCAGGTAGGCCCATCATGGCAAATATGCGGTCCAGCGCCGCTCGCACCTGGCTGAATGCTGTGGAGGAAACCACTTCCACCACCGGGAACTTGGAGTGCGAATCCACCACCACTAAGGTGTGTCGCCCATCCGGGAAAGATCCAAAGTCCACACACAACTTGGACCAGGGTTCCAGACATGGGTCCTCCGTAATCACCGGATGAGGTGCCGGCTCGCCCCCGGTGATGTTACACGAGTGACAGTTGCGGATGACTTCCTCAACCAATGCATCCATCCGAGGGAACCACACCTTGCTCCGCAGCCTGGCCTTGGTCTTGGAGACGCCTTGATGTCCTTGATGCGCCAACCTAACCACCTCTCCTTGGAGACTCTTCGGAATGACGAGTGTTGCTCCTCTCAAGACCACGCCATGCGGCCCCTCGCTGAGTTCACTCTGCGCATTTCACATTTGCTGCCGATAGACTCTCTCATCTTCAGTGAGGGCTTGCACCCCGTCCAGGAAGTTCCACCAGTGGTGGTTTGCCAGCGTGCGCTTCACCTTTACGAGGCAATCGTCCAGCTCCGTGGCTTTTCCGATGTCTTCCAGCGTGAGTGCCACCGGGAATGCCGCTTGCGACACCAATCGGACGAACTCTTCCGTGCCTCGCTCATCTGACTGATCAGGGTGCGCCGGCTCCGGGTGCCGGGACAGGAAGTCCGCCGGGTTGTTGGCCCCGGGTCGGAATACGACCTCAAACCGGTATGCTTGTAATTGGACTGCCCATCTCTCGATCCTCGGGGGCCCTAGCCGCGCCGTGCCGGCGAAAAGCGGGACAAGGGGCTTGTGGTCGGTGACCACCCGGAAGTCGTGACCATATAGGTAGAGCTGAAAGTGCTGACAGGCCCACTTGATGGCCAGCGCCTCCCACTCAATCTGCGCATACCGCATCTCCGTGGCCGTCAAGGCCCTGCTGGCGTATGCGGTCGGGACCCATTCCTTTGCCTCCGTTTCCTGCATCAGGACCGCGCCCAGCCCAACGGGGCTCGCGTCTACCACCATCTCTGTCCGCCGGTGGGGTCTGAAGTACGCCATGACCTTGTCGTCGATCAGCGCGTCCTTGACCGCCTGGAACGCCAGATCTTCCTTCGCCGCCCAGGTCCAGGGCTGACCACTCTTCGTGAGAAGCCGGAGCGGCTCCGACAGGGACGCCAGGTTGGGAATAAAACGTCCACAGTAGGTTGCCATCCCTAGAAAACTCCTGACCTCGGTGGCGGAGGTGGGCCTCGGGGCAGCTCGGATCGCTTCCGCTTTCTTCGGATCCACTCTCAGGCCTTCCCTCGAGAAGATGTAGCCAAAGAACTCGACCGACTCCTGGTAGAAGGAGCACTTGGCCTCGTGCAGGGTGTGGCCGCTATCCACCAGCCGCTGCAGCGTGTCTCGCAGATGCCGATGGTGCTCTTCCAGAGTCTTTGAGAACACCAAAATGTCGTCACTCAAATTGATGACTCCCTGGAGACCCGAGAGAGTCTCCCGTATGGCGTTTTGGAACACTTCGGCCGCTGACGAAATCCCGAAACTCAACCGCTTGTATCTCCGCAGGCCAACGTGGGTGGAGAAGGTGGTGATGTTGCGGCTGTCTGGGTGGAGTTCTAGCTGATGGTATCCCGCGTTGAGATCCAGTTTCGTGAACCACTGCGCGCCGTTGAGGTCGGCCACGATATCGTCCATGGTGGGCGTGAGGTGTCTTTCGCGCTTGCCTGCCTTGTTCGGGAGGCGCATATCCACACACAAACGGATGGCGCCTGGCTGCTTGGGTTTGGGCGCCACAACTAGGGGGGACACCCACGGGGTGGGACCCGATACTTTCTCGATCACCCCCAGGTCTTCCAACTTCTTCAACTCCTCCTCCACCCGTGGTCGCAGGAGGAATGGTATTCTCCTGTGACGCGGCGCCATGGGCCGGACCGTCGGGTCCACGTGCAGTTTGAACTGTTTCCCGCGTAGGCACCCTAGACCTCGAAACAGCATTGGAAAGTCCTTCAACATCTCCCTGGCATGCAGGTCATGCACCTGATTCGCGAAGAATACCAGCGCCAGATCTTCGGCGGTGTGACAGCTCAGCAGGGTGCCCCTCTTGCCTTCCGCCACGTGGAACGTCGTGGCCAGCTTCCTGCCATCACTGACGACTTCAACGTCGATCACCCCTCGCAGGGACAGTGGCTTGTCACTGTCATACGTGAAGATTTGGGCTTTGGAGGGCCTCAGGGGTGGTCGTGGCGACAGCCTCTCATACTGGCAGCTGTCCATGACGTTCACCGACGCCCCCGTGTCGATGAGAGCGCTCACCGGGGACCCGGCCACCATGATGTCACACATGGGCGGCGGTCTTCTCCTCGTGCCTTCCCGGCCAACGAACGAAACGAAGAACACCTCCTCTTCCTCCACCTCTTCATCGAACTCTGTCTTGGTGTTTTCGCGCAGGGCGGCGGATTCTTCCACTGTCAGTTGGTGCACGCGCGCCGCTGCCCCACGCGGGCCGGAAGCACCGCCGCGCGCCCTTCTGCCGCCTCTGCAGACCTTCGCGAAATGGTTCGCCCGTCCGCACTTCAGACATGTTTGTCCCATAGCGACGCACCGGCCGCCAGGCGGATGACCTAGGCCGCAGTTGCCACAGGCGCCGCCTGCGGAGCCCTCGCGGCTCCTCGCTGCTGGTTCGGTCGCCTCTGCAGCACATCCACCCTCTCTTCCTTGACTGCCGGCGGTTTCGGGGCCGTAGCTGGCCGGTTGAGGGCTGCCTCCATCTCGTCCGCCCGAGCGTTGGACAGCTCGTGAGACCGGCCCAGGATCAGGATGTCATCTAGGGAGATGCCTGGCTGCCGTAGGATAAGGCGCCGCAACGGGACCGACCTGCAACCCTGTATGAGCTGAGCCCGAATCTCTGCTCTCTGGTCCGGTAGCTCGCAGGACAGCGAGAGTTTTCGGAGGCGGGAATAGAAGACGTCGATGCTTTCTGTTTCCTCTTGTCGCGCCTGGCGGAGCTTAAACCACTCAAAGTCGGGATTGGTTTGGGGATCAAAATGGTGGTTCAGGGCCCTTATGGCGCCCGCATAGTCGTTGGCGTTCCCCCTATATGGTAGGGTCTCGAAGAGGTCGTACAGTTCTTCGCCACCGTAGCACATGAGGAGAGACCTCTTGACCGTATTGTCCGTCTCCCGCACCCCGACAAAGTAGTGCTCCAGCCGTCCGATCCATGAGCGCCACCGCACCGCCGCCGTGGAGGGGTCCGACAGTTCGCTGAACGGCGGCAACGGGGCCACCGCACTGTGCCCAGGCGCGGCGGCCGCGGGCTGCGCGGCGGCCGCTGGCTGTGGCGGCTGCGCTGCGCCACCTCCGCTGGTGGCAGGGGTGGTCATGCTCGTCGCTCCTCACCTTCACCTCCCAGGCCGTGGCTGCAGGTCTGCTGTCCAGGCGAGACCACCGTCACACTCCTTCCCCATTTCCGGGCCGATGCAGGCCACCTGCCTGGCGCTGCGCGCAGGCGAGACCACCGGCTGTGCTCCGTGACGCAGACAGGTTGCCTGGCTGGTGCTGCGCGTGGGCGAGACCACTTGTTCTTTTTTTTTCCAAGCTTTATAGGCACGATCTTCCCCTGCAGGCACCTCTGAGGACGCCCCTTGCTACACGTCTCCCTCGGGGCCTTCACCGCCAGAGCTACGACGAGCTCTTAACTCTCAGACACTGGCCGGGCTCACGAGGGCCGACTCCTCCCCTCCGACACGAGCTCACCGGCAGTGCGCACGGCTCAGGACTCCCCACCGGGCAGCAGGAAGGCGCGCGCGCGGCCCAGTCAGCCAGCGCGAGGGCGCGCTCGACGAGGTCCGCTTGGTTCCACCTCCGCGGAGAGCGCCGGACACCGCCAGGCAAAACAGCAGGTGCGCAGGAGGGGCGAGGCGCGGGTAGGCTCCGCTCTCGTCGCCAATGTAGTATCTAGAGGGACAGGGCAGGCCTAAGGGCATGGGGGACCAAGCAGCCAAATAAGGGACACAACAGTCAGGGTCACTGGAGTGGGCCGAAGACCACGAGCGGTCTCGAGCCCGTTTATTTATGCCTTCGGGCGTGCCCGCCCTCCGGGTGCGTGGGTGCGTGCTCAGCGTGATGGAACGGGCCGGGTGGCTCCGTTACCACACCCGAGACTCGAAGCTGGACCTGGTTCCCCCGGTCCAAAGTGGGCAGCTGTGACCATTATGCCACATCCTCTACCCTTGACATGGAATCAACAATGCTCCTTTCTGTTCCCAGCACTACCACAATGTACATCACAATGCATTCTCTGTTTTGGTCTCAAGCGCTTCCCAGCTTCTGATTGGAGTGGACGTCCCAGAGCCCTTCTCAGGTGCACTTGTCTCTCTCCATCATGTAGCAAGCTACTGGAATCCCCGGTCTGGCCTATTCCGCAATTACCACATAGGACAGTGTTGTTAGGCCATAAAAATGGCACACCCGAATCCACAAATACCATACAATGTATCAGAACTGCACAATAAAATCAGAAGCAGATGAAAAATGCCTCTCGGCCACTATTAAACATAGACGGGACACTGTCCCTTTCTAGCGTCCACTTAATTAGAGATGCACTTATGCAAATACCATGTCACAAACAAAACGTTCCTTACAGCTTGCCTAGTTTAATTTTGTAATTTTTGTTTGAGTTTCCCATCATAACATTGATTGCTGTTTTTGAGTGCAAATTTTAGGCCAGTCACGCACTGCAATCCTAAGGCCGATTAATGCGAAAAAGCAGAGCCAACTTTTCAGGGTCATTAAAGACATTTTGGCTGCATGAGCTTCTGCAGATGGTAAGCTTTTAAACATTTTTGCTGACAAGATTAATCTCCAGAAAGATTATTTACCGCCTGACCTTGTCTGAAAAGTTGAAGTGGTTTCTCAAGGCAAAGACGGCACACGCAATATTTTAAGAATACCTGTTTTAATGTCAGCTAGCAGTGTCAAAGGGCGGCAGTGGAACAAAGGGATCCGTTACCTGTTAAGTTCTAATTTTTAAACTGTGTTAAACAATTAAGTAAATAAAACATATACGCAAGCAGCCTTGTAGGGTGGTGAGGACACGGAGAGGAAAATTCAACTAGGAAGCCAGACATGCTCTGCACTGCAATAAGTATCGCCCAGGAGTTACCAGACCATCCTACACCTCCCAGATCTTGCATACATCCTGACCTTTTCCTAAACTACCCACGATGTTCTGGGTTTGTCTCATATCAAACTGATCTGTCTGGTCTACTCTATAAACGTGTTCGGCATCTGTTCAGCATGTCTGGCTGGCACCATAGTTTAAACACCTAAAGATGACAAGCATTGGCAAAGCTAATAGGTCTCGCTCATTGATGAACTATTGCCTTTGACAATTGGTTGGGGGTGGTGAACGGGAGGGCAGGCGGGGGTGGGGAACAGAAGGGTAGGGAAAGGGAGTGCGGGTGAGGGTGGTGAAGGTAAGGAAGGGTTGTCGGTAAATCGGAGGGTGAATGGGGGGTGGGAATCAGGACCGACAAGAAAGCGTTCACCCAGAATATGTCCAGTTACTTCAAAAAGAAGATCACATTTTGGGCGGATAGCAGGGTTACATAATAATGGATTAACAATTACACCATCTTGACAAAGAGAGCAAGGGTGACAGAGGTAAAGAGAAAACGTCTTCCACCCACATCCCTACAATGGTACCGAGGAAACCTATTAATTACTAATTACTACCTAAAAATGGCAGAAGGCAGCTGTTTACAAAACAGTTGTATAAATAAGCGAGTCAATGCTGAAAATATGACATAAACACAAAAGGCGTGTACTGTGGGAAGACTACTGATATAAGATATTTGGTAAAAATTGGTGAGGTCTAATAGTCTGAATTTATTTACTGGTTGACCGCAGTTAATAATGTATGTTTAGAGATGCAGCTTATTGATTGTCTAACATTTAGTTGAACTTTCTGTTAATATAAAAAGTATTAAAATGAGCTGCACCGTTTCTTGTACTAAATATGTTATTACTGATAAACATGCACTTGAAGTGAAGGACAGAGGTTGCATTCAAAAACTGAAGATCTATTCCTTGCTGTAAAAAAAACCCTATCGTTTAGGGCCGTGCCGAAGAACTGCAAGTGCAGAATATGTACATGATTTTCCACCGGATGAGAGGAAGTACCTGCAAGCATGTATGTATGTAATAACCTGTGGAGGGAGTGCATTAATGTAAAAAAAAAAATGTAAACCAAATTAAAGTCTGCCCTAAAAAATAAACCTTAGGTAGAGAACAATATTTTAGCTTTTTGTACAAATAATCCACAGCGAGCAGTTAAGTAATTATTGTACGGGTGCACATTGAAAGAGGTCAGAATTGGCATTATACTGTGGCAAGGGTATTTAGTGCTATAAAACTAAGATAGGACGGAGTTGTGTGGGGAATACATTTCTGATTGGTTGATTATCTCTGGTTTTTTTTTTTTCCGCAGATGTAAGGTGAGAGCGACAAATGACTAAGCCTGGGCAAAGCACTACGCTACGCTCGCGTAGTTTGCGAAGTTCGCGCTACTTCGCACTACGCGAACTGCACGTAGCACAGTGTGAACACGCGTAGCGTAGTGTTGCGTAGTGCTGCGGTAATTTTTTGCTTGCTCGCGGTCCTCAACGTCAAGTTGGCGACCGCGAGCAAGCAAAATGACATCCCGGCGAGACTTTTTCCTTGTTCGCGATCAGCAACATCAAGTTGGCGATCGCGAGCATGGAAAATAAACCTCCCGGCGAGATTTCCAACGCGAGGAGGTCAGGTTTCTCATTGCGAGTGGTCACGTATGCTCGCGACCGCTCGCGATGAGAAACTACTAGTTCGCGTTGAGAAAGCTGCCGCTCGAGAAAAAATCTACTCGAGCAGCAGAAAACTACAGCTCGCACTGTGCAAGATGCCATTTTCAATGATTGCACAGTGCCGGTTGCTTGTCCGGACTGTGCAATCATTGAAAACGACATCTGGCACAGTGCGAACAAGGTACTACGCAGTTTGCGAAGTGCTACGCGTAGCTCGCGTAGTGCGAACTGCACTTTGCGTAGCTTCGCGAAGTGCTACTTTGCGAACTACGCCCAGGGTTACAAATGACATCACGGCAGCCTGCAATGCATGAGGTTTACAGACTCAAAGCATATAAAATGAACTGCATTTTCCATAAGTGCTAATCTGCAGTATTCTGAAGGCAGCGGGGTCTCTGGGAGTTATGCAAACCACAGGTGGTTGAGCTCTACAGCCCTCCAGGGTACTGACCATTTGTACGGCACACAGAAGAGGCTGCATTCTTACAAGCTAAATAGGATTCCTTTATTACGATTAGCGGGATGAAGTGCTGTGTTGGCCCTGCGGGATTTCTCATTTGAGATAAGTGTGTTGCAGACGAAATTAGCCAAACAGGTGTTTTGAGGGCAGAGGCTGGAGCCCTTATTTATTTTTAAAATGTAACCATCCTTGCTGTACACAGCCCTTCGTGCTCTACATGTGCTCAGCACCCTTTGCTCGTTCTAGTCCCCACACAGTTCCAAAAACAGAACCCCAGCCCAGCAAAAGTCACATTTTTAACGCTCCAATAGGACATTTTTAAATTATAAACAAACAAAATATCCCAGGCTGTAAAATATGATTAATTCCGATTTGCCTGCTACGGGTTGTAAATCGAATGACCGTTTGTTAGGCAGAAGAAAACATATCACACCCGACATGTGCAGGGACTCACAGCAGAAATTAAATCTATTAGAAAGTTCACATTACCTAAGCGGTTCAGGAGGAGGAGGCCAGGAGCCACTGTATCATTTATTTTCAAACATTCCCGCCAGTAAAGAAAATGTCCGCCTTTTGCTGCTATTTGAGTGACCTCAGGACCATGGCAGGAAGCGGAAGCGGAGATGCGGCAGAAGTTAGAGCAGGGGAAGGTGCTCATTTGAGAATGCTGATCTGCCCTGGAGGGTGCGCTGCTTTATTTAGGCAGGAGGGATGTGATTACAGCCGGGAAGAATGATCATTATTAGCCTTAGGATCATGGGCAGGAACTGCTCCATTGTGTGCTCTCGGGCAGTCCCTCACCAGGGAGGCTGAATGTGCCTCTTAATAAGGCATGCATCGATGAGGCATTCAATTTGAAAAGTTTTATGACATAGACCCGTCCCTGAAAAATAAGTGCTGGTGCTAAGCACCGGTAAGCACCAGCACAAATTAAGCACTGGTGAAATGGAAAAGTGTGTGTATTTACTATTCCAGAGTACCTTCTTGCTACAGAGAAGTGCTGGTACTCTCACTTGAAAATGAAAGAAGTGCAGGTGCTTGGTGCCTGTAAGTACCAGCCCATTTAAAGCATTGATTATCATTACAGTAGCTTTCCGGAAAACACACACATTTGTCAATGTGCAGAGTGCACAGTTACACGTTTGTTAACATATATGAAAATGGGGTTCACACATAACTTTTTCTTTCTTTCAGGGGGATGCTGATTTTCCGGTAGACAATCCCCTTCTCCTACACCTCACTAATTTTGGGATTATTCCCACTACACTGCATCCTTGTGAAAACAATTTACTTTTCCCTCGACAAGAATAAATCAACATTTAAATGTACCTTTATGAATGCCTGCAAAATTTTGTGGGTCTTCATGTCATTTGCAAGGCACTCTTGCCATTGAACATCCAGGGGCCGATTCACAGAACTAACTTAAGACAAAATCCTAAACTTACTACTTTTGGTATTCACAGAAGTTAGGATTTTGTCTTAAGTTTGTCTTAAGACAAACTTAAGACAGACTTAAGACAGTCTTAAGACAGACTTAAGACAATCTTAAGTCAAACTTAAGACAAACTTAAGACAGACTTAAGACCGACTTAAGACAGACTTAAGACAGACTTAAGACAAATTTAAGACAAAATCCTAACTTAAGTCTGTCTTAAGTCTGTCTTAAGTCCGTCTTAAGTCTGTCTTAAGTTTGTCTTAAGTCTGTCTTAAGACTGTCTTAAGTCTGTCTTAAGACTGTCTTAAGTCTGTCTTAAGTTTGTCTTAAGACAAACTTAAGACAAAATCCTACCTTCTGTGAATACCAAAAGTAGTAAGTTTAGGATTTTGTCTTAAGTTAATTCTGTGAATCGGGCCCCCACTCTCCAGGTTTCTCCCCCAGATTAGGGGAGAGGATGTGGCATAACAGCCAGCGCTGCCTATTTTGGAACTGGGGAACCAGGTTCGAGTCTGGGCCTCGGCTCAACATCCTGTGATTCTGGGCAAATCACTTAATCTCCCTGTACCTAACAAAATGAATGTGTCTTTGTGCAATGTGAATGTTACTGGTGCTCATTTAAAGTGTTCCAATACCTTTGAGTCGAGTTTGCGCTATATCAAACTGCAAAAAAAACAGAAAAAGAGCAGATTTACTCACAAATCATATTATAGGTCAGGAGCTATTAATATTACTAGTTAATGTTTGAAGAAATAATTTAGATTTTCTTTCTAGAAGGGATTTGAGGTAATACTGTGAGGTAAGACTGTATTATTGCTTGTCAGTGTGAGTTTTATGTGCTGCTGACGATGAGACTAGTTGGTGCTTATTTTGTCCGTGAAGTACTAATGTTGGTAAATTTATAAGTATAGTGAGGAATTTTGGCTATGATTGCCTTTAGGGAGTACATGACAGCCTTGGGAAGAGCACTACATTTGGCAGTAGCATTGAGTATCAAGTTGAAATTATGGTCAGACTTTGCCACAGTGACATAAGTTTGACGCACTCTGGGCTACTTTGAGTATCACAAGATTGTAAGGACTAGGAGGTTCCTTCAGGTCTTTTAAAGCTTAAGGATGAAAAATGGGGAGTATCTGTCTTTAGTGTTCAAGTGCTTGATTCGCAATAGGCCATCACCCCAACTTTTTGCCAGCATGGTGGCTTGTATAACACTACTAGAACTCTTTAGGGGGGTATGTTACTTCTTCTAAATATCAGGTGAAGGATTACAGAGTCACATATTGACACTAGATTAGTCTATATCATGTAGAAAAGAAGACAGGTCTCCTGGATGCATATGGGCCCAAAAATCCTCATGATATGTGTTCAAATGTATTACTTGTGGATCTTGGGCAAGGTCCGCAAACAGATTGTTGAAAATGGAGTTCTTCAGTTTTATCATGCTTGCTTTAGACAGGGAGTCTGTACCAAACGAGAAGAGAAGCAAAATCTACATCTTTATGTAGCATTCCTTGAGCTTGCCCAGGCTTTTGATTCTGTGACTCGAAACACCTATTGTCTAGATATGGAAAAGTTGGGAATTCACATGGGTTTGATATCTTTAATTGGGATTTTGTACACTGATACCTCAACAACTGTACCCCTGGCCTGGAGAGTGGATTTAGTTATTCTCAATATGACAAGGAAGGGGGTGGGATAGTGCTGCTCGTGGGTTTCTATTCTATTTTTTCTCTGCATCACTTAATTTTCCCATTGGGAGAATGACTGGGTTAAGGATGTGTCCATGTAATGTAAACGTGATGCCCTCCTCCATGCATATTATACAGCCCAGGGTCTGCATTATGGATATGGTGCACTGTTCTATTCTGTGCCACCATGCACAATTAAATCTATGCACAAAACAGGACAGATTCAGAAGAGGCACATTTCTACAGTGGGCAACTAAGTGAGGTGTATGAGATGTAGACAGAGAGGCTTTAAAGCGGTACTATATTATTTTACATTATTCCGTTGTAATATTGCTTCTGAAAATATCTTTCAGGATTGGTGGTGATGGAGCAGGTAAAACAAAATTTTATATACCTCTTCTAATTTGCATCAAACTAATTACGTAATCATTCTAAAACTAATTAAAATACCATGTTTGCAGTGGAATTGTTATTAATCAACCTTTACATCTTGATAAACATAAATACACATGGGACTAAATTGCTAATTGCATGGCAGAACAATTAATAAATTAACTATGGTACGCAAACTAACCTTAGATTGTGGTGAGAAAAATTGCATGATTTATGTTGCTCAGTGATCGTTGTGCTTTAAAAGTTATCAAGTGGCAAGTATTATTGCTTTAAATGTCGCTACAGCTATGAAAATACTAATATATATTGGGATTAGTATGGGTTTGAACATCAGAACTTTCATTTCTATATTTTAATTGCTGTTATGTCTGTTTCTGCTTAAGTTGGCATTCGGGCCTATTAGGCCGCAGTACCCAAGATGGCGTTCTCTGAAGCAGATGCTACCATGTGCACGTGATGACTTCTGCGCATGCCCAGATGGCTCTTGAAATCATGCGGTAGCTTGAACTCCTGACATCGTGTTCCCTGCCAAGGACGAAAGTCAGGAACTTGACCACAAGCCAGAAAATGACAACATGAAAATCAAGGAAGAGACAAAGAGAGGACCTATCAGTGGGACCCTCTTTACCTTGGGAAAAGATACAACTACTGTTTCCCCGCATGGGAACTGAACAGACAATGTCGATTTAAAAACTTTGTGAAAAGTCACTATGAAGAACCAGTTTGCGCTACGAAAATTTCAATATACTACAGATAACCCTGAACTGTCCAATCAGAACATTTGGTCTGCCCCTAAAGTTGCTATTCTAAAATGAAGTAAGACAGAAAAGGATAAAAACCTTCTCATAAATCATTACGTAGAGAAGAGTTGGAGTTGGAAGAGTGGGTTGCAGCAGCGTCGTTCGTGGTTGGTTGTGGCTGCACATATCTTTGGGTTATTTCTTTGTGTTTCCTAAATTCTATGCTATCAGTCTGAGTGTGGAATTGGTCTATGCTCCGGATTGATGTTCGGACTTTGCTGAATTCTGAACTTTACTACGCTGTATCCTGTATTTCGCACGACGGTTTGATCCTTTCGTGAGAATTGGACTGCCAGTTCAAGGGAGTCGTCATTTGAGAATATAGATAACTCCCTGTTTGATCTGAACTTTTCATCATCTTTCAATTGGTAATGATTCAATGTACTTTTCTGAAAATGTATGTCTAAGAGTTATTTCTGAATGTTCATATTTTTCCTTTAATAAATTTAATGATCAAATAACGAGCTCTAGAAAATAAATGCCAATTTAACAGTTCAATTAATGATAAGATAAACAAAAATTTAAATAATAAGAAATGAGTTTGTGGTTCTTAAATTAATTACAGAAAATATCAAATGTTTCCTAGGCTTTAATTGTGTCTTAGCTGGTTCTAATTCACCATCAACCAGTCCAACTAGTTGGTCCATCGACCAAATAGTGGAGTGCCTTGATGTTAAAGTCAGGATTGTGAAACTGTATATAGAATGTGTATATAGAATGTGTATATAATGACAATCAATCAATCAATCAAAACATTTATAGAGCGCGCTACTCACCCGTGAGGGTCTCAAGGCGCTGAAGGGAGGGGAGGTGCTGCTACTGCTCGAACAGCCAGGTCTTGAGGTGTTTCCTGAAGGTTAGATTGTCCTGGGTCAGTCGTAGGTGTGAGGGGAGGGAGTTCCATGTTTTGGCTGCCAGGTAGGAGAACGATCTTCCTCTGGTGGTGGTTCTGCGAATCCGTGGGACGGTGGTGAGGGCGAGGCTGGCGGAGCGGAGTTGGTGGGTGGGAGTGTAGAACGAGAGGCGGTTGTTGAGGTATTCGGGGTCCATGTCGTGGAGAGCTTTGTGTGCGTGGGTGAGGAGCCTGAACGTGATCCTCTTGCTGACAGGGAGCCAGTGCAGGTTTCTCAGGTGGGCGGATATGTGGCTGTGGCGAGGGATGTCGAGGATGAGTCGTGCGGAGGCATTCTGTATGCGTTGTAGTCGTTTCTGAAGTTTGGCAGTGGTTCCTGCGTATAGGGCGTTTCCAAGCAAATTAATCCTCATAGGTAATAAGGTACCCACATGTCCAGCGCCTTTTTCTCCTGCGAACAGATTCGAGTGAGATTGATTGAATGACGAGCGTGTTGGTGTTATAGGCCCCACCAATGAATGAGTGTATGAATGAGCTGTTGTGAATAAGGATCTGTGACGTAAGGAGAATATGTAAACTTTGTCCTCCGCGCTGGATCAGTTTTTCTTGGTAGCAGATTGATGGTTATTATTGTATTGGTTTGGTGATTATTGATTTATGTTTAACACTTTATGTTGAGTATTGTTTTATGTTAAGTGTAGTTGGAAAATTTGAAGCTTCCGGGAAGTAGGAAGTTGATTTATGTGGCAAGAGAAGTCACATGGAATTGAACATTGTCTGGTTTCAAGAATTGTGTTAACACGGAATTGTGTTATGTTAGGGAAATCTCTGTATGAATGTGTGTGAGTGGAATAGTAATAGGTTTTCTTGTGAAACTCTGGCCTTAATTCTCAGGAGAATTGTAGTCTCCACATGTGTTTTATCCCCAGAGAAACAGGTTTGCCTTTTGCTTGATAGAAGGGTAAGGTAGAGGGAAGTGCTACTTTATCGGCGAAACGGAAAATTCTGCGGTAGGGTAGAGGTAAGCGCTGCCTACTAGAAAGACAGAATTCTTGTGTAAATGAACAAAGCTATCTCTTTGGTTTAGTGAAACAGGCAATGGAGATGTTTTATGTTGTTACTAACAGATTTAAGAAAACGTAAGAGAAGTTTGCCGATAAAATTGTGTAAAGGAGGGGTCAGCAAAAGCAGGAGTAGTGGCAAAGGCTGACGTCAGAAAGACCGCGCTGAGATTGGCCAGCGGTAGAAAGACAAAGCTTTTTACTGATTGGTGCGTTACTATAAGATGCGCTGGGACTGGAGAATTACGGGAGTGACGTAGACGCTCCGGATTGGTGCGTTAGTGTGAATCGCGCTAGGATTGGTCAGAATACGGAGAAGCCGTAAAGAGGTGATTTGCGGAAGTTGATTAAGAACTTTTGAAAATAAAAATGATGTACTACGATCCACCTGAAAAAGAGATAAAGTCATGGTTGGGAAAAATCAAAGACCTATTTAAGAAGGATAAGCCGATTGTGACTAGGGAAGGACAGATACTTCCTCCACCGAAAACACCTGCATCCTTTATGGTGGCAAAGTATGGTTAGCATACTTGTATTTGGTTGGAGAATTGGGCTAAGTATACCAGAGATGATGGAGTGTTAGCGTTTCAGGAAAATGGTTCATTTAGTCTGCCAGTACTACAAAATTTAAGAGATAGAATGATGAGATTATAACCAAAACCCAGACCTATTCAATAGGAGGCTTTGACTGAATGGGAAGAAGAGATGTATGAAAGGGAAAGACATTGAAGTGGGAGAAGGTATAATTATGGATTTGGAAGACATTGTGGTCAAGAAAGCCATGACGACAGAATGAGAAGATGGCGAAATGTAAGCATGACTGATGGTATGTTTCCTTTGAGAAATGCTGGAGAGTGGTAGAAAATGTACAGAAAAGAGAAATAACACAGAGTCAGAAGGTTACAGATATGGAGTGAGTGAATCAGAGGATGAAGTGCTGGAGGACATCTTTTATAAAAAAAAAACTCCATATCAGCAAGATTCTGCATTGGTGACGCCAAGTGCACCACCACAGGAGCCTGTAATGAATACAAATTTTGAACACATGCTGAGTAATTTTGGGAAAAATAATCCATTGAAAGATCTAAAAATGTCACAGACAGTAAGAACTGACAATTAAAAATCTGCAGAATTAGCTAGAACTACACTGGAATTAACTGAAAAGATTAGAGTATTAACATAGAATATGGAAACAGTAACTGTGCCTGTAGCTATAGGACCAGTGTTACCTGTTTTTGATAAACAAAAAGATAGTGAGCATTGTTTAACAGTCCCATATAATTGCAGCATGCAAAAGGAGAAGGAAAGGAGCAGTGCAGGAGAAAATGAGTGGAAGGTTACTGCAGGAATATCAGGACTAAGTACCCCTAAATATTTAACTGTAAATCAAAGTCCAGCAAGTAAGACACCTATGGCAACAGAATTAGCAACGGAAACCCCAGAGGGACTGGCAGATAAAGTAAGAATAGCGACAACCCCTGTAGGACGAAAATCTCAAGAATTAAGTGATTGGTTAAGAAGTTTACAGAACAAGGACACAGAACCACAACCTTTAGATGTGGCAAAGTTAAAGGTGACTTTAAAAGACTTAATTGTAGGAACCATTCCAACTGAAAAATTAAAAGCATACCAAGATGACGAATTAATGTTTTTGTGTAAAAGCATAACTTGGAGAGCAAGGACTTTACATGAAAAACTAGAAGAGACAGCGAGTGAAATAGGAATAGATTTTGAGAAAATAAGGTCTACGGAAGCCATACAGAGTAGATTTTACTGATAAAGACATTGAAAATTTAAATACGACAGATAGGTTAAACCAAATTAAAGAATTAATTGCATTATTAAGAAAATGGGGTGATGTGGATCGATGGAAAAGTAGATGGTTTAGAAGGAGAGAGGAGACTACAGACAAGGCCTCTCTAGCTTTCCCAATGAGAGAAAAAGAGCCAGTACTCAGAATGTCCCATGAGAGAAATTCCTGGAGGAGGATATGTACATGTTCCATGGACTAGACAGGATACTTTGTCATTTACGAATGATTTTCCGAGGATGAGAGAAAAACCAGTTGAATGGTACAGACAGGTAGATAGGTTTGTCAAACTTTAAAAAGGTGTTGTGGATAGATCTGAATGGTCTTTTTGATATAATTGTGCCTGCAGATTTATGGGCAGAATGCACGATTACAATTAGATTGGCCGACGCAAGAGTATCCTGGGGATCCTAAAACGGGAGCCCCAGATCCAGAAGTAATGAAAAAATATGATCACTTACTTTTTTGAAAAATAAAGTACCTCCGAAAGAAACCGATTGGGTAAAGATTGACAGAACCCACCAGGAGGCTACAGAATCAGTGCATGCATATTACCAAAGGTTACTGTTGGCTTTTAAACAATACAGTGGAGATGAGAAATTAAGTGAAAAGGATTTGAGTCATTTTGTTTACAGATTTGTTTATGGTTTAAGGCCTGTAATTAGTGAAATGATTAAACAGCATACAGTAGATTGGCAAAACAAAAAGACAAAGTATTATGACATGCAAAATATTTTAGTGATGAAATTGAAGCCAAACAGTGTAAGTTGAAAGAAAAGGCAATGTGGCCACAGGTTAAGGTAGCGGAGCGACAAGAAGCCCAGTTAATCGAACAAGCCAATGGAGTAGGGCAAGCAAGACCAAAACCTAATATTGGAAAATGAAAAGGACAGATTAGCATAGATGAAGCTAAAAAGAAATGGCCATGTCATAATTGCGGAAAATTAGGGCATTGGAAATCAAAGTGTAAATTGCCACCGAAAGCTAATGGTGATAGTTCATCATTAAATCCACAGGTGCAGAATGAGGTGAGTTGCCAACCGCCGCGACAGCAGCAGGTTGCTCCCCAACAGTGTCAGGTGCCAAAGCCAACTTTCCCACAGAACGTAAATCCTCAAAGATAGAGTAATGAGACAGGATTCTACAACGAAGAACATATAACAAAGCTACCACCCACTGGTGCCACTTCGCAGTATTGGCTGCAACGCGATGAAAGTGAGTCAGAAGAGAGTTATTGACGGTGCCTAGGAGAGAAAGAGGAGTGCGTACTTGGCGCAACTCTAGAGATAGACCAGGCGGGACCCCTTATGGATGGAAAGATGAATGAAGTAAACATTACTTTCCTAGTGGATACTGGTGCTACTCGTTCAACTGTTAGATCAGCTGAAGTGAAAAATCTTCCTCTCTCGGGTGAGACAATCCAAGTGGATTTGAGAAAGGTGAATAAAATTGTTGTTCCTTGCTGTCCCATTGTGCCAAACCCTTCCGTAATCCTATATCAGATCCCCCATGATGCAGAATGGTACACAGTCATTGATCTGTGTCATGCTTTCTTTTCTATTCCATTGCACCCTGATAGCCAACAAAGTTTTGTGTTTCGGTTCGGCAAGCCTATTTTGGCATGGTGCCGTATCCCTCAAGGGTATACAGAGAGTCCTTCAATATTTAATCAGATATTAAAGAAGTCACTGGAAGATTTAAAAATGACAGAAAGCTCAGTACTCGTTCAATATATTGATGACCTACTATTGGCATCGAAGACGCGAGAGGCATGTGTGATTGACACAGTTGCATTGTTAAATCATTTGGCAGATGGAGGACTTAAGGTATCACCATCAAAATTGCAGTTTTGCCAGAAAGAAGTACAATACTAAGGTCATAAGAAAAAAGGCCTGAGAAAAGTAACAATGGACAGAATTAAAATCATTAAAGGAATGAGAGCCCCAATGACACAGAGAGAGGTCAGAATGTTTCTTGGAATGGTGGGATACTGTCGTCAGTGGATCAGCAATTTCTCGTTGACTGCAAAACCATTAGTACGTTTGACAAACAGTGATGTGAGAGATCCACTTGAGCTGAATAAGGAAGAGATGAAATCTTTTAAACAATTGAGAGACAGCTTGTGTGAAGCACCGGCTCTTGGAATGCCTGATTCTGAAAAAGAATTTGAGCTCTATTGCAGTGAGAGAGATGGATGTGCTCTTTCTGTGTTAGTACAGAGACATGGAAGATTGAGACGACCGATTGCTTATTTTTCAGCTGTACTAGATCCAGTGGCTGTAGCATTGCCTGGATGTTTGAAAGCAGTAGCTGCCACATGCAAAAGTTTGGAACAGAGTGAAGGAATTGTAATGGGATACCCTGTGAGAGTGTTTGTTCCCCATGATGTGGCGATCCTTTTAACAAGAAGTAAAACACAGTTCATGATGCATAGTCATCTAACTAAATATGAAAAGGTGATTTTGGGTGCTACAAATGTGAGTCTTGTAAGATGCACTAATGGGAACCCATCGACATTACTGCCTGATGCTGTGAATGCAGAAGTGAAAGATGATGTTGATCATGATTGTCTGGAGGTGCTTGATTTTTGCACCAAACCACGTCTGAATATATAAGACGTGCCTCTGAAAGAGAGTGACTATGTGATGTTTGTGGATGGGTCATGCCTAAGAATTGGAAAAGTGATTTTGAGTGCTGCATATGCTGTGTGCACCGTAGCGACTGTATTGGAAGCATCTTGTTTGAGAGGAGTACGATCTGCTCAAGTTGCTGAGTTGTTTGCATTGATTAGAGCATGCAAGTTGGGAAAGAATTTGCGAGTCACTGTGGTAACTGACAGCCAGTATGGGTTTGGAGTGGTGCATGATTTTGGGCAAATTTGGTCCCAAAGAGGTTTCTTGACGTTGAGTGGAACTCCAATTTTAAATGCAGAAATAGTTGGAAAACTACTCGAGGCGATACAGCTGCCTAAACAGATCGCTGTTATAAAATGTAGCGCACGTAGGAAAGGAACCGATTACGTGTCAGCAGGCAATGAATTTGCCAATGATCTAGCTCAGTACTGCGCACGAAATCAGACTTCATTAAATCGCAACAGGGAAAAGGAAATTGATTTATGTCCCTTGCTTTTTACTAACACCGTGAGTACATGGGAGGAAGTGAGACAGTTACAGGAAGAGGCATGGGAAGAGGAGAAGAAACAGTGGAAAAATCAGGATGTACACAACATGAAGTAGACAGAGTTTGGGTTTACAGAGATGGAAGACCAATAATGCCTGATAGCATGATCTCTACCATGGCACAGATGTACCATGGGCAGGCCCACATAGGCAGGGATGCCATGATTAGACTTTTTAAACAAACCTGGTATAATGCAAAGATTCAGCTTATAGCTGAAAGCCTTTGTCAGAGATGTCTCATATGCCAGCAATTTAATCCAGGAAGGAAAACTGTGGTGAGCTTGGGAACCATAGGACGGGAGGGAGATCCTTTCACTCGTATGCAGCTTGATTTCATTGAGATGCCCTCATGCAACAGGTTAAGATATGTATTGGTGATTGTTTTTCTGTTTTCTCGTTGGGTTGAGGCTTACCCGACCAGAAGGAATGATGGAGTTACTGTGGCGAAACTCTTAATGAGAGAGTTCATTCCTAGATTTGGTTTTCCAGTAACGATTGAAACAGATAGAGGGATACATTTTCAGAATGAAATTATACAATTGATTTGTGTACAGCAAAAATTGCATTGTGCCTACCGACCAGAGGCTTCTGGAGTGGTAGAACAGATGAATGGCACCATAAAGAACCGATTGGGGAAAATGTGTTTGGCCACGGGTCTCAAATGGCCAGATGTCTTGCCTCTTGTTCTGATGAGCATTAGAACAATTCCTGATAGGAAGACTGGTCTGAGCCCCCATGAAATTATCATGGGTGGAGCAATGAGACATGTTTTCATTCCTGTCAACAAACTGCTGCCTATATCTGATGACTTTGCCCTGGATAATTGCAAAGGATTGGCTGATATGGTACATTCTGTGTTTCCTAAGGTTGGACCAGATGCGACCACTCTTGAAAAGAAGCCAGCTCGGGACTTGAGTCCTGGAGATTGGATCCGCACAAAGGTACACCAAAGAAGAAATTGTCTGGTTCCACGCTGGGGAAAACCACGTCAAGTGATTCTGACAACAACAATTGCTGTGAAGTGTGCAGGGGTAAAGAACTGGATTCATGCCAGTCACACTCTTCGAGTCCTAAATCCGGAAGACTAATCTGAAGAAGAACATCGAGAAGTATCAGATACCAGTTCAGAATCAGAATCAGAAGAAACGAGAACAAGACAAGAACCAGAAGCAGGTAAACAAGGTCCAAGTCTGATCGCTGGACAGGAAAATGTACCACTAAGAAGACGCCTTGAAATTTCTGATACTAGCTCTGAATCTGAGACAGAAACAGTAGGAATACAAGAAAGAACGAATCATGAAACTGGAAAAACTGAACAAGTAATCTTTGGAAAAGAAATCCCGAGTACAAGCACAAGAGAACTTTCCCCAAAGGTTATAGAGATAAAAGGTGAGGAATTAGATACAGAGAGTGAGGGTGAAGTAATTGCGGAAGAACCTCGAGGAGGTGTAGGGACACAACACATACAGGTAGAAAAAGGGTCAGAAAGTCAGCAGGATGCTTGTGTGGAGGGAACACAAGGAGGGATAGATTCAGATAGTGAACCTGAAATATTGAGGATAAAATTAAAAGAAGGTGAAATCCAGACGGAGACAGAATCAGAAGAAAGTGAAGCAGAAAATAAAGTTGTAAGAATTTTGAGGAAAAAAGCTTGGAAAACCGAGCAGGAAAGGAAAGTGTAAGACCTGGGGTCACCAAGCCCTAAGGGGGTAACGTGACTCGAGCGGCTGGGCACCCAAAGGCTTTTGTGTAAAGCAACCATACAACACACACACCCTCTGACGCAGGGAACGCACACAACAAGGGACGCCACACTGTAGGGTTTATGTAAACAACTCAAGTTTATCTACGCAGTTATACGTAAATGCAGAACAGTATATGTAAATGCAATTCATTAGATGTCAATGCAGTTCATTAGCGATTAGCATTTGTTGTACCCATCAACCATAACAGTGCTGTAGGGAGTACCTGATACGATCTGGAACAGCGCTCTAGAACCCAGCGCTACTCGTGATAATTGCGCTGTAAATCCTGGTGAGCAGAGCCTACGGACACAGCGTTACTCGTAATGATTAAGCATTGAACATTTTAGAGCAAAGCCTACCAACACAGCGTTACTCGTAATAATGGATCAGTGAACACTTTAGAGCAAAGCCTACCAACACAGCGTTACTCGTAATAATGGATCAGTGAACACTTTAGAGCAATGCCTACCAACAAGCGTTACTCGTAATAATGGATCAGTGAACACTTTACAGCAAAGCCTACCAACACAGCGTTACTCGTAATAATGGATCAGTGAACACTTTACAGCAAAGCCTACCAACACAGCGTTACTCGTAATAATGGATCAGTGAACACTTTAGAGCAAAGCCTACCAACACAGCGTTACTCGTAATAATGGATCAGTGAACACTTTATAGCAAAGCCTACCAACACAGCGTTACTCATAATATCTAGCATTGAACACTTCGGAGCAGAGCCTGCAAACATAGCGCTACTCGTAATCAGCCAGCATGAAGCACTTCTGAGCAGAGCCTACAAACACAGCGCCACTCGTTATAGGCAAGCATCCGGCACGTCTGTGCGGTTCGTGGGGCACAACGCTACTCGTAATAAGCGAGCCTCAAGTACTTCTGTGAAGTTCGTGGGGCACAACGCTACTCGTAATAAGCAAGCCTCAAGTAGGCGGTCCACTGCTACGCGATAGTCTTGGATGAAGGGGGGCAATCCCTCGGAGGGGTGTCAAAGTCTTGGGTGCACGGGGGGAACTCCCACGGAGGGGAACCAGGGTCTCAGGGTGCGGTGCTGCTCCCGGTCTGTAGGGGGCGCACCAGGTCCGTCCCAAGCCTCCCGGGCTTACCTTGATCTCGACATCTGGAGGCGTCCGACCCAACTCCGGACTCCGCAGTCAGTCGTTCCGCGACGGGGACAGGCCACGGCCTCACACACCTCCGCCAGCAGCTGCGCCGGCAGCGACGGGGCCCCGGGCTTCTCCGCGGGCCTCGACACGATGAGGGGGCACACTTCAGGCTTCCGGGCCGCGGCGGTGAGTGCGCTCTGGTCCCCGCGCCAAGGGGGGGGGGTCAAATTAAGCGGGAGTGTTCCGCGCTCAACGGGGATTGTTGCGGGGGATCTCAGGCCAGGTCAGGGAGCGCTGGGGTCTCAGCGCTAGTACCTGGTTGATCCCCAGTAGTTCCGCAATCAGCTTTGGCATAAAGTTTCAGTGTTCAAGTTTGACATGAAGTCTCAGCATTCAGTTTCAGCATGCAGTCAGGACATGAGGTTTCAGCATTCAGTTTCAGCATGCAGTCAGGACATGAGGTTTCAGCATTCAGTCCTGATGGTGCAGATGTCTCTGGCGCCCTTGGGGGGTTCTGTTCCTGGGGGGTAGGGATTGAGTTGACGACTAGGTCCTTCCTAGTCAGGCTGGGCAGAGGTTCCCTGGGTCCTCCTACTGCTGGGCAAGATCAGTGGGATTTACAGGATCCCTCACGCACTTAAGAGGCAGTACCTAAATCCTGTCACTCTCAGAGGCATAAGTCCCTGGCTAGGCCCTACCGCCTAAAACTCCTGCGTGGATTCTCCAGCTCTGCTGTACCCCACTGGCCAACTAACTAGAAAAAGTTCCCTCCCTCACTTATGTATCCCTAAGTCAGGTGACCTCTATCCAAGGCGGCAAAAGTACAAACCACACCTCCCTTCTAGAAGGCTCCAGCACATTCCAGTGCCAGTGCCTTGATGTTAAAGTCAGGATTGTGAAACTGTATATAGAACGTGTATATAATGTAAAGCAAATTAATCCTGATAGGTAATAAGGTACCCACATGTCCAGCGCCTTTTTCTCCTGCGAACAGATTTGAGTGAGATTGAATGACGAGCGTGTTGGTGTTGAGGGCCCCACCAATGAATGAGTGTATGAATGAGCTGTTGTGAATAAGGATCTGTGACGTAAGGAGAATATGTAAACTTTGCCCTCTGCGCTGGATCAGTGGGCACCTCAATATTTTCTTGCAGATTCCTGTAGTTCCTGAACTAAACAAGGTGAGTTCTGGTAAAACTCTTGGTGATTTTTTTCTGGAAGTAAAAGAATTAACTTTAGAAGAGGTGTTTAAGAATAACCTTACTTGTGGTTTAAGAAAAGAAGAGAAAACTTTCCTGAACATGGTAGATAGGGATTGAGTTGACGACTAGGTCCTTCCTAGTCAGGCTGGGCAGAGGTTCCCTGGGTCCTCCTACTGCTGGGCAAGATCAGTGGGATTTACAGGATCCCTCACGCACTTAAGAGGCAGTACCTAAATCCTGTCACTCTCAGAGGCATAAGTCCCTGGCTAGGCCCTACCGCCTAAAACTCCTGCGTGGATTCTCCAGCTCTGCTGTACCCCACTGGCCAACTAACTAGAAAAAGTTCCCTCCCTCACTTATGTATCCCTAAGTCAGGTGACCTCTATCCAAGGCGGCAAAAGTAAAAACCACACCTCCCTTCTAGAAGGTTCCAGCACATTCCAGGAGCTTCCCCATTCTACCTATGGGACAAAAAAGGCGGGCTGGTGTCGCAACATTGTTGTGGGGTTCCAGCCAGCTCCTGGCAGCTAGGGTGCTACTAATGAAGACCACTCTGCAGTAGCAGGGGCCTGTGGCAGCCATCTTGGGAGAAGGGAGCACCTGCACCTTAACACTGATTGGCAGTGAAAAGGCGCCCGGAGACCTAAGTCCAACATAAAAATGAGGGTGGAAAAAAATGAGGCACAATCAAAAATGGAGGGGGAGACCACCCTAGGGCCGACAGGTCTAACACGCGTCCCCCCCCAGCCGAAAGAGGGGAGAGCTACCCAACCTCTAGGGAGTTCTCATCGCTAAGGCGGAAAAACCTGGAGAGACCGTCAGCATTGGCGTGGTCAACTCCGGGCCGATGTTCCACCCGAAAGTCCATCCCCTGTAGGGAAATGGACCACCTCAACAACTTGGGGTTTTCGCCTCTCATCTGCATGAGCCAGTGAAGGGGCCGGTGGTCGGTCTGAATGAGGAAGTGAGTTCCAAAGAGATATGGCCTCAACTTCTTCAGAGCCCAGACCACCGCGAAGGCTTCTCTCTCAATGGTGCTCCATCGCCGTTCCCGAGGGAGGAGTCTTCTGGATATGAAGGCCACTGGTTGATCTTGGCCCTCGGTGTTGAGTTGCGAGAGCACCGCACCTATGCCGTGCTCTGAGGCGTCTGTCTGTACAATGAACTCCTTACTAAAATCTGGAGTTGCGAGTACTGGAGCGGTACACATCGCATGTTTCAGCGTGTCAAATGCCTCCTGGCAAGCAGCTGTCCATATAACCTTGCGAGGTTGTTTCTTTGAGGTCAATTCCGTCAAGGGGGTTACGATGGTACCATATCCCTTGACGAACCGGCGGTAATACCCAGTGAGGCCGAGGAAAGCTCGGACCTCTGTTTGGGTCTTGGGGGGCTCCCAAGCCAAGATGGTTTCTATTTTGGCCTGGAGGGGTTGCACCTTACCTCCGCCCACCAGGTGTCCCAGGTACACGACAGATCCCTGTCTAATCTGGCACTTGCTGGCTTTAATTGTTAGGCCAGCGCGTTGCAGCGCCTGCAATACCTCCTGGAGGTGCTGCAGATGATCCTCCCAGGTGCTGCTGAAGACAGCTATGTCATCCAGGTATGCCGCTGAGAAGGACTCCAGACCAGATAGTACCTGATTCACTAACCGCTGGAATGTGCCCGGAGCATTTTTTAGCCCAAAGGGCATCACTCGGAACTGAAAGTGGCCCTCGGGGGTGGAGAATGCTGTCTTCTCCCTTGCTCCATCGGCTATGGCAATCTGCCAATATCCGGATGTTAGATCAATGGTGCTGAGGTACCGGTCTGCTCCCAGCCGGTCCACCAGCTCGTCTGCTCGTGGGATGGGGTGAGCATCTGTCTTTGTGACAGATTTCAGCCCCCTGTAGTCCACACAGAACCGAAGTTCCGGTGTGGTACCCGGTGGGGCCGCTTTCGGCACCAACACCACCGGACTAGCCCACAGGCTGCTGGAAGGTTCTATCACCCCCAGCTCCAGCATCTTGGCTACCTCACGCTGGATGATATCTTTCACTCGGTCAGAGAGCCGGTAAGACTTGTTCTTCACCGGGGGGCTGTCCCCTGTGTCCACATCATGGGTACACAAATGAGTGATTCCAGGCGTGAGGGAGAACAACGAGGCGAACTGTCCCAGGACATGGCGGCAGTCCCTCTGTTGCTCTGGGGTCAAGGATGGGGAAAGGACTACACCTTCTACCGAACCATCCTTCTCCTGTACCGCTAGAAGGTCAGGAAGAGCTTCACTCTCTTCCTCTTCGCTCCCATCCGTCACCATAAGGAGAGCAAGCTCTGATCGCTCATGGTGCGGCTTCAGGCGGTTGGCGTGGAATACCCTCAGGGGCTGTCGGGGGGTCTTTAGATCCACTACGTATGTGGTCTGGCCTCGTCGCTCCACAATGTCATACGGACCAGTCCACCGGTCCTGGAGGGCACAAAGCTCCCCAAGTTCCATGACCCACACCTTCTGTCCAACGTCCAACTCGACCGTCCGAGTGTTGCGGTCGTACCACTCCTTCATAACGGTCTGGCTAGCCTCTAGGTTCTCTGAGGCTTCCTTCCACAGCTTGGCCATCTGGCTGCGGAACGCCAGCATGTAGCTGACAATGTCACGGGGAAGCTTCTGCGAAGTCTTCTCCCACCCCTCCTTCACTAAGCTGAGGGGACCCCTAACGGGATGGCCATAGAGCAACTCAAACAGGCTGAACGCGACTCCCTTCTGCGGTACCTCCCGCTAGGAGAAAAACAAGCAGGGGAGGAGGACGTCCCATTTACGCCTCAAGCCCTCTGGCAGGCTTCGGATCATTCCCTTCAAGGTTTTGTTGAAGCGCTCTACGAGCCTGTTAGTCTGGGGGTGGTAAGGAGTGGAGAACCGGTAGGTCACTCCACACTCCTTCCACATGGCCTGCATATAGGCCGACATGAAGTTTGTGCCCCTGTCCGACACCACGACCTTGGGGAATCCCACTCGGGTAAAATCCCCAACAGTGCCCGCGCCACCACCGGTGCAGTGATGGTCCTCAGAGGAATAGCCTCTGGGTACCTACTGGGGTGGTCCACCAAGACCAGAATGAACCGGTGTCCTGCTGCGGTCGGAGGGTCCAACGGCCCAACAATTTCTATGCCGACCCTCTCAAAAGGGGTCCCAACCACCGGGAGCGGTTCCAACGGGACCTTCAATTTATTCCCAGTCTTGCCACTTGCCTGACAAGACTTACAGGTCTTACAAAAGGTGTCTGAGGCGATCCTCATCCTGGGCCAATAAAAATGTGGGACCAAATGTGCAAAGGTTTTGTCCTGACCCAGATGTCCGGCTAAGGGTATCTTGTGCGCTAACTCCAGCAAGAAGGCCCGGTAACATTGGGGGACCACTATGGCCCTCGAAGATCCATGTACCGGCACCTTAGGCTCACTGTACAGGAGACCATCCTCCCAATACACATGATATCCGCCCGCCTCCTGACTGGCCACTTGGGCTTCGGCCTGTCGCCGCATGCCTTCAAGCGTGGGGCACGCCCTTTGTGCCTGACAAAATTCCTCCCGGGTAGACCCTCCTTCCACATGCCAGTCGGCAAGGGTCGGCAAGTCCCCCACGGGAACGACATCCACCTCCGCGGACTCCGGGGGCACCTCACGGGGCGTGTCCTCTACCACCTTCTTCTTTCCACACTTGGCGTTGGGTTGGGCCATGATTCCAGACTCCAACCCGGGTTGAGTTCCATGCCAGGCAGCGATGGACCGCGTGACTACGCAAGTCCACCCTGGTAATCCCAGCATCTCGGTATGCGCTCGAAACTCGACATCTTTCCACTTGGTGTGCTCCAGGTCGTTCCCTAGCAAGCACCCCACAGGCAAGGCAGGGCTCACCGCAACTCTCAGTAGGCCTTTGACTCCTCCCCACTCAAATGGAACACGAGCCACTGGATAGTGACTCACACTGCCGTCAGCCAATACGGCCGGATGGAACTCCTCGGGGACTACTTGGTCTGGGGACACCAGCCGCCTCACTACGGTGGTCATGCTGGCACCTATGTCCCTCAGAGCCTCCACCTCCTCCCCGTTAACTTTCACCCTCTGCTGATATTTAGCAGTGTTCGGGGGCAGGGACACTACGGGGACCACCTCTCTATCCCCGAGTGAAACCAGGGTCAGGCCTGTCTACTCCCCTTCCCTATCTAAGGGCAACTCCACCCCAAGCGCTACACTACTTACCCCGGGGCTCTTCCCGCCCAGTGGGGCTGGGGGTCACTTGCGACACTTGGGATCTCCTCTGTAGTGTCCAATCTCCCCACATTCGTAGCACCTCACAATCCTTGGCTGCTGACTCCTGTCAGGGTAAGTGGGTTTGGGGGAATTGGACGGGGGTGGGGTTCCTACTCCTTTCCCAAACTTATTTTGGGGGCCGTTTGAGAACTCCACCTTTTTCTCTCCCCCCTCTCTCTTCTGGGGGAAGCCCTTTCCACCTTTCGAGCCATCTCCCCCGGGGCCCTTGTGAGACACCCGGGTGCTCACCCAAATATCTGCCTCCTCCGCAAGCTCACGGGGATCCATTAGCTTGCGGTCCACCAGATGTTGGCGCAGCTCCGGAAAGCACTTATCCAAGAGGTGCTCCCGTAAAAAAAGATTGTACACCCCTTGATAGTCCTGCACCTCGCTGCCACGCACCCAACCATCTAGTGCCTTGCGGGCATAGTCAAAAAAGTCCACCCACGTCTGTGTGGACAGCTCATGGCTGCCACGGAATTTCTGCCTGTACCTCTCGGGGTTGAGACCAAATTTCTTGAGTAAGGCCTCTTTCATCGGGGCATACCTGACCTGATCCGCCTTGGTTAAGTATAACAGGGTGTCCCTGACATTGGGAGGTATATAGCGATACAGGCCCCCTCCCCAATTGCTCTCGGGAACCCCATGGGCAGTCAAGGCCACCTCGTATGCTTCCAACCACTTGGCAATATCATCCCCCACTGTGTAGCTGGCAATGACTTCTTTGGGTAGGTAAAATTTTGACTCATGGGACTCTCTTGGTACGCTGCCACCATTGTCCTTATTGGACGCATTTATCTGGAGGGCGCGCAGCTCCAACTCCTTCAGCTGAAGCTCGTGCGCCAGCTTCTTTTCTTCCATTGCCCATCTCTTGTTTTCTCTCTCTTGTTCCAATTTGGCCAATTCCTTTTCTCTCTCTTGTTCCAACTTGGCCAGCTCCCACTTTAACTGCCTCTCCTCCCCTTCCTGTCCTCATACTCCTTTGGAGACGCGCTCCTACTAGACCCTGTCCTACTACTGGCCCCAGAACATCTCCCTGGGGGCACATTTTCAGACACATCTACATTGAGGATGTCTAGTACTTCCTGGGCGCTCTCCTCCTGAGGTGCATCTGGCGCCTCCTGTCCCTCATCCTCTCTCCCTTCTGGGTGGGCCTCTACCCATGCCCTTAAGGCGGTACGGAGTTCCGGTCCTTTGGCCCTCCGCACCACAGGCACCCCCATCCCCTGCCCGAATTCTCTGAGTTGCCTTACAGTGTACCCCTCGAGGTCAGCTAACCGGAACTCCATCGCGACAGGTGGGGACCTAGATACTAAGGAAGAAGAAAAAATTCTAGGGAATGGGTGACAGTTGCAAGCTAACCAGGATTTCTACACCCTCAGTCTGGACAGTGGAATGTAATCAGTGCAGTAATAACAGTTGCAGAGCTTAAATACAATAGGCGTTTAATTGTGGCGCCCTCCGCTTCACGGAAGGGTGCTGTATGGTCACAGGTCCTAATCCCACCGCTCGCCAACAATGTAAGACCTGGGGTCACCAAGCCCTAAGGGGGTAACGTGACTCGAGCGCCTGGGCACCCAAAGGCTTTTGTGTAAACAACCATACAACACACACCCCCTCTGACGCAGGGAACGCACACAATAAGGGACCCCACACTGTAGGGTTTATGTAAACAACTCATGTTTATCTACGCAGTTATACGTAAATGCAGTTCAGTATATGTAAATGCAATTCATTAGATGTCAATGCAGTTCATTAGCGATTAGCATTTGTTGTACCCATCAACCATAACAGTGCTGTAGGGAGTACCTGATACGATCTGGAACCGCGCTCTAGAACCCAGTGCTACTCGTGATAATTGCGCTGTAAATCCTGGTGAGCAGAGCCTACGGACACAGCGTTACTCGTAATGATTAAGCATTGAACATTTTAGAGCAAAGCCTACCAACACAGCGTTACTCGTAATAATGGATCAGTGAACACTTTAGAGCAAAGCCTACCAACACAGCGTTACTCGTAATAATGGATCAGTGAACACTTTAGAGCAAAGCCTACCAACACAGCGTTACTCGTAATAATGGATCAGTGAACACTTTAGAGCAAAGCCTACCAACACAGCGTTACTCGTAATAATGGATCAGTGAACACTTTAGAGCAAAGCCTACCAACACAGCGTTAGTCGTAATAATGGATCAGTGCACACTTTAGAGCAAAGCCTACCAACACAGCGTTACTCGTAATATCTAGCATTGAACACTTCGGAGCAGAGCCTGCAAACATAGCGCTACTCGTAATCCGCCAGCAAGAAGCACTTCTGAGCAGAGCCTACAAACACAGCGCCACTCGTAATAGGCAAGCATCCGGCACGTCTGTGCGGTTCGTGGGGCACAACGCTACTCGTAATAAGCGAGCCTCAAGTACTTCTGTGCAGTTCGTGGGGCACAACGCTACTCGTAATAAGCAAGCCTCAAGTAGGTGGTCCACTGCTGCGCGATAGTCTTGGATGAAGGGGGGCAATCCCTCGGAGGGGTGTCAAAGTCTTGGTGGCACGGGGGGGAACTCCCACGGAGGGGAACCAGGGTCTCAGGGTGCGGTGCTGCTCCCGGTCTGTAGGGGGCGCACCAGGTCCGTCCCAAGCCTCCCGGGCTTACCTTGATCTCGACGTCTGGAGGCGTCCGACCCAACTCCGGACTCCGCAGTCAGTCCTTCCGCGACGGGGGCAGGCCACGGCCTCACACACCTCCGCCAGCAGCTGCGACGGCAGCGACGGGGCCCCGGGCTTCTCCGCGGGCCTCGACACGATGAGGGGGCACACTTCAGGTTTCCGGGCCGCGGCGGTGAGAGCGCTCTGGTCCCCGCGCCAAGGGGGGGGTCAAATTAAGCGGGAGTGTTCCACGCTCAACGGGGATTGTTGCAGGGGATCTCAGGCCATGTCAGGGAGCGCAGGGGTCTCAGCGCTAGTACCTGGTTGATCCCCAGCAGTTCCGCAATCAGCTTTGGCATAAAGTTTCAGTGTTCAAGTTTGACATGAAGTCTCAGCATTCAGTTTCAGCATGCAGTCAGGACATGAGGTTTCAGCATGCAGTTTCAGCATGCAGTCAGGACATGAGGTTTCAGCATTCAGTCCTGATGGCGCAGATGTCTCTGGCGCCCTTGGGGGGTTCTGTTCCTGGGGGGTAGGGATTGAGTTGGCGACTAGGTCCTTCCTAGTCAGGCTGGGCAGAGGTTCCCTGGGTCCTCCTACTGCTGGGCAAGATCAGTGGGCTTTACAGGATCCCTCACTCACTTAAGAGGCAGCACCTAAATCCTGTCACTCTCAGAGGCATAAGTCCCTGGCTAGGCCCTACCGCCTAAAACTCCTGCGTGGATTCTCCAGCTCTGCTGTACCCCACTGGCCAACTAACTAGAAAAAGTTCCCTCCCTCACTTATGTATCCCTAAGTCAGGTGACCTCTATCCAAGGCGGCAAAAGTACAAACCACACCTCCCTTCTAGAAGGCTCCAGCACATTCCAGTGCCAGTGCCTTGATGTTAAAGTCAGGATTGTGAAACTGTATATAGAACGTGTATATAATGTAAAGCAAATTAATCCTGATAGGTAATAAGGTACCCACATGTCCAGCGCCTTTTTCTCCTGCGAACAGATTTGAGTGAGATTGAATGACGAGCGTGTTGGTGTTGAGGGCCCCACCAATGAATGAGTGTATGAATGAGCTGTTGTGAATAAGGATCTGTGACGTAAGGAGAATATGTAAACTTTGCCCTCTGCGCTGGATCAGTGGGCACCTCAATATTTTCTTGCAGATTCCTGTAGTTCCTGAACTAAACAAGGTGAGTTCTGGTAAAACTCTTGGTGATTTTTTTCTGGAAGTAAAAGAATTAACTTTAGAAGAGGTGTTTAAGAATAACCTTACTTGTGGTTTAAGAAAAGAAGAGAAAACTTTCCTGAACATGGTAGAGGAAAGGAGAGCTAAAATGCAAAGGAAGATGTCTGGAGAAAAGGTGGAAACAACATTTTGGGATGTTGGGAAGGAAAATCATTTAAAGGGAGAAACAAACCCGGCAATGGCTTTGGATTGGCCCCAGAAAGGGAAGTTATGCATAAGTAGAGGCAATACTGTATATGATAATTATTTTGTAGGTGCAAGTGAGTGCCATGACTTATACAAAATCATGGGAGGATGGGGATTTAAAGGAGGAAAAGATCCGGTATTCCCTGGAATATATTACATCTGTGGGAACAGAGCTTATTATAGGTTGCCGGACCATTGGTACGGGACTTGTTACGTAGGCCTGGTCTTTCCAAAAATATTTCATGTGGAAAGGGGAGATGGCGGATTGCACGAAATAGTTAGACAGCTAACACGTAGGAGAAGGGAGAGTTGGTCAGAAATTATTGGTGATATCTTTGGAGCACTAATACCAGCAGTTGGAATATCTCTGAATGCACATAAAATAGAAAAATGTCTACAGTTGTGGATCGTTTATCAACAAGCACAGCTGGAGGGTTCTTAGTGGTAAATACAGAAATGGTTGCCATGAGAGCTATGGTAATGCAAAATCGACTTGCCCTTGACATTATATTGGCCAAAGAGGGAGGAGTCTGTGAAATGCTGAAGGTACAACATTGCTGTACTTACATTCCTGAAGAAAGTCAGAACATAAAGAAATATATTAAAAATATAACTGAATTGCATAGAGAAATTATTCCAATGAAGGTTTAAGGTGTATGGGAGAAACTTGGTAAGGGTTTTTCCACTCTTTAGAATTTGTTAACAACATTAGGTAGCTCCTTTGTGGGAAAAATACTGATACCTGTGACTTTAGTGATTATTTTAGGGCTAATATTAAGATTAGGATGTTTATGCATAAAAAGAAGAAAATTACTAAATAAGATAAAGAGAGAAAACAAGAAAAAGAAAGAAAGCGTAATAAGAGAAAGAGAGATAGAAGAAATAGAATTAGAAGAATTTCAAGAAAATATGTACAAGAAAACAAAAGAGAACAGTATGGAGAACACTATGATTTAAACTAACAAACGCAAGTGGAACTGAATAAAACCATTTCCATAGATAAATTTAGTTAAATTTGTGAGTATTGGTGATGTTTAAAAAATCACCAAAGGGGGATTGATGGAGCAGGTAAAACAAAATGTTGTATACCTCCTCTAATTTGCATTAAATTAATTACGTAATCATTCTAAAATTAATTAAAATAACATGTTTGCAGTGAAAGTGTTATTAATCAACCTTTACATCTTGATAAACATAAATACACGTGGGGCTAAATTGCTAATTGCATGGCAGAATTATTATTAAATTAACTATGGTACGCAAACTAACCTTAGATTGTTGTGAAATAGTAAGAATTGCATGATTTATGTTGCTTAGTGATCGTTGTGCTTTAAAAGTTATCAAGTGTTAAGTATTATTGCTTTAAATGTCGCTACAGCTAGGAAAATACTAATGTATATTGGGATTAGTATGGGTTTGAACATCAGAACTTGCATTTCTATATTGTAATTGCTGTTATGTCTGTTTCTGCTTAAGTTGGCATTCGGGCCTATTAGGCCGCAGTACCCAAGATGCCGTTCTCTGAAGCAGATGCTACCATCTGCACGTGATGATTTCTGCGCATGCCCAGATGGCTCCTGAAATCATGAGGTAGCTTGAACTCCTGACATCCTGTTCCCTGCCAAGGACGAAAGTCAGAAACTTGACCTCAAGCCAGAAGATGACAAAATGAAAATCAGGGAAGAGACAAAGAGAGGACCTATCAGTGGGACCCTTTTTACCTTGGGAAAAGATACAACTACTGTTTCCCCGCATGGAAACTGAACAGACAATGTTGATTTGAAAACTTTGTGAAAAGTCACTATGAAGAACCAGTTTGCGCTGGGAAAAATTCAATATACTACAGATAACCCCGAACTGTCCAATCAGAACATTTGGTCTGCCCCTAAAGTTGCTATTCTAAAATGAAGTAAGGCAGAAAAGGATATAAAACCTCCTCATAAATCATTACGTAGAGAAGAGTTGGAATTGGAAGAGTGGGTTGCAGCAGCGTTCGTTCGTGGGTTCGTTCGTTCATTGGGTCTCGGTTGTGGCTGCACATATCTTTGGGTTATTTCTTTGTGTTTCCTAAATTCTATGCTATCAGTTAGAGTGTGGAATTGGTCCATGCTCCGGATTGATGTTCGGACTTTGCTGAATTCTGAACTTTATTACGCTGTACCCTGTATTTCGCACGACGGTTTGATCCTTTGGTGAGAATTGGACTGCCTGTTCGAGGGAGTCTTCATTTGAGAATGCAGATAACTCCCTGTTTGATCTGAACTTTTAATCATCTTTCAATTGGTAATGATTCAATGTACTTTTCTGAAAATGTGTCTAAGAGTTATTTCTGAATGTTCATATTTTTCCTTTAATAAATTTAATGAACAAATAACGAGCTCTAGAAAATAAATGACAATTTAAGAGTTTATTTAACGATAAGATAAACAAAAATTGAAATAATAAGAAATTAGTTTGTAGTTCTTAAATTAATTACAGAAAATAACAAATGTTTCCTAGGCTTTAATGGTGTCTTAGCTGGTTCTAATTTACCATCAACCAGTCCAAATAGTTGGTCCATCGACCAAATAGTAGAGTGCCTTGATGTTAAAGTCAGGATTGTGAAACTGTATATAGAACGTGTATATAATGTAAAGCAAATTAATCCTGATAGGTAATAAGGTACCCACATGTCCAGCGCCTTTTTCTCCTGCGAACAGATTTGAGTGAGATTGAATGACGAGCGTGTTGGTGTTGAGGGCCCCACCAATGAATGAGTGTATGAATGAGCTGTTGTGAATAAGGATCTGTGACGTAAGGAGAATATGTAAACTTTGCCCTCTGCGCTGGATCAGTGGGCACCTCAATTTCGCTTCTACTCCAGTTGAGGATGTGGTTGGAGCCAGTAGAGTAAGTGGGTGGAAGGAGTGGGTGGAGTCGGGGAAGTGGGTGTGACCCCTACAAAAATTTGAGCACCTGGACTTAATATTTTACAAATTAAGCACTGCCCAAGGGTATTAGTGAGCTTTACATGATCACCAGTTTAATTACACATCAATTTTTTTGGTAGGCACAGGGAGTGCCCATAGTACCCCCAGGGGCACCCCGCTGTCCCCCCTCCCCCAAATTAGGTTACCCAATGACACACACGAAACAGTTGTAGGTGGGTAACAATTGCTGCAGGTTTATTACATAATTCCAAGATATGTAATGGGTGGGTTATCTTACGGGCGATCCAAGGGCAGGCAACCATCTGGGTCGCCTGCCTGCCTGATGAGCCGGGCAGCGCGGGAGCGATGCCTGCCGGTGCTGCCCTCCAGGTGATTCTTTCTACGATCACGTGCCGTTGGTAATTCTACTCACGCCCCCCCTCTCGGGGCGGAGCGTCGCATAGCAAGCCCCCGGTTGTTCAGGCCCACAACCGCCCGCAGGACTAGCGGGGCGCCGACACGGCTTCCGGGACCTCCCTTGAGGCTCCTCGTTTTGGCTCAGGCACCCCCTCTGGTGCCGTGCAGAGGTACCCTTTGTACCGGCCTGCTTCCAGATCGCCCTGTAACTCCGCCACAGCCCTGGAGGCGGCTCACCGTCGCAGCCAGGGCCCCCCACCAACCCGCTATAGTCTTACCTGCACCTCTCCTATCTAGGGCTTCCTGCAACTAGCTGGAAGGGAACCATCCCTGCAGAAAGAAGAGTTTGACCTTCTGCCACCTCATGACAGTTTGACAGTGCTAGCGGGACTCAAACCCTGTGAGATCCCTTATAACCACAGGCCCAAGACTTACCAGTGAGCTATAGCTCCTGTAGTTGTAGATGGCCCATCTATGTCCCCAAGCCCTAGACGCTATCCTAATCGACCAGGGTCTGCTGAAATAAAGAACCCGTTGGGCCTGTGAAGATGTGCAATAACTATTCGCCCCCCAGCGGGAATGTTACACCAATTCACAATTCTGGGCCTGCCCGCTTTGGCTATTATGACGAGGAGCGTTTTACGTAACATTTGCACAGTCCCCTCTGATAGCTAACCGGGGGCACGGGAGTGCACCTAACTGCCAGCGCGTGACCATGGGCAAGGGGCGACTCTTGCCCCTGCCCACCATCCCTTATACCTTATAGGAATTATGCCCCTACAGATCCCTCAGTGATGAATCCCCTAGGCATACCAGCTTCGGGAATCTGTTTGGCTCAAGCATTGCGCGCTGTAGGTAAAGTTCAAGCATTGAGGATTGACTAAGTCCTACTTCGCCCCTCCCATCATGCTCCCCAGTAGGAGGGTGGCAGGGGAGGGGGGGCCACAAAACCAGAGCACCACCAGTGGTGCCAAATTCCTGCTCCGTTGAAGTAGAGATTCAGTGCACCCTGGGCGTGACCAATGTTCTATTGCCATAATGTCCCCTTGTGTTTGCCCCGCTGACACCCCAGTTATTGGGACAGCAGCCCCCATATGCTGGCTGGCGGCGCCCCCTGAGAACGGTAAAAGTGTCCGTGAACCAGGATCCCAGTCTCCTGCAGCTGCAGTACGCGACCAGTGATTCCGGTGGAGAGTGCCACCAACCGCAATGGTCCTCTAGGCATTACGAAAAGCACTATTTTACCTGGGCCTATCTCCAAATGATGGTGATTTTACCCAGCTGAAGGCCAGAGGCCCGCCTCTGGAGCCTATTCACTTGCTTTGCTACTCGGGCCCCCTTCTGGGTGGGCCTCAGAGTTAGGGCAACGCGCGTGCTCCCAGGGCACGGTGCTGCTGGAAAGCAGATATCTGATACCCACACGCTGGTACCTTATCTGTTGCTAAATGCCCTACCGCTGGAAGCTTCCCAGGAACCGTAGACTTCGTGGTCCCACCTAAATTGATCCCATCGCCTGGGGGGAACCCAGTGGTGGCAGGACCTGCATGGTAACTCCATCCCGGCGTAGCTATCGCTTATTTGTGCCACCGAAGCAGGCAATGCCCCCTTAGTCTCAAGTTCTACCCCTAGAGGATAACCTTGGGGGCAGACAAGTCTGTGGGAACCAACCGGAAACTTTGGTGCAAATACCGGCCCTATTCTGAACGTTGCGAATGCTGCACGGTCAATAATGCCCTGACGCCCTGGGGCTCTACGTGGTCTTTACCAAACTTTGAACGACCGCACCCTTGCTATATAACAACTATACCACCCACAAGCCGGGTGGAAGGTCTTCATTGAAGCAACCCGAAATCTGTCTTTGGTTGCAGGGGAATGCCCCCCAAAGTACATCTGGACCTATTCCTATATGGTTCCTTCAGCTACTCCTCCTGCAGGCCTAACTCTTGGTTATGGTGCCCAGCTCAGTGTTCTGCAGGCTAATCGGCTTAACCATGAACTATCGGTCGATTTGAGACAGAGGTAAACCACGGGTTGCAATCCGCTCGCCAGCGGCGCACCCGCAACCACTTGGACAATCACGCCGGTAACCTTGTGCCGTGATTTAGGCCCTAGTGATGCGCTATGTGGTGACCACTTATTCTCTTGCCGCTATGTCAGTGCGTCCCCGTATTCAATGTGATTGGGGCACTGAGCTGCACCCATATCTAACCCATCCAGTGGCTCAATCCAGACTTCCTTTAGCATTAGATAATAACTACCATTCTATCTCGGTTGCGTTGCCCTGCCCGACTAGGCACCCACCCGGGTGTCTAGGTTACAGTTAGATATGTGTGAGTTAGGGGAGGAGCCTAGCCTGCAACAGAGATGGCCGCCTGAGCCCTCGGCTCCGCCGACTCGTCCGCTTCCCTCCCGTACCGCTTCTTCTCCTGATTGCGGAATCGTGCCTGTTGTGCGGTAACGGGTCTGGGAGGCGACGCTGCATCCGATGGTAGGCTCCCCGTCGTTCCTCCTGCACCGGGAATGAAGAAATGCCCTGAACTCCTGCAGACGGCTGCTGAGTGGGTCCGGTCCTTTGTTCTCGGCAGCGTCCGGCTGGAAGGCAACAGCAGCGGCCATTACATGAGAATCTGAAACCGCCGGCGAGACACGACAAACCACCGAGATCCTCAGAAGTGGCGCAACAGTTTCTTTTGGAGTCTCGCCGCTACGTTGCTTTACTACCACCGATGCAACAAATGTATCCTCCCCTTTTTGGAAGTTTCTCTTTGATTTCTCGCTACGTAGTGTAATGGAAGGGGCCATTTGTATTGAGTGATCGGCGCTTATACACGGCGCCTGGTTGGACCGTCACTGTGCTGTCCCTGTGCGTGGCGCTGGACTAGAGGTTGCTGCCCTGTCCCCGTGGTTTGGCCCTGTCTTTCTGGGAGCTGACCTACTAAACAACGCCCGGACATGTATGCTAAAGACTGGGCTCGAGGGTCGCCATACGCTTGCGGATTCCGGGGACAGGGAGCTGGCATCTCTTCCTCTCACGTTATGCCCGTGAGCATCGGCGACGTCCTGGAAGCTTTGGCTGCTATGCGAGCTGCTTTTTGTTCCAACGCCCGTGACCTGGAGCGCCGGTTGGACGACGCTGTGCCCGTTCTCTCCTTGGCTGACCGGACGGGCGGCTGTGCGCGGAGCGGATCGCCGAGCCCAGGACTCGGCAGTCGTGTGCAGCCTCTCCGGGGAGACGTAGAGGAACTGACTGTGAGTGCACTTAACATCACCGCCGCTCGGACTGTCGCAACTATGGAGGACACAGTGCATTCTATATTTGGACGGAAACTAGAAGTTCGCCGTCGGATGCCAGGACTACCACCGCCAGCGGGTGCTGCTGACAAGATTGCTCTGCTTACTTTGAACATGTTGCCCGGGAGTGAGTTGCCTAATTTCGGTGGGCTATCACTGTACGCCTGCCCGTACTGCACTCTTGGGGATAACACTGTCCTGCTTTGGATGGCGATTACTGGCTGTTGCCATCTCTCTAGGTGGTCACATCGGATGCTCTTCCTACTCTACGGGGCTACGCCGCAACTGCACTTTGCTGGCGCACTGGAACGTAGGGGTCAGGGTTGAGTTTGTCTTTTTCTTGCCTTGATACCGGTCACTACATTCCTGGGACTGTGCTGGACTGACGAGGAAGCTGGACTTTGGGTATGGTTTGCATAGGGGTCCGGGAAGCGATGGCCGGATACACTCCTGTCGATTATTTTTGTTATCATGGGTTGGCCCTCCTCCGTTGATAAATGTTTTGCACCGTTCTGGCGAGTGGGGCAGCCGGGGACCTAGTTTTCTCTGAGTGACCGGGACATGTATCGGTGGTGCTAGAAGACTATTGCGGGGGCTTACGCTTATCAATCATGGCTTGAAGATTCCTTGTTGATATTTTGGATGTTTCGGTTGGGTGTTGCTGCCTTACTTACCCTGCGCGCTGCTGCTGTGACCCCAGTTTTCTCGTCATATTGGGCATGTTATTATTATTGGGTGTCAGACTACTGTTGCTATTATTGGTGCGAGATGGCGGAGCTGGGGGACGAATAGTGGGCTCCTCCCCACCTTTCTCAATTTTATGAGAGTCTTAGGCTTCTATCCTTTTCTTACTTTCTATATTTCGGGACTCCTTTTCTTGGGCGACAGGCACACTGCTAGGGGGGGACAGGCCGTAGCCAGCTGCAGGGGTGCAGGGTGGGGGGTACTTGGGGGGTGGGGTTGCTTTCTTTTTTGTTTTTCTTTTTTGTTCTATGGGCCTTCTATTCTTTGTCCTTTTTCCTTCCCTGGGGTGTAGACGTTCCTTTCTGGGTGCCACGCAGCGACTCTGGTGTTTTCTTCTGCTATAAGATTATCTATCCTGATTGTCCAACACCAGTATTGACTTGTTGTGCTACGATATCCTGCTTATGTCTATCCTACAAGGAAAACTTTTAAAACTAGACCTCAGTCCTTCTGTAATGTATCCTCTGTGCTTTCAGTAAGTTGTAATGTACCGTATGTGTGAGCCCCCAGGGCTCTTTGTTGATTTGTATTTGTTTTTTCTCTCAATAAAGGTCTTTCAAAAATAAAAAAAATAAAAAAAAAAAAGATATGTGTGAGTTCCCCATATCAGTGACCGTTGAAGGCGGCCCACATAAGCATGTTGGCGGGGCCGAGTTGCGTGCTTAAGCATACCTCTTTTAGACTGTCGGCAGCGACCCGCATTTAACTGTTACTAACATGGCAATGACCGTTCTACGTTAGGACTATCCCCACACTGGTCCGCCCTGCCCAAGGACTGATGCACCTGGGAGGGCGAGGCCGTAAGCAATGGGGGTGGGTGTCGAGACAAAAACAACAATGACAAACGGCCCAAGCCCCCTTTCAGCAAAAAGGTTGGAGACGAGCGACACGTGGTCACGTGTGGTCAGGATCGGACTGCGCGACCCTTGCTGTAATTAGCACTTTTATGTCGCGCGAACTCGACCCGAAGGTATGGCAACTCTGTGCATGAGCAACATATTTACACACATATTCGGGCACGGGAGTGAGATCATGAGCCGCCAGGTCCGCGACCCTCGGGAACCCGGGCATACCAGGTCCAGCAGCTCGCATACATATTCGGGCACGGCGATATTCATTGATTTACCCAGCGTCACAAACCCAGCGCGAACTCGATCCGAAGGTATAGGCGCGCAGTTCATGAGCACCATATTTACATACATAATCGGGCATGGAGAGATTAAGTGATCTGCCCGCAGGCACAGCGCGACTCGGCCGACGGTATATGGAGCGCAGTCCATGCGCCCCGTATCTACATACATATTCGGGCACGGAAGTGTGATCATGAGTCGCGACCCTCGGGGGGGCCAGGTAGACCAGGCCCAGCAGCACGCGTGCATATTCGCGACCCTCGGGGGTCCAGGTGGACCAGGCCCAGCAGCACGTATGCATATCTGGGCATGGGGTGATCAGTGATTTGCCCGGAGTCACGACCACAGCGCAAACTCGATCCGAAGGTAATGGTGCGCCGTTCATGAGCTCCGATATACATACATCATCAGGCACGTGGATAATAATTATCTGTCCAGAGTCACAGCGTGACCCGCCCGAAGGTGTTGGGAGTGCAGTACATGAGCCCCGTATTTACATACCTATTCGGGCACGGTCGATTAGTGATTAGCTCAAACCGTAATGCGCGCAAAATTATTAGAGCGCTGGACACAAGCACCGACCAAATACCATTCATGTGCAGGAGTTGTCGTAATGCCCGGAATCACCTAATGCGCGCGAATGTGGGCACGAGCAAATTCTTGTGAGTAATACATGCACTTGAATCATGTGTCTGCATTATAGGAAGCCAGCCACTACATGTTGCATATTTATCTAGCGTGAACTCGACCGGAAGGTATTGGAGCAAAATCTTGTGAACAATGCCTGCACTTGTATCAAGTATCTGCCTTATAGGAAGCCAGCACATACATGTTGCATATTTGTATAGCGCGAACTCGACGCCAAAGGTATTGGAGCGCTTTATATGAGCACCGTATCTACATTACACAAACCGGCACGGGGAGCGTAGGAGATTCGTACCAATAACACGATCCCCGTGGCAGGTCACGCGAGCACCGCACCAGATTAACCCTTGAGGTGCGGGGGGGGGGGGGGATTCGTAATACCCGTAATCGCGTGATGTGGACAGTGCATGTACTGGTATCATGTATCTGCCTTATAGGAAGCCTGCAATTACATGATGAATATTTATATAGCGCGAACTCGACCGGAAGGCATTGGAGCACTTTACATGAGCACCGTATTTACATTACATCTTCACGCAGGGGGTGCTTAAGACATTCATACCATATTACCAGCTCCCCGAACCGGATCATGCGAGTACCGCACCCGATTATCCATTGACGTGCGGGGGGTTTATTAATGCCCGTAATCGCGTATGTGAACAATGCATGCACTTGTATCATTTATCTGCCTTATAGGAAGCCAGCAATACATGTTGCATAATTATATAGCGCGAACGCGACCTGAAGGTGTTGGAGCGCTTTACCTGAGAACCTTATTACATTACACATTCAAGCACGGGGAGCTTACAAGATTCGTACCATACTAAACGATCCCCGTGCCAGGTCCATCGCGCCTGCCGCAGCCCACTGCATGCCCCCCACCCCCAACTGCAGCGGGAGGGGGGGAAATAACCTTAACCAGGGAGCGCCACAGGTGTTGCACTGCCCGCGATCAGCGGGGACCCAGGCAGCTCCCAGCCTTGCAGTGCTGGTGTATTAGGGCCGTGAACCGACGCTAATCTCCTAACGGCTCCCCCGGCGCAGGGTGTGCGGCTTCTTTGCCTTCGAACCCCCATTCATTTACTTTGCACGCGTATGAGCATCGTATTGACCCTACCCAGGCACTGGTAACTCAGTACCTCAATCGCGTTCGAACGCGAAATCGACACGAGGTATTGTGGCGCCTTACTTAAATCTCGCAGTACAATATTAACATGCTTGAATGCCCCAGATCACGCGAGCTCCACACGAACGCATTGAAGCGCTTTGCAAGAGCGCCGGTTGCATAGCACAAAGTGTATTGGTGCGCTTACATGACAAGTCCAATACTCCGTGATTATGCACTCTAGGCAGCCCCCAATTCCTGTTGGACCCCGGCCGCCCCGTCACCAATCTCGATGGATCAACATAATTGCGCGAGCTCGACCGAAGGTGGTGCTGCGCTTCACATGAGTGCCGTATTTAAACTTCTAAATCTAGGCACTGGGCGCTTCGCTCCCAAGTACCATCTTGCGTCAGCGAGTGTCAGGAGCAACCTGTTGCATATTTATGCAGCGCGCCATCGTCCCGAAGGTATTTGAGCGCTTTACCTGAGTGCCCTAATTACATTACACAACCAGGCACTAGGCGCGTAATTCAAACCAAATGATATGCCTTTGATCACCGGGCCACTCAGGTGCTCGAATGTCATAATCACCGTCTAAATTTACACATCGGGCCGTGAATAGTTTAAACTCGTGTAAATGCTTGTTTCTTGTTGGGCACGGGGAGATTAAGTGAATTGCCCAGAATCACGGGATGTTTTACCGACGCCGAGGCTTCGAAACTCGTTTCCTATTTCCAATGTCGGCAGCTCTGGCCGTTACGCCACAACTTCTTTTTCTCTCGCCGATATTGGTGAAAAGACACAGTTTTAGAGTTTAGGGTTTAGAGGATCTACAAAGCAGTGTTCATTATGGTCGATTCTTTGCTTGACCTCTCATATAGCAATGAGTTCAGAAAAGTTATTTACCAGCTGTTGGGCTCGTATTTACATTAAGTGGTTGATAGTTGCATTGCTTACTATAAGGAGACCCGTTTTAATCACATCCTCATCACGGAGATTACGTGATTTAAAATGTATGCCCATTTCTTTTAATGGACACCATTCTCTGACATTCGCGCTACATTCCCCGCGTCATCACCCGGACCCCACTCGAGGTACGGGGGGGAGGGTTAAATGATTTGCCCAGGATCACAGGAAGTAGTAGCGCGGGCACAACCGGAAGGTATTGGAGCGCTGGAGGCACCATGTTTACAACCACAAATCGCGTGTGAGGACCTGAGCCTGGGTCCTCGCATATGAATTCCTTTGCATGCCTAATGCGTCTTCTGTCGGGAACTCGACCCGATGGTATTGGAGCGCGCCGCACCGTGATTACCAACATATGCAGGCGCGGGGAGCTCTGTGATTTGCCCCGAAACACATAATGCGGACGTGGTTACAAGATTCACTCAATTACTAACCCGATTCCGATTGAGGACCTGCAACTCGGTCCTTGCATCTGTTTCCCTCTCCATATCTATAACCTTCCTCTAGCGGGAGCTCGACCCGAAGGAATTGGAGCGCGCAGCCCGTAATTACAAACATATGGAGGCACAGGGAGATTAAGCGATACGCCCCGAAACCCTTAATGAGGACGCGGCCCCGGGACTATCAACACACTGACCACATTGCGATTGAGGCCCTGCGCCTCGGACTTTGCATCATATTTGCATATTATGCCTCTAAGCATTATCTAGAGGGAAATCAACCCGAAGGAATTGAAGCACACGGCACCGTATTTACACGCATATTGAGGCAGGTGAATTAAGTGGTTTCAACCGAATAACAGAAGAGGACGCGACCTCGCGGCTCGCCCCCTGATTCGTGCACCGCCGCCGACGGACCACAAACAGCTGCTCTGTTGCCGCAACACCCACCTGTGGGCGGGGCCGCCCACTCGAGGGCGGTTCAGGACTAATCCCCCAATGCAACGAGTGGGGGTGTTGGCTTCCAGTGCTGCGCGCGCTCGATCGTTGCGGTGCAGGACTGATCCCCCCATACAGCGAGCCGTTACACCTCGGGACGGGGGGGGGGGGTTGGTTTCCACTGCTGCGCGCGCGCGCTCATTATGGGAGCGCGATACGCTGCATGCCCCAAGATCCCTGAACCAGTACGGGTGCTCCACGCCCGGTTTCCCTCGCTGCCCGTAATGAACGCGATCAGAAGCACGCGCCAGGGTCCCTGGCGCCCAAAGGCAGTCGGGCCGTAGGAACCCTCCGACGACAGAGGGTGCCGGGACCGCATATTAATGGCAGCCGGCCTCGCGAAACTGCCCCATGCGAGGCCCGCACCCCCAACCTCGGCACAGCTCCGTGTGACTAGTCAGCGCGATATTCCGCCCACGCCCGCCTTCCCAGCCCCCCATGTCCCTATCTTGCATCCCCTCCGCCCGTGGCCATCCTCGCCACAGGGCCCCGTCAACCTGGCACTGCCCAGGGACAGGGCCGGGGCGGAGTGGGTGCTGCAAGACTCACCACAATCAGTCGCGTGGAGGCGACGACGATCACAGAGCCGTGGGGGCCGGAGACACACGAGGACGGCGCAGGACGACGAAGCGATGCACGAGGTGAGGTAAAAGGCGAGGTGGGCGACAAAAGAGGTCGCCAGTGAGGGTGGGGGAAGGCTAAATAGCCTCCCCCTCACACCTGGGCCAGGAAGTGACACGCATTGCGCGTCACTTCCGGCCCTGCCAACGGAGGGGGGCTCCAGTCTGTGTCCCCGCCCCCCCCCTTAGGGAGGGGGTGGGGAGGGGTGACCGGGGCCCCGGGGCCACCCGAGTGGCCCCCTGCGGGGGCCGCGGTCAGCGGCAAATTCACAGGCTGTTGAACCGACAGACAAAAAGCTGATTTCCCGCTCCAAAGTCGGCAGCTCTGACCGTTTGGCCACAGGTAAGCAGTGGTAAGCAGTGCTGTAATCATCTTCTAGTCAAAGTTAGCGACTTTTTAAAACCTTGAACGTGAACACGTTGTACGCACAGTACATCTTTATTTGGGCACGAACATGTATATCAACACGAGCAATGTTGAAGATTATCAAGGTTATATCGATTGTGCCAAGATGTATGCCAATTTTAAAAAATTCAATAAAACGTTTTTTTTGTTTATTTAAGCCACCGGTAACGTTTATCGGAAGGGGAGCATTGGTACCTTTCAAAGATGGCCGCGAAGCTTCCCGAACCTTGCGAGAAGCACCCTAAGCCGCCATCTTGGGAAGTATCTCGGTCTCCCGACCCCACCCCCACGCTCGGATTGTTGTCTTGACAACCGACACCGGTCGGGTACTCTGCTTTGCCAGAGGTTTCTGGAAGGATTGTGTCGTCGCTGTGAGAATATTCTGGGTGCGTGACGTCCCGGGTCCAGAATCTTCTTGCTGCCGGAATATAAAGGGGTTTCCTAGAGGCAGTTGGTGCTGTCAGACAGAGCGAGCGTAGCGGGCGAGTCAAGGAGAGGAAGCGAACTGTATCCTTTCCGAAGTATTCCTAGCTTTATCCTGCGAGGCATTGGCTCTTTGTGCTAAGAGAGAACTTCTTCAGAATATTTTGAAAGGGTGCGGCAGAAGATCAATTCAAAGGAGTCAGAAAAAGGTATGAACTAACCTCTCCAGTTAACCCATGGCAGAAACCCTCACGAGCATAGGCAAAATACTCAGCCTTTTCGTTTAATAGCCCTGTTGGAGTAAGAGCGTAATTGTCCTTTGTCGGTCAACTACAGGTCTCCAGCGTTTAGTGATTATTCACGCAATAAATATTTTAGTCTGGTATAATAAAAGTAGTATCGTGGAAGGGTGGAGTAAGAGACTGATAAGGTCATTCTGGCTCTTAGATTTGTACTCGTAGCGAGCGATAAACTGTATGCGCACTCTCTTTTGTGATTACGATTCCACGAAAGTGACATTCAAAGTTGTCCCAAATGACTCTGTAACCTTTCTACTCCCTCTTCCGTTATTCATTTAATTACTTATTTGTTCAATTATGATTTTCACCTGTATCTTCTGTATTTAAGACCTTAAATTCTATTCACCAAGTACACGGCGTAAAAAGGAGTGTAGAAAACAAAATAAGCTAAAGTTTGAATGATAGTGGGTAGCGGATTGTACGCTCCCCCACGCGCACCTTTGGGGAGTTTAATGGAGATGTGTTAGCATTAGCAAGTAGAGCTACGGAGCCAAGTTCATCATGGTGGTGCATCTGAGGACATCGTGTGGATAAGGGGTGCGAACTGTGGCCCAACGAAGTTTCCTTTGACGGATCTAATTTCAGTGTTTAAGAAAATGGTGGGGGGGGGTGTCTTATTTTAGCAACCTGGCTGGTGGTCTTGATCTTTTTGTGTCTGCTTTCCTCATATGGCAGTTGTACCCGGCGCAATCTGTATAGAAGAAAGACCATTTATTTGCTTGCTGGGTTTTAACACATTTAGAGTGGCACTGTGGCATTTTCAGCCATGTGATAATCTTGCGGCTGAAAATCTCGGGGGCTTGTGACTCGGGGCGAGAGCATGTGACGTTACGGCCAGAGCTGTCGACTTTGTAACTGGCGATACAGAGTGTAGCCTCGGCTGAACATCCTGTAATTCTGGGCAAATCACTTATAACCCCGCACTTACATAAAATAAAAAGTAACTCTGTCATGTAAAGCGCTCCTTATGGTCGAGTTCACGACAACCCCCCTCTCCCCCCCACAAAAAAAAATGGGAGGAGTAACCTAATCAGTAAGTAAAGGGCATCACGGCGCGTGACATCACAAGAAGTGAGATCAGATCTGAAGCCCTCACATACATGTTTAGCAGATGTATCATACGTACATTTGAACACATTTCGAGTATACTTGCAAACTCTGATTTAGGCAGAAGATTTACACTTTTGTACGCTACACTTAAAACAATGTTGCCTCTTGTCAGCATAAAGCTTCATATAGCCATAGTGCTTTAAAATAAAAAATAGCAATATTTAAATTATTACAACACCTCCTCGGGTAGTAAGGGCTATATAAATGCTATTTATTTTGTGCAAATACTGGGAATGGCCAACACATCTGACGTTCTTACAGTGCATGCAGATCTCCTAAACAGGGAATCGGGCCCGGCTCCAGGAATTTTTATTTGGGTGGGCCAAGGGTGCATTTGGGTGGGCCACTGCGGGTTCGATTTGTCGCATATATGTCTAGGCAGGCCTGCTTCAGGGCCCTCCTTTATCTCCTCTTAGTAAAACGCACTCTTTTCCAAATCTTTCTGAATATTATCACTCTCAAAAAGTGTTTTTTCTATGTAATGTGCCTTTGATGGGAAGAGGAGGTTTCTGAGGTGGGAGTATCAGGCAAGTGACACTTCTCGGGCTCCCTCTGTGCGGGCCTTCAGGGAGAATCCCTCTTCATTACTACCTCCACCTGACCCTGGACTCTGCAACTCACTCCTTTACAGGCTTGATTATCCACTACTCCTCTCCAGTGCACCTTATCTCACAGCTGACCTTGGGCCCCAGCCCCATATCAGGCATTATTGGGCTCCATTTTTATTTTTCCTGGTAAAAACATTAGTAAAATCACCTTCATACTTAAAACATTGAATATGGCAGTAAATATAATTAGCACACACTTTAAAGTATGTTCCACAGTAGCCCTTATGACCCGACTGCTAATTAAATAAACAAAAACAGAAAGGCCATGACAGGGCCGGCATTAGCACTGATGTGAAAGTCTTTTTTGGCACCGCACCAATAACCTCTTTCTCCGTAAATACCTTTACTACCGCCTTCCAACAGTGCCCCTCATCCCTCCATGGCCCCCCCCCCTTGTTGACCTCTTCCTCGGATTCCCTCACTGCCACACGCCACAAGTGCCCCTCATCACTCCATAGCCCCTCCCCCTCGTGACCTCGTCGGATTCCCTCACTGCCACCCTCCACCAGTGCCCCTCATCTCTCTGTAGCCCCTCCCCCTCATGACCTCCTCCTCAGACTCCCTCACTACCACCCTCGACCAGTGCCCCTCGTCTCTCCCTAGCTCCCCCCTTCACCCCATGACCTCTTACATGGATTCCCTCACTGCCATCCTCCAACAGTGCCCCTCATCGCTCCATAGCCCCTCCCACTACCTCCTCCTCAGATTCCCTCACTGCCACCCTCCAACAGTGCCCCTCATCTTTACGTAGCCCCTCTCTCATATGCATTTCATTTGTTGTATAGCGCAACCAGTGGTCGAAGTGGGGGAAAAAAAGTAGGGGAACTGTGGGCGGAGAATCAGAGGGCGGGAATAACCCAAGGATTGGCTCAGTGGGCGGCCTGCTGATCACTTTCGCGTCCGCTTTGATGTTCTCAGTGAGCCGCGCGGCCAGTGAGAACATCAAAGCGGCCGCGAAAGTGCACACCATTTGCCACCCCCTCCCTTATCCCACTTTCCCACTTCCTGCTTGTAACTGAAATATTTCATGAGCGACTGTGTAATTGAACAACAACCCTTCAGTCATTCCTTTGCAGCGTGACAACCTACTTCAATCCAGGCCGTGCTACCAGTGGGTCGCGGGCCTAAACCTTCTGTGTAAATCCTGGGCGTTTGAATCCACAGTTTTCAATCTTAATTAGAACATGCATTAATATCATTTGCTTTTGTTAGTAAATTATGAGCGATCAACACTACCATGCTGGTGGGTCACGAGTACTCATACAAAATACTAGTTAAAATATAACACAAGGATGCACCCCTGCGTTTCATTTCAATAATTGCTGTGTATGTAGCACATATCATAACGTGAATAGCTTTTAGGCACACTTCTTTTATCCGCCTGGAATTCGAACCGGTGACCTGCAAGCATATCCGGTGGCATGAATGCCACTGAATTATCTCAACAGCCTTAGATGGAATTCTTCACAAACCAGCACGGGCTCGTAGCGCACCATATATACAAGTAGAAGGGGCGCCTTGCCACATAAAGAGGCGCGCACACAAATAAACACACCCAGGCATTCACAGAACAAAACACACAGCTTGCACATAAACTGTGCATTTAGACCCGCTACACGCAAACACACTGGAGGCATGTCACGCGCGCCTTCAGTGCCGGAGCCTTGCACGCGCTTGAGGCGCACCCGTGATGTAACAAAACTTGAGCCACGCCCCACACTCTGCAAAGTACCGGGAGGGGCCCCCTCCGGACTCAGTCAAGAGGTTTTAGGCCAGGGTCTGGCGTGTGGAGGAGGGGGGCTATGTTATGCCATTGAGGTGCACAGATGTGTCCAGAACACAACAGATGCTCGTGCCTGGGGCATATAGGACACCAAGCCTAGGACAGCAAGGGCAGAGCTGGAGACCAGACTTCTCCCAGACTGGCCTTTTAATTCCTATTTGTTATTGTTTCTATGGTTTCAGTTATGAGTGACATTCGAATGTAAAATGACACACTTCCAGTAACAATTTAGAGTGTTTAAGTCACTCCTCTGTGAATTGTGCTATTGCATACAGACCTTTCACACAGAACATGCGATTCAAACAAGCCAGACCTACTCGCGTTGCCAATGCTGGTTAGCAGTTCAAATCAGTCTGTAACATAACTGGTGCTCATGTAAAGCGCTCTGATACCTTCGTGTCTAGTTCGCGCTATATAAAACTCCACAAAAAAATGAAACAATCTGTGAGTAAAAACAATGATTTTGATGTGATTAAACATAATTAAAATTGTTTCAGTTCTGACAATACTAAATATTGGTAAGATCTCATACATCCTTCCTCTTCTACGCTATTTTTACTTTCTCCATTAATCTCCTAGCATCACCCCTTCACTGTGTCTACAACCCCCACTCCCCGTCCTGTAAATACAGGATTTCCTTTCCTTGAATTTGGTGGTATTTTGATAGCCGCCTGTGTATGGTAATTACAGTTGCACATGTGACAATTATGTGCGCTCTGTCAAGAGGTTACAGTTTGAATGAACATGTGATCAAATAATGTTATGACCCAGTCTAACCCCTAATGAGAGGTGGTTGGCATCGCAATAGTTCATGTGACAGAGATGAAGCTGGGTCCAAAGTGTGTTAGGGGCACATACACAGCCTCTGAAAAGCCTGCTGTGCTCTTTTACTTGTGTTATTTGATCTGGATTGTCCGGTCTTACATATCCTAACAACCTTGTAGCTTCCTCTGCCACAAACTGCAACAACTCAGGATAACCTTATGCATCGAGTAATCCATCCATTCATCCACCCACTCATTCATCCTTGTAAATATGTCCATTCACTCACTAACTCATATATATATATATATATATATATATATATATATATATATATATAACCATCCAGTCTCCTCTACTTGCGCTCTTGTCCATCCATGCACTCGTTAAATTATTCATCCATTGATTTTCGCATACTTATTAATTACTCCATACATTCACCAGTCCGTGATCTATGCGTTCTCCTAATAATCCACTAATCTACCCAGGTAGCACTCATTTATATTCACTCGCTTGTCCATGCACTCAGCCACCCTTTCATTCATTCATGCACTCGTATACTTGTACCTCATTTTCTCTTGCAAATACTCCACTATCTATTCAACCATCCTTCCATGAGTGACTTGCTCATATATCCATCTATGCACACCCAATAATAGATTCGCACAGCCGTTCACACATTTCCCCAAAGGCACTCACATGCGCAAACTCTTATCTATAATAAATCCTTTGATTAAGAAGGCAGACTTATAGCCTTTACTAACGCTTACATAATTTTAATTGTCATTTTTGAAATCTCCGCCGTCCCCCTTCTTTGGGCTTGTTTTGAAGAGCTTATTGTTTAGTCAAAGATCTGTTGCTCCATCTAGGACGTCCTGTTTAGGTACAACATGAGCAAGCAGAATATGCACCCCTCAATCCTTATCGGGCTTTGAGAGCAAGCAATGGAGAGCTGTGTGAACAGAGAAACAGCAGCGCACATTCCTCACAACCATCCTTCCCTCGAAGAGTGACAGTCTGCCCACTCGAGCCCCCGCTTGACAGCTTTTCAGAAAGCTACAAGTGTACTCCTACTTCCGATGTAAAGCTGGAGAGGAGGAGCAAATTCATTATCAGAACAGCGTCCCAGCTAAGCAGATCAAACATAAACAAGCATTTGCAATGCAATAGGTCTCACGTTTGCGAGAGTTTATGCTATTAGTAATGACAATGCCTTTATTTATGTTTTAAAACCCAAAACATAAAAAAAGGCATTGTCATTTACAATGCCAATAGCTCAAACTCCCGTAAATGCGAGACCTATTGCATTGCAAATGCTTGTTAGTATTTGTTTGGCATTTCACTGCCCAGTTTAATCAACCAATGGATACACATGATTATATAAGGTTCTAATGAGTTATTGACATTAAAACACATTCACAAAGTGGGATATGCTTCTAATCACAAAATGTCCCAAATACGATAAAATGTGGAAGCACAAGCCATGTGTCGCAGAGCCATGGAGTTTATCATCAGCACTTCTCCCTTTTTCCACAACAGCAGTTCAAACACGAATGGCAAAATATCCTAGTTTGCAAATGTTTTCTATATCATTATGGCTCTGCCATAATTGCCTCCTAATGCGAGATCTGTTGCATGAGCTGACCATTTAAACTAATAAATTGTTTGTAGCT